>NC_068977.1:20260363-21460363 GCF_016808095.1 Vigna angularis
CATATCATACGAAATAGACCTAACCTGAAATTTTGACAGTGAATACATGTCTGTTTTGTCATCCTAAGTTATTTAGTTTCTTTCGGTAAATATGTAGTATATCTAACCGTTAATAAATAGCCTGCAGATATTCAGGTTAAAGTTGAAAGCCCTACTAATAACATTGCTTCAAATTCCAAATAACAATAAACATGCCTTTAATTTATCCATTGAAATGTTAAGGTAATAAATACTCTTTTTAAGGTTATAACGTCCACAAAAAATATCAAACATATCTATCTTCGATTAGAATTATTGTCGTGCATCCTAACCCATAAATAATACGTTAAAATTACAAAAGAACACATTAGGCACAAGAACTGACTCATTATGTTAGAACCTTTCAAATAACACAATTCGGACTCTTCACGCATGCGCATGTAGTTATTCATTTACTTTGTTTATGTTTTGCTGCCTCAAGGAGTCTTTAAGAAATCATGTTGTGACTGGATTGGATATCTAAGGGTTGCTTCTATATATAGGTTTATTGATTTGGTGATTCTTCACTTTTATTTTTCAATCTATGTTAATATTTTGTGGTTATACATGGATTTGTTTTTATATTTTTATTTAAAAATATCCAACATTTTGTGAGTTCAATGTTTATTTATAAAGTTTTAATTATTATGATAGTTTTGTTAAATGATAGGAAATAATATATAATATATAAACAAGTTATTACAAGAATTAGTTAAAAATGTGTCACTATGAGAATTTTTAACGCATGAAGTACACATTCATGCAACGTAGGCTTTTTGAGACCGTTTTCTAAACTTAATTCCCTAAAAGAAATATTAGGGAAAGAGAAGGAACACTGTATCTGCTGTTTATTTTATCCATAAAAGATTGTGAACAACACAGTTTATATAACGCTTGCGTTAAAGTTTCAATTTCCAATAACAAAAGAAAAACAAAAACATCTTGGAAGGTTTCAAAGTTGAAGCTTCATATGTTCGATGTTGGCAATGTTAACGTTATAATTTGACCATACAATTCTTTAAAATGTTAGTTTTTTAATTTCTTCTCTGCCAAAATAAAATATAGTGTAAAATAGTTTGTTTAGTATAAGAGACATATTTCATTTTTAGTATAATAAAAAAAAGAAAAGCTATATTCTTGATATAAAAATTTAAATTTTATTAATTTAGTTTGAACTCATACTAAAAATTAGATGTTTGTCACGTTAAATAGAAAAATCTGATATATATTAAATAGTTATTAGTATCGTATATGTATTGCATGTGTCAGTCATCTAAAATCGTAGAAGATAAAGTTTTTGAGAGTTGATTCTAAATAATATTGACTTAGTGAATATTAATTCATCATTAGTTTTTCAATAGAATTTTCAAGTAGTTTAACATTGGTCAAGTCAATCTAATCTAATGCACTTTTGTTTTAAATTTTATTTTATTTAGTGTCGACATTAAATAAAATAAATTTTTATATTAGTTTAATTTGTAATGGTTTGGTCAATGCTAACGAGAGCAACTTTAAAACAATTTCATATATGATGTTTTCATGTTCAACAAATGAAAACAAATTATGATAGATAAAAGATGAGTGTAGATGAAGAAGATAAATAGACCAAGAAAATGAATGTAAATGAAAGAAATGAGTATCAATGAAAAAGATGAGGAAAAGGATGTGGATGAAGGAAATGAAAAAACAAATGTAATAAAGATGTTTGTGGGTGAAAAGGATAAGTGTCATATAAAGTGAAGGAGATGAATGTGGATAAAGAGATATTTATGAATGTGAATGAAGAAGATAAGTGTGACAAAATTTATATACAAAGTGTGGGAAAAACTTGAGTGAAAAGATTTGCTATCTTAATATTTGGACTTTTGAATTAAAAGAAATCTATAGCTCATATTTGTAATCATAAATTTGTAATATATAACTTAATGTCAATTACTTAAGTAACTAAACTTATTTATTTTTAATATTTATTAAAATTAAATATTTACTTTTAATATGTATTGTAATTATCATTTGTTACACAAATATTTACTTATAACAAAAATTAAAAATATTTTTGCATTTCTTTTTAATTTTCCTTTTAAAAAATTAGCATTTTGTGTCCAATTATAATCAATTTAATATTGTATTGGTGTCAAACACTAAGTAGACTCAATTAACATCAACTTAACTTATGATAATTTGACACTAACACAAATATGTATTTATTAAAAAAGTTAAAAATAATTTTACACAACTTAAACATGTTTTCTAAAAAACAAAAACTAGAATTAATTAAGCCGAGTCTAAAATAACATTTAATAACACTGATATATATACTAATTTCATGTGACATTTTGGGATAATTAACATGTGTTTTGTCATTAGTAAAGACATGATTTTTTTTAATAAACACATGTAACGTATAAAAAATCAGTAAAGACAACATTATAAAAAATTGAAAATTTTATATTAAAACAATATTTGTTTCTTATCATAGTAAAAACAAATTATGTTGATATTTATTATACTAAATTAATTATTTATCGTAAAATGTATTAAAAGAATATCTTATTTAGACAACAATTATTCACAATGAAAGAAAAAGGGAGTCCTACGTATACAAAATATAAGATAAGAAGTAATAAGAATATTATCTCCTGTATATAATGTGTTCTTTTTAATAATTTTGTTCTATTAATTGAAACCTATTCGAAATTCACGTTATGATTCACATATAGATCACAATGGAGAATATCTACCAACTATAAAAAAGACATCATATTAACAAATATTTCACCTTTTATACTCTTTAATAACTTTATCAATGAAAGTTAAAGCGTTTTCAAACACTTGCCCTATATATTTTCTTTGGATCATTATGATAATAATGTGTAGTATTCACCAATGTTAAATATTGTTCATTAATTTTCATCAATAAATCTAGAGAATTAATTAAATTTATTAAATTCTTTTTCATCACAACATTTAAAGTGAAGATTTTGGAAGAATTAGATTCATACTAACTCATTCAATTGGTTTGTGGTTATGATTTTGTTAGTATGTTTAGAGTTTAAAGCGATGGTGTTTTGTTGCACCAGGACAGCATTATGAAGCTGCATAGTCTCAAGTACATCCTCTAGTCTTCTGGTGTTCTCAGAAGGTTCAGGCTGAGGAGGAGGTAGAGGAGGCTTAGGTGCCATTTTTCTGCTTACACAGAAAGGAAAATACCATCAGTTCGAGCAAGGAAAATAGGAACAACAAATCCTGGACATGAATAAGAGCACACCTGCACAAACAAGGCACACACATACCCTACAGGATTCTCTAAGAACAAAAACTGCTCTGATACCATAAATGTGACATCCCAATTATATAGAAAAGCATATATAATAAAGACGTCATCATGCATAATATAGGAAAACAGTCAAGAGTATTTAGGATTACAGTCATCCTCGAAATAGCTCCAGAATTTTTGAGCTTAAACACAATAGAATCTAAACTGAAAACTTAAAAGTATGAGTATTTCAAAATGCAGGAAATAACTAATAACATCCTAGGAGACTAGGCAACAACATTGTCATCATCTTCCAAAGCTGTCTCCAAAAGAACCTCCTCCTCGTCTGCTCCCATCCAAGTGGATGATCATCGCAAAGGAAACATACACAAATAAGCACAAACAAGCAAGGGTGAGCTAGATATAAAAAGCATGTCATTCAATCACACACGACATGCAAAATTCACTCAAACGTGGTAACATGACATCACAAGACTTGTTGCTTTATAAACCGACTCGTCCAGACTATAATGATTGCCAAGCTATGGCGGGTTATGCACTCATGGTGGCCTCTACTGCTTTCCAAAGCCGTTGCCAATGGGTTCCACCCTACCACACTCACGAGGTTAGTCCGTTCCGCACCCTGGAGCATACTGGAAGCCTCCCAGACTAGAACCTCCTGCTACTCCTCACCACATGGATCAATCCTCTGTACTTGAGAATGAAAGACCATTGGAGCGTCAGGAAAACCCCCAAAACTGAGCTACCATGCAATCATTACAAACACTGAGGGCATCACCATGAATCCTCACCTTGAGGCCATGGAATTACGTCCATTACACATACTTGTTACATTCAACCACCAAAAATATCTCATACATTCACATACTTTCAGTATAATAACATTACCACGATCATACTATGCATTTCAATCATTCCGCACACTTAATTCAAACCAAAACAAGAGCAAATGAGCTTGAACCGAACGCTGAAAGCTTTGGCCGAGCACTGAGAGCTTTGGCTGAACGCTATGAGCTTTGGCCGAACACCTAGACCTTTGGCCGAACACTAAGAGCCTTGGCCAAACACCTAGAGCCTTGGACGAACACCTAGAGCCTTTGCCGAACACCTAGAGCCTTGGCCGAACACTTAGAACCTTGGCCGAACGCTTAGAACCTTGGCCGAACACTTAGAGTCTTGGACGAACACCTAGAGCCTTGGCCGAACACTAAAAACCTTGGTCGAACGCTTAGACTTTGGCCGAGCACTTATTTCACTTCCCAAAGGACATGACCGAACGGTCCATAAAGGAAAGACTGAAGAAGTGGCCGAGCACTATTTAGGATCGACCACTAAGAGAGACCGAACGCTATCAAGACCACTCACTAAAACCGAATGTTACCAATACCACCCACTAAGACCGAACGCTACCAAGACCACTCACTAAAATCGAACGCTACCAATACCACCCACTAAGACCGAATGCTACCAAGACCACTCACTAAAACCGAATGCTACCAATACCACCCACTAAGACCGAATGGTCAACTATAGCGTTCTGCATAATTCTGCAGAATTCTGCATAATTGCTACCAGAACCCAACATGACCATTTCTAACCATTTTTACTAACTTTTAACACCCTTAATTCTTGTTTTATACTTAATTAAACTTATCTAAATGATTCTAAACCTTTCTACTACCATTTTAAAGTGATTAAAGTTCAATTTTAACTCTAAAACACCAATTTCAACAATTCAGGGACCCAAATCCGATTTTACTACTTGGCACATGTTTTAGACCATTTTTATGCTTCTAACAAGTCGCAATGGACTTGTCTAGGCTGCCCCAACAGTCCAAGAACGCTGCAGCCCTCATTTACTCAAAATCACTACCTCACTTCCTTTCAAAATGACCTAAAAACTATTAAAACCCCAAATTTTCTACCCAACTAGAGTAGACCAGATTTTCACACTTAAATCACTTCCAATTGGTCAATTATAGCAATTCAAACCCATCCAATTCAATTCAAAACAGCTCAACACAGTTTCATGGATTTCACATATCAACACATACCATACAACATACTCAAAACGCAAAATACAACTCCAAACAGTGCACAAAGTCAAAATCCAATATACATACACTTCATGCAAGAAATTTAAAGAAGTATTCTAGCTCCCCTTACCTTGGTGGTTAAAATCACAACACTTTGGAAGAAGCCCCAAATGGTAACCCCGCACAGAGACAAGTTCAACAAGACCTACAAACCACCAAATTGGGGTAGGGTACAGCTCTTAGAGCTTGATTTGACAGCAAATATGAAGATGAAACCCCACTAGTAACATGCAACCAGTGACGTCACATGCCCTAGGTTCAAAGACAGTGAAAGAGAAGGGGAAAAACGACTTACCGGTCGGAATGAAGAAAACGTTCGGTAGAAATGAAGCCCTCTACGTCGCGAACGCTTGGGTAGCTCCTAAATCGAATTCCTACGGTTCAAGGAGCTGGGAATCTAAAGAAAAGTCAGAGAAAATCTTTAGGGCAAGGGTTTTAGAGAGAGAAAGGAAAAGAGCTCAGAAAAATGAAAAAGAACACTGAGGAGCCCTTCCTAAGGTTAAGCTGGCTTTAGGCTGATGGGCTTGGCTGCCCCACATAAGGCCCAATGGCCCCTTATTCATTTTACATGCCCTTACAATAAACACATGTAACGTATAAAAAATCAGTAAAAACAACATTATAAAAAATTGAAAATTTTATATTAAAACAATATTTGTTTCTTATCATAGTAAAAGCAAAATATGTTGATATTTATTATACTAAATTAATTATTTATCGTAAAATGCATTAAAAGAATATCTTATTTATACAACAATTTATTCACAATGAAAGAAAAAGGAGTCTTACATATACAAAATATAAGATAAAAAGTAATAAGAATATTATCTCCTGTATACATTATCTCCTGTATACAATGTGTTCTTTTTAACAATTTTGTTCTATTGATCGAAACCTATTCAAAATTCACATTATGATTCACATCTAGATCACAATGGAGAGTATCTACCAACTATAAAAAAGACATTCCTATTAACAAATATTTCACCTTTTATACTCTTTAATAAACTTTATCAATGAAAGTTAAAGCGTTTTCAAACACTTGCCCTATATATTTTCTTTGGATCATTATGATAATAATGTATAGTATTCACCAATGTTAAATATTGTTCATTAATTTTCATCAATAAATCTAGCGAATTAATTAAATTTATTAAAATCTTTTTCATCACAACATTTAAAGTGAAGATTTTGGAAGAATTAGATTCATACTAACTCATTCAATTGGTTTGTGGTTATGATTTTTTTAGTATGTTTGGAGTTTCTTTCATTGCCGGGGGATTGCGTGGCAAAGTATTTTGCACGTCAGAAAATAAGTGTTGGATCATGAAATGATTGAATGATTTAATATCCAAATTAGGGAAATTCAATCTCAAAAGTAACAAAATCATTGGTTGAGTAGCTTATCTGATTATGTTGTTGGTTCTCTCCAAGTTGTCATAATTGCACCATAATAGACAATTAACAAAACATAGATATTTTTTATTAAGTTGTGTACACTTCAAAAAAATGGATATTTAGACTCGGTCAATATTCAAACTATAATAATAAACACTATAATTTATTATAATACCAACTTTCATAATTGATTCTAAATAGTATTGGATAAGTTGACTCTAAATAATGATAACTAAGTTAACATTATTATATAAATTGATTTTGAAATTTTAACACCATGAAACTAAAGTATGTTAAATATTTAATGAGTTACTATATCTGAAATAAAAAACTAATTATAATTAAGTCAAATATAATATATTTAAATTTGAAAATTTTTAAATTAATATAAAATAAGATATTAACTAGTTTATATGTTATGTTAAGTGTTTAATATATTTTAAATAATTCAATATTTCCTGCGAAATATAACATAATTATGATAGTAAAGTAGTATATATGATGCAGAAGAAGTTGAAGGAGGTTAAACTCATTGTGATGAGTAGCTTTCTTATTGGAGAGCAAGGTTGAAGGGATTATTATAATAATAACTCTTAGTAAGGAAAAAGACTCTTTTTTCTTGGTGAAAAGAGGCTTTTGTCTTATGTAAATAAAAAAAATGTGATAAGCCACTTTGAATGTAAGAGTGTTTATAAATGAAAAATAGGAAAGTAAAATTCTAAATTCACATTAGTACAAATTAGATTCACAAATTATATTATATTATTGTTTAAATATAACTTTATAAGTATTAGGATTGAGACTTTCTCTATTCTAAATAGTTAATACACATAAATAATATTAGTATGCACTTAATTGATATTAACTTAAATAGATAGTATAAAAATATATTAGAAACGTTTAGATTTATAATTACTTAATTAATGCTAAAAATGATTAGACTAACTATAATTAATATTAAATTAAATAAAGATAAATATTAAAATTAAATAAAATGAATTTTTTGACTAAAATAATTTTAATTTTACTAATTATTAAAATTAAATTAAATTGTCTAATCTACGTAAATTTTAAAACTAAATATTAACCTAAATAAATAAAAATATTATATATATATATATATATATATTAATAATATTATCAATTGCTTAATAATTTAATGCATTTTTTCCTTTTAAGTATTGTTTTTACTATAAAGAAAACATACTATGAACTTTACTAGTAAAATTCATTTTCGATTTTTTTTTTATATGATTAGAATATAAACTTTTTCTTAAAACCTTGAGAATATTTTCATTTGGACAAGCATATTGTCAGTTTTGGTATTTTACTAACATAAAATTAATAATGTACTGATTTATTAAATGACTTCAAATAAAAATATACAAAAATATTGGAAGGGTTTAATTATTTTAATTAAAAAAATATCAAGAGGCCTATATGTTCACATCATTACATAGTTGTGTTAGCTTGCAAACTAATGTAAGTAGATTAACAATAGCACATAAATAAAATTAAGATATTGGAAAAGATCTAGTAACAGAATAGGGATATTTTTGAGCATTTAAACTGGGAAAAGTAATCAGAATATTAAAGAGAACTTAAATGTGATTATGACTAAAGAAAGAAAGCTTAAACTGCAATCATTGAACAATCTCCATGGAGAGATGCTTTAAAAACAAAGATTGCAAACATGTTTATCAACTTCAACACAATACAATTAATGGATCATTCTTCATTCTCATAAAGACTTGTTAATATCAGAATCGAAGATCAACCAACCATGCTACAAATATTAAGAGCTCTTAATAAGTCTAGCCAAGGTATCTTCTTATCACTTCATCTTTTTCATTTGACTAATGTCCAAAAACATTACAAATTCATAGTCCTTACAACCTATGATCTGCAAAACATTCTTTTGCGTGACTTAACCTATTTCTGTCTTTATTAAAGGAAATGAAGAACAATAAGAAAAAACTTTGTAGAGATAATTCATTAACTATTTTATCTGTTCACGAAAAAAAAAATCTTAGATGTTATGGTCCTAATTAGGAAGTTTTCCAGGATCAGTTGAATTATTTTGTTTTTGAAATGAAGAATTTGAGAGGTTAAGGGGAAGATTTGATTCAATTATTTTGTTGTCGTACAAGTAATTTTCTTTAATCCCCCATGTGATATCTTTTAGCTTTCTTGTTTATCTAAAAAACAAAATAAATGAGTTAAAATTTTGTAAAACTTCAATATATGCATACTTTCAAGCACCGTTCGTAATAAAAATACTTATATTATAATTCAAAGTTTTTTCTTTAAAAATTTGATTCCATTAAAAATAAAAAATAAATGTCTAACATTAATTCTTAAACAGGAGATTTTTGTGAGCATACGAAAATTTCCAATTATTCAATTTCAGTATTTAGTTTTTCTAAAAAAAATCATATTAGTCCTGTCTTTTTTAATTTAAATATAAACTGATCAATATTTAAACTTAACTTACTGATTACATACAAAGCACTTATTATTTTTTTATCTAATACTTTATTACATTTTTTTCGTAAACTTTATAGTTTAACTGAGACATTTAGGTAGTATTTTAATGAGACTTTTTTTTTATTTAAGTTAGAATATTTTCATATATAATATTTAATATATGCAAATTATTAAAATTTAAAATGATGCAAAAATAATTATATTTATTTTAAATAAACAGAATATTTGACAACTTCCCCTTTTTAGCATATTTCCGAGTCAATTTTAAAATTTTACATAAACTTATATAGTAGTTATATGCATTTTTTTTAATATAAATTGACCGTAGTTATACTAATATTTTCCTGATTTATTTTGATAATATAATTAATATAATCATATAATAAGTTTATGAAAGAAATTTACAATATTTTTATATAAAAATATATTTATTTTTTGTTAAAGTTAAATTCAATTGTATTTAACAATTTTCCAAACTATTTTATTTATTTATTACTTACTTTTACATAATTTGGCGCTCTAAATAACTTATATATTACGTAACTCACATTTATTGATATATTTAGATTTAAGACAATGGAAATATCAATATTTTAGTACAATTTTCCGCAAAACAAAGATAAATTAATAAAAAAAAGTTTCCTTAAACTGAGGTGTCTTCATTTCTATTTGATATTTCTTTATTAATACTTTTTTTTTTGTATGCATTCTTAACTTATGCGTACTTATTAAGTTAGTTCTAACAGAGCCAAAGCTTCTCACCTGCGATGAGCTGTTTGTATAGCAATTGTTGTCTTTATAGGCTTTGATTAAAGAAAATAAAGAAGATAATATTACTCCTAGAGAAAGATGATATATGATTGAAACCATAATAGAAATACAAAGAAAAAATCCATATCTTTTTTTTTTATGAAACTTGAAGAATGAATGACTTTTCTTTAATTTAAATAAGTACAAAGAATCAAAATATACATTTATATTTGTAATGTCAATTTCAATATGAAAATACATTGATTATAATTATCTTAATAGCGTAGTTATGTACAATTGTGATGAATTAAAAATGAAAATTTGCTTGCATACAAGGAAAATAATTTTTTAGATAGATGATTCAAGAGTTTAGAAGGTTTAAAATAAACTTAAAAATGAAACATTTTAATTACAATTTTATTTCAAATTTATTTTTTGATTTTTTAAGACCTAAAGCTATATATAATTATTTTAAATCTGTTTTCTTAGAGGTCTAAAATCATTAGTAATAGAAAACTTTTTGGCTTTTTTTTAGGCCTTCAGTCGACCCTGAGATGCATTTGCCAAGATAAATATCACAAAATTTCCTAATTTAAATTAAAACTAATATATATATATATATAAGTATTATTAATTAATTTGGATAACAAAGTATTGTATTGTCATGTTCTTATTACAATTACATTATTCAAAATAATCACTATAATTATTATAACCCAAAAAGAAGAATCAAAGCAGCCTACTTTTAATCAGATTAAATTTATTCTGATAAGCTGAATTCTTCTATAATAAACCCAATTAAATAGGTTTAGAATTATATCTTTAATTAAACCTCTTTTAACAATACTTTTTATTTATATTATATAATCGTGTGACATAACTATTTGATTTCTATCATAATAAAATTACATTTCTAGTTTCAGATGCCAACCAACCTAAAGATGTATCAAAAAGTGTAAACTTCCATGAAGAGTATCTAAGGGCTTTAAGGTCAAAATCCTACGTTGATTTCTTTGACAAAGCTCAATTACTTGCTCACCAACATTGCATTCATTCCAACCAGAATAAATATTCAGAAACCCTCCTTCAACCAGACCAAGAAACTGTACACACCATCATTGATGCAACAATCCTTTCACAGAAACCAGAACTAAAGAAACTCATGCTCGATTACTTTCACGTCAGTGCTGAGGCTTCCCTCATTTGCAGCCATCTTCTCAAAAACATCAATCAAGTTCACTGTAATTACCAGTTCATTCAAAGAGCTCTACAAATCATGGACAGTGATGATGATGACTCACAAGAAAAGTTGAAGCTTATCATTTTTGAGCTCAACTCATTCATCTTGACTAACCCTTTTTCAAATCTCGAGTATCATGACTTCAAGCTCATCAGTGATGAAAACTCATCAGTGTTGAATCGTTTGAAATCAATGAGAAAAACGCTGGAAAGGAACTTCAAGCTAAAGAGATATTTGAAGACGTCAGCATGTTGTGTTACTGTGCTGTGTGACATGGTTGCTGTAACAACACATGCTTTAACTTCAGTAGTCACGCCAACGGTTCTGAAATTTACATGTAAGAGTCTTGAGAAGGAGCTTCCACACTTGAGGTTTTCAAGAAGGTTTCTTGGTAAAGTTTGTGAGCAGCTTGATATGGCAGCTAAGGGATCTTATATATTAAACAAAGACTTTGATACAATGAGTAGACTTGTGGATCGGCTTTACGATGACATTGAACATGTAAGGGCAATGATGCAGCTCTGTTTGAACAAGAAGATTGATAAATTCTCTATGCAAATAGTGAAGGAGCTTAGGAAAAGTGATGCTGGATTTGGGAAAAAAGTGGAAGAACTCAAAGAGCATGCGTGCTTGTGCCTTGTGACGATTAACCGATCAAGAGATTTGGTCACTAAGGAAATGGAAAAAATGGGAACGTAAGACATTGGAATCTAGACATGTATATGTGATAAAAAAAATATTGTACAATGTGGTTAAGATTAGTTTATTGTTTTATAAATTGTTCTGGGAGAATTTGTTTCTATATATTTTCACATAGAATATTATTGGAAGTTGTATATCAACTAGATAAGATTAGTTTATAGTATATAAGTAGATTCAAATCTTGTCTTACATATTAATTTTGTAAGGTTGAATTAGGTTTAGAATCTACTTTTTAAAATAGTATCAAAGAATCATGAATTAGAGTTTATCCTAGCAAAGTTTGTTGTTTGTTGGTGATGACTTGGGCCCAAGCCCAATTTTCAACTAAAGCACATTTTTAATATTTCTTTTATTTGATTAAAGCATGTGTAAAATGTGTTAGGCATGTGGTAGATAAGAGGGACTTTTAGTCCTATATACAATTTGCTTGAAAGTCCTGGCTAGAGAATCCAAGGGATTCTCTCTAGCCACACCTTCCATTCACATTGTCATTTCATCATTTTCCAAATCAGATTCTCATTCAACCACCGTACGGCTCTCCACCAATCAAGTGTCACCTCGTGGCCTATGTCCGCCGCCACGCCTGCGTTGCTGCCATGCGAGCCTTTTCTCTCGAGGGCTCCAACGCGCACACATCATTTTTCTCTCTCAAGCATTCGAGAGAACATTTCCACTCTTGCGTTTGTTTTCTTCGAAGAGCACCTCATCCATCAACCATCTTCCTCACCAAATCTCGACTCCATCACAAATCCAAGCCAAAGACAACCTCTTCCATCAGGTTTTTCATCAATCCACCGATTGATTTCTTCCTTGCACATCCCTTTTCCCATTTTCTCCATTGAATCTCCCTTCGTAGCTCCATTTACCTTGCTTGACCGATTAAACACCTCTCCACCCTTCGTCTTTCCCTTTCTACCGATTAAAACCTCGTCGCCATCCCTTTCCACCATGAATCCTTCCTTTTCACCATTTAAATTGTTCTAAATCACCAGATCTTTAACCTACACAAAACACACCCTCAAATCTAGGGTTTGTTCGTCATTGTCCCTCTTCGTCACTAAACACTAGGGTTCCTCGTTCTAGTTGCTTCTTCCGCTGCTTATTTGGTTCATCAATTAATCTACTCCTGATTCCATCGTTCCTCGCCGATTCGTCTCGACCTGGAGCTATCAGTTGGTTTATTATTTCACGTACTATAAAATTGTTATCACAAATTACCATTAATATCTAGTCTCATACAAGAGATGTATATATGTTGTGAGAGATTTGTTGAAAGTTCCACCTCGTCTAAATAAAACTAATTTATATATAAGTAGATAAAAGTACTTCTTAAAGGTCAAGCTGAGGAGGATAAACTTCTTTTTATTTTTCAAAGCAAATTGTTTGACAAATATTTTAATGTCATAATACACTTAAGAAAAAACAGACATAGAAGAGTGGAGTAATAGATGCATATGTGATATGATAAGACTACAAAGAGCATAAAGATATGTAGAAAGTTGTAATAATATGTTTTCATTTATGACATAAAAAAAAGGTTTAATATCCTCTTTCTTCCCCACTTTCGTTGGATGATGCTAATTCAGTCCCTATTTATGAAAGTGTTTAGAATATGTCCATAGTTACTAAAATTTGCATCTAATTTGTCCTTTCCGTTAAGTATAACCAAACGGAGTTAGTTCGTTAATGATCTGGCACCAGTTATTAGCAACGTGTTAATATATTGTTTTGTGTGTGCTGACGTGTTAATAAAACACCATATTGAGGTTTTTTAAAGATAGAGTTTTTATATTTGGGGAAAAATTGATTTAGGGTTTCTACATATCGCGACGCCGACATCAACCTCTCCCTCCCCGACGACGCCTTCGACCTCGTCGTCCGCGCCAAGACCGCCCTCGAACTGGCCTGCCCCAATATCGTCTCCTGCGCCGACATCCTCTCCGCCGCAACCCGCGACCTTCTGACCATGCTCGGCTGCCCCTTCTACCCCGTTTTCCTCAAGCGTTGTGACGACCGCTTCTCCTCTGTCGCCTTTGACCCCAACCACCTCCCTACTCCATCCATGCCAATGTCCCAAATCACGAAAATCTTCACCCGTCGCGACTCCTCCATGGGATTCTCCCACTGCTCCGAATTTGTCACCTCTCGACATTATGACTCCCAACAAGTTCGACAACGTGTACTTCCAGAACCTTCCTAAGGGTTTGGGCGTGTTGAAATCCGATCACGGCTTGTACAGTGACCCTATTACAAGACCATTCTTGGAGGACTTCGCCAAGGATCACGCTAGGTTCTTTAGGGTTTTTGCCTCGGCGATGCAGAAGCTGAGTCTGCTCAATGCGCAAACGGGGAGAAAGGGGGAGATCCAACTCGGGTGTGATCAGATTAATTGATTCTTTCTTCTTTTTGGAAGTTGTTGATGATTTGATGAGATAAGATCTTTTGATTTAAGATGAGAATGAGAATGAAACCTCTGTTGTGTATGAATTTGATGTTTTTGAGGTTGATTATACATACGTAGATTTTGGTTGTGTGAGGTGGGGAAATGGGGAATGAAGCAATTGTCCTTGATCTTGGATAGATGAATCTGCGTCATGGTTTTTGAATGTAATATTATAATATTTAATTAATAAAGTTTTTCATTTTGATCTGTTTTCTCAGAGTTCATGTAGTTTTGAGATTGCATACAAATTGGTGTGGAGTGATTGAATATGGATTCTAGGTTAAACAAGAAGAAGAAGACAAACAAGAAGAAGACTCACTTTTGTAAGCAAGTGACACGTAACCACGCACAAAACAATATATTGACACGTTATCAATAATTAGTGTCAGATCATCAACGCACTAACTTCGTTTAGTTATACTTAACGGATTGGACAAATTAAACGTAAATTTTACTAACTATAGACATATTCCAAACACTTTTAAAAATGGAGACTGAATTGACATTATCCAATAAAAGTGAGGATCAAATAGGGTATTAAACCTAAAAAAAAAAAGGACATTCCTCCTGTGTCCTTTTAAAAGAAATTATTTTGGTGTCCTTCTATAATATGCCACCACCCTGCACCTACACTTTGTGCCTCGCCGACCATCCAATCTTTGTCGACAACAACTTCACCATCATTTAAGGTAGACAATACTTGTGCATAAATCAATTGGTCATCTTCCCTTTGATGCACCAACATTGTAGGCTTTATTTTATGATACTTCCTAAGTGTCTTCCAATATCCATGATTTATTGCTTTACTCAATCAATGCAACGAAGATGCATGAAAGCCCAACAAAGAAACAATAGACACGTCACAAAGATGCGTAATGGCAAGATGCATGGTGGAGGAAGCTGTGATAAAAGTGAGATATAGAGGAAGAAGTCATCGATATAACGAGCGAGAGCTAGATTGAATGATGAAGGTGATAGTGACAATAATCTCTTCATTTTTTATGATTAAATATAGTTTAACTTTTTATGAAATAATCGGTAAATATCATTAATGACTAGAAAAAGCTTTAATAATACTCGTCGTATAACCCTAGTTAATTGGTAGCCCTTGATAAAACCAAGGGAGGCAATTTTTTTTTTTGCAAAAAACATAAGCCTAATGTACTAAGCCCTTGACTTAGGGCTCATTATATGCTTCAAAAAGCATGATCATATTAAAGTTCAGGCTCTAGGATTGATTAGAGCTTCATAATATATATACTCTATCATCTATTAAATAAAATCTAATAAGAAGAACAACACAAAATTTTATATTGGTTTACAATAATACACTTGAATGATTCTACTAATAAAACATATTGATTATCGAATGTCACAATGGAAATAGTAATGGGACGGAGAAAAAAATGATTATTTAAGAACATAAACAGAGATTTGAAGTTGCCATTTGTAGTTTATTATTAAAAATTATAGAGAAAACCGAAAAACAAGATATGATATGCGAAATCTGGATTTTGAATTTGAAAATCAATTACGCGTATTAAAATAAATGTAATTTTTGTAAATGTTTATTTTCACCGAAAATAAGAATAAAAAATTACATAAAGGAATATTTATTTTAAAATTTTAGGTCCAAGGATTAATCTTATTTAATTACAAGCAAAATGAAAAATTAAGAACCACACAATACTGGAAAAACTATTCCGAAAACATTTTTGAAAATATTTTATTTTTTAAATGCAAACTCTAACCGCATTCCTAAATATCTTCGTTTACAATAGAAAATCATCATAGTTCTTTAAAAAAACTATTTGAGTATAGATGGGGATTTTTAGTTTTAAAAATTTTATATATTTTTATTTATTTTTGAAAAAAAAAATAATGCCAGACTACACGAGAAGTCGTAATAAGAGGGTGCAATGGAACAGTGGTATGGATATAAATGTTGTTGCCAACTCAGGTCACGCGATTGAGCCCAAATTAGGGGTGTTGCTCCCTCCACCACCCCAAGTGTTTTTACACTGGGTGTTGCTTCCTCCATCACCAGACCTTTCTCTCTCCACTTCCCTTTTATTATTTTGCCTTTCAGTAAAATTTTATTTATTTTTAGGATTATTATTTTTTAATTTTATCTATTCACAACCTATTTCACTAATAACCTATTCTAATCCCGTACATGAGTAAAATATTTTTCTTTCATTTTAACATTATATTTCTTCCTCTCTTTCTTTCGTCGTTGTGAGATACTACAAGTTGCAAAGGTTGGTGGTGGTGGAAAGAATTATCAAGCAGTCTCCCTCTCGTGGTGCAGTGTCGCTCTCGCGGTGCAGTGTCGCTCTCGTGGTGCAGTGTCGCTCTCGCGGTGCAGTGTCGCTCTCGCGGTGCAGTGTCGCTCTCGTGGTGCAGTGCGTGAAGTGGTGCAGTGCGTGTCGTGCTTCCTCAAGGTGCGTATTCGAATAAACCTTGAAATAAAACCTTAAAATAAAAAACGTAACCTTTAAACGGAGGTGACATCCTTCAACGGATGTCAACATCCGTTTAAGGAAAAACGGATGTCGACATCCGTTTTACCTTAAATGGATGTTGACATCCGTTGAAGATGTCACCTCCGTTTAAAGGTTACGTTTTTTATTTTAGGGTTTGTTTTATTAGGGGACATCCGTTGAAGGATGTCACCTCTGTTGATGTATACTTCCTCAAGCTGGTTGATGCTTTGGACGCTCCTCGATGTTCCTCCACACCACGGCGGCAATGGAAGCTTTCAAACCAAAAAAAAAACTGGGAAGAAAAAGGAATGGAAGTGCGGGAGGTGGGGAGGTGAAACAGAAATTGAGAAAGGGGAAGAGAGTTCCGTGGGTGGGTGCTGGGAAAGTAAAATTAGGGTTTCAAATTATTTAAAATAGGGTAAAAGTACAAATCTTTTTAACTTAAGGATATAATTGTATTTAAAATAGTGTGGGGAAGTGGAGGAAGTATAGGGTGGTGGTGGAGGGAGCAACACCCTTCTACATTTCCCCATTATTTTTTTTTATTCCAAAAATACTCTACACTTTCCTACTATTTTTTTTATTCCAAAAATACCCTATACCTCTCCACTATCGTCAATAATCTTTCTCTTTCTCTCTCTACATTAATGAAGCATTCATATGGCTTAGATTTAAACTTGTGATATATTGCAAAATATAAAATTCAGACGAAACTTCAATATTAGTGCTTCTACCACATCCATTTTATAAACTTAAAAGTTAGATGCAAATACAAAATAATAAACATAATAATATTAATAGTAAATAATATATTATTATTATTATTATATACTAACTTTATAATGACGAAAAAACTAAATAAATTCAAAATCTTTAACAAATAACTTTTCTTTTATATTTTAAGTATTTAATAATATTTTTATATTATTTATCTAATAAATTAAATAGTTTATTCAAGTTATTTGAGTCAAACATGTCGGTAAGTTAAAACATAATATAATGTTAAAAATTATAGATATTAAATGTAAAAAAAACACACATATATATAAACATTTTTCTAGAAATTTAGAATAAAATTTTACCATTTATTAAGTAATTTGAAGAAAAAAAAATATTGAACAGTGAAAATAAGATTGAATCAAACTTATTTAAAGGAAAGTGTAAATAAAATTTTCTAATATATCACAAGTTTAAATCTGATCTATGTGAATGCTCCACTAATGTGAAAAGAGAAAGAGAAAGATTGCTGAATATAGTGGAGAGATATAGGATATTTTTGAAATAAAAAAAAATAGTGAAAATGTATAGAGTATTTTTGAAATAAAAGAAAATAGTGAGGAGGTGCAGAAACACGAGGGTGGAGGGAGCAACACCCCATATTAGATTTGAATGTGATGCAAGTGTGGGCCTTCCGTGAATGGCATAAAAAAATTTACAAAAACAAAAAAACTTGGGAGTGTAGTCTTATGTAATATCTCCAAGCATACAATTTCACACAAAAAACACATAATATGTTAGCAGGAAACTTAGGTGTATTTACTCTGACTATAGCACCTTCTATAATTGTGGTTTCCAGTCACAGCGGCTCAACCACACAATCTGTAGAACATGAAGAAGAAAGGGGTTTCGCTCGGAACAAGAAAAGGGGACACTGACTGTGTGCCAGCCACTACTCTAACAGCAACCAGCTTCGCCGGTGGCGATCTTAGACGGAAGCGGAGTGCACAGTTGGCGGGTTCCAGCTCGTTTCTACATATTAGCGCGAGATTTCAAATTTTGGGACAAATTAAAACATCATATTTAATTTAAGAGGGAAAGCGAGGGAAAAGTGAAAAGAAAATATAGAAATTTATTAAAAAAATATAGTTAAAAATGTCATATTTTTATATATCAGGTAAAAAAATCATATATTTTATATTTAAAAAGTGATAAATATTTTACTGTCGTAATATATTATAAAAATTAATGGTTTTAAATAAATATGTATTATAATATACACAATTATTTAATTTTTATTCTATTTTATTATTTTTTGTTATTATAATTCAACAAACAATAAATTTTATTAGTAAATATTTTGGATGATTTTCATGTCATTTTAATATAAAACTTACTTTTAAAATAAGATTTACATTTATTTATATAATACTATTTATCTTATTTATTTATATAATACTATTTATCTTATTTATTTATATAATACTATTTATCTTATTTATTTATATAATACTATTTATCTTTAAACGATGTAACATCACCAAATGATAAGATAGTTTACTTTGCCTTCTTCTCCTTTGCTTTCGTTCAAATTTATATAATTGAATCTATACGTTAGTAACTAGTTTATAAGCTCTTGTTATTTCTACTTGTTCCATACTCTACTGTAGAATGTTGACTCTGTCTCTCATGTTATTGTTGTAATACAGACCGAAAAGTTATAGATTTTGGGATGTCCGAAAATGGTTAAATTTTTTTTAACCTTTTTAGAACATCGGAATCAAACATATAGACAAAATGATGTCAATCCCTAAAAGGTAACCTTTGATACAAATGGGCAATATGACATATTTATCTTGTCTATTACATTTATTGATTAAAAGATTCAAGCCTATAATATAACTGTCATCAGAGCAGTCAAGCCTATAAGACAACTTTTATATTTAAAACAAATTTCAAGAATGTTTTGAATATAGTAATATTTTGTTTGATTTTGATATAGATAAAATAAAGATATGTAATTATGATTTTTTATTTATTTAGGTACAATATTATTTTATAATAGATTAAACATATTTTATTTTTAAGATAGTTGATCTTTTATTTTCAGTTTTTATTTTTATTTCCGTAATATTGTAAGTGTTAGTTATTTAAAGTCTTTCAATTATCAATTAATAGTAGACTCAATTTTAGAAAAATATCTAAGTGTGTGTAACGTGAGATTTTCTTAACAAGATAAGGCACCACTTTTCGATGCAGTTAAGGTTCAAACGAGAACCTTTTGAAATAATCATCTTTCACAACATATTCCAATAAGGATAGACAAGGATAAATGAAGCTAAGTAGGAAGGCATGGATCAATTAACAACAATAGTTTCATATGTAGAAGTTGTATGGATAATGATAATGCAAGGAAAATATTAGGTACTTTGATTGAATTAATATCAGCAACACATAAGAATAGTGGTAAGTAAATAGAAAAAGTATGTCCTTTTATCTAGAAAGCAAGAGGGCTGAAGTTGAAGTTCTTTGTGATAAAGTTGTGGCTGATAAAGTTCTACATGATAAAGTTCATTTGTAAGAAGTTATTGCTGAAGAAAGTTGTTGTTGAAGAGAAAACGCTTTGAAGTATGTATCAAGGAAGGTGTGTCATCAAGTCTCACCTTGATTAGTTTAACTCTATTTCGATAGAAGTCTAAGTCATAAATATCAAAATAAAGGATGAAGATGTGACAATGATTATACTAGTCTTTCCTTCCTCATCCTATAAGAATTTGGTAAGTTTGTTGAACATAAAGAAGACTTGTATCTTACTTGAGGAGTTAAGTATAGCCTATGCAAACAAATTATGCCTCAAGTCATCTTTGAATGATTAAGGTGCATAGTTTTTTGGGTTGGTAGTCTTTAAGAAGGAAAAAATTAAGAAGCGTAAGAAGACGAAGGTTGACTTTAAAAGTATTTGCAGATATTACAGATAATTAAGGCATTAGAGAAAAGATTGTCCAAGAATGGAAAAACATGACCAAGAATCAACTACTATTAAAAAGAACACATTGTTTGATGAATGGTTCTTTTACTATAATTAGATAGTCACTAGTGCAAAAACAACGTATAACTTCACGCGTTCAACGTCCAACCACTGAATAGCCAACGTTAAAAATGATCGGTCACATTTTTGTAAATAAATGCAATTGTAGAACGTCGAAGCTCCATTCAATTTGACGTTCTATAATGGTAATTATTTAAACTAGTGCGTCATTCTCTTTCTTCTTTCTTTTAAACCACCAATAGTACGTCAAATCCTGTAGGGGTTGGACGTAATATTTGTTCGTCAAAAGCCAAAGTGTCACCCTTTTTAATTCTTTTTCTTTTTTCATTTAAACAACAAATAATACGTCGAATTTTGTCAGAGCTTCGACGTATTATTTGTCAGCTAGAAGCCAAAAAGTAACCCCTTTTTAATTCTTTTTTTCTTTTTTCTTTTAAACCACATATAAAACGTCGAATTTTGTAGGAGCTTCGACGTATTATTTGTCAGCCAAAAGTTTCCCCTTTTTAATTTGAGCGGGAGATTGAAAATTCATTCACTTTATCTTAGCGCGCGAGACCCTCTTCTCTTCTCAAACTTTTCTCGAACGAAGTTTGACGACCATCATAGACGTATTCTGCTTTCTCTCTCACTGGTGGAAACACTTTATTCTGACAAACCCACCTTTTGAAGGTTAGTTTTCGTTTTCGTTTTGAAGAACTTATTTGTTAAACTTGTTTGTTGTTGTTTTTTGTTGAATTTGTTTGTTGTTGTTATTTGGTTTAACTTGTTTATTGTTGTTGTTTGATTGAACTTGTTTGTTGTTTGTTATTGTTATTTGTTGTTGATACTATACTACACATTCATAATTCATGCTTTATAAAATACCAAAAACTAAAATTTGTTGTTTTTCTGCTTTTCAGGTCTCGTAGAGTTGTAAAAAAAGATTACAATTAATTTAAAAAAATAAAAAAATTGCTTAACGTCCAATATTAACAAAATTCAATGTCAATTTGATTAACGTCGAATTTTTTAAATTCAACGTCAATTTAACGTCTCACGATATGATGTCGACCTCGAATTCGACGTGAAAGGACAAAAAACAACGACGTTATATGATATTTTTGTACTAGTGAGTTTTCAAATAAATTTTGAATATGTGCAAATTTCTAAAATGTTACAAACTTTAAGTAGGTCGTGCATAGATGTGACAATTATACATAAAGAATTGAAATTTGGGTGGGGTTAGAGACTTCTAATTTAATATGAAAATCATAAGGAGTGTTGACGACATCTATACAAATGATCAACTAGAAAAAAAAATTTAACATCTAAACTAATATGTATTGGTTATATAATTCAAGCCTTTAGTTTTACATCAGTTAGTTAATTCTATTATTCAACTTTTACTGTCATTACTTTCGTGTATAAAACACTGCTCTTCTTTCATAATGAAGATGCACTAATACAATGTTTCTATTTTTCAATTTCTCTATCACACATTCTATATACTCTCTTTTTGTGTTTCATCTGCTCTTCTGCATATCGTTTCTGTTTCTATCAATGGTATCAGTTAGCCTAGGTTGAAGAAGGGCCTGAGGTTGTTCATGTGTTTGGGTACAGTGCGGCTGACTAAGAAAGGCGTTCAAAAGAAAGAAGTTCTTGAAGCAGAAAGAAGGTGGTAATGGCTGATTTCTCTACGACAAATCTTCCTATTCTTACAGAAAATAATTGGAGTAGGTGGAGCACGCAAATGGGAGTATTGTTTCGAGTAAAAGGCGTTAACAGTGTGGTAGAAGGAATAGAGTCTGTGATTGATCTTCGCGACACAGAGGACCAGAAGGAGGAGTTTAGCAAGAAAGACGATAAAGCATTGTTGATTATCAATTAATGCGCGGATGATACACATTTTGAGAAGATTCAAAACGCAGCAACAACAAGGGAAGCATGGAATATTTTAGTACGTTGCCATGCCGGAGGAGAGAAGATCAAGAAAGTAAGGCTCCAAACGCTGAAAAGACAGTACGAGCTACTGTAAATGGAGGACAACGACAAGGTCAGTGATTATTTTAATAGAATCTTGACTCTTACAAATCAAATGAAAGGTTGTGGGGAAAAGCGTAGCGACTTATTGATAATGGAGAAGATAATGAGGTCATTACCTCGGCGGTTCGATTTTATCGTTGTTGCAATTGAAGAGTCTAAAGACCTTGAGAAGTTGAAGATCGAGGAGCTTCAGAGTTCCTTGGAGGCTCACGAGATGCGACTTTTGGATAGAGACCCCGTCAAACTTGATGAACAGGCATTGAAGGCTCAACATGTTAGAGGTGATGGAAAGAAGAAGTTCAAGGGTTGAAGAGGTAAACCTACTACACAAGGAAGATGGAAGAATGATAATGTTGATGAACAAGAAGGAAGAATTAATTCATCTGAAAGAAGAGGCGGTTTTAATCAACATTATAAGAAGAAAGACAGGAGAAACATAGAATGTTTCACGTGTCACAAGATGGGACATTTTTCCTATGAGTGTTATTCCAACAAGGGTAGGCAGATTAAGAAAGATCAGAACAAAGAGGCTCATATTGCGAAAGAAGAATCTGATTTGGAACCTCTAATTCTCATGGTTACAACTTCTTTAGAGTGCTCTGTGTCCTCGAAGAAAACGAACAAGTTGTGGTATCTAGACTCAGGGTGTTCAAACTACATGATGTACAACAGAGACTGGTTGATCAACTTGGATGAATCAAAGAAGAGCAATGTCAGAGTTGTAGATGATAGCATGTTGAAAGTTGAAGGAATTGGTAATGTCATCATAAAGAAGGAAAATGGGATGCATGTAACGATAGAGAATGATCTCCTTGTTCTAGAGATGAAATGCAACCTGCTAAGCCTAGGTCAACTGGTAGAGAAAGGTTTCACCGTGATTATGGGCAACCATGAACCACTACAAAAAAAAAGCTTATTTAGAGGGGATTTTATTTTCAATTTGCGGGGGTTTTTACCCTCCGCTAAATAAATTCCGGGGGTTTTTCAAACCCCCGCAGTTTGAGTCGCCACAAATTATCTGCGGAGGTTTTTTTGCCCCCTGGTATCATATTCAATTTGCGGGGGTTTTTCTGCGGAGGGTAAAAACCTCCTTTATATATTCAATTTGCGGGGGTTTTTCGGCGGAGGGTAAAAACCTCCTCTATTACTGACTATTATTTTGAGGAGGTTTTTAACCTCCTTTATATTTTTGTCACTTTTTTGTTTAATGATTATTAAAATATATAATATCGTTTTTTGTTTGATGATTATTAAAATATATAATAACTATCTATTTCCATTAATTTTTTTTTTCAATTTCAAAATTAAATAAATTTAATTTTTTTCTAAAATTATTAAATACCAAACAAATATGATTCATGTGATTAAAAAAAGATTGGAAACAGGTCTTTATCCATTGGGAATTGCTGCACTAAAGTCTAGATTCATGAATATTGAGATTCATGAATATTGCTTATATTGTCCTCATAAGATTCCACTAACCATACATTTACTCTACATAAATGAAATTATTTCTGAAATGTATATAAAGCATATGTCCTGCTGAGTGCATTTTTTGCTCTAGTAATTCATCAAAACTAAATCTTGAACTGATAGATTCATTTCATTCAGATAATCAGAAAGTTCGTAAGAAAGCAGAAACCCTTTGTGAAGGAGAAAAATATTTCTTCTATTCTTAAGCATTCAATAAAATTATTCATCCTTTGCATGTCTCTACTAATTTCATTTCATACCAAGCCAAGTATTTCCAATTTATTTAAGGATCATGTTCAGACAGGTAAGCCTTGTAAGTCATTAATAATTCCTGAAGAAAATTAGGTTTAATCCTTTTCGACATCCCTATTTATGTACGAATGTCTCAATTGGGTCCTTATTTTTTAAAGTGTGTCAAAATGGTCCCTAATTTTGAAAATTGATATCAATTGAGTCCTTTCCGTTAAGTTGGCTGGACGGCGTTAAAAAAATTGATGAGTGGATGCTGAGATGGCGAACGAACGCTCGTCCACCAGCGAACGAACGCTCGTCCACCAGCGAACGAACGCTCGTCCATCAGCGAACGAACGCTCGTCGACCACCGAACGAACGGTCGTCCAGTGTGGAACGAACAGTCGTCCAGCAATAAGAGGTCGACGAGCGTTCGTTCTCTGGTGGACGAGCGTTCGATCGCTGGTGGACGAGCATTCGTTCGCTGGTGGACGAGCGTTCGTTCGTCATCTCAGCATCCACTCATCAATTTTTTTAACGCCGTCCAGCCAACTTAACGGAAAGGACTCAATTGATATCAATTTTCAAAATTAGGGACCATTTTGATACACTTTAAAAAACGAGGACCCAATTGAGACATTCGTACATAAATAGGGATGTCGAAAAGGATTAAACCAGAAAATTAATAAGAAAAAAGGAAGTAGAAAGATGCCTCATTCTTGGCAGTTATATCTCTTCCACTCCCTTGGACAGGCCTCAAAGCAATTTCCAGATAGTCAGGGGGTGTTATTTTTCTGTTATCTTCTACTAGGTCCAAATAAAAGTCCTGCCAGCAAGAGGAAAGAGAAATAAGGTAAAGACTGAAACTAGATAACAGAAGTAGGCTAAAATGACATAAGGACACAGGGTCAGAAATTAAGAATTTCAAGTTTCCCAAAATATGAGGTGAAACAATGACAAAAGGTTTGTAAGCAGCTCACTCTAAGAAGCCAGACAAAAATAGGGGAAAATTGACCCAGTTCAGACACCGAACTCCTCCCTCCAGATGCTCTAACACGAATGTGCTTTGTCATCTGAGTGACAAGAGAAAGTCCATCAAGAGCAGCCTCATCGATACCACCCATCTACAAAAGAGAAAATAGGGAATGAATTTGTATCTTCACGAGTGGATCAACAAACTGGTCACTAAATTATCAAAATCAAAAAGTATGCATAAGTAAAAGCACACTCAATTATACGTAAATATAAGATTTTATAAGATAACCCAACCTGGTTATAAATAAACATGCTAGACAAAAGGACAACCAATGAGAAGATCTGGGTGCTATATGTTCCCTGTACATTAAGAAAAACAGAGAAAAAGAAGGAAAGAACATCACAACGGATGGAAATGGCTACCTACGTATACACACATATAAATGAATCATATTTGTTTCAGTGGTGTCCTAGTCATAAATTTCAGAAAGCTCTCTGGCAATGCCTAATAAATTATATCTACCCTACGCCTAATAATCTATGCCATCCAGCCAAATGCATCACACATATAAATGAGTTCGGATCTTATTACCTTTCCAAATGAGAGAACATGCTAATAAAGAGTCACAATTCAGAAAGGTAACTTCTCCTTCTTAACCTGAAACTGAGAAATCAAACATGTGGTACATATCATTTACCTTTAAGAAATCAAGCATGAGTGAATTATACATGCATTGAAAATAATTGAAAATAATAAATGACTATTAATTATATTTTCAACTCATACATTTGACTAATTGATATCCTCGTCTAAATGGTTTGTAGCCAATTGAACATATTCATTGTCATTACTATAAAATTTTTCCAACTCTTGATCTTGGTATGGTTCGTTTTCATATAACTCTTCTTGTACCTCTTCTCCCATTTCATACAAATCTCTTGGCTTTAAATGCACAGCAACACTCCATCCTTCATTAACCACATCATCAACATAATATACCATTTGTGCTTGAGATGCCTCAATATAAGGTTCATGTTCTTCACGGTTTCCAATATGAATAAGTCTATCAAAGTTAACACAATTAAAATTCCATTGATCCTTTTTATATCCTCTCTCTCTTGTAGTATCTACCCACTTACACTTGAAAAGAACAACTTTGAATCGACCATAATAATTAAGCTCAATAATATCCTCCAACTTTCCATAATAGGATAAGTCTGCTTGCCTTAAGTTCCTATCAACAGTACTTGAAACACAAGCTGTATTAGATGTTAAAAAGACACCACTATTTTGTGTTCTCAATCCCTCATCACGAGTCAATGTTCGAAATTTGAACCCATTGATGTTGTAAGCAGTAAATCTTCTAGCATTATCCAATGGACCTCGTGCTAGAAACTTCAAGTCAGTAGACATTGAATTTATTGTTTCTGGATTCATAATCTAAACAAGGAAATAATGTTAGACATAATTAAAAGATAACTTGGTAAGTAAGAGAAAGTGTTCTATTTGATCACCCACCCCCGCCTTTGAAACCAATCAACAAACTCTTTAAACACTCTAGTTTCTATCTCAGTAGTTGAAGGTCGCCTTCCTCTTGATCTTCTTTTTATTAGATCTCTAAATTCACTACAAAAATTAATTACATTAAATGCATAAAATACAAGAATAATGTGGTTCAATTTGTTTAACTACAAATCACACACTTAATGTAATGTACTTACTCAACAAACGGTGTGACTATCGCACAATTTAAAAGCACATATCGATGGGCTTGTAGCTTTTGCATATGAGTTAAAGTAAACATTGAGGAACCTCCTACCACCTTCCCACCTAGTGGGAATATAGATGACACAAAACACTCATTATCATTTGGGTTATCACAAACACGTCGTTGTCTATTGAACCTTGTCTCTATATCTTCAATGTATCTAGAACAAAAAGTAAGAGACTCTTCAGCTAAGTATCCCTCAGCTATAGAACCTTCTGGTTGTGCCTTGTTTCGTACAGAGGTCTTTAAATGACCTAATTCCCTATAATAATGATAAATAATTACATTAAATAAATTGGACACATATAATATCATACCTTGAACTAAAAGTAGTTAGCAATTACCTCTCTATAGGATACATATATCGATAATGAACTAGACCTCCAAGCTTTGCTTCCTCTACCAAATGAACAGTTAAATGAACCATAACTGTGAAGAATGATGGTGGGAATAACATTTCTAAGTGGCAAAGTGTAACCACAATACGATTTTGAAGCATTTCAAGGTCTTCAAGATTTAAGCTTTTACTACAAAGGGCCTTAAAAAATGAGCAAAACTCCACCAAGGTTGCAGTGACATGGTTTGGTAACAAATTACGTATTGCCAACGGAAGTAATTGCTCCATTATAATATGACAATCGTGACTTTTTAGTCCTGATATTTTATGTTGAACATCATCAACACATCTAGAAATGTTACTTGAGTAACCATCAGGTACTAAAACATTTTTCAAAGTTTTGAGGAACAACCTTTTGGTATCACGAGTTAGTGAAAACAAAGCAAGGTGGTATCTTCCATTATCATCTGGCCAAAGATCCTGTCTTATGCCCATTTCCTTCAAATCTTTCCTTGCATTAAGATTGTCTTTGGATTTAGGCTTTTCATTCAACAAAGTATAGATTAAATTGTCAAATACATTCTTTTCAATGTGCATGAAGTCTAAATTGTGACGTAACAAATTAGACTCCCAATATGGAAGTTCAAAAAAAATGCTTCTTTTATTCCACTGTTTAACTTCTTGTCTGCATCTTTTTCCTTTACCATCCAAATGAATTCCTCTCCCAAATGTAACATTAATATTTTCCACTTGCCTAAAAATGTCAGATCCTGATAATTTTAGTGGTGGATTTCGTTCTTCAGTGCTTCCATCAAAGCGAACACGATTCAATCTAAATCTATGGTTTCTACTTAAAAAGCGACGATGTCCCATAAAACACCACTTCCTACTATGAGGAAGACGACAAGGTTCTGCATCAAAGTTACAAGTAGGGCAAGCTAAACCTGTGTGTGTGTTCCAACCAGATAAAATACCAAGGCCAGGAAAGTCACTAATTGTCCACATAAGAGCTGCTCGCATTCTAAAAGTTTCATTCAATGAAGAATCAAAGGTCTCCACCCCATTATTCCATAGCTCACGTAACTCATCCACAAGGGGTTGTAAGTACACATCAATACTATTTCCAGGCATCTGCTTACCTGGAATGATCATGGATAGGATCAATGAAGTGTGCTTCATACAAAGCCAAGGTGGAAGATTGTATGGAATTAAAAACACTGGCCAAATACTATAAGTAGAACTCATAGTGCCAAAAGGATTAAAACCATCACTAGCAAGGCCTAAGCGAACATTTCGAGGATCTAAAGCAAATTCAGGATGCATTACACTAAATGTCTTCCACGCCTCACCATCCCTTGGATGCCTTATAACTCCATCCTTGTTCTCTGAAGAATGCCATCTCATATGCTCTGCAGTCTTAGAGCACATAAACAATCTTTGCAATCTTGGTTTCAAAGGAAAGTAACGTAAAACTTTTGCAGGTTGCTTTTTTTTCTTCTTTGGGTTCCATCTAGATGTACCACAATGTTTGCATGTTTGCAAATCCTTTTCATCATCTCTTAAATATAACATACAATGATTTGGACATGCATCTATTTTGGTATAGTTAAGACCAAGTTTGTTGATGATTTTCTTAGCCTCATAAAAAGAAAGAGGCAACTTTGCTTCACTAAATGCATCTCTTAGCAAATCTAGGATCATAGTCATTGCCTTGTCACTTAATCCACACAAAACCTTGATATGATATAATTTGATTACAAACTCTAATTTTGTGTACTTGCTCCCGTCACACAATATTTGATTTCCGTCATTGAGAAACTCATTAAATTCATTATGATTCTCCCTTGGCCTTTCATTAATAACATCATCTTCACCCAATGGTTGTGATCTGCCTATATTAGTACCTTCTTGCCTATAATGTCCAAATGCTTCATTTATCATTGTTTCCATTGGATTTTCAAAATGAAATGTCTCTTGTGACTCATCTTCATTTCTAGAAATATCTTGTCTTTGCCTCTCACCATGAAGATTCCAAATAACATAATTTATGGGAAATTGTTTTAAAATCAAGTGCTCCTCAACTATGCCTCTAGCTTGCCATTTCACAAACCCACATTTGGGGCATGGACATCGAATTGTGTCTCCAGAGGCCCCATTCTCAAAAGCAAAATCTAAGAATTTTTGCAAACCAATGGAGTATTCAACTGTATTTCGGGGCTTAGTTATCCAAGATTTATCCATTCAAAAATATTCCTAAACAAAATAAAATACACTAACACATGAAAAAGAATACAATATTCATGGAAAATACAAATAAATAATGAATTAGAAAAAATGAAATACTTGTTTCTACTAACCAATACAGCAAAATTTACTGGTATAAACAGCAAGGAAATAATGCTGAAACAGCCAGCAACATTACAGAAAACAGCAAGCAATCACTACTAAAAACAGCAAACAGTAATGACAGAAAGTGCAGAATGTGCAAAATTCTGATACAGCAACTGCACAAAATCTAACCAGCAACAGCAGAATAAAATTCTGGACAGTAGCAATATTTTAATCAAATGCATTATCTAGTAATACCTATGAATGGTTCAGTAAAATAGAGTAACCAATATGACCATACAGACCATCAGACAATTCTTCCCATGAATCCTCACTATTCATACTACTTTAATTGTCCATTTACAAGATATTAAAAAACAGACAAGACAAACCAATGAGCACATACAATTAGTACAACCTCTTATACAATTCATGCATTCTCGAAATTAGAAAATTAGTTAAGTTAAATACATTTACACTGTTCAAGTTATAAATTTATATCTATACACATTTGAATCTATCAACCATAGAACCAATAACACATAATCTTTTTGTTCATTATAATTCTTTCAAGATTTTAATATAATCACAATCACATTATATCATAAACGTACTCAAACAATAGTTTAACCAAGAATCACAAGATGATAAGGTTAATAAAATTTATCCACACAATTATACACAACGTATCATGTAGTCTTTTACATTATTCACACACAAACTCATTAAACCGAATGTTCATCAGGGTATAACAATTCATTCACTCATTCAACCAAGTCATTTCTATTCAACCAAATTGATAAGAATACCATTTCACAATTTCTTTAACAATCACAAATGGCATTTCAAAGAGATTTACCTCCCCATAATCATTGTTCTACAGCAGATTAAATAAATAATCCAAACCATAAAATTACCCATCATTTTATTAACACCTAAGACAACCTACTAATACCCAACTCTTTTCATATTTCAATGAAACCTGAAACAACCACAACCTTCATCCAAAGGTACACAAATTTCCAGATTATAACAAGACCATTCAACTTCAATATGCATTAATTCAAAAAGAATTCATACAACCCAATTTAACCCTTTAAACATCCCCAAACATACACCTATTATTCCAGCTCATAATTATATCCAATATGAATATCAAGTTCTTAATTTACAATTAGAAATTAAAACACATGATATACCCATTTCCACCCACCAACTATCATATTCACTTTTCTACTTAACAGAGATAATACTCATTTAAGATTTTCATTTAGCACAAAAAATTACAAATTAATAGAAATTATACATTATCACATTTCGAACAACCAATTCAAACCAAGATAGCTCCTGATACCAATAACAACATATATCTATAATTTTTGGAACAACCAACATATCGAAACGGTTCCAAAGAATCAAACCACGAACACCAATTGTTTTCAAACGTTTACATGCAGCTTATTAAAACAAGAAAGACAAGATCCCCATACCTTTTCCGAATTCTTACCACCTCCAAAATCCTACTTTTGCTTACCATCTTTGTTTCCCAATTTAAAACCACAACAAATATGGATATATCTTGATGCACTTTTGAAGTATTAAAACACATACACCACTCAATAAAATGCATAAACTTGATGAATTAGACACTTTCCAGTTAATATTCATTTGAACCTACAAAAACTGAAAGAAAACCAAATGTCGAACTCAAGTTACTCGTTGATGAAAAACATGATTGAAACTGGGAAGAAGATAACCCACTAAAGTGACGCAGAATGAACTCAATAAAACGCTGCACCAAATAAAAGCACAAAGAGTTGTAGAACGATGTAGCTCCGTGACGTTATGAGCTCCGTTGTCTACCGGTCCCAGAACCCCCGTTGCAGCTTTGTCCACCGACTACGAATCTGAAAGGGAAAGGAAACACGGGCAATCCAAAGGAGAAATGAAAGAAATGAATGACAACAGGAAATAGAAGAAGGAAGAAAGGAAGATTGCGTACCTGCGAGAGAGAAATCGGATGGAATGAAGGGGGAACTGATTTTGCGGATGGAATTAAGGGGGAACTGATTTTAGGGTTCAGTGGAAGGGAGAAATTGAATCAGAAATTAGACGAAAATATTGGGTTTAGGTAGATGGGTTTAGGATATGAAGGGAATAAAATTTTAGGATTGTTAAAAGAAAACTTAAAGTAAAATTTTTAGAGGGAAAAATGTAAAAGAATTAGTAAATGAAGAAAAAAATATATATTATTATTTGAGGAGGTTATAAACCTCTCTTAAAAAGGAATTAAAACTCCCACAAACATTGTCAGTTAAATAATTTAAATTAAACATCTTAAGTTGTGTTAATTTGAGGGGATTTTTTATACCCTCTCCAAAATAACCCCCTCTAAATAAGATTTTTTTTGTAGTGAACAAGTGGAAGTACTTGATAGGAGCAAGAAATTGATCTTGAGAAGCAAGATCTCTAAAAATCAAACTTTTCAGGTTTGTAAGGATATGGTTGATAACCTGCGGTGCTTGTCCACTGTGAAAGAGGATGAAAATTGGAGATGACATCTTAAGGTCGGGCATCTTAATTTCCGAGACTTGCAGCAACTAAGTAAAAAGACGATGGTTTCTGGATTACCAAGTATTATAAATCGTGTGAATCTTGTATTATTGGGAAGCAAGCCAAAAGACCTTTCCAAGCACAATTGGAGATGAGATCAAAAGAACGTCTTGAGGTAGTTCATTCAGATATATGTGGTCCACTAAAGGTACCTACGTTGGCAGGGAACAAATACTTTATCACCTTTGTTGATGAGTTCAACCGAATGGTATGGGTATATCTCATAAGGCAAAAGAGCGAAGCTCTGGAAATGTTTAAAAGATTCAAGAAACGTGTCGAAATAGAAATCAGAAGGCAAATTAAGCTTCTTAGAACCGATGGAGGGGGTGAATACACTTCGGGTGATTTCGAAGTGTATTGTCAGAAACAGGGAATAACACATGAGGTAGTTGATCCTTACACGCCTCAACACAACGGCTTGGCGGAGAGAAGAAACAGGACCATAATGAATATGGCCAGATGTTTGTTTAAGGAAAAGGAGGTGCCACGCGAGTTGTAGGGAGAAGCGGTGTCAACAGTAGTTTACGTGCTCAACAGGTGTTCGACGAAGAGGCTGACAAACAGCGTGTCGCATGCAATCTGGACAGGTATGAAACCTTTAGTCAAGCATTTTAAAATCTTTGGTTCTTTGGCTTTCTGTCACATTGCAGATTTGAAGAGGACGAAGCTTGATGACAAGGGAGAGGTAATGGTGTTTGTTGGATACCATCCTACCGGCGCATACAAAATGTATGATCATGTCAAGAGGAAGATGATTATCAACAGAGACGTTTTATTTTTGGAAGACGAGAGCTGGGATTGGAAATACAACCATACTAGTTTGAAGAAAACCACAACTGTGATACATGCGCCTATGCAAGGTAGAGTAGAAGCTGCACAGGTGGTTGGACGCAGTACTGGAAACACTGGAAACGCTGAGTCATAGAATCTTCGACCATACCGAGGAGACAAGTTGTGAGACCCTCCAGGTTCTCTGAGTACGAGATGTATTCAGATGCTGGAATAGATGAAGAAGGAGATATAATACATTTGGCTTTGATGGCTGGAAGTGAATCATTGGATGTTGAGGATGCACTATCACAATCAATTTGGAAGGAGGCTATGGTTGAAGAGTTGAGATCAATCGAGAAGAATAATACATGGGAGTTGGTTGATCTTCCATCTGGAAAATAATGCATTGGAGTGAAGTGGGTATTCAAGAAGAAGCTGAATCCAGATGGTACAATATCGAATCATAAGGCTAGACTTGTGGTAAGAGGCTTTCTGTAGAAGCAAGGTGTTGATTTCACAGAAGTCTACGCACCTGTTGCAAGGTTAGAAACTATTCGATTAGTAGTTGTTATTGCTTGTGCCAATAAATGGTTGTTGTTTGCACTTGACGTTAAATCTGCGTTTTTGCATGGTCCTTTGGAGGAGGAAGTATATGTCCACCAGCCCCCAGAATTCAGCAACAAGGAAAAGAAACATCAAGTGTACAAATTACGCAAAGCGCTCTACGGCTTGAGATAAGCTCCTAAGGCTTGGAACAAGAGGATTGATGAATTTTTTGTCAGTCATGGGCTCGAGAGATGTGCTGTAGAGCATAGCCTGTATGTGAAGAAGAGTGATGGTGATGATATAATGATTTTCTGTTTATATGTTGATGACTTGTTGGTGACGGGTTCCAGCTTGAAGTGTATTGAAGAATTCAAACAGATGATGGAATCAGAGTTTGAAATGACAGATCTTGGGAGGCTCAGCTATTTTTTAGGAATGGAGTTTTCGCACACTATTGCAGGTCTGCTGATGCACCAGCAAAAATACGTGAAGGATCTATTGGAGAGATTCAAGATGGCTCAGTGTAATGTTATCAAAAATCCACTCGAGGTTAATATGAAACTAAAATTCGATGAAGATGAGGAAGGCATAGATGAAAAAGTCTATAAACAACTTATTGGTTCTTTGCGTTTTCTTTGCAATAGCAGGCCAAATTTGATGTATGGAGTTGGTTTGTTAAGTCGATTCATGAGCAATCCAAAGAGGAGTCACTTGATTGCAGTTAAACGTGTTCTGAGGTATGTTAAAGGACAACTGACTATGGCATTCTGTTTCCATATGGCATGAAGAAGGAAGAGTTAAAGCTAGTTGGATAACCGATTCCGACTTTGGTGGTGATCAAGTTGAGAGAAAAAGTACATCTGGAAATATTTTCTTTCTAAATACAACACCTGTTTCGTGGAGCTCTAAGAAGCAAACAGTTATTGCTTTATCAAGCTGTGAAGCAAAATATATAGCTAGATGTCATGTTGTGTGTCAGGGTGTTTGGTTGAATGAAGTTCTGAAAAATTTAGAGGTTCACACTGAGAGACCGGTTGAGTTGAAGATGGACAACACATGTGTTATAAGCTTGGCAAAGAATCTTGTAAGCCACGGAAGAAGCAATTACATTGATGTGAAATATCACTTCTTACGTGATATGGTTAACAAAGGCAAAATAGAACTGATGTATTGCAAAACTGAGTTACAACTATAGCTAATCTATTTACTAAAGTACTAAAACATGATAGGTTTGAGTTTCTCAAGAATTTGAGTAATAGTTATAAGTGGCTTGAATTAAGGAGGTGTATTAGTTATATAATTCAAGCCTTTAGTTTTACGTCAGTTAGTTAATTCTGTTATTCAACTTTTACTGTCATTACTTTCGTGTATAAAACACTGCTATTCTTTCATAATGAAGATGCACTAATACAACGTTTCTATTTTTCAGTCTTTCTCTATCACACATTTTATATATTCTCTTTCTGTGTTTCATCTGCTCTTCTACATATCGTTTCTGTTTCTATCAATATGTTATATGTTCTCATACTTTATAATACATTGAACTCTTCATCCACACAAAATATATACACTCATCCATAATGGTAAAGAATACGAAAATATCAAATCTTTTTCTTCTCTCTCCTTTTACTCACATTAATTTCATTTGTAATAATCCCTTTAATTTTTTTAATAACAATTCATTTCTTTTATATATTTAATAAATGACAACCAAACATTCTTACTTCATCTTTATCAATCATTTTCCATAAAATAACATAGGAATTAATTTCAAATGAAATATATGAAAACTAAAAACTAAAGATTTAGATTATAAAAATTAAATAAATTTTGAATTAAAATATTAAATGATCTAGTTATGGAGAAAAGTGTAGTCATTTCTCCTAAATTTTTTTTGGAATTTATACTCTCTAATTTTAAATTAGATATTTATTTCTCTTTATTATTAATAAAATAGCTCTCATAATTCAAATATACGAATATTATAATAAGTCAAATATTATATTATATATTTCATAATTTTTTATTTATATTAAAGCAACGATTTCTTTAAAACATAATTTGATATTTTTATAAATAATTTATAATCAAGGGATAATATAATATTGTATATTCTTGATATGTAATACTATGATTCATTTTTAATATTTTTTTATACTTTTAACTAAATTTTTATTCAATATTTAATTTAAAAATAAAACAAGAAAGAAAGATATTACTTTAATATAAGCATAATGGAAATAAATAAAAATTATTAAAAACATAAGAAAATGCCCAGAAGAAAAAGTAAATTTTAAACTTCCTTAACAATAAACTCTAAAAGATTATATTAAAAAATATGAAACATTGTGTTTAAATAAAAATACAATTATTACAATGTAATGTATAGAAATAAAAAAAAATCCAAAAAAAGGAAAATCATTAATTTTGAAAGAATTTAAAAAGATCCCGTTATGTGTGCAATTAAATTCTCAAATAGGAAAATCTCAGCATATATAATATATTAAAATTAAAATATGAGGATGAGGAAGGTGCTGGAATATTTGTACATGTAACGTGTAACCAATCTAGTACTTTGAATTTTATTGGATAAGGGCAACATTGTAAGGGTCTTATCTATGGAAACATTGTAAGAGTCTTATCTCTCTGGAAACATCCACAATTCCCCTTTTTCTTCTTTCATTTTTACATATATTTGAAATAAATTTTTTGGTCAAACTTATTATATGACTACATCACCGTCATAAATAAATATGATATATATGATTTTATACATCATCATTCTTTTTTTCTAGTCTCCTATTTATAGTATAATCTCCTATTTATAGTAGCTTATAACAGTTAAGGATTCCAACGTAAACCAAATTCAACTGTAACGTAATTTTATAATTTGGTGGATGATGATATATAATCTTATAGTCTAATAGATGATGTATGCATTTGAAAACTAAGTGAACAATGAGTTGACATGAAGGAAAATAAAGTATAATTTAAATTCTGGAATACAGACAATATAATAAACAATTGTATGATCCCTTGTTGGCCTGGGGTGGGTAGTTAAGATCCTAAAATGAAATGCAATCTATAACCACATCTTTATTTAACGGCCACTTTGACATTAAGTATGAATTAATGTAAGATTTTATCAATGATTATATGTTTCCTTTTAATACTTTTGTAACTCATTAATCTATTCTATTCTTTTCGTCATTTCAAGTATTACATAATATTATATTTAGGTTAATTGTGTTTTTATTCATAAATAATAACAGTTTTACTTTTTATGGATTCTATAAGCTTCATATGTTAAAAAAGGTTTAATATTTGTATAGGTTTGTCTCGATCCCTGTATTTTAAATTGTCTCAATTAGATCCCTTATTGTGTATTGAATCAATTTGGGTCTCGTCGTTAATTACGCTGGATAACGCTAAAAATTATGGTTCGTGACTTGATGACTCAATAAATTTTATTCACGTGGCAGCATTTGGACACCTGAGCTGAATTTTATTTATTTATAATTTTAAAAAACTTTATTTTAATAAAAACACAACATTTTACTTAGGGAAAACTAATTAAAAGTTAGGGATTAGTAGTTTGATACATAGATTAGGGAAATTCGAAAAAAGAAGGTTTTTTTGGCTTGGTTGTTGTGGTTGGAAATTAGGGGTTTCTTCTTTGGGTTTCTTCTTGCAAGTTCGGGTTGTTGATGGTTGAGAAGCACGAAGATGAAGGTTGATGGAGGTAGGTTGCGCGACGGCGGCAAGGAAGGTCGTGCTATGGTTCGAACCCTTGCCTCTCTTCGAGATAAGGTTTCACTTCTTCTCCTCCGCGGTGCTGCTGATGCACTGTGGTGGCGAGATGAAGGTTTGAATAGTTGCCTGGGTTCGCGTTACTGCTGGTGGCGGCAAGGAGCGAGAATGTAGAGGTTTCCATGGTGGTGATTTAGGTTTTTAGGGTTCTTTCAGTTTGGGATTTTTCTGTGGGTTTCAGGGTGGAATCATGGTGGTTCTGTTGGAGAAGATGAAGATTCATGGTGGTGATGTAGGTGGCAGGTAAAGGTGATTAGAGAATGGTGGAGACACGATTCACTTCATTTGGGTTTCGAACAAGTTTTCGGTGCAGTGGTTGTAGGTTCTCATGTTGAGTGGCGCAATTCTTACAGCGGCAGTAGCTTGAAAAGGGCTTTGCAACACGACAATGGTGGTGGCGGCGTGTGCGTGGTGGTGGTGCGAGGTAGTGGCGGCGATGGAGGATGACGGTGTTGTGGTTTTTTCGAGGCTTGGTTGTTGTGGTTTCCTAAATTTCCCCAATTTGGCACACACTCAACAATCAAACCACCAATCCTAACTTTTAATCAGTATTCCTTAACTAAACGTTGTGTTTTGATTAAAATAAAGTTTTTTAAAACTGTAAATAAATAAAATCCAGCCCAGGCGCTGAAATGCTGCCACGTGAATAAAATTTGCTAAGTCACCAATCCACCAATCACAATTTTTAACGCCGTCCAACGTAATTAATGGAGAGACCCAAATTGATTCAATTTTACACAATAAAGGACCTAATTGAGACCATTTAGAATACGAGGACCTATTTGAAACAAACCTACACAAATAGGGATATCCGAAAGGATTAAACCTTAAAAAAAACATGAACTTGTTTTTAATGTTCAATGGTAAAATTAGCCGATTCAACTGTGAACGACTTCACAATGAAGGAAACATCAGTAGAAGTTTTATGTTATGCGGGAATGAATTTTTTTTCTTCCTTTCTCTCTCACTTGGTTTTTCTCTCTTCAAATTACTCTAATGTGCCCTACTAATCCAACTCATCTCTAATAAAACAAAGTGAGACATAATGATCCACATTATTTGTCTTATTATCCACAAGGGATCCAATAACCCAACACTTACAATATATGTTTGCATGGAAACCTCTAAGCATCATAATTTTGTTCTCCTTTAACATCAAACCATCTATTAGGATAACCAACAAAAACATTAATAATACATTCATAGAAAAAATCCAACACAAATATTACATAATCATATAAACATGTATCAAATAAGAATTATCAATCAAGATAATAAAAAATACATATAATATATAACAACAAGCAAACAAAAGTAAGTTTCTCCGCAAAATCATACATTTCCATCATTAAGCAAAAAAATCATAAAATCAACAATTTAATAACGACAGTACTAATTAACTTTTTACCTGTCTTAAAACTTTCTACTTTTTCGAAATCTATCCACCCGTGTTATCTTAGGATTTTTTACTCTATATAAGAAAAAATTTTAAATAAGTGGTTTGAATATATGGTAGTTATATATGATATACAGAGGCCCCTCTTAAATATAAATGAATCATAAGTAGACCTATCAGACTCATATAATGGGATTTGACCTAGTCCATGTAGGTTGGGATTAAAAAGTTCACAAAGACTAAAAAGACCTTTTATTAAAAAGTTCACGTGACTAAATATCCTCAAAGTCCTATGATGCTTTTTATTTCATTAAATTTTATGTACAGAAAATATATAAATATGGTTTAAATCCTCAGACGGTCCTTGTATTTATATGAGAATTTCAAATGGGTCATCGTTTTTTTTTCGGTCTCAATTGGGTCATATTTTTTGTAAAAATGAACCAATCTTACCCTAACCGTTAAGTGCTCTCAGACGGCGTTAAGTTTAGCTGAGCTGTATTTTATATTTTGATGACGTGACATTGTTGATTAAAATTGAATGGCTGATGTGTTTTAAAATTGTTCACATCACACCTCAAATCAACTTCTTCTTCTTCTTTCTCATCACTTTCTCTCTCTCCCATCTCTTCCAACGCTCAAAAGCTGCAATCTTTCTTTGCTTTTTCCTCTTCTACTTCATCTTCCAACTTTTCCAGTCCTTCTCCATTTTCTATCATTTTTCATTATCATCTCCTTCTCTGCATTAAAAATATCTCTCCATTGCTCCATCCTTTATTTTTCTCTACTTTAACTACTTTAGACTTTAACTCATCAGTAAATGGAATTTTAGAATTACAAAAATATCTAATTATGTGTTTAATTAATTTAATTGTAAAGCAGCTAATGCGTGGTGCTTCTACTGATATTAGCTGGGTCAGGATGCAAAATTCATTAAACAAGACATTAGTTGGGTCAGGATGCAAAATTCATTGAACAAGGCCTTAGGAGATACTTCCAAAATGACCTGAAAAGGATTTACAAAGTTTTATTGCCCCAGAATCTGTGGAAAAAAAAATTCACAATGTCTCCATAAAAAAAAGTTGCTGCCAAGAAGTAGCTAATGTAGTTTTTGTTGAACTTTTGTTCGTATTTTTCAAAAGCTAATGCACTAATGTAGCTAATTATATAGTTTTCTTTCATCTATATGATACTCACCTCCATTAGATGGCTAAATTTAGATTCTTTTAATAAATTCTTGAGATTTGCTACTACTTTAGCGTGTATAAAATTGCCCTCTGTATTATTCTTATCCTTGCAGCCAAGAAGGAAAGGTATCACATGTAACAACTCTTCACCATCGCCTGCCAAGACCCTCAGCATTGTCTGCCATTAATTAAAGAAACCCCATTGAGATGAGAGGAATAAAATAGAGAAGCAAAAAGTACAATTAACCATAAGCACATAATGGCATCACAGAAAATGTTTATACCCAAGAGGTAGTTTAATAAAGTTAAGAATGAATTTAATAATCTCTGTAGAGTATGATAAAGTTCTAAAGAAAGCAGATCCTAAGAAATTACTGAGACGAAGGCTATATCTCGCAAAACCTCCATCGTAATATCAACTCACTATGGAATGGAATTACAAGACTCTAGAGGCTAAGACAATATAAAAAACCTACACATGCCCTTGACATCAACCAAAGCAAGAAAATTAAATTTGACTTTATAGAGAACCTCATTGAATAAGTGAACGTTCTTGGAGCGCATTAGCACATATAAGTGAACGTTCCTCCAATTCTACCCCCTCAGTTTCAAAAAGATTAGCAATTTCTGAGAAGTATTGGGTAGTTTCAGGGTCAAGTTGCTTCCTACAAAACATAACGTAAATTGAAAAAAAAATTGAATTAGTTGAAGGGATGAGAAAGAACTGATAAGAATAGTTATTGAAAGATAATAATGAATTTGAATAAAAAACAAAGAAGTTGGAAGATGAAATAGAAGAGAGAAAAACAAAGAAAGATTGTAACTTTTGAGCGTTGGAAGAGATGAGAGGGAGAGAAAGTGATGAGACAGAAGAAGAAGAAGAAGAAGTTGATTTGAAGTGTGATGTGAACAATTTTAAAACAAATCAGCCATTCAATTTTAATCAACAATGTCACACTATCAAAATATAAAATACAGCTCAGTTAAACTTAACGTCATCTGAGAGCACTTAACAGTTAGGATAAAATTGACTCATTTTTACAAAAAATATGACTCAATTGAGATCGAAAAAAAAAACAATGATCTATTTCAGATTCCCATATAAATACGAGGACTATCCGAGGGTTTAAACCTATAAATATAAAAGTGATTAAATAAACCAGAAATGATGAATGTGGTGACAAAATATGATATATAAATATAGAAGTTATAATTGAAGCACTCAACAAAAGTAAGTCACAAAGCCAAGCCAACAAAGAAGGCTTGAAACCAAAAGTAATGCACAAAGTTTATCTCGAAAGCTGGAGATAAAAAGAAAAATAAATATAAGAATAAACGTCCCGAATCTGAAATTCCTTCCTACACTCCTTTCTTGCAGTTTCTTTGTCTTTTATTTTAATATTTTATTTATTTATTTATTTCATGAAAATATAAATTGAAGAAATGTTTTTTACTAGATTTGAATCCATGTCTCAAATATTACAACGTATTTAGCATCTGAATTACGGTAAATTTTTGTTTAATAACTTAATCATATTTTTTACTCTTAAAATTATTATTACTAATAATACTTAAGTGAAAATTACTATATTTTATTAAGATGAATATTTTGATGGGCTATGCAAAATTAGATTGAAAATGAAATTTGTTGCTGACATTTTCTTTTGTGAAATTAACTAGAAAATTGAGGTTTAGATATTTTTGTTTGTGAAATAATCCTAATTTCAAAGATTTATTTACATTGCCAATATATTTGTTTTGTTAAATATATGATTAAGATTATAGTATTTGTATTTTTCTTGATATTCTTTTCTTGCGTCTTGATGTGTCTTCTTCTTAGGTGTCCATGTGTTTACTTCTTCATCTACAAGTTAAGATATTTGTGAAGAAGACATTTTTAATACTTGAGTGAATTAATGTTTAAGTGAGATAATGCAAAATATATTTTAAAATTATCATATTTTACTGAATTTTTATTTGTAAATATTTTTTAATCGGTTATTGAAAAGGTTTGTATTTGATTGATTTGACCAACTCTTCAAATTGTTTTTATTACATATTTTTTGATTTAGATTCAGTATAATGAGCCATTTTGACCCTTTAAAGATTTAAAAATAAAAATAATAAAGAAAATTAAATATGTACTTTTAACACTTAAGTTTTATTATTCATTTTAATTTTAATTTAAGTATAATTATTTTATGTATAATTTATATGTTTTAAAAAATATTACTTTTTGTTTTTAAACATAACTACTATTTTGTAAACAACTAATACATTCGAATTCCAAATGAATAATACGATTATATAACCTCACCCCTTCTATATCTTATTTTAGCGATATTTTTTAAACTAAATAAAAATAATTGATTTTTCACAAATTATGTAATGTTATACTTATTTCAATTTTTTTAAATATCAATAAACATCTAGGATAAAAAAATTGTGGGTAAGAAATCAGTTTCATAATTACTAAATATTTAATATTTAATAATTAATATATGTGTTAATTAAAACACTAATATTAATTAGCATTAAAAGAATCATTAAGAATCACAAATAATAAAAGAAAAAAAATTCCTTCAATATTAATTGTTTTTCTTTAAAAAAAGATAATGTTATAATTACTAAGTAGCACCTAACAAACACTTTATTTAACTACATGAATAACCTTCTTTAAAATGAAATGGTACGTGGTCCAATAAAATTGTATTAACATAAAATATTATTTTAATATATATCTTACTGAATTAACCATTACTTAAAATTGAAAAAAAAATTATAATTTCATGTTATGTAACCCTCATAGATGGCCAATATGATGAAAAAGAATTTGTTGTGACTCTGTCGAACATACGAGAAATAGTTCAATGTCTGTGTTTGTTTTTTTAGTGAGTATGAATTAATGCGTGTTGAAAAGTTAGAGTAACAAATTTGATTTGACATAATAATAAAATTTTGTTTCTTTTCTCTCCTTTTCTGCCGAGATATTTTTTTGTTTTTCCTCCACCAATATAAAAGGTTACTTTCTTAAAATGACTACTCGTGCTTGGATTCCCTGGGATTTAGCAGTCCATTTTTGTTGTTATGTGTCAGATACTAACTTCCTTCTCCCAAATACATCAAACCTATTGACATAACTTCTCAATCATTCTATTTTTCTTTTCTAATTTTCACATCTCAATGTGTAATTGCCACTGGAGTTGAAGCTGTGGCAGTGACACGGTTGGTGTGAAGAGTGAGCAAGGTGATTGTGCTTCCTTTGGTCTTCTAATTTTCTCTTCACTTTCTGTGGTGTCATTCCCCTTATTTGCTGTGAATCCTTTCTGGGCACTTTCCACTACTCTTGTTCTGGGTTTTCTCTGCCGTGGGTTGAAAGTTGGAGCTTGTTCTTGTGTTGAAGGTGAAATCACGCTCGATACTTCATCTGGGTCTAGTTATAATTCCATAAAGTTTTGACTTTATGCTTACCAAACGTTCTTTGTGCTTAAATGACTGGTGGGTTTTGCTAGCTGGCTAAGTGTGCTCTTTAAGAAAGTTTTCAATTATTAAGTGATGTTTCGGTTTTTAGAGGCCCATGTGCCATGCTTATGAATAGTTAAAAGGAGAAACTGGTACAAATCTTTATGAGCTTGAGGTTAGGAGGGTTTGGTTTTCTGTGGTAAATTTGGGTGTGTTCAGAGGGTGATGCATATTTGATCTTTTGTGTATGATGCGTTTGGCAAGATTCTGGGATGGTTAGTAATGGGATTGAATATTTGTTCAAACTCTAAAGAATCATTAGAAGGTTTTGATTGCAAACGAAAGGAACGATCTTGGTCAGATGGGACACGACGAGTTGGTGACAGTTGACAACGTATCTGGAGATGAGCTTGAATCAACTTCTTCTGAGAAGGAAGAGAATTGGAGTGAAAATTTGGAGCAGAATTCTTCAGAGGTTAATTCTACATCTTCAGAGGTTAATTCTACACTTGGAGTAGGTAAGTGCTCATTAGCCCCAAGGAAAGGATTCTTTTATGACTCCTATTAGGCAGTTGATGACTATGCAATAGGCATTATAATTGTTGTAAAGTAGGTTAACGAAAGTGTTTTCAGTCCTTGTTAGCCTCTTTTAAGTTGTTTGAACTAACTTTTTTGCCTAAGTATGGTTGGCGCACTCTTTATATATTTAAGGTAGATTCTGATGTCACAACAAAAAGGTTTTCTGGCTTTGAACGATTAATACTCAACTTTGCAGAGAGTAATTTGGCAGTAGCAGAGCTGTAGTAATATTTGAGGATTTGACCATGACAAGGGAAAAAAAATGAAGAGTTGAAAATGGAGGAGTTTGTGAAAGTGTGGTACACACAAGAGCGCGACAGAGATTGAGAAGTGGAGAAGGGGAAAGGATTTAAAAGGAGTTCAATAGGAATTTAAATGCGACATTTTGATCAATTTATCTTCATCCTCAAGCTTTTTAACCTTTAAAAGGAATTTTTCTTTTTCATATATGTTATTGGCTTTGACTGATTCATGTGGCTGACCCTCCTAGTCTGATTGTTATTGTGCTTGTCTACCTCCTAACTTGGTTATATTGTGTATTGGATGACTATAAGCTGTAGGCCTTCTACCTTTGACTATTGTTTCTTGATTCTTTTGAAGATTAATTTGATGTTTTATATTGTTGAAATTTGCTCACAAAGGTTTGGACCATTTCATCCCAGGGCCTGTTGGAACTGAGAGTAACCTCCTTGTTGCTGCTGACAATGGGATTTTGTTTCCTAAATCAATGATGGAATTTTGGGATTCTCCAAGGCAGGACCTAATAGTGGACAGGCTTTCAGAGTGTGAGAAGGTAGATTCCCATGTTATATCTTGTGTGCATATATATATTGTGCATTTCATTCAAATTTTAGTAAGTTATGTCCATATATCAATAGTTGTTGATATGTTCTTTGTAATATTGTTTCAAAGATGCAAATCTGGACAATTGCTATTTTTACCTTTCGTACACTTATGATTCACAATTTGAATCATATGATTTGATACATATAAAAGATATTTACTGCATGATCAATGCAATTTTGTATCATGGATATATATATCACACTATTCTATGATTCATTATTTTTCCTTTCACCAATTCTCGTAAATAAATTGAAAAATCAGTAAGCTTAAATTGGTAAACAAAAAAGAATGGAAAGTGAACTTATGATCTTATCCTATTTGATTATTTGTTACTCTATTTTTCACTCACTTATTCAACAAATGTACTCTTTCAATATTTTATTGTTTCAATTCTTTTATGCTGACATAGATAAAACTATTCATGTTATTTTATGAGAGCTGTGATTAAATTGTTTTGTCCATGTGTAGTTTATAATTCTCACACTGAATATTATATATCATATTGTGATATATTTGAAGTTACTTTATATTGTCTCTGCATCTTACTTTTGGATATAGATTATGACTCACATTAGTGAAGTTAACTTAGTGATTCACAATTTGAATCTCAGTTTTACATTTTTTTGTTGAGGAATATGTGGTGTTTATAGTGGCTTAAGGTTTGTTTTGAGATAGTTTTGAAAATTAGATTATTTCAATAATCAATTATTGTTACAGTTGATTGTAGTTATAATCAATATTTGTTTGGGTAGTTGATTGTAATTACAATCAATATTTTTTTGGGTAATTATACTGCAAAGTAGTATTAAGATGATAAACATTGTTTGAATGCAACACAAAAAATTATTTTTTTTTGTAATAAAAATTAAATGTATCAATGTTTTTATAACCGGATGGATCCTAGAATCCTTCCAGACACTAATTTAAGGTTGAATGGTTTAACTGTGATTGTACCAGTTTAATAATATCATAACTTTATAATGGTGAAAACTAAAACTTACTTTTGTAGGTTCTTAACATTTAATAACAAGTTTATATTTGATATAAAAATGAACATGCCAAATTTTTTAGATCTATCCTTTTTAAGAAAGAAAATTAAAAAGATGTATCAATTTTTTTCCCAGTGATATACTATAAATCAGTTTTTTGTTGGATTTTGACCAGTTTTTAGTTCTTTGATCAGTTTTCTTCAAACCAGTGTTATGATTTATTTAAATGGGGTTACTTGACTACTAATCCTGTCTTACTATTCTAGTTTTAGAACACATGTCTGTATTAAGCGGAATAGGAAAAAACAACTGTTGAAAAATTTTCAGATTCATGAAAACAATTTATTTTTCAGAAATTTTTTCTAAATTTCAGCTGATGTCCCAAATATCTAGCTTATTTTGCCAACAACTCATTTTTCATAAAAATAGCTGGAAAAGTTTTTCAAACATGGTATCCAAATATTTGAAATTTAGTTAAATATTATCTCTTCATGTTAATACTTCATAATATCTCATCAGTAAATGTATAATGTGTTAATTTTGTTTTCCTTTTCTGATAAAATTGAAGCAATAAGACTTTTATGACGTTTGAAAGCCTTTAGGTTGCATGCCTTTGAAGCTTTCTTGTCCACATTTCTGTGTTTGTGATTTATGCATTAGAGTTGCCAAATTCTCTTGATTGGTGACGACACTTCTATGTTGTTTCTCAGCAAAAGCTGCTTAACCTTGTAAAGATACAAAATGATGGGACTGTTGACGTTGATCTGGAAAAAGGTGCACCTCTTGTATCCGAATTGTTGAAGTTTCAATCTTTTGAAGAGTCAACAACGAGTGCAAGTGTTGTTTCTGAATCAAAAATATCAGCTCCATGGTTACAAATTGTCATGCTTGTGGTTGGGACTAGAGGCGATGTACAACCTTTCCTGGCCATCGCAAAAAAACTCCAGGCATGTTTGTTCCATCCAATTCTTCCTCGTACACGAGAGCAGAGATGTCAAATAACTGTGATTAGTTTTGTTGCTTATTGTAGTGAGAACAAATTTTTCTGAGAACAAATTTTCTGTGAGAAAGTTAATTTTTCCACCTAATTAATATTTTGTGCTACATGGGTGTATTTTTGACTTTTTAGTTTGAGGTCATTACTTTCTCCCTATTCAATGATAAAACCCTTATTGCTTATCCATAGGCCGACTTTGGTTTATACCATTCTTTAGCATGGTCAGGTTTACAATTTGTTTCTATTGTATAGACAGAATGAATAAAATTGTTGATATGTACGTTACTTTATAGGATGCCTAAATGAGAACAAACTCCTGGGAATGATGCACTTTGTTATTGGTTTCCTGTTATTGCCTGAACTTAGATGTTGTGGTTTTGGTATATCTGTTCTTTATGAGCATTCTTAGGAGAAAAGTGATAAAAAGAGATGAGAGAGAAAAGAAATGACACAAAAACTTAATGGGTTTGGCACACAATGTTTCTACTTATGTCCACGAGTAAGTATTTGATTTTGGTGTGCCTAAAAGCTTCACAAGGTGTTACTTATATAGCAATATAGAAAACAATATCTTGAATACTATATCATACAATGTGGGACTAAAACCAAGCTCTCCAATACTAATAATTCTCCACTTGATTTACATCATCATCTAGTGTAGTGCCTTCATCATTAATTATACTCGAAGGCTAGTTGAGGCAATATGAAGTCTCAACTAATCCGTTGTAGTCTTGGACAACATAGTAGTTGGATTCTCTAATTCTGAGTTCTTCAACAATGACAAATCTCCATCACTTATCAAGTCTCTAATACAATGATACTTTAATTCAATGCTCTTGCATCTAAAAAGAAGGATTGAATTTTTTGCAAGATGTATAGCACTTTGATTGTCACTATATAATAGAGAATCATCTTGCTCCTTCCCTAATTCTTTGAGAAGGTTCTTTAGCCCATATCATCATCTCCTTGGTTGCTCCCGAGATAGCTACATACCTAGCTTCATGGGTTGAAAGGGAAACTTTGCCCTGAAGTTTAGACAACTTCACAATACCTTCTAGTCTATGTTTGGAGATTCTCATACTAAGTATTTGTTTGACCGGACCAAGATCCTTCATCTCAAAGCTTCTTGCCAATTGTTTATTCAACATGGTAACTTCGTCTTATTGGACCTTACAATTAATATGTTGTCAAGCTATATCTTTCATACTAGACCAAGATCCTTCTAGTCTTCAACGTGTTGAGTTGCTCATAAACTCATTAAAATTCTTGTATGTCATTTTGATGCTTGTTTCGAGCCATACAAACTTTTATGAACCTTGTGTACAACATTCTCCATGCCTTATACTCCAAAACCGTATGTATGTGTCACAAAGATGTCTTCCTCTAGATCCATGTAGGAATGGAATTTTAACATCTAATTTCTCTAGATGAAGATTTTCTATGATTACAACATTCTAGATAACTTTGATGGTAGTCATCTTGACAATAAGAGTAAAAAATACCTGTGAAGTCTATTCCTTGGTTTTGTTGAAACCCTTTTACTAGAGTCTAACCTTGTATCTTCTGTTGCTACTAGGTTCTTTTAACCTATAGACCTACTTGTTTTGCAAATCCTTCTTTGCTTCTGGTATCTTGAGTAAATACCAAGTTTTATTCTTCTAAAGAGATTTAATATCATCTTTCATTGGTAGCTCCCACTTATTAGCCATCCCTCGTATAGCCTTAGCAAAATTTTCTAAATCACTAGCATCAATTAACAAGTAATGCAATGAAGGATAATACCTTTGTAGTGTTACTATCATTCTAGCCAATGTGGAATCTCAAGTTAAAGTAGATCCACTACCTTAATATAGTATCATAACCATTTGTATCATAACCATTTGGAGTCTATCCTAGTTGAGATTTGGGACCATCATGCTACTTGTTATAGGGTCCCCTCATTCTCACACTCGATGTCCTTGGCATGAGCGAGTGTGTAGAAGATCTTATACTAGCTAGAGATAAGACCAAATTATATTATGTAAGTATGGGCAAACTTTCTTTTGTAGGATTGAGTTAGACCTAAATTCCACTGCTTTAATATGGTAGCCATTAAGGGACTATCCTAATTGAGATTTAGGCCTATCCTACAACCTACTATTGGGCCCCACCCTTGATGTTCTCAATGTAAGGAAGTGTGTTGTAAATCTCACATTACCTAGAGGTAAAACCAATTTAGAGTACATAAGTGAGGTCAAACTTCACTTTATTGAGCTGGTATTGTAGAGTTGAGTAAACTTAAACTTTACTGCTTTATTATTATTAACTTCTTTTTTACATTATATACTCACGTTCATTGCAGTTTTCCCTCTTATGTCATTCCATTTTACCATTGCATTTCTTACATATAGATCTTGACTTCTCATCTGTATGTATCTTTCAATAAAATGCCAGTGGCTCTATTGTTAATGTAACAAAAAAGCATGGCATATTATCTAAGTATTTAATTCAGTTGTATTCATTTTCACGTTTTTGTGATGCAAGTATATTCCCCTGATTGCTGTCATTAGATTTGTGCTACCTATCTTATTTGAGAGACTGCAAAATCATTATTTTCCAATTACTGTTAATGAGTTTTATATCAAAACCATTAGCTTTACTGAATTCTCACTTTTTTGCAGGACTATGGTCATCGTGTTAGGCTGGCAACACATGCTGATTTTGACACATTTGTAAAGAGTGCTGGTGTTGATTTCTATCCGTTGGGTGGTGATCCTCGTGCTTTGGCAAGATGTAAGAGGTTCCTTTTTAATGCTGCCCTTAGTATCTAATAATTTTCATTTTCAGTATATACTTTGTTCATAACATGCCAAGACCTTCTCTTTAGCTCTCGTCTAGGAGTACCAGGCTTGATGCATGTATAATATGGTTGATGACACTATTAATGAATTTAGGATAGCTTTTTATTCTATCTTAGAGTATGAGTTTAAGGCTAATTAAATCCTAGAAAATTGACATGTAAGGTGAGTTACTCTCATTTTCAGGTTTTATTTCGAATTATTGATAAAATTAACTTTAGAGGTAGTTAAAAGCTGAAAACCTAGCTGAGTTGAGAATCTTGTTGAAAGCTGAGAGCTAGGTGAAAGTTGAGAAGTTATGTTAGAATTGTTTGGTAAAGCTAGTTGAAATTTATAAATGAAAAAGAAGGGCATGATTAATTATTGAATTAAATGTTAATATTAGGTAATTACATATTTTCAATAATTATAAATTTATATTTATTTTAATTTTTTTATAATCGATTTTTTTATACAAGTTAAATTTCAAGTAATATTTGTGTAAAAGATAGTTATTATAATTTGAAATGGTTATCATTTGTGAATAAAACAATATTTTATTAAAAATAAAAAAAAATTAAAACAATAATAAACAAGTTTGTTATTAAATCAATAATAAACAAGTTTGTTATTAAATCAATAATAAAAAACAGTAAAGCAACAACCTAAAAATCTTAGTCATAAACAAGTGTTGGACATTAGGGTTTCCTATTATTATTTTAAGGGTAATATGGTAAAATATAAGTGTTATCTGGGTTTGTTATTTTGAAATAGTTATTAGTAGTGTTGAAATAAGCTAAAAGCTATTAAGAAGGCTACCTTGCCAAATACAGCTGAAATAATTTTATCAAAATTTTATGTACTAGTTTCATCTATTATCTAGATGAAATGTTTTATCAAATGCACACAAAGTACTCTATAAACACAATTAATCATCCTAGTGAGTGAATTCCTTATTGTCTCTAAGATATTATGAAAAAATTGAAGGCATTCTTATTTATTTCTCCGCCATTGAATCGCTAAAGATTTGCAAGATTATGACTGCCATATTTAGCAAGCTAATGCTCACAGTGAGTGGTTTTCTAGTTTTGACACTGTTGTAGTAATCATGTTCTCGGATTAGCTTCAAAAGTAATAAGATTATTTCGATAATATATTTATCTATAATTGATTAAAATAAATCAATTATATGAACTAAGTTTTATGTTTAGATGTGTGAGGTCAAAAGCGATTTTATGATAATCTTATTTGTTTGAATTGTCTAAGAATCACTTTCTCGTGATAAAATTATTCTTAAGTTATCTGTAGTAGTTGGTATTTGTATAAGCAATATTGGGGAATAAAATGGGATTGAAAAAGTTAGCTAGAAAGTAATTTGACCGCTTTTTATAATCCTAAGCTTCAAACTTTTGCCTCTGATGAAAAAGTTTTCTTTGTTAAATACTCAAGTGTTGTATTAAAAAATCCATGTCATTGCCAAGGGCCATCTACCATCTACCAAAAAAAAAACATACCAGCATTACATCTAGTAACACTATCCACTGATGTTGGACCACTCTCAAATGTGTAATGAAAATATCTCGAAATGAAGGATGTATTGAAAATTTCATATCAACTAAAGATACGTTCAATTTACACTATATAGGTGGATACAAATTTTATTTTACAAATAAGTTTTATAGAATTGAGTTAGGTTTAAAATCTATTTCTTAAGAAAAGGCTTCCTCAAGAAATTTTACCATTGCTAAACACTACATTTTTCTGTCTTATTTCTTTTCTCTGTTCATTGTATATCTTCACTGAATGTTACATATAGAACTAGTAATGAACCGTGGTTTGAGAGTTTAAGTTTTTGGGATTGATGGTCCTTGCGATATATTTGAGCCTTTATGACTAATTTGTCATTGTTTCAATCCTTGCCACTTATTCTTCGGATAAAAAGTTGACTTTGAACTTTTGATAGGATGGGCCTATACATTGTTCGTGCTTTAAGCATTCTTAGGGGGGTTCATCTTAGATACAAATCAAGAATAAGCCTTCACGTATTTTAAATTTTGTAGGAGGGTGTGTTTTTGAAGTATGCTAATTGAGTTATTTCTGTAATAGATATGGTGAGGAATAAAGGTATAATCCCATCTGGTCCAACTGAAATATCTATCCAAAGAAAGCAGCTAAAGGCTATTATTGATTCTCTTCTTCCAGCATGCATAGAACCTGATTTGGAAACTGGTATTCCTTTTAGAGCTCAGGCTATTATAGCCAATCCTACAGCATGTGGTGAGTTGTTAGAACCCAGCAGATTATTGCATTGTGTTTTTCTTTGTTTCATACTTTGATTACTATTGATTTATCTTTCGATTTATTCCCTTACTTATGTATTACTTCAATTAATATTAGCATTAATTGTTTAGTGGACCCTACTATTCTTCTTAAGGAAAAAAGGATGCTAAAGTTAAATTTTGAAATTCAAGGGCGATCATTTTAAAAGTGTGAAGAACGATGCTATTGTTTTTCTCAAATTCATGAGAGTGATTGAATTGCACTACATTTTCCCCCTAGTGAAGATTCCTTTCATTTACAACAGTATGCTTGTTTGTTTGTTTGTTTCATAGCTCTTTTTTGTAAATGGGTCTGGTGCAGGGGCTTTTGAATAAAATAGATAGAATTAACTTATGTTTTGTCTCGCAGGACATACACACATTGCTGAAGCCCTCGGGGTGCCCCTTCACATCTTCTTCACAATGCCTTGGACGTGAGTTTAAATTGTTTATAACCTTTGAGTAAAAACTTTACCTTAGAGCACTTTAAATATGAAAAAAATAAAAGGTTTGGTGAAGAGATAGAAGTGTGTACTTCCTGATTTTTCACTTGAATTATTAAAATTCAAAACAGCACACATACCTTCTAAGAAATTAGAGCAAGAATATAGTGTTTCAAATATTCAGGTAATGCAACATTTTCCTATCAAATAATTGCCTATTATCCAATGGTCAAGGAAAGTGCATTATCTTTCAAGGACTACAAAATGGGTCCGCTTGAAAGATGTTCTTCGGTTTGATACATAGATCAAAGAATATAGAAGTAGATAAAAATGGGAATTCTTTTAATCTTTAATTGCAAATATTTGAAGGCCAGATCATCATTGACATACCAGTCCATGAAAATACATTTCTCCTAAGTGAACTTGCCATTTTGAAAGAGAGAAGGGTGTTGAGGGTTTAATTTTGATATAATCTTAGTGTAAATTTATTGTACTCTATCATCTAATCATGAAGTTGTTATTACAAAGTTTTAAAATGGCTTGAAAAGTTGATGCTATTTCTTTTAAAACCTATTTTTTATAATTATTTCAAAATTCCGAGTTAGCTTCTTACATATAAATTTTTCAATAGGCAGGCCAACATATGAGTTTTCACACCCTTTGGCACGTGTTCCTCAAAGTGCTGGTTATTGGGTATTTCCTTTGCCGAAATTAGTTTCTGTTATGTGAATTCAATTGATTTTTGTGAATAAATTGCTAGACTTATTACCTATAAACCCCTTTCAATATGTCCTTGCCTTATCCAGCTGTCATATATAATTGTGGATGTACTGATATGGTGGGGAATACGAGGACTCATCAATGACTTCAGGAAAAGAAAGTTGAAGCTTGCCCCCATTGCATACTTCAGTATATACAATGGATCTATTAATCATTTACCTACTGGCTATATGTGGAGTCCTCATGTGGTTCCAAAACCAACTGGTATGTAATGGTACAAGACAGTAGCTTAATGTTTTCTTAAGAAAGTAGCATAGTCTTTTGATTTTATCCTTCTGTATTTTTTTAGTGAATAATCTTTTTGTTATTCAAGTATGAGATAAACCATAAGTTGTTACAGTCAAGGGTAGCTTCTGTCCTTGAGTAATTCTGACTTGGAGTTGCTTAAAGATGGATAGTTTGAATGTGGATATATTAAGTTTTATGTTGTAATTAATAATTGGTTCATTTTTTTCGCATTACTATATAAATTTTTATAATGGGGCTGACAATCTGACACTAAAGTTTAGATCATATTATGATGTTGAGTCCAGTACATAATTTCTAGATAATGTTTTTACATAATACCTAATAGGGGTTGGAAAGTGTACGAGAGGAGAAGGAAGGTACCAAACGGTGCAGGACCGAACGGTTAAGGGCGTTGGGGGGAAGGAGCCGACCGGTTGAACAATGGAAATATTGTGTCTCGGTTTGGGAAGGTTTTTGTTGTAAGGGGGAAAGGGTCAGAACCGCTATAAATAGAGCTCCATAAACTCTGTTTAAGGTATTGAGTGAATTTTTTGTGTAAAGAGAGGCTTTGGCCTGAAGGAGGGAGGTTAAGCTCTCGTAGAACGATATACTAGTACATTGATTCTTTGGTTAATACAGACCTAGATTCTTTCTGTTCTGTTTCTTGCGTTTGTGTTTGTGAGAGAGTGTTTTAGAGGTTTCTTTTCCCAGAAACCTAACAATACCTGTCGTGAATGTTTAGTATATTATACAAACAGCTTTTACACTTTTACTTTCTGTCCTGAGTGTGTTCCCTGCACTAATGTCTTTTGAAAAATTGCAGACTGGGGCCCCTTAGTTGATGTCGTTGGTTATTGTTTCTTGAACCTTGGCTCAAAGTATCAACCACAAGAAGATTTTGTCCGATGGATTCAAAAAGGACCAAAACCTTTATATTTTGGGTTTGGGAGCATGGTATGATAATTTCACTTGCAGATATTCTCTTTAAATGAACAAATTGTGTTTTTTTTTTTTCAGTTTAGTCCTTTTGTGTTTGAAGAACATCTACACTCAGGGTTTTAATATTTGCTACTACTATCTTGTGAGCTCCAAGCTTTCTTCAAAAGAAAATAAAGCAATGGACTAAGAAGCACGATTACAATTAAATTAAAAATATAAGATACGTGTATATATACATACATATATATACATGTATGTATGTATGTATATATGTATGTATGTATATATATATATATACACACACACACACAAACACATTGTAAGCTTAGTATAAAGTAATAGTTATACTTGCTAATACTTACTGAAAAAAAAAATGTTTCTTTGGTTCATCATGAGATCCAACCCAAGATAAGGTATCTGACATGTGTCCTCATGCATCCGTATCATGGCCTTATAAAAAGTGTGCTTCTGTCCGTTTAATGTAAAAATATTCAAATTTCTCGCAATTCACAACCTGTCAAATTAGTGTTTTATATGAATTATTGGCTGATTTGGAATATTGATATTAGAGTTGATTTGCATTTATTCAATAGAATCGGTTTAATTATTTATCTTGTCACCATTAACAGTTTCGGGTATACACTAAAGCAAGAAACTAAACATATTTATACCTTTGTATATCATTATCAAAATTTTAGAATGAAATTCCGTAGTCCTCTAATGAAAGTATTCTTTCACTTTATTAGCCTCTTGATGATCCTAAAAGAACTACTGATGTCATAGTGGAGGCACTGAAGGATACAGGACAACGAGGAATTATTGACCGGGGCTGGGGGAATCTAGGCAATTGTAAGTATTTTCCTTCAATTTCATTCTATCACCATTTGTTTCCTTTTTCTCAAATAATAATTTGCTATATAAATACCTTTCCTCTATTTGTATGACTGTAATACATTATGTTTTACACTATCATAGGGTTATTCTTCTTTTCCATTTACTTTCCCTTACTTGGTTACCAGGTTAAAAATTCTTGAATTTTCTACAGTCTTAGAAGCTTTGATATTATGTTAAATTTCAGCTTAAAACAAATTGAATTTAATTGAAGTTGCCCAAACTTTCCAACATAGGGGGATCTTAGAGGTACGATTATTAGGAAGACTGAGTTTGTGCTAAAATAATGACATCATACTTTCTTCTTCGAAGATTATGCAACTTCAATCACCGGGAAATAACAAAGAGGACCCAAATCTTTCATTTCAAGTTGTTTTGCCAATAACAATTTTAAATCTGAAATCTCATATACATCACCTCTTGTGATTATAATGGCGTCAACATATAAAGAGAGACTAATACTATTATGAGCAGTTGTCTTTATAAACAAAGCAGAGTTACAATCACTAGAACAAAATCCAAGAGATCCAATAACTATGTAGAATTTCTTAAACCAAGTATGGGGAACTTGTTTGAGACCATAAAGAGTCTTTCTTAACTTATACACCTCCCTTGGATTATGAGAAACCCCAGTACGAGGTATCATGTAACAAAGACAACAAAAATAAGAGTAAGAATGGTAGTAATTGGCAACTGGGGAAAAGGTTTTGCATAGTCTAGACCGTATTTCTGAGAGAATATTTTAGTGTGACTAAATGAGTTTTGTAATGCTCATAAAACCTATCTGACTTTGTTTTAATGTTGTACACCCACCGAGAGCCAATGGCTAATTTTCCTAGAGGAAGAGCCATCTTATATAAAGTACAAAATTCCTTTTGCATAGTTTGTTGCCAAAGTGGATCAAGGACAATCTCTGGGTAGGAAGAAGGCTCCGACAAACTATGAGTTGTGGTTAAGAAGGAAGCAAAGGAAAAAGAATAAAAAAAAATTGGTGGTTGAGTGGACTTACGAACATAACAAATCACTAAATCTCTTTGATAACATATTAAGGTAGTGAAATTTAATCCTAACTCAGCCTTAGAAAATTGACTTGTTCCATAAAGTAAAGTTTTTACCTACTTAGTCAAATTTCTAAACAATGCAGGATCTCTCTCTAATACACTCCTGAATGCCAAGGACATTGAGCGTGAGAATAAAGGAGAGACCCAAGGTGGTGAAATGATAGGCCCAACTAATATTGGTAGGATAAGTCATTGATAAATTTTGATATCATATTAAAAATGTGGAATATAAGCCTGCAAAACTACTTTAGTATCATGAAGTTTGTATTCACATCTTTAATATAATTTGGTCTTATCTCTAATCGATATAGGATCTCTAACCATCCTAACATAGAGTTTCAAGATACAAATCACAACAAAGATTTATATATATATATATATATATATATATATGTGTGTGTGTGTGTGTGTTATTCATTTTAGATATTGAATATTCACTTGCATTATGTTTTCCATTAATCAGTGGCAGAAGTTCCAGAAAATGTTTTCGTGCTAGAGGAATGCCCTCATGACTGGTTGTTTCCCCAATGTTCTGCTTTGGTAAGTTCCAATTTATATTTTCTTGTGGCTGATTTTGAAAAAGAAAATAAATACTTTAGTGCCCCCTGGAGGGAATTTCCCTTTTGATTTACAGCTCAGTCTTTAGGATATGATTCTTTCTTAATATTGAGATTAGGTAGGAAATATGCACTTACATGTCTGATCACAAAATAAATAGTTAACTGAGGATCTTTTGGCACAAATTCAGGTGCATCATGGTGGTGCTGGAACAACGGCTACAGGACTGAAGGCCGGGGTAATGTTCAGTTCAATTGTGTCATAAAAGAAGTGTTTTTCATTAATTCAAGGATATGTATTGATGTCTTAGCATTTTCTTTTAACTGTTTCACTGGTCATTGTAAAAAAAAAATATTTACTTTATTTTTTCTCATTCTTCTTTTTTACTAATGTCAATACCATAACTTGCAGTGTCCAACAACCATTGTTCCATTCTTTGGAGATCAGTTCTTTTGGGGAGACAGAATATATCAGAGAGGGCTGGGACCTGTTCCAATTCCTATATCTCAGCTTAGTCTTGAAAATTTAACAAATGCCATAAAATTCATGCTCCAGCCAGAGGTAACTTCCAATTCTATGAAATGTGCATCCCTCCTAATTCCAAAATATGTGAATAATCCTTAAATTTAAATATGGAAAATCTCGTTTACCCCCTTTGATTTGATTTTTCAATCAATGTCCTTCCTCTGATGTAATTTTGGAACTTGATAATCTGATTGGCCTAGTTAATTGATGGTTATCTACACTTTGTTTATGCAGAAATGAGCGTGTGTATGTTTTCATACATTGTTGAAAGTAATAGCATATACCAAAATTCTTAAAAAACTTGATAACGAATTGAAACAAACCTGAAAAACATAGATGGGGAAGCATGAACATTAAAGGACATGTAATTTACAGTTGTTTTCACTTTTAACCCATGGCTTCGGATATTTATAATTATGATATAATAATACTATTGGATTACAAAGTCTTTGTAGTAATGGATGAAAAATCTTCAGGTAAAAGTACAAGCAATGGCAATCGCAAAGTTGATAGAGAATGAAGATGGTGTTACAGCTGCAGTTGATGCGTTTCACCGCCATCTACCACCAGAGCTACCACTACCATCTCCATCTCCAGTGGTGGAGGACCATGCAAATCCATTGCAGTGGTTTTTTGTCCAACTAGCAAAGTTGTGCACTTTACCTTGTGGGAGTGTATAGTGTTTTTTGCTTTTTTGACTGAGTATTCTTTTTTATCTTCTATTAATTACACAATTATATTTTATAGGAGTTTTCCCTTTTTTAGTAATGGAAGCAGTGTTTAGCTTAGTATATTATTCCATTCATTTCTGTCAAAATCTCTTCTTCTGAGGTTTGACTAATAGTAGTAATCTTGAAGTTGAGCATCTCATTTTTGGAGTTTGTTCTTTTTTCTTTGTGTTTTCTTCTTCTTTTGGACAGCTGGAAGAACTAACCATTTAAATCATCTGCACATGGAATAGTCCATTTGCATAAAAATTTAGTCCTTTTGTTTATTTACAGTAATTACTACTAATCATAATCAGAATTACCCAATAATAATAAAAGAACTTCTCAGGCCAAAACTGTCTTTGAAAGGGTATTTGTTGGTTTAAAATGAGAGCAGCAAGAAAAACAGAGAATGAAGAATTGAAACAGGAAGAGTATATAAATTGAATGAAAAATGATTGGGAACTCTTATCTTATTCAAATGTCAATTAGGTACATTTATAATATTTGCCCTAACAAACAAACTGACTATAAAACAAAAAATCAGAATTGCTTTCTCCTAAAGTTTAGGAATAGAAAAAACTTATTCAATTAACAAAAATAAATAGAAATAAATTAAACAAGTTTGTTACGTGCAACAAGTTCAAAAACAAATATCTAATATTTCTTCTTGATTTTGCAACTACAAACTCTAATCTTTTGTCTTAAGAACTCAAACTTGTTGACTGGAAGTGGTTTGGTGAACAAATATGCAAACTGGTCTTTACTTTTGCAATAAACAAGAACAATAGCTTCATCTTTTTGTACTTTTCTTAAAAAGAATAACTTAATGTTGAAATGCTTGGTTTTTCCATGAAAGACAGGATTATGAGAAATAGTTATTGCAACTTGGTTGTCAATAAAAACTTTTGTACTTTCCTTTTCCTCTATGTTAAGATCAATTAAAATTTTTCTCAATTACAAGGTTTGGTTAATAGTAGCTATAGCAGTAACAAACTCAGCTTTTGTTGTAGACTGTGCAACAATTTCTTGTTTCTTCGAGTTCCACGAGAAGACACCCGATCCAAAGCTAAAACAGTACCTTGAGGTACTCTTCATGTCATCAATTGAACCATCCCAATCACTATCTGAGAATCTTGTTAACTTAAATTCTTCAGTCCATTTGAACTTGATGCCAAAGTTGTGAGTGCCTTTGACATATCTAATCACCCTTTTTGCAGCTTTGAAATGCATTTCACTTGAGGAATGCATAAATCGAGATAAAATGCTTACAACATTTAAGATGTCAGGCTGAGTTGCTGTAAGGTACATCAAACACCCAACCATGCTTCTGAAATATGCTTGATCTATTTTTTCAGTTCCATCTTCCTTGCATAGCTTTTCCTTTTGATTCATTAGAGTGTTCATTTCTTTGCATTCTTCAAGTTTAAACTTCTTCAAAATCTTCTTGACATATTTCTTTTGACAAATGAAGACTTCATGTTCTCCTTGTTTGGTGATCTCCATGCCAAGAAAGAAGGTCACTAAACCAAGATCTGTCATCTCAAACTCCTCCATCATTTCTTTCTTAAACTTCTCTACAAGCCTTGTGTTGCTTCCTGTTACAAAGAGATCATCACATAAAGTGAGATGATAAGAATATCAGTTCTATCATGCTTAACATACAGTGTTGATTCAGCTAAGCTTTTGACAAATCTCAAGTTCAGCAAATGATCATCAATTCTGCTGTACCAGGATCTTGGGGCTTGTTTCAACCCATAAAGAGCCTTTTTTAGTAAATAAACCTTATCTTCTTCTCCTTCTTTCACAAAGCCTTGGGGTTGTTCAACATATATTTCTTTTTGCAAAAAACCATTTAAAAAAGCTGATTTAACATCAAGTTGATAAACCTTCCAATTCTTTTGAGCAGCTATAGCAAGTAACAACCTAATGGTGTCCAATCGAGCAACTGGTGCAAACGTATCTAAGTAGTCTACACAAAAAATTTGTGCATAACCTTTCACTACGAGTCTTGCCTTGTGTTTGTTGATAGAACCGTCAGCATTTAATTTAGTTCTATACACCCATTTGACCCCAATTACTTTTCTACCTTGAGGTTTTTCCATAAGAATCCAGGTTTGGTTCTTCTCAATCATTGACAACTCCTCCTTCATTGCAGCCCTCCAATTTGGACTTTTCTTTGCTTCTTCATAATCTACAGGTTCACAAACAGAAATATTGCATCTTTCATAAATCTCAGATAGCAATCTAGTACCTCTTACTGGATCATCATCTAATAATTCATTTTTTCAGCTTTCATCTTCATTTTGTCTTGTGTTTGAAGATTTGAACTTCACATCTAATAATCAATTGCAGCTTCCTTGATGCTCTCTATGTTGTCTTTGAAAAAGGTTTTCTGCTTAACTTCCCAAATTGACAGGCTTTACAGTTTGAAGTTTGATTCTCAAGAACCGAAATATCAAGGGCTAGCTCTTTTCCATTCATTTGCAGTAGTCCTTGATGATGATAGTGCCCGAGTCTCTTGTGCCAGATTTCTGTGACATTTTCCTTCAAAGAAAAAACAATCTGCTCCTCCTCTAATGGATTTAGAGCAAAGCTCTTTCCTTTCATTTTTACCTTAAACATATCTTGACCAGCTACATCTTTAATCAAACAATATTTATCTTCAAAAATAACTTTAAATCCTTTTTCAATCAATTGACCAACACTTAATAAGTTCTGGTCAATTTCAGGAACAAAAAAAACATCATGAATGAACTTTGTGCCTGTACAGCTTGTGATTGCAATTGTCCCCTTTCCTTTGACTGAGATATGATCACCGTTACCTATTCTGACTTTAGTGACATTAGTTGGCCTCAAATCTCTGAAGAGAGCCTTGTTGAAGGTCATGTGGTTGGTACAACCGCTATCTATCAACCAACTTTCACTCGATTCACTACTCATGAAACAAGTAGCTACAAATAGCTGGTCCTCCTCCTCCTCCTCCTGATCAGCAGCCTTAGCTTCTTCCTCTTATTGTTGATTTTTGCTCTTGCATATGATTGCTTCATGTCCCATTTGATTGCACTTGTTGCATTTAGCATCAGGTCTTTGCCAGTATCTGAATGGAGGGTGACCCATTTTGCCACAATATTGACAAGGTGGGTAACTTTTCTTTCCACCTTTTCCTTTATCGTAATTATTTGTATTGCTCTGACTACTGACTGGATGATTCTTCTTGTAGTTTTTGGCTTGTTGGCTTTTGACTAGAAGATCACCTTCAACAGCATGATCTTCCCTCATCGAACTTCGTTACTCTTGGGCTTGGAATGCATGTAGCACTTCTGCAAATGTGATTTTAGACAAATCCCTTGTGTTCTCCAACGAAGCAATAGATGCTTCATACTTTTCTGGCACCCTTACCAGAATTTTCTCAACAATTCTGGAATTAGGAAAATTGCTGCCCAACAACCTTATCTTGTTGGCAATACCCAACAATTTGCCTGAGTATTCTTTGATTTTTTCAGACTCTTTAATCCTTTGCAATTCAAATTCCCTCATTAAATTAAGCACCTGCATGCTTCTTATTCTTTCATCCCCAGCGTACTCTTCCTTTAGATAATCCCAAATTTCTTTGGCTGATTTAAGAGTCATAATTCTTGTAAAGATGGTTTGAGAAACACCAGCAAATAGACATGATTTGGCCTTTTCTAGTTTTTCTCTCCTTATGAATTTTGATCTGGGCCATGGTAGGATTATCCGCCAGCGGAAGAACTTCATACTCTGCTTCTACAGCTTCCCAAAATCTAGAGCCTCCAGGTAAGCTTCCATTTTGACAGCCCAAAAGATCGTAGTTTTCTCCATCAAAGACTGGAGGTGCAACTTGTGAGAAATTTGATTCAACATTCATTTTCACAGGTCCGTAAGAAAAGGGCTGATACCAATTGTTGGTTTAAAATGAGAGCAGCAAGAAAAACAGAGAATGAAGGATTAAACAGGAAGAGTATATAAATTGAATGAAAGATGATTGGGAACTCTTATCTTATTCAAATGTCAATTAAGTACATTTATATTCTTGAGCACGATTGAACAGTGACAAATATGTATGATTTCATTTCATTTTAACCAATTAGTTTCGTGCATAGACACTATTTAGAGCACCTTTGAGTTCTCTTTGGCATCCACCAAAGGTAATGTTTCTTCCACTTAACACAAATGTCCGTTGATTGATGTATGAATTTCTTTCATTTTAATCGATTAGTTTCGTGCATAGACACCATTTGAAGCACCGTTGAGTTCTCTTTTTTTCCCTCTTTGGCGGTGGTTGTCTTCTCCTTACCTTTATAGCGGCACTTGTCTACTTCCTCACTTGCACGATTAGTTTCATTTTTAATTTTTTATGTGTACTGATTGTTGCATCATTAGTTGCTGCACTTTTCATTGGTTGTTACTACTTCTAAAATTCTAGAAATTTTTGTAGTATATTCTTGTGTTGTATATTGATTTTTCATGGTTTTAGTGGAAGAAAATATTGATGAAAAATTAAAAAAAAAATCTCAAATTTTTGTTTGTTGTTCTTACAACAAATGTCAATTAACGTATGTTATAAATGCAACAGACGTTGGACATAGAGCAATATCCTATGTCAATTTGCTCTATATCAGACGTCGGATTGTTCTATGTATGGCGTCAATTAATATCGAATTATTAAATCTGACGTCAATTTAACGTCTCTCGATATGACGTCAATCTCGAATTTGACGTGATAGGCCGAAAAAAATCGCTGTTATACGGTATTTTTTCACTAGTGTCCCAAAAACGATTTTAGGACTTGGTAATCGATTACCCGGCCTTGTAATTAATTAATTATAGCTTGCTGAAGTCGTGCAGGAGACACGACTTCACCTTATATAGGCAGAAACTCTGGTAATCGATTATAACAAGCAGTGTAAATGGACAAAAACTATTTGGTAATCGATTACAACAGGGTGTAATTGATAGCAACAATCTAAATGGACAAAAACTCTCTGGTAATCGATTACACCAACAGCAATGTAAATGGACAAAAATTCAATGATAATCGATTACAGCATGGTTACAACAGGTTTTAATGTACCTGTATATTTTTAATCATTTCTTTTAACATATATATCTAACTACATTAACAAATCACTTCATTTATTCATCTCATAAAAGAAAGTAAAATAGTCTATATATCTCAGAAATTTAGAAGTTAACATTTTTTAGACATTATGTTAGTTTATACAATCAGCTGTTGGCAGAAAAATCTTATTCACAAATCATATTTTCTATTGTTTAATCTTCTGTGATTTTGCTATCAGGTAAGAAGAGATCCAACAAATGCATGCATCAAAAATCAATGGCAGCTGCTAATCAAATAAAGATTTTATCTTTCACAGCAATTTTACAGTTAAAAATAAGCCCTTAGATAATTCAGGAGGATAATTTTATCGAAGAAAATACGGCTCTACTTTTTATTTGTATGCCTTCATATATGTAGTGATGAGTACATTTACTTTCTAATTGATACGCCATGTATGTATCAAAAAGTGTACTATTGTTTGTCTAGAATGTTAATAAAAATATGTGTAGGATTCATTATAAATCAAATCTCACACTAACTTTTCACAAATAATCAATTATTAGAAAATTAATCAACTTCAACGCCCAAGTGTCACGCATGAAGGAATCCACTTCATTTACCATTAGCTTAAAAAAAATCATATCTAGTATATTTTTAATTATTTCTATATTTTCAAATACTTTTTCATAATTATTATACTTTAATATAAACATGTTAATCATATCCTATGTTAAAAGATATATACATTAAGTGAATTTTTAATTTTTTTTATCTGTAACTGTTAATTAATAATATTTTATTAGTGGAAGAAGTTAAACTTAACATCTCTCTCACTCTCCTTTTCAATCTTTTCATATACATAAATTTAAAAATTTTATTTATATTCATGAACATAAACATTAGACTATATAAACAGAGTTAGAAAAATATACGATACCAATAATTATTTAAAAATATAATAATAGATTACAATTATTCCAAGAACTACATTCTCTATGTAATAATAAATTATGGTTCAAAAAGCATATTTTATTCTGTGGCCCAATAGACTAAGGTTTGATTACCATCCAGTAAATCCTAAAACAAGATTTTATCTTAGGAACCTGTTGTGCTGGTGGTGGCGTTAAATAAATTTTATTTTTAATCTTAATGTAATCTGTATGGGTTTATCAACGTTAAGGATAGTGGATTAAAAAAACAGTTTATCATGTATTCATCTTAAAAGAAAGTGTATAATGTCATTGTAAATAATGTGTAATGTTGTTTTGTATTATAAAATACTTATAAATTTTTAACAATAATAGAAATATAGCTAAGAAAATAATAGAATTAATTAATAATGTTTCTTGGGAATATTTATATATATATATATATATAACAAATAATATTATTAATCGTAATAATATTAATACGACAAGGTGTATATATATTATACTTAAATCACTGGTTTCTTTGACTTGAATGGTTCCTCAATTGTTTTTTTTTTAAATACGTAGAATAGTATGAGGTGAAGGAAAATATGTTTTCCACTAATCTCTTTTATAATTAGGTTTATACTTAGTTAAATAGATCATACTAAATGAGATTTTGATCAGAGTAAACATTCACTTGGAAATATTATTATCTAAAACAGAGAACAGTAATGGCTGGTTGAAAAAAGAAAAGGAAAACTTTCATTAACTCAAAAGTTACTGAATCTTTGTGGATGCACACATGAAAATGAAATACTTGTTAATTTGATTGGTATTCATAGATGTCAAATTGCTTTGTCAGATTCAACCATAGATTCGTGTAACTTAGTAAATGCATTCAAAATTTCTTTTATCAGAATTCATTAAAATGTGTGCCATATTGATATCCAATTAATTTACCGATTCAACTTCTTATTCAAACATGCATTTACTTTCCTCACCAAAGTTTTATTTTAACACGAAAGTGGTCTAAAATGTTAAAAAGCTAACATGAATACATTAATGTAGCATTGAGATGCTGAATTAGGTAAATTGTGACTGGTTCGAGCAAGTTTTTACAGAGAAATTTTCTGAAAATAAAAACCCAACAAAGAAAGCATATGTCAGAGACAAAGACTGGCCAAACTTTCTATCAAAATTTTTTGTCGTTTCCAATAAAGCACTCAGCATTGGAATTCTGTCACTACATCTGATATTTCGATTAAAGTTGAACTGATGAGAAATGCCAATTAACGGTTTTGCTGTCTCCATGCATTAGATCTGTCATTATGCTACACACTTATTTCCATGCGAGCTGCTGAATATCTGATTAAGGTTGCTTTCGTTTTATTATGTTTGTATGTTTCAATGTATTAATGATAATGAAAATTGTGTTTGTTTAACTCTATCACGATAAACAATAGATTAGTAATATTATTAACTTTGGAACATGATAAACATATCTTGAAACACAAGAAAAAAATACATTAGAAATTAAAAGAAAGAAAAAAACACATGAGATTGACAGTATCACTCTATATTCAAGGAATCGTCTAGTTGTTTTTCCATGGCTGCCATTTGTATTCACTCACTGTTGCGTGCCAATTTTGTCAATAAAACATATGTTAAGTACAGTGCAAAACCTTTCTACATCTCAATTTCTTTTTAAAAAAGTAACTACTTTAATTAATTGTTATTTATAATTTAATCAAATATAAACTATTATATGTCATGTTGCAAACAAATATTATATATACTTTTCTCCATTAAAAATAAGAACCGAATACATTGAAATTGTTAGATACATATAAATACATTGTAAGTTCTTTGAATGAACATATAAACGACATAATTGAGGAAGCTGAAGCCAGCATGTTGCATCAGATTTCAGATCCAATCTTGAAGGAGAGTGTGCTCTTAGATCATGTTTCAATCAAATTGCTGTCATAATTTACATTCTAACTCACCTTGTTAATTGCATTGTAAACGACATTCATACATTAATCCATTTGAGAGTGTAATGTATCATTATTTCAAGTTTTTTTATTCTGGAAACCTATTCTATTCATGCCTACTTCTATTATGTTTATTCATGTACTATTTTATGTTCTTTACAATAATTTGAATCCAAACATCTGACTAATGGGTTTTGCTTCTAATTTTTTAAAATATACTATAAAAGGATGAACTTTTAAGCATTACATTAGTAATAATAGATTTTCATCCTTTCATATAGGATTTTCAAAATTACAAATACAATTTATTAGTCAGCTAGAGGATCCAATTAATTATTGAATAAATTCAATTAATAAGGAGTTCTAACCAATATATTTAATAATACATGTAACTGTCAATGATATATATCTACGAAAATCCATAATATTAATATAAAAAAGTATTAAATTGATTAAAATGGTTATCAAATTTCATTAATACAAGTAGCCGTAAAGAATAGATTGCAAGAACAACAAAACATAAAATAAGAACAAATTACACTCTCAAGTTAATTAACACATGTAACTTAATGTACTAACTACACAGAAAAACTTAATCAATTCACAATAATAAACAAAGTGGGTTTTTCATATATAGTAAGCAATGTTAAAAAATACCTTTGGTGAATCATATGATGATAATTCAACTAAGTTGCTATCTCCTCCACAATATTGCACAATAACATGTACAATTTATAAGCACATGAAATTAGCTATTTTATTTTCTTTTTTCATATGAATAAAGGTAATCCCAAATTTGATATACATCAAATGCATGTGGAATTTTCTTATATGATATTATGCTGCTAATGAAATATACATTTGAACTTTCACAGCAAAGACATTACATATTATACAAAATCTCATTACCTTATTAAATTAGCATCCAAGTTACTGATAATGAAGTGCTTATTTTACAAGTGTCAAGTTTTAATTCATTGAATAATTTATTAATATTATTATGATAAATACACTTATCTCTTTTTAAGTGATATTTGTCTAATGACATTTGTTTAATATTTCTTACAAAATTCATGCTTTAATATATTTTCTTGCTTAGATTACTGTTACATTAAACTTGGATGCTAACATGATGAATTTTTCTACACTATGTATTGTCTTTACTGTGAAAGATCAAATATTCACTTCATTAGCAGTATAATTCTTTGATTTTAGATATAGTATAAACTTTTATATACAATAGTGAAGATTGATAATGTTGTTAATCATTTTAATACTTTTTTTCTTGATATTTCATTCATTTATGGTATTTGTTGAAATATTTTAATTTATAAAATCTCATATATTAATCAGATATATTAAAATTTAATTATATAAAACATGTGACTAATGCCTTGTACTCATAGTTTTATAAAATATATTATGAAATGATGAAACTTTAACTTTTATATTAGTGATAATATATTTTCATCATTTCACAATAGGATTTCAAATTCTATAAAGACAATCCATTAGTTACATGTTTTGATTCAATTAATTATCAATCCATAAATTTGATTAATAATAAAATCTAACCAATAGATGTGATAATAAATCAGAATATTTCTAACAATACACCAAATACATTACTATAAAAAAAACTATTAAATAAACTAAAATAACTATCAAATCTCAACAATGCAGGTAAACATAGTTAATAGATTTGAATAACAAGGAAAAATATTAAAAAATAATTTTGGTAAACAAAATGCTAATAGTACCTAATATAAGCATCCTTTCCTCCACAACGATGTTCCATTTCATTTTATCTGTCTGCAAAATAGCAAGATGGGATAACAATAAATATCATATAATTTAAAGTGAGTTTCAAAATGATATATTTGTAAATATCATATAATTTCTCTGGTTGAATAAACTAACATAATGTCTAAAAACTTTTAAGCATTAAATTTCTGAGATAGATAAACTATTTTACTTTCTTTTATGAGATGACTAAATGAAGTGATTTGTTAATGTAACTAAATATATATATTGAAAGAAATAGTTAGAAATAAACATACATGAAAAAGAAAGAAAATCTTGAGTGGTTTTTCAAAATATAAAAATACAAAAACCAGATCCTAACAGTTTAAATTACGGTTTGATGTATTTATAAATTAAAAAATATGAAGATCTACTATGTGGAAAACTTAATATATCAGAAAGCAGAAACAAGAATATGTAGAAAGGAAAAGAAAAGGAAGACAAAAGGAAAAATATGAAAAAAAAATGAAAGAAAGGATGAAAAGGAAACGGCGAGAAAGAAAGGAAAGATGAGAAGGAGCGGTGTGAGTTTCTAGGGTTTTAGGTAAGCTTATATAGAGAAATAGGAGGCCCACTGTCTATTCAATTATAGGTGTGGTGTAAAACGTTATTATTATTTAATTATTTTTATTAAACAAAACCAGTAATTTAATTTCTTAAAACATGAAAATAGACATAAAATTATAATATTCTAGAATATGCATTATGAATAACTTGGTAAAATTGGTATAAATTAAATAAAATTTTACTTAACGAAAAAATTATCAATTTAGTCAAATAAATTTTCATACTATATTATAATACATATATATATATATATATATATATATATATATATATATATATATATATATATATATATATATATATATATATATATATATTTTGATGGAGACAGTATAATCAGCTTAATAAGTAAAGCTAGATTTAAATGCTTTGACAAAAAGATAATACGAAATATTTGAGTGTAAAGACAATCAAAAATTAAATCGGTAAATATTATTGTTATTTTAATTACATGTTCAATTTTGTTCATCTCATTACTATCTAAATTTACATTCTTCAATGAAAAGTATCTCTTCGAAAAAGATATATCTTTTATTTTTATCTTTCAATCCTTCTTATAACTTTTATATACCCACGTTAAATTTATTTTATAAATTATAATAATTTTTATAATGTAAGAACTTAGAAAATATAATATTAGAGTAAATAGGTATATTAAAATAATGAGACCGAATATTTTATTTTAGAATAAGTCGATAATATAAATAGAATTTCTAAAACTCTCAACCTATTTACCATCTTTTTAAGATTTCTGACTTTTATGTTATCTATTTGCCTATTAGGAGGTGTATAGGTAATTCTTGTGACTAGCTTTACCTATCTACTTGATATGTTTTTTGTTTAGAGCAAGTGAGTTTTTACTATTTTTTCTTGCTATTTTCGGTTTATGATTATGTTAAGAAATTTTGTTTTGTATGTGTCAAGAACTTCTCTTCCTTGATTCTTGGTCAAATTGAAGTTGTAAGATTTGTCTCCACTCACCAATCAGTGATTTGTAGGTTTTTCTTGGAATTTCTTGCGGTGGAAGCAACAATTGAAAGTTTTTAGAGTTATAAGAGTTTTCTAAGGTAAGAAAAGCTAGAACCTTTATTTTAGTTTGTGATTATATTATAAGAATTTGTATCTCTATGTATAATAATTAATTTTGAGAAAATGTTATGTTTTGGTGTATGATAATTATATGTAATTGAAGATTCGATCATATGTTGTTGGTATGTTGGAATGGTGTATTTGTGATGTTTAAAACTATATTTGCTATATATGTGATGAAGTTGTTCTGGTTTTTGAAAATGAATTCAAAGTAGTCGGATTAAAGAAGAGTTCTTTTTGCTTAGGTTTTAAGGTCAAAATAAGGGTTTAAATGGGTGAATTTTAGAGGTCTGTCTTGGAGTAATGAAGTAACTGGTTCGGTGCTGTTATGTGGTCTTTTTGAACTTATTAGAAGTGTTAGTTTGAAGGAAATCTGGTATGAAACAAGTAAGGGATTCATTTCATGAAGTTTGAAAGTATATTTAGTGTATATAAAGTTTATTTTATGGTTATCATGATGACTGTATTAACTTTATATTACTCGTTTGTTGACTATTCTAGTTTTATTGTTTTTGTGATGATTCTATTATAGTATTTACACTATATTTGAAATGTTACATGTAATATCTAACCAAATTAGAATCTAATATTATCTTACATATGCACTATATCACAACTATATTAATTTTGAAAATTATAACAACTTAAAAGATTTAAATTTATATAAAAAATTTAAAATGAATTAAGTTTATTAAAAATTAAAAGAATATTAAAATTTTCACATGAAAATTAAAACAAGGATATTTTAAATAATAACAGGAACTCAATTTCTTAAAACGTGAAAATAGATATGATATCATAGAATATGCATCATAATATATAACGTTATATAATTAGTATAAATTAAATAAAATTTTACTTAATAAAAAGTATCAATTTATTCAAATAAATGTTTCATACTAAATTGTGTAAGAACCTAGAAAATAAAGTATTATAGTAGATAGGTACATTAAAATAATGAGACTGAGTATTTTATTTTAAAATAATCTTATAATATAAATAAAATTTTATAAAGTTCGTCTCATTATCTAAATATTTTTTATCTTTCTAAAACACTATTCTCTTTGTTTTCTCTCACTTCTCTCTATAATTTCTTACTTCTCAATCATCTGTTCAACGATCAAGAAGTGTCTAGGAAATCCTAGCGTCGAGGGCTACCAATCTGACTGATCGATTGGTTGAACTGAGCAAGTAAATGGTAAACCCTTTTCTTAGTAGTTAGGGTTCTTGATTTTGTGTAAAACAGTCCTATTTTGCATGAATCAAGAGTTCCTCTTCCTTGGTTCTTGATTTTGTATTGATTGAACTAAATTTAGGTTTTAGAGTAAATGTATCATTTGCAATTTGACTGTTATGAATGCGTATAGATGAATTGTGATAATGAAATGAATTGGATGATGTTTGATCTGTTGTTGGATATATGAAATGTTATAAAATTTTGATAATGTTGGTTGATTATGAATAGAGTTAGTTTTGAGCAAGTGGAGTAGTGATAATGTGAATTTGGGGTTAGGTGCTCAATTGGTCTATTGGGATAGCTTTGGTAAGTCAAATGGAACTTGCTTGAGTCCCTAAGTTGCTTAAAACTGTGTTGAAAGTGGTAGAACATGATTTGGGTCCATAGGTTGATGATTTGTAGGTTTTGAAGTGTGATTTGGTTAGAAAACACTTTAGAATGAGGTTAGAAACGTTTAGACACATTTAGTTAAGTTTAATTAAGTATATAACACAATCTATGAAGATTATAAGTTGTGAAAAATATTTGGAATTGGTAAATTTTGGTATGAGTTGGGTAATTCTGCAGTTTGGTGCTACAAAATTATGCAGACTCGTTGAGCGAGTAGAGTTGCTCAGCAAGTGGCTGTAGAGTCTGGCACACTGTCCTGGTATTTGCACAACGAGCAGGGTTGATGAGCGAGAGGGCGAGGCCTGGGAACATTGTGAGTTTTATTCGAGTTGAGTCGTTGTGCGAGTGCTTTGAGGGTCTAAATCATTGTCTGGAGGATTCGTCTAACAAGTTGAGTCGCTAAGCGAGAGGTTCGGGTCTAGTACCACTGAAGTTTTATTCGATCAACGAATTGGGTCACTAAGCGAGAGGTTCGGGTCTAGTACCACTGAAGTTTTATTCGATCAACGAACTGGGTCGCTAAGCGAGTGGATTGGAGTCTGGAGGTACTGTTTGGAGGTTTCGCACAACGAGTAGGGTCGTTGAGCGAGAGGACTTAAGGGTTGCTCAACGAGGGGTTCGCTGAGCGACTGGTCTTGGGTATGATGTACTATTTTCTTCTTTGTTCTTGATGGGTTTGAGATATGTATTGATTCAATTGTGGATGATGTATGATTGTGTATGAGTTTATATGAGTATCAAAGTAAAGGTATGTGGTTTCAAAAGGGTGAAAGTAAGTTTCAAAGTGAGATCTCTTGGTGAGACTCAAGTATGTTTAGAATGATTGCAAGGAGCTAAGTCTTGGGGGTTATCTTGGACTATAATGGTCTTTCATTCTCACGTAGAGAGGATTGACACATGTGGTGAAGAGTAGTAGTAAGTCTTAGTCTTGGGGGCTTCCAATATGCCTCAACGCTTGAACAGACTAACCTTGTGAGTGTGGTAGGGTGAAACTCGTTGGCAATGGCTTTGCAAAGCAGTAGAGGCCACCACACATGCACAACCTGCCATAACTCGACAATCATTCTAAGTCCGGACAGTCAAGTCTAAATCATAACATGTTTAGGATGTTAGAAGTTAGTTATTTCATATGCATGAATTGAGTGTGGTTGTATGTTATACTAAGGTATGAATCTTTTTATATCTAACTTACCCTTCTATGTGTGCTTGTCTTTGATTCCACAAAGAGGAACTATTGTCAACTTCTGCTACTGATATCATATCCTCATCTACAATCATGTAAAGAGATCCTTGCTTCTATCCATGAGCAACAACATGATTGCCTTTCATTACCTTCCAATGTTCATCTCCAAAAGTGGTGTGATTCCCTTTATCATCCAACTGCCATATAAATATTAAGTTTCTCTTTAAGGCATTATTATGTCTAACATTATTCAAAGTCCACACACTTCCGTTAAAGGTTCAAATGTTAATATCATATCTTTCCACAATATCAAGATATTTTCCACCTATAAGGTAAACTTTCCCAAACTTTCTAGAAACATAGAAAATAGTTTTAAGGAGGGTGTGGTATGAAATGACGGACCTGAGTCCACAATCCATGAGTCAATGGAACTGTCTAAGCTACATAATAGTGCATCTACTATTTCATAAGTTGTTGCATTTGCTAATTAATCATCATCTTGCTTCTTTTTATTGTTGTTCTTCCTTGAAGCCTAACATTGATTTGTAAAGTGACCCTTTTTTTAACAATTCCAACAAGTGATATCATTTTGTACCTTTGTTTGTGGTCTTCCGCTAGACTTTGATCTGTCTCGACCTTGATTACGATCTTTTTGGTCATTTCTTCCTCTATTTTCAACATTCAATGCTGAACCAGAATTAGAACTGGAAGATTCCACTAAACTCTTCTACAAAAATCTTCACTTAAGATCAAATCACGAGTGTTATCAAACTTCAATTTATTGTTGCTTGTTGAATTACTAACTACAATAACAGTTGCACCCCAACTACACTTTATTGGCAGTAGAGGGCTTCTCATACATATTTGACAACGCCTGCATCAAATATGTTGTTTTCTCATTCATGTTGAATGCAACATTCTTGCTTTTGAAGAAAGCTCCCACGACTTCTCCAAACCGAGATTCCAAAAAAAATAGTAAATCTTTTCTGATTTGGTTCAACGTACAAATGTCTACATCCACGACTACACTAGGAAGTATGTTTATGTTTTGGTATATACTTTAAACTTTACATAGAGTTATTTATATAGCTAAATAGAAAACAACATCTCACACTATTAAGCAATGTGAGACTAAATTAAGCTCCACAATATTAACATTTCGTAATTGTTTTAAAATCTACCTTTTCTTATATGCAAATTAAAAAAAAAAATTCAAACATGCATTTACTTTACACAAGAAAAGTTTCATTTCAACATCAACTAGTTTAAAATGTGAAACAGATTAACATCAACGCATTAATAATACAAAACAATAATCGCTGCATTAATTAGCTTTTATAGAAAAAAAAAACAATATAATGATAATTTTGGTTTGGGTTAAGTTTAAAGGAGATGAAAATTTATTCACTGTAAACAACTCAGGTAAATTCGTATATTAATGGTTTAAGATAACTAGCTCAACCAAATTTGTTCAGAATTCAGAAAAAAAAATTGAAAAAAAAATAACAATTTTAAAGCATGGACACACTTTTCGTTAAATTTTCCCTCGTTTAGAATAATAGACTCTTGGAAGCTTGGATTAAAGTTTTACCAATGCATGTCTTTGTCAATAAAACGTTAATCCAATAACTAATAAGTGCCAATTCATGGATTAAAGACTCTTTGATCTGACATAGTATAGACTACGAATTCTGTTTTTTTTTTACATATAATTTAATTCAATGAAACAATAAGCTTAAAGAAATCAAAGAAATGTTAAAGGAATAAATATTACTACTATTGGATTTATCTCTGTCTCTTATGTTTCTTCATTTTAATTTATTTTTACTAATGCATACCAATGTATGTCTTTGATCTTAATACATAAATAATTCATGGATGCTGACATAATAACATTTTTCTATCTCCATGCATGAGATATGCACACCTTAAAAAAAAGTGCTACAATTACATCTGAGACCTTAAAAAAACAACTCATGCACGGGATGTTGAATCTGCAATCAATTTGACATTTTCTGTAAAATGATAAAAATTCTTAAAAGTGATGATGGATTTCATCTTACCTCTGCATGTTTGTCATGTGGAGAACGACTCAACGTTGTACCAATCAAACACACAATAATAAGATCAATATTTCGGTCGTACACAAATTTTTGATTGATCATTCTGGATAAACAACATTATAGTTAATTTTGGTAATCACTTGTGATTTTCATATTATAATATTTAGGTTATTTTGTCTAATAGTTGCATTAAATTGTTATTTTCATTGTGTTGCAACATTTGTAAATAAGATAATAACCATTTAAATAACCCATTATGGTAATATTTTATATAAGTCCTTTCTAAAAGGAAAGTATGATGAAAGCGATAGGGTTGGGATTTAAGAAAGGTAGGAATAAGTGTATTTATAAGTGTTATAATTTGTTCTAGAAATCTTGTAAATTTAGTATAATTCAAATCCCTTAACTTTCACACTTCAAAATTTTATACACATCTTTTAACTTATCATTTTAAAAGATTAATATACCAAATCAAACATTACAATTACTCTTTTCATTAAAATATTAATTATTAAAATCTTAACCAAAAAAATATTTATATTCAATATAAATATAAATATAAATAGACATCACAAGTAAGCCAAAAACCTCATGCAAAAAACTAGAAAAAAAAATTAAAAAGATAATTATTTATTTAAGAAATTTTAATATTTTGAGTTCCAACGTCTGTTGGATGTGTATGGCCCAACAGTTTTGCTATCAGAAAATTCAATTGCCATTATGAATTCCAACGCCTGCGTTTACGAGGATGTATAAAACGTTTATGTACAAAACGTTAGAAGGCTGTAACACACAGTGGTAAATTTGAATCTGAACATTGCATGGCTGCCATTTGTATCCAAAAACCATGAATCAGTTTCTGTCATTATCAGTCCTCGAGAAGAAGAAAAAGTAGGTTTAAAATTCTTTGAAACTAGAAAAGGACAATTTTTCTTAATTATTTCAAAACCGGTGTGTGGGACATTGCATTCCAATTTTGTATAACTACTTTAATTAATATTATTTTTTATCAAATATTTACTTAATATTTTAATTTACTATTTCTTGGTAGGTCATTACTAAAATCATATCAATAATATTTTTTTTAATATATTAAAATATTAAAATATTACATGTCATGTTCCACATAAAAAATAAACGTATTCTATTTAAAATTTTGACCATAGTAAACATTGATCACCTTTGAAACATCATTATGTAAGACAGAAAAAAGTAATGCATGGTTGGAAAACGAAAAAGAAAAATTTCTTTGACTCAAAAGTTACTGAATCTCTGTTTCTTGTATGCTCATGTGAAAATGAAATATTGAATTGTCAGATTCGACTATGCATGTGTGTATATGTTCAATGCATACAAAATTCACCTATAGTTTCTCTTATCAGAAAACATTGAAGTGTGTGCCATGATCCAATGAATTTACTGATATAAGGTTATTCAAACTTGCATTTACTTTACTCACGAAAAGTTTCATTTTAACATGCAAGTTGTTTAAAATGTGAAACAGATTAACATGAACGCATTAATAACACAAGACTGCTACAAAACAATAACTGCTCCATAATTTACTTTTATAGAAAAAGTACAATGTAAATGATACATTAATAAATTTGGTTTAGGTTAAGTTTAAAAGAAATGAAAATTTGTTCATTGTAAACAACTCATTACTGGCTAAAACAAATTTGTTCGAAAAATCAGATTATATATATTGGACAATTATATAGTTTTTTTTATCAGCAATAATATATATATTGGGCAATTATATAGATTAGATAACTAAGTAAATACGAAAAGTTTGTTAACAAAAATAGGATTAAAAAAATAGTGTTACAGAAATAACTTAGTAAGTAATTATTCTTTGTTTTTTTATCATTTATTCTTATTACAATCATTTTAATAAATTTCTATATTTGAGCGTCTTGCTCAAGAGATGGTTAGATAGCATAAAAAAGATAATAGTATGAAAGGATTAAATCAACATCCATGTAATTGCAAATAAGACAATCAAATTAAGCAAATCGAATTCTTGCATAGGAAACCTGTTTCTAAGAAATCAAAAGAGAATAAGAAATTAGGAAGTTCAAAGAACTCAATATCTATAACGGTATATTTGTTTGCACACTTGTTTCCTTCATTAAATATTTGAGTAATCCTTACGTGTGTGTGATTAATTATGTATAAATACTTATATAGAATTAAATATTATAATACTTATGTTAATGAATATAAATAAATTTTAAAATTATGTATATAAAAAAATTGAAAAGGATAGTGAGAGGTTGTGAGTTTAATTTCTTTCACTAATAAAATATTAATAATTAATATTTACTGATAAAAAGAAATTAAAAGTTAACTTGATATATCTTTTAACATAAGATATGATTGAAATGTTTATATTAAACTATATTAATTATGCAATAATATTTGAGAAAAATAGAAATAATTGAAAATATACTGATTTTTTTTTAGCTAATGATAAATGAAATAGATAAAGACTTAGCTAAAAGAAGATTTTGTGATGTCGTGATGGTCAAATACTATTTTCTAATTCATAAATAGTTTCTTCAAGGGTTGTTCTGCGTCAAACATTTGATTTGAACTAACAATTTAATGTGATGTCGTGACATTTGAGTCATTTTTTAATAATTGATTATTTGTGAAAAGTTAATTAGGGTCAAATTTATATTGGATTGTAAATAACTTTTCATTACCAATAGACAAAGCACAGTATTTAATTTTGGTTACTTCTTTGTGATTTTCATATTATAATACTTAGGTTATTTTGTCTAATAGTTGATTAAAATGTTAGTTGCATTAAATTATTATTATTCAAATATTTATTTAGGTTATCTAAAGGAAAATATGTCTTTTACGGAAGCATATAATTGGGATTTGGAAAAAGATTTTAATAAGTGGGTTTATAAGTGGCATGATTTGTTCCATAAATCTTTTAAATTTAGTAATACCAATCAAACACATTAAGTATCTTCTTATTAAAACATTAATTACAAATTTATTATATAAAATAATATTATACTTTACTAGTTATATTTGCTTAGCAACAAGCTACTAACACAAAAAGTTATATTATTCCTAGTAACCTATTTTCATATATAATACAATATCTACACATAAAAATTGAAATTAAAATCTGATCGCATTCTAAAAATCCTAACAGAACAAATATTTGTATAAACATGTATTGAACATTAAAGATAAATAGACATCACACGCAAACCGAAAATCTCATGCAACAAATTAAAAAAAAAGAGACTTGAAAGAAGAATAAAAAATAATAATTACTCTATTTATGATAATTCAATTGTTATTTTGAGTTCCAAAGTCTGCTTTCAATTTCCATTTTGAATTCCAAAGTCTACATTTAGGAGGCTATCAGATTAGGTCTTCTGCTCTCTTGGCACATCTACAGTGAATAATTGCATTATTATTACAATACATGATATTAATAGAAAACAATATTACATTAATTCAAATATTATCAAATCTCATTAATGTAAGTAGCTGTAAAGAATAAGTTGCAAGAACAACAAAACATAAAATAAAAATAAACTACACTTTTAGATTAATTAACCAATGCATGTAACCCAATGTAACTATGCAAAAAGCTTAATTAATTAATAATATTAAACAAATTGAGTTTCTCATATATATATATATATATATATATATATTTATATATATATATATATATATATATATATATATATATATATATATATATATATATATATATATATATATATATATATATATATGTAAACCAATGTTAGAAAATAACTTTGGTGAATAATTTATAACATTAGATGAAGAATTTGCAAAAAGACTTGCTCTCTAGTAGATATAACAGTTATGGCTACTTCAATCCAACAAATGCTGCTAAATTTTTATGGCAACAAATTCATCACTTTGCTTTCACAGAATTTAAATAAATGCCAAATTGGACTGTGAGATTCAACAAATACATGAAAGTATGATATATCAGATTATGCTGTTAATGAAATGTTGATTTGATCTTTCAGAACATATTATACAAAATCTCATTAGCTTATTAGGATAGCATCCAAGGTTACTGCATCAGATAAATGCTGCTATTGTAAATAAGGTAAAACTTAGAAAATCTCATAGTGTCGTATGAAAGACATGCATTGGATTTCCATTTAACGAGGTAAAACTTTAATGGAAGCATCTGAGGTAGATACAGGATTCCAAGGCAGGACGCATTATTGGAAAAAAAAAAAAACTTGACCGAAAGTTTGACCAGTCGAATTCTCCTTCCTTCTGATAAATGTTTTACTTATTGTCTTTTTGTTTTCAGAAATTTTCTCTTCTTTCTCAAGAAACTTTATTGACCCAGTTATCTTAAACCACTTTCATATTGAAACTTTGGTGAAGAAAGTAAATGTAAGTTTGAATACCTTGTATCACTAAATTAATTGGATACCCATATGCCACACATTTCATAGTATTCTTTTTAAGAGAGATTATCATCAATTTTATATAGACCAAACATAGATTCAATAACTTTTATGGATGTATAAGTAGACTACTACTTTTTAAATACTTAGAAGTTTATTAAATAATTGTGGAAAAGATAAACATTTTGTCTTTTGTTGGTATTTTTATTATTATACTTTCTAAATAATTAAAATTTTATTAAATAATTTTAAAAAGATAAATGTTTTACCTTTTATTAGTATTTTTATTATTATCATTTTAAATAATTATTGGTATTGTATATTGGTATAAGTCTTTTTATCTTATCTAATGTGTTTTTATCCTTATGCTTCTAACCATTTAAATAAGTCTTAAGGAGAGTTTTTAGACAGATTTGTTGAAAGTCGATTTTGCTTATCAGAACTTTATCTAAATTTATTTTTTATGATAACGGCATGTTGACACTTGTAACATAACAAACTATAGTATAACTACTGTAAAAGAGTTATATAAATTTTTATAAAATAAACTAGTCAACAGACAAAAATATAAAATTATTTACTGTCATCTAAGTAATCATAAAAGAAACTTTATATATAAACCAATTAAACAAAATTATATACATGGAAACTAGCTAAAAAAAACTAAACATCTATAGATCTCCCTTCAAAGCTTGCTCCACCATCACCTTATCACCCTTTCTCTATTCACATCCATAGGATGATCATAGTCAAGACAATCAAAGCATCAAGACATACCAATGAAATATAAGAAAAAGGGTAAGTTAGATACAAAAATATTTAGATTATACTTAAAGCATAATAGACGCGTTAATATCCCTTTTTTTTACTAGTGTAAGTGTTATAAACCAATTATTTGAATAATCACATGCATTGAACACACCTTAAGAAGTATATGAAAACTTAGTTGAAAATTCTAATATTTTTGCTCAACCAACAGATATGTTCACTCAACTATAAGTGTCTGCCAGCCCACTCGCTCAACCACCATGAGTCGCTCTACAAATATAAAAACAGTTAGTTCTGCTCGCTTAGTGACTAGACTCGCTCAACTAGATATAGTTTTACTCTTTCAGTGGTTACACTTGCTCAACGAGACTGCATAATTCTGTAGCACCAAAATTGCATAATTTACACCGCTCAATTACACTTATCTAACTTACACACTTCTACTAACATCTATAACTTCCATTTGATATTTTAGACCTAATTAGACCCATCCAAGCATGTATAATTCAACTAAAACTAAACTAAACTAATTTTGTAATGAAATTCTAACTTAAGCCAATTAAAATTTTAACTTATAGACCATAACTCAAATCTACTACTTTTATCCCATAACTTAGACACTCAGGAGTCTGACCAAGTCTCAAATAACCCACTAACAAACCCCAAACACTCCACTTGACCTCAATTCACTTACTTTGAAAGTTCACTACTCAAAACTTCTAAAATTGACCAAAAAACAACTAGAACACAACTTGTTTGCAGATTTATCAACTCAACATCATATTTTTACTCAACTAAAAAGTCTAACAAGTTTCAAATGATCAAAATAACATATCTAAACCACCAATTCTCACCTTAGACCAGTAATTCTAATATTCACCTATCAAACCTACATTTTGCCTACAAAAAATGACTTATAACTTTCTCCAAGTAAATTCTTCTCAACTTCCTAACTAAATTGATATCATTAAGCATTTCAACACAAGCATTCATGAAATTAATCAATTCCAAACGAAAACAGTAAGATACATTACATCATTCAACCAATTTCCATCATTTCAAACACTCAATACTTAATAACAATCATCTTTAACACAACCAACAAAATACATTAGTTATACACACCATTAATTAGCAATTCATACATCATAATTTAGCTATGATAAAACATTAGCTTCCCTTACCTTTCACCAAAGCTATTGAACTCTAAAAAATGCTGAAATTCTTGCTTATGACTCAAAGATTTCTAGAAACACCTACAAATCACCAAATTGTGGTTGGAGTTAGTCCTTAGGACCACAGATTGACAAAGAACCAAGAATAGATTATAAATGACACAGAAGCATGATCATAAACAGAGAACAAAAAGGAAAAAGAGGTAGAAACTTACTTGCTCTAAACCAATAACTAATCGGTTAGAAATGGGGATCACTCAACTGTTATCACATAGAAACTTCTTGATCGTCAAACATATGACTGAGTAGTGAGATTTCTTAGAATGAAGAGAGAGAAAACTAAGAGAAATAGTTTTAGAGAGATTATTTGTGTTTTAAGTAATGAGACGGTTTTAAAAAATTTTATTTATATTAGTGAATTATTTTGTTATTATGGAAACCTATTCTATTCATGCCTACATCTATTATGTTTATTGATGCAATATGTTATGTTGTTTACAATAATTTGAATCCAAACATGTGACCAGTGGGTTTTGCTTCTAATCTTATAAAATATACTATCAAAGGATGAACTTTTAAGCATTAAGTTAGTAATAATAGATTTTCATCCTTTCATATAGGATTTTCAAAATTACAAATACAATTCATTAGTTAGGTAAATGGATCGAATTAATTATTGAATAAATTCAATTAATAAGGAGTTCTAAAAAGTGCAACTATATGAATAATGATATAACAAAGTTCATAATATTAATATAAAAAGTATTAAATTGATTATCAAATCTCATTAATGCAAGTAATAGTAAAAAATAGATTGCAAGAACAACAAAACATAAAATAAAATAAGAACAAATTACACTCTCAAATTAATTAACACATGCATATAACTTAATTACCTACACATAAAAACTTAATGTAATAATTGCACTCTCAAACGAACTATTTTACTTTCTTTTTCCAGATAAATAAATAAGATAATGCCAAATTTGACATACATCAAATGTATATGAAGTTTTTTTTTATCTGATATTATGACGTTAATGAAATGTACATTTGATCTTTCACTGCAAAAACATTACATATTATACAAAATCTCATTACCTTATTAAATTAGCATCCAAGTTACTGTAACAGATAATGAAATGTTTATTTTATAATTAAGTTTTAATTGGTTGAATAATTTATTAATATTATTATGACAAATACACTTATCTTTTTAAAGTGATATTTGTATAATGACTTTGTTTAATATTTATTATAAAAGCAATGTTTATATATATTTTCTTACTTAGATTATTACGCTGCATTAAACTTGGATGCTAACATGATGAGTTTTTCTATATTATGTATTGTCTTTATTATAAAGGATCGAATATTCACTTTATTAACAGTATAATTATTTGATTTTAGATATAATATAAATTTGTATATGCAGTAGTGAAGATTGATAATCATCTGAAACAATTTAATAATTTTTCTTGATATTTCATTCATTTATGGTATCGGTTGAAATATTTTTATTTATAAAATCCTATAATTACATATAACATGTGACTAATGACTTTGTACTCAAAATTTTATAGAATATATTATGAAATGATAAAACTTTTAACTTTTATATTAGTTATAACAGATTTTCATCCTTTCACAATAGAATTTCAAATACTACAAACACAATCCATTAATTACATATTTAGATTCAATTAATATCAAAGTGAGTTTCAAAATGATACCGATAACCTAATGACATAATATATTAATATAAATTAAGGTTTCTATATCATAATATACCTTTTTCTTATTCTTAGTATTTTTTTTATTTTATTATTTTGATAATGTATGTTTTGATTTTTTATTTTCATTTCATAATTTCTTTCATTTTTAGTAAAAAAAAGAAATTGTGAAACTAAAATAACTCACTTACAGCTCCTTTTAAAAATATTACGCGAAACGATTGAATTAAATAAACCCGGAATAAATATTAAGCTACATGTGAATCTTCGACCAGTATCTTATTCAACGTTTGTTCAATTATTCTTTTACCAGCAAATACAAAAGTGTTTATATATTTAACGGAATGACATTCTTTTAACTATGTGAAAAGAAATAAAAACTGTTAGTTGTTTTAAAAAAAAATACTGATAACATTGAGAAAAAAGAATTAAAATAGAATTGTTTAAATTTTTTATCAATATGAAAAGGTGTTCTATGCCAACTTACAATTTTGTAGAATATAATAATATATTATGGTTATTCATTGTCTATAAGTGAAAATAGAACAGAGAAATTAAAACAAAACAAAATTAAAAAGAAATCCAAAAAAGTAGTAGTCCCACTGTTATTTGGAAAACACTAATCAGTAAGTGATAATATATTGTGGTTATTATCTATAAGTGACGATAGAATCTATTAAATAGACTACAGTTTTGGGAGAATATTGAACCTATAAATAATAATTGACTATTATTATTGAAAAAATGGTAATCTATAAATAATAATAATATTAAACTATGATTATGGCTAGAAATGTATTTTATAAATGATAATAATAAACTATGGATCAATTGGTTCGGATGTGTTGAATTTTGTGTTTATGAAGTTAGTTATGTTAATTGAATTGGAATTAGTGAGAAGGAAAGGTTAGTCTTGGTTGTAGGTCATCTTGGTCTAAAAATGAAGGTTATAATAAGTGAGTTTTAGACAAACTAGTCTAAGTGGAAAAATAATGTTTTAGTCTCTATGGTATAATGAATTGAAACTTAATTGTGTTGTGATTTAGCAGAAAAAATGGTTTAGAAATGTATAGTATCAAATTGGTGATGTTTTTGGATGGTTTTTAGGCGCAAATTGAGGGTTTTTAGGCGCAAATTGAAACTATGATTATTAATGCTTCTGTTTCGTAGTTATTGCTCCTAAGAGCAACATTAAATGTTTTAGGGTTTTTAGCTTTAGGCTTTTATGTTTCTGTTATGGGTTGTAACTAACCCTCTTTTCTGTTTCACTGGAACCCTATATAAATAGGGATTCCAGCACTTTGTTGATGTAGAAGAAAAACAACACATATATTCAGAATACAATAAACGCTTTTACTTACCTCCAATTACAAGCTTTTCTTCTCTACTTCTTTAATCTTTTCCTTCTCTCCCACCGGACAGCCATTGGAACAAGCTTCATTGTCACCCCGCTTGTGTATTGCACCAGAGAAGTCTTCACTCTTTCTTTCGTCTCGTGCACATCCATTCTCAGACTCATTATGCCTTCTGACCAAAGGAAGCTTCTAGGAGAAGCTGATGTTTTCAGTTTGAAGGCCAGAGAACATTGGGCCTCAGCCTTTCTTGGTTTGGGCCTATTTTAATATGGTACCAGAGCAGGTCCTGTGCCTGTTCTGCCTCTGTTTCCGCTGCATCTACCCTTTATTACTTTGTTAGTGCTTCTGTTCTTGTTATCATGGAAAGCATATATCAGTCCAACAATCCTTCAAGTCCATTTTATCTCCACCCAGGAGAAAACCCAGGCATTTCTCTTATTTCTCAGATTCTTGATGAATCCAATTACACTTCTTGGAGTAGAAATATGAGAAGAGCTCTTCTCTCCAAGAACAAGTTAAAATTCATAGATGGAGGGATCAAGAAACCCCAAAGAGAAGATCCCATTTATGATTCTTGGGAAAGAAGCAACGTGATGGTGCTGTCTTGGATTATCAAGACTCTTTCACCCCAGATTGCAGAAAGTGTCATATATGTAGAAGATGCTCAAGAATTATGGGAAGAACTAAAGGAAAGATTTTCCAAAGGAGACTATTTTAAATTCTCTGACTTGCTCCAAGAAATTCATTCCATTAAGCAAGGAGAAAGGAGCGTAAGTCAGTATTTCACTGACTTGAAGGTCCTATGGGAGGAATTGGAATTTCTTAGACCCATCCCACGGTGTAGCTGCAAGATTCCTTGCAGCTGTGATCTTTCTAAAGTCTCTTATAAGTACAGGGAAATGGAACATGTTATATGCTTCCTAAAGGGCCTGAACGAGCACTACAGTACTATAAGAACACAGATTCTGCTAATGGAACCTTTACCCAACATTAACCGTGCTTTTTCTCTCATAATGCAACAGGAAAGACAGGAGAAACATGGCTCTGGACTCACCAACCAAAATGAAATCAAAATTCTGGCGAACAGCACTGAAAAACAGAATCATTGGAAGAATGATCAAGGTTGGAAGAGTCAGGGACGTGGATTCACACCTCGTGGACAAGGAAGAGGGAAAGGAAGAAATCCTAACTATGGGAAGCAATGTTCCCACTGCCATAAAATGAATCACACAGTAGATGAATGCTACTCTAAACATGGATACCCACCATGGTACAAGAAAAATGACAGCAACAACCAAAACAGTATGGGACAGAGTGAATTGGGGTCTGTGAGTGCCTGCACTACTTCTGCTGAAAGATCACAGACCAACCAGCAAAATAACACTAACGTTGCTCAAAGCTTCACACCAGAACAAATGCAGAAAATACTGCAGATGCTCGAGAAGAGTGACAGCCCTTCTCACACTGTCAGTCAAATGCACAAAAACACTACAGAGGACAGACAAGGTATGTCCTCATGGATTATAGACACAGGGGCCATAGATCATGTGACCCATGACAAAAATTTGTTCATGACATTCAGTAAAATCAAACCCATATCTATTAAATTGCCTAATAACTCCACTGTTACAGCCCACTATGCAGGAACTGTACAATTTTCAGAAAATTTCACAATTTTCAATGTTTTATACATACCAGATTTTAGTTTCAACCTTATATCTGTACAAAGTCTAACTAGAGATATAGACTGCACACTAACTTTTTCCTCTAAGATGTGTCAAATCCAGGACAGCTCTACATTGAAGATGATTGGATGTGCTAAGGTGTATAGAGGGCTTTACTACCTACAGGCTGTTGGAAGAAATCTGGCACCTAATTTTTTCTTTTCTTATGAGCATGTAAATATAAATCTATGGCATTATAGGCTGGGCCATCCTGGACATAAAATTGTTGAGAGAATGTGCAAGACTTTCCCTTATATTCAAACTGTTTCTGACAGTGTTTGTGACATCTGCCATTATGCAAAGCAACATAGATTACCTTTTCCTAAATCCAATTCTTTATCAGAAAACTGTTTTGACATTATACATTGTGACATATGGGGTCCTATCTTTATTCCGTCTATACATGGGCATAAATACTTCCTTACTATTGTTGATGATTGCAGTAGACACACCTAGGCTTTTCTTATGCACAATAAGGGTCAAACTAGAGAGCTTCTACAGTCCTTTGTCATGAAAATTAAAACTCAGTTCAATAAAACTGTTAAAATCATTAGGACTGATAACGGTCCTGAGTTCAATTGCTTCAACATGTACAGTTCCTATGGAATTGAACATCAAACTAGCTGTGTTGAAACTCCACAACAAAATTCTGTTGTAGAGCGCAAACATCAACACATATTAAATGTCACCCGTAGTCTTATTTTTCAATCTAGTGTTCCTTATGCTTACTGGTCTTATGCTCTATCCCATGCTATATACCTGATTAATAGACTGCCTTCCCCTGTTATCAATAATAAAACCCCTTATGATGTTCTATATAATGATCCTCCCACTTATCTTGACTTAAAAGTTTTTGGCTGCTTGTGTTTTGCTTCTACTTTAGAAAGTAACATAAATAAATTAGACTCTAGAGCTAAAAAATGTATATTTTTGGGATATAAGTATGGTGTAAAAGGTTACATTGTCCTTGACATCAACACCAGGGAAATCTCTATTAGCAGAAATGTCATTTTTTATGAAGACATCTTTCCTTACAAGAATGAGCAAGGAAATAGGGATGACTCCAGTAACAGTGAAGGCAATACATCTTTTCTTGATAGTTTACCCTGCAGCTATGAAGAGGTTTTGGTTGAGGACAGAAGCGGAGACCAAAGACCTGCTGATAACAATGATATCAGTGCCGACAACACCAATATCACTGAAGAGCAAAGAAACAATCAAAGGAAGTCCAACAGAGTCAAGAGAACACCTGAATATCTAAAAGACTACATACACCAAGCTGATCAATCCTCATCTACTTCTTTGTGCATCAAAAGCGGTATGAAAACTCCTTATCCTATCACTGATGTTTTATCTTATAAGTCCCTATCTGATAGACATTTGAGATACACTCTTGCCATAACTACTAGCAAAGAGCCTAATTCTTATCATGAGGCCAGAAGCAGCCCTGAATGGGTTGAAGCTATGCAAAAGGAAATTAAGGCGTTGCAAGATAATGGCACTTGGTTTTTAACCCAACTTCCTCTTGGAAAGAAATCCATTGGATGTAGGTGGGTCTACAAAATAAAACACAAAGCTGATGGGAGTGTGGAAAGGTATAAAGCTCGTCTTGTTGCCAAGGGCTATACCCAACAGGAAGGGATAGACTTTTTGGATACTTTCTCTCCGGTTGCTAAACTCACTTCTGTTAGACTGTTGCTCGCTCTCGCTGCCACAAAGAATTGGTTTCTACATCAACTGGATGTAGATAATGCTTTCTTGCATGGGGACCTAAATGAAGATGTCTACATGGATCCTCCACCTGGTTTAAATACTAACACACAGGGACAAGTCTGTAAACTCACAAAATCATTGTATGGACTGAAACAGGCCAGCAGACAATGGTTTGACAAACTCTCCACTTTTCTTATTTCTGCAAATTATACTCAGTCCAAATCTGATCACTCCCTGTTTATAAAGAAAACCCCCACTGATTTCACAGTCTTACTTGTGTATGTTGATGATATTGTTTTAGCAGGAAATTCCATGAATGAAATAACTAACATAAAGGCTCTCTTACATCAACAGTTTCAAATAAAAGACCTTGGGGAACTTAAATATTTTCTGGGTTTTGAGGTTGCTAGATCTAAGAAAGGGATACATCTTTGTCAAAGAAAGTATGCTCTTGATATCCTTAAAGAAACAGGAATGCTTGGAAGCAAACCATGCACTACACCTTTTCTTAGTAGCACCAATTCCTTATACAAGACAGAGAATTATATGGATGACCCCAGCGTTTATCGTAGACTAATAGGGAAACTTTTTTATCTCACTAATACTAGACCTGATTTATGTTTCACTGTTAATCTTTTAAGCCAGTTTATGCAGGAGCCCACTAACTACCATTATCAAGCCTTACAACATATCATTAGATATGTCAAGTCCAGCCCTTCTGAAGGACTTTTCTTTGCTGTTGATTCTGACATACAGATCAAAGGATTCAGTGACTCAGACTGGGCCACTTGTCCTAACACGAGGAGATCCACTACTGGTTATTGCATTTTCTTAGGAACCTCTCTAATTTCATGGAGGTCGAAGAAACAGAGCACTGTTTCAAGGTCCTCTACTGAAGCAGAGTATCGTGCCCTGGCTGCCACTGTTTGTGAAATGCAATGGCTTCACTACCTTCTTGAAGATCTCCAAATTCAACCCACTGCTACTGCCGTTCTCTACTGTGACAACGATTATGCAAGGCATATTGCTCACAATCAAAGCTTTCACGAGCGGACCAAGCATATCGAGTTGGATTGTCACGTAGTACGTGAAAAAGTTCAAGCCAAATTTCTACGACTTCTTCCCATTAGATCGGAGGAACAACTTGCCGATGTTTTCACCAAGTTTCCTCACCGCACTCACTTCAAATCCATCATCCCCAAGCTTGGATTAGTGAATATTCACCATCCAGCTTGAAGGGAGGCTATTAATGCTTCTGTTTCGTAGTTATTGCTCCTAAGAGCAACATTAAATGTTTTAGGGTTTTTAGCTTTAGGCTTTTATGTTTCTGTTATGGGTTGTAACTAACCCTCTTTTCTGTTTCACTGGAACCCTATATAAATAGGGATTCCAGCACTTTATTGATGTAGAAGAAAAACAACACATATATTTAGAATACAATAAACGCTTTTACTTACCTCCAATTACAAGCTTTTCTTCTCTACTTCTTTAATCTTTTCCTTCTCTCCCACCGGACAGCCATTGGAACAAGCTTCATTGTCACCCCGCTTGTGTATTGCACCAGAGAAGTCTTCACTCTTTCTTTCCTCTCGTGCACATCCATTCTCAGACTCATTATGCCTTCTGACCAAAGGAAGCTTCTAGGAGAAGCTGATGTTTTCAGTTTGAAGGCCAGAGAACATTGGGCCTCAGCCTTTCTTGGTTTGGGCCTATTTTAATATCTATAAATAATAATAATATTAAACTATGATTATGGCTAGAAATGTATTTTATAAATGATAATAATAAACTATGGATCAATTGGTTCGGATGTGTTGAATTTTGTGTTTATGAAGTTAGTTATGTTAATTGAATTGGAATTAGTGAGAAGGAAAGGTTAGTCTTGGTTGTAGGTCATCTTGGTCTAAAAATGAAGGTTATAATAAGTGAGTTTTAGACAAACTAGTCTAAGTGGAAAAATAATGTTTTAGTCTCTATGGTATAATGAATTGAAACTTAATTGTGTTGTGATTTAGCAGAAAAAATGGTTTAGAAATGTATAGTATACAATTGGTGATGTTTTTGGATGGTTTTTAGGCGCAAATTGAGGGTCTTGAGTAGTGAATTTTTTATGTAAATGTTTTGAGACAATTTGGAGTAGTTGGGGTTTGTCTTTGAGTCTTTTGTGACTTGTTCATACCCCTAAGTTGCTCAAATATGAGTTAGAACTTGTGGAATTTAAGTTTAGTATCTAAAGTGAGGTTTTTGTTATTTTTGGATTAGAATCTTGTGGTAGAACAATTTAAAACGAGTTTAGTTGGGTTTATATACTTTTGGTTAAGTCCATTTTAGTTTAGAATTAATCTAGAAGTGTTAGAAGTTGGAAAATATGCATAGGATAGGTCATGGGTGGTTGAAGGGTGCAAATTTTGCAGTTTTTGTGTTGTAAAATTATGTTGTCTCACTGAGCAAATGTATCCACTAAGCGAGTATAACACTTTTAGCTGAGCGAGAAAAACTCATTGTTTTTGTATTTGTAGATGGAGTCATGGTGGTTGAGCGAGGGGGCTGGCAAACACTTTTAGTTGAGCGAGCAGACCTAGTGACTGGGCAAAAATACCAGAATTTTCAACTAAGTTGTTGTATACTTCTTCAGGTATGTTCAATGTATGTGATTGTTTGAATGATTGACTTATAATACTTATTGTGAAGTATGAATTGTTTTATAATATGCAATGGAAACAAAATTATCTATATGATTATGTATGATATATGATGATGATGAGTTTTGTATTTTTTTCTCTTATTAGTCTAGGGGGTTTTACCTTGACCAAAGATAATAATGGACTAACCTTTTGTATGGTAGAGTAAAACTAACTGACAATGATTCCTAAAAAAGTAGAGGCCACCACAAGTGCAAGACCCCCGAGATTTCACATCAATATTTATATTTGAATAATTGAGTCTAGTGTCAACTATTTGTGTGTATTTATTTGATTTATTGTATTTAATCAAAGTATTCTACCGAACGAGCAAAATACTTGTAGTTGAGCAAGTGTAGTCGCTGAGCGAGCAGAACTCATTGTTTCCGTTTTGGCATAATGAGCTTCTGCACTGAGCTACCAGTTTAGAACCTGTTTTGATTCTTTCTTTCTTTGTTGTCTAATAACTTTGAGTTATGCTTTAACTTTGAGGATGATGTAGAAGTATCCATTGTATTATATGATGGTTTAGGTATGTATGATGCTTGATGTATGAAATATATTGGTGTATTATATGAATTGTTTTAATATCTAGCTTACCCTTTTTCTTGTGATTGTGTTTGTATGTATCTTTGCTTCTTTTTTTGTTATGATTATTCGGTAGGTGTAAGCAGAGGGTGATGAGGTTTCTTGGAGCAGACGCTAGATGGGGGAACTACTGACATATAGTAGCATTAGTTAGTTACCTAACATAGTTTTGATTAGTTAATGTGTATATAAAATTTCTTTATGGTTATTTTGGATGAGTGTAACAACTTTATAGTTCTTATCTTTGTCGATTGTTCTTGTTCTTATTAAAAATATTGATGACTATTATATAACTTTATACTATATTTTTGGATGTTAGACAAAGAATTTTTATTATAGAAGTCATACATTTATTTATTAATATTTTTTGTTTGAATTATTATTAAATATTACATATTTATCCTTAGTATAAATAAATATATAATATTTATATTTATCACTTTAAGTAAAAATAATTAGAATTTATTTTATTACATATTTTTTTTAAACTAATTATTTATTTCATTATAAAAAACTTTGAAATAGTAATTAATTTTATAGACAAAAAATAATTAATTAATTTAAATATTCATTTATAATCTATTAATTAATAGTCTTTAAAATAGTCACTATAATAAATAAAAATTTATAATTAATGAAAAATTTAGATACTAATTGTACTCAAAAGCTTGATAATTAATGTTGTGATAAGATATAATTAGTTATTAATTATAATTTTTTATTTATAACAAAGACTATTACTTAGACAAATTATTTATAATTTATAAATTAATATTTATGTTAGTTTATATCGTGATTAATTATTTTTTATCTCTAAAATTGATTGCTATTTAAATAGTTTTGGTATTGTTTTACAAACACTAAAATTATTTTCATAGAGATTTAGATAATTAATTTATTAATAATGATAAATAATCTCTTGAAGTTATCATATTATATATTTTAGTTAAACTGATTATACTTTCTTTTCTATCATTACATATATCTTATTTTATGAATGAATATTCAATTTAGTGAAAAGTTTGTTTGACTAAATTAATAATTTTCTATTTAAAACTTTTAGAATTACAGACAGAAGTGAAGAGATAGGTCTCGGCTATATAAAGTTAAAGTAAAACCCTAAAGTTTCATGCCTCATCATTTCCTCCGCTTCGCTTAGGTCGTTTCCTTCTGTCTTTCCATTTCCTTCGCTGTTGTATCGATAAGTTTTGATAAATTAAATTTATATTAATATATTATATCATAGTATGTTATTGGTATCGATCTAATTTATGTACTTCTATATTTTGAATATATTTTTACATCTTATTTATGTACTGATTTTCTTTTGTTTTTTCATTTAGTAGTAAACATATGTTTATTTTTAACCATTTCTTTTAACATATGCATCTAACTAAAAGAAAAAAGAAAGTAAAATAGTGTATTTATCTTAGAATTTAGAACTTCAAAATTTATACAATCTTATTCACAAATTATATTTTCTATTATTTAATCTTATGTGATTTTGCTATCAGGTAAGAAAAGATCCAACAAATGCATACATCAAAAATCAATGGCGGCTGCTAATAAAAGATTTTATCTTTCACAACAAAAACATTACACAATCATCAGGTTAGCATATAAAACTTATATTGTTCTTTCAGATCTACCTTTCTTAAAACGTATGAAACATTGTGCACAGTCACATAAATAATATGTTAAAATAAGTTAAATATAATTTTTGGTTTCTTAATTTTAAATACAAAATTATTTTTTTAAATTTTAAATTAATTTGGTTTCTCATTTTTAAAACATAAAAATTTAATTCTTTTAACCAAATTTTATTAATTTAAAATGTATTATCAATTAACATTAAAATAATATATATTAAACAGTATAAATAACTCAAATATTATAAAAATAATTAAAAAAGTTAATATTTATTATATAGTATTTAATTATCGATAAACTTTATTAGTAATAATTAAATATTGTACAGACAAATTTTATTCCTGTGTATTGAGAAATTTGATATGAAATAGATAAATATTGTGATTCGTAAACTGTAGGTAAAGATCAACTTGAGCAGATGTACTTTCAATCATATCTTATATGATGTAAATTTAAAGAAATTTTGGGTATATATTTTTGACACTTTTTTAATTATATCATAAAATAAAATTTTGACATTTTTCAGGATTTTTTTTTATTGTTAGCAAAAAAAATTAATAATATATGGTTTAACTTTCTTTTAATAGATGGAGAAACTTGGAGCCGGAATAAACAAACGGATATACAGCGAAAGTTTCCGTATAGAATGAAAATTTTTATTTGTATGCCTTTATTTATTTATATATATATATATATATATATATATATATATATATATATATATATATATATATATATATATATATATATATATAGTGATGAATACATTTACTTTGTAATTGACACGCTATGAATGTATCAAAGAGACTACTGAATTTTATTCTCGCTTAGTCTCATTTTATATTTGTATGTTTCAATGTATTGATAAATTTTACATCAGATATTAATCATAATGAAAATTGTGTTTGTTTAATTCTATCACGATAAACAATAAATTACTAATATTATTAACTTAGGAATACGATAAACATATGTTGAAAACTTAGGAATACGATAAACATTTGTTGAAACTGAACAGAAAATACAATAGAAAATAAAGAAAAAATAAAAATAATTGAAAATATAATGGGTATGATTTTTTTTTTTTAATTTTTAGCTAATGCTAAATTAAATGGATAAAGAATAAGTTAAAAGTAGATTTTGTGATATTTTCTAATTTATAAATAATTTCTTCAAAGGTTGTTTTGCGTCAAACATTTGATATGAACTAACAGTTTAATGTTTTTCCATAATTCTTCAAGCGTGATACACTCAGTGCTGAATTTTGTCTTCTTAGTAACTACTTTAATTAATATTATTTGAGATGAAATATTTATTTTAACATTTCAATTTACACTTTTGGAGATAGGTGATAACTAAAATCATATCTATAATATTGTTATTAATAAATTAATCAAATATAAAATATTCACTAGTACAAAATGGGCTTTTAAACTCGCACAATAGGTCTCGGTTTACACCCAACCGCTGTCTATTCAGACACGGTGGCATTTTTGTAATTAATGAGACCTTATAGGCCTCGGTTCAGACTTGACCGGTGCCAAAAAGGGTTACCACTTCGGTTGTAAAAGCAACCGGTGCCTAATGAGTGATTTCTGACACAGTTTCTGACGCGGTTAAGAGGAACCCGAGGTAAAAGAGGTATACTGCACCGGTTGATAAGTAGAACCGAGGCGTATCAGCTTCTACTGCCTCGGGCCAAGAAGGACCGAGGCATATAACCCACAGATATTTTCACTCTCGTTCTCGCCTCCCCCTCGCGCCTCCCTTCCCTCACTCTCCCCTCCATCACTCTGGCGCTCCCTCCCCTCACTCTCCCCTCCATCACTCTCGCGCTCCCTCCCCTCACTCTCCCCTCCATCACTCTCGCGCTCCCTCCCCTCACTCTCCCCTCCATCACTCTGGCGCTCCCTCCCCTCACTCTCCCCTCCATCACTCTCGCGCTCCCTCCCCTCACTCTCCCCTCCATCACTCTCGCGCTCCCTCCCCTCACTCTCCCCTCCATCACTCTCGCGCCTCCCTCCCCTCTCTCACGCTTTCTTCTTCAACGCAAGAAATCCACGGTGCCGCCTCCCCCGCAGCTTCTCGTCGCCCCTCTGCTGCAAGCTCGCCCCTCCGCCGCGTGCTCGCTCCTCAGCCGCGTGCTCGTCCCTCTCTCACGTTTGTTCTGTGTATATGCAATTAGGGTTTTTTCTGCAGGTTTCATCTAATTTGGGGATTTTTTCATCTAATTCGCGATTAGGGTTTCCATCTAATTTGGGGATTTTTTCTGCAGGTTTCCATCTAATTTGGAGATGAAGGAACTCACAATTTGGCTCACGGTGGTGATGGTGGGTTTTGGTGGTTGGATGATTGATGAAGGCATTGCGTGAGGAGGATGAGATTGCTGGTGTGAGGTGTTTTTTGCAGGTCTGTAAATTTTTTATGATGGACGAAGAAGATGGTGGTTCTCAAATTGGGTGGCGGGGTGATTCTCGCGAAGGACGAAGGTGGTCGGTGTTTTGGGTGGTCTGATGTGAGAAAGATGGTGGTGGTCGGCGGGGGGAAACCTTGGCAGTGTGAGAAAGATGGATGGTGGTCGGCGGGGGAAACAGCGTGAGAAAGTCGGATGGTGCTTGGCAGCGTGAGAAAGTCGGATGGTGGTCGGCGGGGGAAACCAAGAAGACCATACTACCTCGGTTCTCCTTGAACCGAGTTGTAATCCTGTCATACTACCTCGGTTCTCCTTGAACCGAGTTGTAATCCTGTATCGTTTTTGTCTCGGTTCGTAACCGAGGCATAAAATCGTAGACTTTTTACCTCGTCTACATACGCATCGGGTCAAGAACCGGTGCCTATAAGCTAAAACAACCGGTGCCATTGTCTTTAATTGTACTAGTGATTAGATGTCATGTTGCAAATAAAAGATATGTAAATTTAGTTTATATAAGATTCTGATCTAATAAAAATATAACATTACTTTTAAACACTTTAGGATGTAAAAATACTAGGATGTATAGCTTTAGTAACGTTATTTGTAACATCCCGATTATATAATAATCAATATTATATAATAAAGACGTTAACATCCAAATATAGAGAACAGTTGGAGTATGACGTATAATTAAATATGAAATTACAGTCATCTAGAAATAAAAGAAACTGAAAATTTAAACTTGAACAGTTGAAAGGATTAAACACTACAAGTGTTCAATCAGGAAATTCCTAAGAAGACTACTCCGCAACATCCGTAACCTCCAGCTCTTGCTCCAAGGGAATCTCCGCGACAACATCTGCTCCCATCCAAGTGGATGATCATCGCCAAAGAAACATACCCAAACAACACACAACACAAACAATGCAAGGGTGAGCTAGATATAAAAAGGATGTTATACATATAGCACAGTTAATTCATGTTATCATATTTAAATTCGTATAAAAGAACAATTAGAGCATACTCATTAAACCATAATTCACCCACTCACACGATATGCAAAAGTCATCCAAACATGGTAAACTAACCTCGCAAGACTTGTTACTTTATACCCGATGCTTTATAGACCGACTCGTCCGGACTAGAATGATTACCGAGCTATGGTGGGTCTTGCACTCGTGGTGGCTTTATGGAACTTGGGCACTACCGCCTAGTGAAACTTTGGGCACTACCGCCCGGTGGAACTTTGGGCACTACCGCCCGGCCACAGTCACGAGGTTAATCCGTTATCACTCACCTTGGATCATATGGAAGCACCCAAGACTAGGACCTCCTGCTACTCCTCACCACATGGTTCAATCCTCTCTACATGAGAAGAAAGACCATTGGAGTTTCAGGATGACCCCCAAAACTGAGCTACCATGTAATCATTCTATACAACCCCAAAACACCACCATGTATCCTCTCCTTGAGGATCATGGAATTACGTCCATGAATAATATTGTTACTTTGAACCTTAACCCAAGTCATGAATAACCAGAAACTACCATATTACCACAGTAAATCCAATAGATCTCATCCATTCACATAAATCACATCACAGTATATATACCAAACATTTGTACACATAAATTTACCTCAGAGTATATCTATACAAAATACATTGCACAATTAAAATAAGAGTAAAATAACCATGCAACCGAACCCTATTTACCATGTACTATTTGTATGAACACTATTTGGACGAACGCCATCTAACCGATCGCTATCTGTCGAACGCTAACTGACCGAACGCTATTTGGTTGAATACTATATGGACGAACGCTAGGAGGTCAATAGGCCGAACGCTAAAACCGAGCACCCACAATTCGGCCGAACGCTACATCCGAACGTCTCACTTGATCAAACACTATTTAGCTGAACGTTATAACCGAGCATCTTCATCATTTGGCCGAACGCTAAAACCGAGCATCCACAATTCGGCCGAACGCTACAGTCGAACTTCTCACTTGATCAAACACTATTCAGCTGAACGCTATAACCGAGCATCTTCATCATTCGGCCGAATGCTAAAACCGAACATCTCACTTGATCAAACACTATTCGGCCGAACGCTATAATCGAGTACTTAGACCGAACGCTAAACCATCGGACACCATATTACATTGCACACTGTTTGGACGAACGTTCAAAGTTCAAACCTTATCAAGACCGAACGCTGTCTACGTCGAGCACTATCTGACGACAAACATCATCGAGACCGGACGTTCGTTAACAACGATCACTAACTTAGAATAAACATCATCAAGATAGAACGTTCTCTAACACATAGTGTGACCGAACGCTTCAGATTGAAGCCTGAGACTAACTGATCAAGATCGAACGCTAACAGTCACCAACAGATCTCAAGACCGAACGCTCAAGATCTAAATTTACTAAAATCAATTTAAGACCGAACGCACACTAATACATCAAAACCGAACGTTCAGGATTCGAACCTAAGAATGTCAGATGAAGGTCGAACGCTACCACCACTAATTCGTTAAAGTGAACGTTCAAGATTCAAGTCCTATTATACTAAGTTAATGCCGAACGTTACAGTTACTAATACAAACTCACTACCTAACGCTTAAGATGAGAATACCAACTGAAAGACGAACGCTCTACTTCTCCATTAGAGACTACCTAATTCAAACCGAACGCTACAATCACTAATACATCGAAACTGACCGTGTAAGATCCAAACCTAAGAATACCGAACGCTCATGATTGAAACTTAAGACTACCACTTGAAGACCGAACGCTCAAGGTTGAACCTCATAATATCAGTTTATGAACGAACACTCAAGATTGAAGCCTAAAGTACCAAATTGAGAACGAACGCTCAGAATCATTAATCTACCAAAACCGGACGCTCGACATTGCTGAGAATACTTGACTAAGGACGACCGTTTAAGATTACTAATTCTATGCAGTTTGAACGAACGTGTAATATGTTTCTAACTTTATCTAAGGAAGAACGCGAACGCTCGTTAGCTTAGAACACCAAACCGAACGCTCGAATATTTTTGGTCGACCACGGTCGAGCAAATTGGACGAACGTCCAATTTTGACTCACCAAAATTGGACGTACGCGCGTTCTGCAAAAATCTGCAGAATCGCACCAGATTTTCCAAAAACCCAGAAAACCCCATTTTTTTCATCCCCTTTCATTCCAGATTTGCAGCAAACATATATTTCAACAATCAAACAAAAAGATCAAACTCCCCTTACCTCTTGAAGACTTCCTTTGTAAAATTAGTGATCTAACTCCTCCCAGACGTGTAGCTCAAGATCTCCTTGCAACTTCAACAACTCTCCACTTCCTCTCCCAGATCTTGGTGCAAGAACTTCACCCTCACAAGATGCCCAACCCAGATCCTCCTCTCAGCTCTTCTAAAATTGTTAAAACACCTTGACCACCCTGCAAATCTGGTATGATCATAGTAGCTAATGCCATGTCGCGATCATATGGAAAGTCTTGTGGGAGATTTGAATAACACAATTTCTGACCATCGTACTTCAAGTTGGCTACAGTCAACCAATCAGCAGGTTTGAATCTAATTTTTCTCTTGTTGACCTCACTGAGCATATATCCATTTGATGATATCTTCAGATTTGAATAAAATACCTTGATTAAATCCGGATAGTAGGGTCCTGTAATGTAAGAAATTGGCTCAACCCTTGAAATATAAGATGTTGCTGGAAAAATAACCCTGAACCGGTAAATGAATCAAAATTCATTATCTTGGGAGCAACTATAGTCCTTGTACAGAAATCAGCTGCATAGTTTTCCATTTGATGACTGTGTGTGAAAAAACGACGCTGATCTAATTGCTCCTCTACAGATGGTCTTACAAGGGGTGCATCTTCTGCCTCAGTGAGAGTTTCTTTTCCCTTACGGCTTTTTCTTAGCCTTTTTGTTGATGATGAGGCCATCTGATAATTTCTTCAACAAATCATTTCATTAAAACAAGATGAAAGTACATAATAAGATAGAGATATCATATTGAAATAATAACAATGCATAAGAACACATAAGAACAAATGTCATACATCGTAACCATTAACAGAACTACAAAATGACATCGACCATACAAATATAATAATTGATAACTAAAGTACTGATACAGAATTTCATTTAATAATAAGTGAAGTAAGTCTAAGCTGAAGATTCCTAACAGTCACCGCCCGATATCATTTTACATAATTTATTCCACCGCTTATGTGGTGGCTGTAAGACCCATATAAAAGTCAAAATAATTCTATGAATGTTGTGGTTTTGAATAATTAATTATGGTGTGCATTCATATGTAAGATAAAGACTATTATTTGTATTTTGTCCACCATTTTGTTTAGCTTCATTGTCTTGTATTAGTTATTTAAATTTAATGCAAATTGTGTGGTCCATGTTTGGTCAAGGAGGGTCATAAATAAAATAAAATAATAATAATGTGAAAAGAAGAAGACAAAACTTGAATTATGGAAATTGGCTTTCCGTGAAACATGAGTGCAAGACTTTCAATCATGGGTGCAGAAATTTCTTACATGGGACCCTTCATTTTCCATTATTTTCTTATGGAACGATTGCTAAGCTAGCTGCCAAAGAGAATTTATTTCTCCTTATATAGCATCTATATGGGCGGAAGAGAGGGCAAGAGAAATAAGATTTAAGTTACAAAATACTTTTACATTTGAGAAGGAGAGCAAGCAAGGGTGGTGGTCTAGAAGTATCAAGAGTGAGGAATTTCTTGCAAGGAGAAGAGGTAAGGGGAGCTAACTCAACTTAATTTCTAAAATTTTGTGGTTAGAAATATGGTTCCAATTGCTTGATTTTGATGAAGGGGAGCTAATCCTTTCTTGTTATGATCATGAATATGAGTATGAATGTGTTAAAATTTGGTAATGGTAGTTATCTATTGACTTGTGTAAAATTTGGGTTTCATGATTATAATTTCTTATTTTCGAGTTACTGTGGTGAAAAATTTCTATTAATTGTTTTCACCGTTGGATTTAGCTAAACGTTTAGTATGTGAATCCTAAGACATATTACTAAACGTTGACCGTTCGGATTTGAAAATAGAAGTCTGTACTGGGAGAAACAAATCCTGCAAGTTTGAGTAAATTAGTTACCCCTGTAGTTCTGTTACTAAGTTGTCTCGGTAAAAATATAGATTTTTACCTATTTGACCGTTGGATCAACCTCAAAATTTGATATATGATCCCTAAGACATATTAATACAATTTGACCGATCGGATTTGTAATTGAAGGTCTATGTTTAGAGAAAGAAATTTCGAAAGTTTGAAATATTTGATGAACACTGCAATTCTGTTCTTAAGTTATAATGGTAACAATTTCATATATATTCCATTTACTGTTAGATTGAGCCCAAACTTTAGTATGTAGTTCATAAGACATATTAAGTGATCTTGACCGTTCAGATTTGGGATTAGATGTCTGTGCTTAGAGGAATTCATTCCGCATTTTGAGTTTAACCGAGAATCACTTAAATTTCTGTCTCTGAGTTACCTCGGTAAAACCTTCATATCTACTTAGTTAACCGTTAGATTAACCTGAAACTTTAGTATGAAGTTCCTAACAGATAGGGACATACTTCGACCGTTCGGATTTTAGATCGGAGGTACCGATTTAGAGATATTAATTTCGTAACTTCTCAGGGATCTCAATACTGCTTAATTTATGTTTTGGATCATTTATACAAAATTGATGATTTCCGCCTCATTAACCGTTGGATTGGACTGAAAAGCTTACCATATGATCTAAACATGTTGTTGATTAGTTTTATTGGTTCAGATTGTCGATAAATAATATGTTGAAAAAGGTAATTTGGTTAATTTGTGCTACTTTGGTAAGTAGGCATAATTGAAACTGAGATATGTTGATTGGTTATTATGTGCTTGTTGAGCATGATTGGTTTGGGATTAGTGGTTGAGATGGCATGTGATTGGTTATGAATGATATGTTAGGAAAATGTAATTTGGTTAATTTGTGCTACATTGGTAAGTAGACAGAAGGGAATTGAGAAAAGTTCACCGGTTCTCTTATGCTTGTTGAGTATGATTAGTTTTGGATGGGTTGTGGTTGATTATGAATAATTTGTTGAAATAATGTAAATGATGTTGGTTTGCGCTACTTTGGTAAGTAGGCGAGTAGATGTTGGGTCTGCGTTACTTTGGTAAGTAAGCAGGGTGATTTGCGCTACTTTGATAAGTAGGCAGGATGAGATGATGAATGAAGAGATAAAGAGAATGATATAAATGCGGGCTACTTTGATAAGTAGGCAGATTAACTATACTGTGCTACTTTGGTAAGTAGACAGTATTGTCTTGCTGCGCTACTTTGGTAAGTAGGCAGAATATCTTGTTTTATGCTACTTTGGTAAGTAGGCGAATTAATTATACTATACTGCTTTGGTAAGTAGACAATAATGTCTTGTTGTGCTGCTTTGATAAGTAGACAGTATTGTCTTGCGGTGCTACTTTGATAAGTAGAGAGAATAACTTGGTTTGTACTACTTTGGTAAGTAGGTCGGATGAGGTGAAGTTGTAACACTTTGATAAGTGGAATAGTAAAATTGTTGAGCAATGATATTGTGATAATATGTTGAGTGGGTGTGCTTAACTGTATTGAATACTGTGGATGTATTATTAACGGATTGTGAATGGATTGTATGCTTGTTTCAGTTAGCTCACCCTATTGTTTGTGTTTGTGTATGTGAATGCAATGATCGTATAATGTGTGATATTATACGGGAGCAGAAACTATTTCAGATGAATTAGCAGATGGTTCTGGACTTGCTTAGAAGATGAGAGATCTGTGGGGAAAAGAAACATGGGGAATTTCTAAATAAATATGTTTGAAATTTCAAACTGTGTGGAATTTTAAATTTCAGAAGTTTATGAACTGTGTGAAATTTTATTTTAGAAGACTTGTGTTGTAATAAAACACTTAATATTTTGTTGGTGTTGAAAATTGTTAAAGAAAAGTTATATATGTATTTTTTGTGGAAAATAAATTGTAACGCCTAAATCAGGGTGTTACACTGTTTGGTATCAGAGCAATGGTTTTCGAAAATCTTTTGGGGCTTTTGGGAAGTGAGCTCGTTAACTTCTGTTGTTTGATCAGCTGCCCATAACTCCACCATCAAATCGTAATGTTTGATGCTATTAACTCTCCACTTTGCCGCAGCTGGCCTCGACTGATTCAATATTAAAACAAACAAAATTCTGAGTCATCACATGGATAATAAGTAATGCAAAAAATGATAGTATATTTTTAATTACTTGGATCAGGTCCATCCAAACTTCGTCCTCAGCATGAAATGTCATACTAATCGGGTTCCACGCAAATCCACTCAATCCAGAAAACAAGTAATGTACCTCACGCCATTTATCTTTCAAGACTTTCTGACGATTTTTAACATTATTTTTTGTAATGGCGACATACCCAGCGCTATGAAGATGATCAACTATGTTACTATATGCTTGGGATATCCAGCTTCCGTCAATCCTATTACCGATTCGTGATTCCTCAATCATAGAGTGTAGAAGACGTGCGTCCATGTCTTCTGTCCACTTCATAAACTCTCTAGTAGGAGCAGAGGACTGAATGGCGGTTGCCTTACCCGGGTTCATTTTTATACCTATTTCATTAAAAAATATGTGATAACAAGTTAATAATAAGTCATCCTTAATATAATGTTCTTCTTATACACATAACATTAAATAGTCATAGAACACAATAAAGTACAATAACTACGAGTTTTGATAATCTCGCCACATATGATCGACAATGGAATCCCTGATATTACTACCAATCCTATGGTCCTCTTCTCTAACTTGAGTTGATGACACATTATGGTCTTCCCTTTCATTCAACTCGTTATCAACTTCATGAAGTAGTGAGTCATCGTTATCCACGCCTCGAAGAAAGTTGTGTAAGATACAACAAGCTAGTATGATGTCTGTCATTGTCTCCAGTCCATAATGTGGTTCAGTGTCACTTGCAATGATAGGGAATCGTTTCTTCAACACACCAAAAGTTCTTTTCAATAACATTTCTCAACGATGAATGTCGATGATTAAACAACTCCCGTGCATTTTGTGGTCCTCTGCGTGTAAATTCTTTAAGGTGATATCTTACGCCTCTATATGGAGTCAACACTGTGCTTTTCAACATGAATCCTGCATCACCTAGGTAGTATTTTCCTACAATTTTGCACATACAAAACTAATTAGTCACTAGTAAATAACATCGTGGACATCGCAATGTGTACACTAACCTTCGGGGATAGCTAACGGATCATCTCGATGAAAAGCATTTTTTAAAATTCTTGAATCAGATGCAATGCCTTCCCACCCAGCAAGAACGTATGTGAATTTCATGTCAAAATCACACGCCGCAAACACATTCTGTGTTGGCCAGTCTTTTCTTCCTCGAAATCTCTGAGCATCAGATCTTGGCACATTGACACGAACATGAGTTCCGTCTATGGCCCCTAAACAATCCTGACCATACAAATCACTATTCATAATAAAACTCACAAATTCTTAGGATAGTTTGATCACAACATCTACAGAGCTGATGGAATAAGTACCTTAAAGTACGGGTAAAATCGATTGTTGCTGAATACATATGGATGAACCTCATTTCCAGACGGTTGAATTAGAAATTCAGATTCCAAACTTAAGATAGCCCCTAAGACATTGTGAAAGTGTCTGCTAACCGTCGAACCGGATCGATGAAAGAAAAAAGCCACACTTCGATTCTTAACATTATGACCAATTATATGAAGAAATTGAGCAAGTTGTTGCTCCACTGTAGACCAAATCGCGTCCGTAACCAACCCAGTTGATCTTACTCTCTCACAAAGAATAATAAATGTCTCTGGACCCATTCTAATAATGTCGCAACACCGATTAGTATGCACAAGATATGACATTAATTGCTCCCTACGACGGTCTCTGTCTGGTAGGTAATTGCTAACACTACTCGAATCAGTCGAGTACATATGCAAGATACTCAACGCGTGTGCAACAATGCATAACATTGTTAGTGCAGCCAATGAAGTGGTTATTTGTAATTGCTGTCGTATCATTGCTATAATATTGAAGTCTACACCAACCACATCATCATCTAAATCTTCACGGTTCAAAAATGATAAATCTATTTCTCCTTCCATCTAGATTTACTTAACAAAATACATAGTCATTAACAACTTTATACATACATAAAACTAAAATCATCAACATCATTGAATTCATGAACACAACAGATCATATCCTATTTAACAATATTTATACATTCATATAATAATTAATCAAAAAACATTATATTTATTCAGTAAATAAACCACATTAATACATAATAACACGAGATCATACTATGTATCATACCTATTGAAGAAAGTTGTCAAGCTTTGAAGGAAAATTTCAAGGAAGACTTCAGCCAAGATTGAATATGTGTTCAGAGTAAGATCCCAACAAGATAATAGTTTCAGGTGTCAATATTGAAATAAACTGAGTGCCTAATCCAAATGCAACCTGTTAAACAAAGGACATCAATATCTTATATGATATAATGGTTAAAAAAAATTACAAAATTTTGTCTTACATTTACCTTGAACTCAATCTATCCACTGTTTTAACACAACCTATACGAAACTTAACCACGTATTGGTATCCCAAATTGTCAATAGACACCCACCAAGCTTTTTGCACCTCAAATATGGTCTTCAATACAATAACACGAAGTTAATTAGTACGCTACACATCTTTCCAGCAATAACAACATTGTCTTTAACACATACTACTAAAAACGAAAAGAACACAATGAACAAGTTTTTATCACTCACTTTTTCTCCTTCGTTACCCTCTATGCTATGATGTCAACTTTTCGCAAACTACTTTGGGAAGTAAGAAGCTGTTTGTTGGACTGAGAAGTGATCAAATTCGTCCTTGGAAAATCATCAATTAAATAAACTTGGGCAACCTTTCTGTAATACTTCTGCACTAGAGAAACTGTCAAACAATAAGCTTTAAATTCAGCAAAGTTATTAAGAAAATAGAATGGGTGTGTTCTGTGCACATGTGAATGACTAACAATCTATGTACCTTACCAAATCAAGCACCTCGGTTGCTTACCAATACCTCACCAAATTCATCTTCAGCTTACATAAACCTGCAACACAAATAATTGGTTAAGCTCAATTCAAAAAATACCATATTCTTCAACTGCCTATTACTCTCGGCCTCCTGTTGTGCATCTACATCTCCCTCATCTCCCTCCTCCCCTTCTTCACTGCTTATGAGTATGCCTCAATTGTTAGTGCTCGTACCCCACCTCTATGATGTGCGTCGTACTCGTCAACCCCATAGCCACCAACGCTGTCATGCAGCAAGGTTAGGTCCCTGCAGATTTTCAACGCTGCACCTATCCAAGTGCAAATAATAAAGACACCAAATCCTCGCCAACCGGAGACGACGCCACAGCAACGGTCTGACCACACGCCTCAACCGGATAACTTGGTTGATCGTGACCCTTTAACCGGTTACGGGATGTGTAACCGAATACGCATCCTTTTGCCAAATACCATGAAGCTATAACCGGTTACGGGATGTGTAACCGAATACGCGTCCATCTTCTACAATGAGTAACCGGTTACGGCACTTGTAACCGATTACGTTCGAGCGTCTGGAGACCCTGTTCTTCGAACCCAGTACATGGCTTCTTCCATAACTTCTTCAACCACTGCTCCTTCCTTCATTTCTCATCTTCATCCGCTACCTCATCATCAACAACTACCCTCTTGCTCCTCCAACTCTCTTCCTCTTCAACTACATCACACACCTTCTACCTGCAACAACCACAAGAAAATCGAAAACAAACATTACCTATATCTACTCCTCAGGTGCTCAATCTGAATGCACTACTTCACCACACACTCGCGCAAATCAGCTTTCCAGTTCCTTATCTTCAAAGTTCGATGTCTCTCTCTGTAAACACACACATCAATACACACACCCAACTTATCCACCAACCAGCTTCTTATTAATGGTGTGGCTGGTCAAAGCATTGTAATATAATTCAGACATGTTTCCCACCATACTCTCCTATGCATGGCAGTGAATGGTTCTGTCAAGTAGAGAATCTGGCCACTGCAAATGGGCAGCAAAAGCACTCTCAAAAGGAAATAAACGCATGCCTGCACACTGGGTCATCACATGGACGTCCATAATCCACTGTATTCGTCAAAGGGTACATAGCTTTTTTCTCGTCTCGTGAAACAACAGTGATTCAAGTTACACTTTTCTTTATTTTAATATGCTTGGAATCGGTTCATTATAAATGGGAATCGAATAACGAAAGAAGCACGTTGATAAATAAGGCACAGATGCATGGATGCACAGTGTGTTCGTACTGCTACTTATAAGGGGCATATAAGTCTTTCCCAACTAAATCAGCGCAAATCGTCGCACTTTAGCTGAGATGAAATGCACAGTGTTTTTTCCAAAATCGTCTCCCTTCAATCATCCCAAATCGGCGTAAATCAGCCCATGAGAACACCCCTACTTTTGCAAATCCATCCTTCCCAATCTACTTAAAGAGTAAATTCCCTTCAAAGGAACACACCGTTAATCTTTTGTACTGTTACAGTCTTCGACTAATAACCTAATTGAGCATCTCAATGCTACAATGTTAGTTTATTTAAAATAAATTATTAATTAATGTATCAGATCATTGTTTACATTTATTAATTGAAAATATGCGTGTAAAGACAAAAGAAAGGTTACACTTTAGTATTTCTGTAAAGTGTTGGATTTATAGATTTTTTTTTTCACTTAAGTAACATTTGTATCTCTTTTCAGCAATATATTGTGTAGATTATTTTCATTAGACGAGATATATATTGCACATTCACTAGTGTAGAACGGGCTATAGACGTCCGTTCTGTGGGCCTTTTGACGTCCGACCTCCAACGGACGTCTATGCGGGTGACGTCTATGTGGACGTCCGTTGTGTCAGGCCGGACGTTTATATAAACGTCCGTTGTGTCAGGCCGGACGTTTATATAAACGTCCGTTGTGTCAGGCTGGACGTCTATATAAACGTCCGCTATGTCAGATCGGACGTTTATATAGACGTTCATTGTATCAGGTCGGACGTCTATATAGACGTCCATATAGACGTCCGGCGTCTATATAGACGTCTATATAGACGTCTACTTGGTTGTATTGTTAGTGGTAGGGGTTGGGGGGTTGGACGTCCGTTTGTGCACTGCCGGAACAGCCTAAGAATGTAGCCCAAAAACAGTCAAAGGGATGGAAATCGAGGAGGAATGGCATAAAACGTAGCCCAAAAACAGTCAAAGAATCCGCCCAAGAACACGCAACTGCAAAAAAACGTATCGAAAACTATTTTTAATCGGTTCAAATCAAAGGTATTTCATCACAGAGCAATGTAATCGGATTGAAAGTTAATTTAAACGGTCCAAAAAAGAACAAACGCACCTGGAAAATCAATGGAGCAGACAGCGTTCGCGGGGGGAAGACGAGCGTAACTGCTCGCGGGTTCGCGTTTACAATATTAATACTGTTATAGACGTCCGCGCCCTCCCAGGACGGACGTTCTATAATATTATAAACGTCCGCGCCCTCCCAGGACGGACGTTCAAGTGGCTGACATGGGGAGTTGAAACGTTCAGTGTTCAGCCTAGTGAACGTCCGCCCCCCTACCCCGGACGTCTATAATATTATAAACGTCCGCGCCCTCCCAGGACGGACGTTCAAGTGGCTGACATGGGGAGTTGAAACGTTCAGTGTTCAGCCTAGTGAACGTCCGCCCCCTACCCCGGACGTCTATAATATTATAAATGTCCGCGCCCTCCCCGGACGGACGTTCAAGTGGCTGACACATGGGGAGTTGAAACGTTCACTTGTTCAGGTCTTAAACGTCCGTCTCGACCAGGGACGAACGTTTAAGGGCTGGCATGGGCACTTGAAAACGTGCACTTGTTCAGCCTCTTAAACGTTCGTCCCCCTCACACGGACGTTCATAACATTATAAACGTCCGTCTCGCCCAAGGACGAACGTTTAAGGGCTGGTATGGGTACTTGAAAACGTTCACGTTTTCAGCCTCTTAAACGTCCGTCAAACTCACACGGACGTTCATAACATTATAAACGTCCATCTCGACCAAGGACGGACGTTTAAGGGCTGGCATGGTACTTGACAATGTTCACTTGTTCAGCCTCTTAAACGTCCGTCCCCCTATGACGGACGTCTATAATATTATAAACGTCCGTGTCGACCAGGGACGGACATCTCGAGTTCCACTTATTTATGGATATGCCACCGGTCAATTATTTACGTTGGGGATGTTGAGGACGGACGTCTATAGGGTGACGTTAAAGGTCATTTCTGCAGTAGTGATTGTTTACGTCTAAGTATTAGTTTCAACAATATACATGACTCTCATTTCAATCCAAACACCATGAATCACTGTCATTATAAGTCTTCAAATCTAAATTAAATGGTTTAACAATTAAACAAGCATCACATATTTAATCAACTAGAAAAAGTTAATTAAAAAATATATATACCAAAGAGTCTTGACAGTTATCCAAACCATGAATATAACTATAAATCAAATTTTATATATATATATATATATATATATATATATATATATATATATATTCTATATTCTTATTTATAATAGGTTTCTTACATTTCAATCACAAAAAAAAACTAACTAAACTATAACACACTATACATCTTCGCCTTTATCCTTAGGGTTTATTTCAGTGAAATCTCATATTCTTTTATTGACACTCATCAGGTCAGGTGATTATTTCAAATCATATAATAAACACAAACAACAACTTAAAAAAGTACTATAATATTATAAAAGAATAAACTCATAGAATTATAAAACATTCTATATCATAATTCATTTCCAAACCAAATCAAATCTAACCATACATATAAATTCCATATTTGATTAATCCCAAAATATATATATATATATATATATATATATATATATATATATATATATATATATATAAAATGTCAAACTATGATAAATTGTATACTTGTAATGGTGAAATAGTTGTCTCCTATCCCCTAATATCACGCAAAATTAGTTTGTTAACGACTTATGATCATAAACTAGGATCTTCTGCTACTCACCACATAATCCCCTTCCTTACTTAAGATTGAAGTGATTACTAAAGGTTTAGGATCACTTCCAATGATGAGTCCTTACATCAATAAATTACTCTATTTGAAATAATCATCAAGAATATCACCTTAAAAACTCTTTTTAAACCATACTTCAATACACATATTATTTTCTTATTTTAAGAACTTAAGTTATTAATTTTATTAAATAAAAATAATTAAATAATAATAAAACTTTTACAACTACACATAATCGAACGGATAGTAAGCCTCATGTTCGGCTATATAAAGGTAACCTAAAAGCTTAAAAATGCACGCCTCATTCGCTCCGCTTCCCTCTGTCTTTCCTTTTTCATTCATATTTTTGTTGGAAGCCTAAACACCCAAAGCTCTTTCTGTCAGATGGTAAGTTCTCATAAAATACTGACATCTTCTTATTTTTTTTAAAGATAATTAAAAAATAATGTTAAATTTATATGAAACCTTAATTTATATTAATATTTTATGTCATATTATTGGTATCTGTTTGAAAAACATGACCTAGTTTATGTTCTTGTATATTCTTAATATACTTTTACATCTAGTTTATGTACTTGTATTCACAAATTATATTTCCTATTATTTAATTTTCTGTGATTTTGATATCAGGTAAGAAGAGATCAAAAATCAATGGCGGCTGCTAATCAAATAAAGGATTTTATCTTTCACAGCAAAAGCATTACTGTATCATCAGGTTAGCATATAACAACTACAATACTGCTCAGATCTACATGTTTTAGAACATGCAACACTGTGCATGTAACATCCCAAAATTATACAGTCATCAACTATATACTTAGAATAATCACATATATTAATAATTCAAAACAGTTTTAAAGCAAAGGGAACGACAATAACGAAAGTGGCCGAACGGCCTTGCATGTACATAATTCAACGAGCGTTCACAAAATAAAAGAGGACGAACGGTTTACAAAAACTACTACCGAACGTCCTAATATTTACACAATCAAAAAGAGCGTTCGCTCACAACCGCTCGCTATTCTAACTACTATATCTAAAAACCGAACGCCCTTACTGTTCGGCCTTCACTTCTACTTCTACGAGATTGGCGTCCTCCAAATTTTCTTCTTCCAGTGTTTCTTCCAGTAACGCCTCTCCGTCTACTCACATCCACACGGATGATCATTGCATAGACAAGACGAAAGTTCATAGACGAACAACAACACAAGGAAATAACACAGGGTAAGCTTATTGAATTTAATTCAAGCCAGAACATACATTTCATACATATCAAATATATCAAATGAATCATAACACATATATTCAATTCAACCATAACTCAAATCCAAATCGTGATACTAGACCGACCGTCCGGACTGTATGAATCCTGTGTAGCTAAGGCGTCCGTGCACTCAGGTGGGGTAACTGGAATGCTCATCAGTAGCCACCTAAGGTTAGTCTGTTCTGTCCAAGTTACAATTATGGACTAGACCTCCTGCCATTCCCACGCATGACATGCTCCTCTCTACTTGAGAACGAGCATTCACGGAATATCAGGATGGATCACCATCTAAGCTTACCACGTTCATACTTACAAATCTCAATATCCATTCAAGAATCGTTCCACCCTGGAACGCTCGTTCAAATCCACAATCACAATTTCAGTTCTCCTAGTGTTCGCACATCTTAATTCATCCTCTTAAATACATTTTCATTCTATGTTCCACTTTCTTAAAAAGACGAACATTCAGCCCCCTTCATAATGAGGACGAACGTTAACATGGTACAGAGAGAGACACTCGTTTCTGACAGTAGGAAAACGAACGTCCTTTCAATAACGAACGTCATGACCACTTGAATCAGTTAAAAGACTGATTCTAGAACGATTCAACTGATACTTAGAATAACTAAAATTTCAAGGACATTAGATTAATTCTAATTGAATAAGGACATCATAAAACTTTTAGATATTAAAACGGATACGAATTTACAAAAGGTACTACCCGCCAGTCAATGACCGAACGCGATAGTGGATATAAATTTACTGTTTGGACGAACGCTAATTAACTGTATGGACGAACGCTATTTCCAGTTAGGACGAACGCTTTTTAAATTCAGGGCGAACGTTATTATCACTCGTTGCAATTTACGGAAAGAACGAGCGTTCGGTCTAAGACCGAGCGCTACTTATCATTTACACTTTTAGGACGAGCGTTCGGTATAAGACCGAGTGCTACTTATGATATTTACGTTTGGCCGAACGCGCAAACGTAAGGCTAATATAAGAGAGCGTTCGTTCTCAAAGAGAATCCTTTCCAAATGACAGGGTTCCACTACTTCAAAGAATTTTACCAAGACTACCGAACGGTCAAAGACCGTTTCGATGACGAACGTTCATTTTCATAGGATTTTCATATTTTCATTCCACATACAGTAACCATATTTTCCAGTATAAACTTTCATGCATTTAATCACTCATATCATGGCACAAATTCGTTCTTCTTCATACATCATCTCATCATACAACTCATTTTTCAATTTAATCCAATCATATAACATTTCATCATTTACACGCATCATTTCAGAATCATATTCGCATACCAAAATACAATAACATGAATCATACTTCAAGCAACACTTAAACGTACATGCAGTACAGCACAATCGCATAAATTAAATCTAATAAGCTTCCCTTACCTGGATAGCAGTGTACGCCCTAATGCAAAAGTTGGGTTTGTCTCTTACAGCGTTCTACCCTCAGTTTCACTAGACACTTTCACTTGATCTAAATACCAAAATCAGAGATTACTCAGATACAGTCCATGCATGAACCGAGAGCATGGTTTCGTATGAAACCCTAAATGGACAACTACTAGAGAAGGGAACTTATCAGCTTAGATTCCAATTCTGTTCGGTCCAAAAGGAAGATCATAGCTTGACGAACGTTCCTACAGTTCTGAAATGGAATTCGGAGAAAAGCTTGGTGAGTTACAGTAGAGAGAAGTTTGGGAGGTTCTAGAGAGATGGAGGAGAAGAGGAAAAGTCTGAGTTTGGAAGAGAAGAAGGTGCGCGTAGAGAGTGGGAGATTTTCCAGAAAATTTGTTTTTGTTCAAAACCCACTGTCAGACGGACGAGCGTCCCTCTACACGACACCTGCACCCCACCACTGATTTCAGAAGTTTCCACTTTGACAAGTGGCGCGCATTGCTCGGTGGTGGATTTTTAATGTGCTGGACGCGTGGCTCGAAGCATTAATGGAAGCAAAGAGGTGAATCATCACAGAATTAAATGGGACGTGACAATCCCCCTATCTACAAAAATTTTCGTCCTCGAAAATTGAAGACTTACCTTGAAATAAATGAGGGTATAAGTCTCTCATGGCATCCTCAACTTCCCAAGTAGAGTCGCCAGTCTTGTCGTCCCATACTACTTTCACCAGTCGAACGTCCTTCCCTTTGTATAACTTAGTGCGAACGTCTTCAACGCGAACCGGCTTCATCTCCAGCGTTCGATCTTGACGAAGACGAACGTCCTCTAGCTCCAATATGTGCGAGGGATCAGCTACGTACTTTCGGAGTTGAGAGACGTGAAATACCGGATGAAGGTTGGACAATTGTGGAGGCAAGGCTAGTTCGTATGCAACAGGTCCAATCCTTCTCAAAATCTGATATGGCCCCACGAACTTGGGAGACAACTTCTTTGATCTCAACGCTCTTCCTACTCCAGTAGTTGGATTCAGCCTTAGAAAAACATGATCGCCAGCTTTGAACTCTAGTGGTCGTCTTCTCTTATCGGCATATGACTTCTGCCTGCTTCTGGACGTCTTCAATCTCTCTTGTATTAATTTCACCTTTTCAGTCGTTTGTTGAATGAGCTCCGGTCCCGTTAATACATTCTCTCCTTCTTGAAACCAGCAAAGTGGCGTGCGGCATTTTCGTCCGTAAAGTGCTTCGAAGGGAGCCATTCCAATGCTGGACTGGAAGCTGTTGTTGTAGGTGAACTCTACTAACGGCAGTACTTCATCCCAAACGCCCATGTGATCGAGTACGCACGTCCGTAATAAATCCTCGAGCGTCTGGATTGTTCTTTCGGATTGACCGTCCGTCTGAGGATGGTACGCTGAACTCATTTGGAGTTTGCTGCCTAGTTCGCTTTGCAACGACTGCCAAAACCGAGAGGTGAATCTTGTGTCTCGGTCAGAGATGATGCTGGACGGCACTCCATGCAAACGAACGATCTCTTTGATGTAGAGCTTGGCCAAGTTGGTCATGGACATCTTCAAGTTGATGGCTAAGAAGTGAGCACTCTTTGTTAGACGATCCACTATCACCCAAATGGAATCGTGATTCTTGACCGTGCGAGGCAAGTGAGTCACGAAGTCCATTGAAATGCTGTCCCACTTCCATTCGGGAATCTCCAAAGGTTGTAGTAGTCCACCCGGTCTTTGATATTCAGTCTTAGCACGTTGACATGTTAGACATCATGCCACAAAGCGTGCAACATCATTCTTCATCCCTGGCCACCAGAACGACTGCTTGAGATCGTGGTACATCTTAGTCATGCCCGGATGCATGCTAAGACAGCTGTGATGCCCTTCCTCTAATATCATCCGCTTCAAGTCTCCATCATTGGGAACGCACGTCCTACCCATATAACGTAGTAGGCCGTCCGTCCCAGCATTGAACTCCTTTGCTTTATCTGTGCCGAGCGCGCCTCTTATCTTCACTAATTCTTCATCTTCAAGTTGCTTCATTCTAATCCTCTCGAAAACGTCACTGGATATCCTAAGGTTACAGCATTTGATGCTGTCCGGTTCTAAATTGAATTGCAACCTTAAGTCTCTAAAGCTTTCCACAAGGCTCAACTCACGTACCATCATGGACGACACATGCACCACCTTCCTGCTTAGTGCATCCGCCACAACGTTCGCTTTACCAGGGTGATAAAGCAAGTCGAAATCATAATCCTTTAGGAATTCAAGCCACCTCCGCTGCCTCATATTCAATTCCTTTTGATCAAAGAGGTACTTGAGACTCTTATGATCAGTAAAGACTTGGAAAACGGATCCATACAAGTAGTGCCTCCAAATCTTCAGAGCAAAGACGACGGCTGCCAGCTCTAGATCGTGCGTTGGATAATTCTTCTCATGTATCTTCAATTGCCGAGAGGCGTACGCCACTGCTCGTTTCTCTTGCATAAGAACGCACCCCAAACCTTGGTGAGATGCGTCACAGTAAACTTCGAAAGGTTTGGCAGTGTCCGGAATTACCAAAACTGGAGCGCTCGTCAACTTCCGCTTCAGCTCTTGAAAACTAGATTCACACCGATCGGTCCAGGCGAACGGGTGATCCTTCCTGGTCAGTTGTGTTAACGGTGCTACTATCTTAGAGAATCCTTCTATGAAACGCCTATAGTAGCCCGCGAGTCCCACAAAGCTCCTAACTTCAGTGACCGAGCGTGGATTCTCCCATTCCAAGACCGCTCGTACCTTAGCCGGATCAACTGAAATCCCACCAGCAGACACAACGTGACCCAAGAACTGTACTTCCTTCATCCAAAAATCACATTTGGACAACTTAACGTACAACTCCTTTTCCCTCAACACTCCAAGTACTAATCTCAAGTGTTCTTCATGCTCTTCACAGCTCTTGGAGTAGATGAGAATATTGTCAATGAACACCACCACAAATTTGTCCAAGTACGGCCTGAAGATCCTATTCATGTAATCCATGAAGACTGCCGGAGCGTTCGTCACACCGAACGGCATGACCACATACTCATAATGTCCATACCGAGATCTAAAGGTCGTCTTCTGAATATCTCCTTCCTTAACCCGAATTTGGTGGTAGCCCGATCTCAAATCTATCTTGGAGAAAACGCTCGCTCCATGCAATTGATCCAGCAAATCGTCAATGCGAGGCAGTGGGTATTTATTCTTGATGGTCAGCTTATTCAATTGACGATAATCAATACAAAGCCGAGAGCTGCCATCCTTCTTCTTCACCAACAACACGGGCGCTCCCCAAGGTGACACGCTTGGACGGATGAACCTTTTGTCCATTAAATTTTCTATTTGCTGTTTAAGCTCAACCAATTCAGCTGGTACCATTCTATATGGTTGAACGGATATGGGAGCCGCGGTCGTTACCAAATCAATGGTAAACTCAACTTCACGAACGGGAGGCAATCCAGGCACCTCATCCGGGAAGACGTCCGGGAATTCGTCCACAACCGTTCGTCCTTTAGTGTACTTATTGGACGAACGTTCAAAACTCTTATCCGCAACCTCTCTGTCTTCATGTGTCATGATCAAGAAGCAACTGGCGCCTTCCATTATATCTTCCTTAATTTGACTGAGCGTCACACCCAACTCTTCTTCATATTCCTTAGGAAAAATTAATTCCTTAGCCCCACAATCTATGAGAATGCGATTGGTATTCAGCCAATCCATTCCCAAAATTACTTCTAAGTCTTTGAGAGGCAAACATATCAAATTCACCTTGTATCTACGCCCTTCTACCTCAATAGGACATCTAACGCACACGGTAGATGTCCTAACCTCTCCAGCCGCTGGGGTTGACACCACCAAGTCGAACTGCATCTCACTCTCAGCTAATCCCAGCTTATCAACGCACGCCTTCGAGATGAAGGAGTGTGTCGCCCCCGAGTCAAACAATACACAACATTTCATTCCATATAGCAAGCACGTGCTGGTGATAAGTGTACCTGAACTCGCTGCTTCCGCACCCGTGATTGCATATACACGCCCAACAGCTTGGGCTCGACCACCTCTTCCTTGCTGAGTCCTTCCAGCGTTCGGCGGTCTCATCACTGCACGTCCGCCCATATTACACTCGTTCTCCAGATGACCGTTTCTTTTACATCGAGTGCAATATTTCCCTCCAACCAACTGAGGGCATGATGATCTAAAGTGGGGTCCTCCGCACTGAAAACATCTGACCGGCCCCGGTTGATTTGCTTGTCCAGCAACTACCATAGCTTGCGAACCACTCGACTGAGCTGGACGAGCGTATGGGGTCCTGTTCCGATTCACATTAGGTCTCGACAGAATTGGTCCTCTTGACGCCTGTTGTTTCTTCTGTTGTTCCGCCTCAGCCATATTTTTCTCTAATACTTTAGCCCTCTCAACCATGGCTGGAAACGACCGGATGCACAAACTGGAAATCAAGACCTTCAAATCACTCCGCAGTCCGTTCTCAAATTTCCTGCACTGCCACTCCTCACTGGTGGCCATCGTATTGAACCTCAGAAGATGTTTAAAAGTGTTGGTATACTCCGACACAGACTTCGCTCCTTGCGACAGTTGAAGAAACTCAACTTCCTTAGCGTAACGAACGCTGTCCGGGAAGTACTCCTCATAAAATTTGCCTCTGAAAACCGCCCAGGTGATGGGATTCTGAGCGTCCGTTAAGATGGCTTTCATACTCGTCCACCAGTGGCTAGCTTCACCAGTCAGTAAGTACTCTGTAAAAGCCAAGCGGCTTTCATCCGGACACCTCTTAGCATTGTAAATACGTTCCATGTCTCTTAGCCACTGGTCCGCCTCATCAGGAAGGCATTTTCCACTGAATTTGGCCGGATGGTGTTGGAGGAAACTCTCCAAGATCCACTCAGCAGTAGGCGGGACGGCGTTGGAAGAAGACGCCCCTGAATTATGCCTGGTCGCTGCTAAAATCTCCATCAATTGTCTTTGTGTTGTTTCAGAGTTGGCACGTGAAGCTTCCAAACTCTGCATGGCACTCTGATTCTGCTGCATCAGAGTGGCATTTTGTTCCATCAGTGTCGTGTTTTGTTGCTGTAAGCGGTCTATCACCGTCTCCAACAACCTAGCGTTGTTGGACGCATCAGGTTCCGTAGGTTGGGGTGGAGGAGGGAGTCTAGGTGTCATTCGTTCTCTGGACACAGAGGAAAACGAACGTTAGTAACGTGCAAAGAGTTGAGAGAAATAACTCATTTAAACACATATTAAGCACACAGCAAAAACACAGTGCACTCATAACCTACAGTGTCCTTTAAGAGAACAAAACTGCTCTGATACCAATAATGTAACATCCCAAAATTATACAGTCATCAACTATATACTTAGAATAATCACATATATTAATAATTCAAAACAGTTTTAAAGCAAAGGGAACGACAATAACGAAAGTGGCCGAACGGCCTTGCATGTACATAATTCAACGAGCGTTCACAAAATAAAAGAGGACGAACGGTTTACAAAAACTACTACCGAACGTCCTAATATTTACACAATCAAAAAGAGCGTTCGCTCACAACCGCTCGCTATTCTAACTACTATATCTAAAAACCGAACGCCCTTACTGTTTGGCCTTCACTTCTACTTCTACGAGATTGGCGTCCTCCAAATTTTCTTCTTCCAGTGTTTCTTCCAGTAACGCCTCTCCGTCTGCTCACATCCACACAGATGATCATTGCATAGACAAGACGAAAGTTCATAGACGAACAACAACACAAGGAAATAACACAGGGTAAGCTTATTGAATTTAATTCAAGCCAGAACATACATTTCATACATATCAAATATATCAAATGAATCATAACACATATATTCAATTCAACCATAACTCAAATCCAAATCGTGATACTAGACCGACCGTCCGGACTGTATGAATCCTGTGTAGCTAAGGCGTCCGTGCACTCAGGTGGGGTAACTGGAATGCTCATCAGTAGCCACCTAAGGTTAGTCTGTTCTGTCCAAGTTACAATTATGGACTAGACCTCCTGCCATTCCCACGCATGACATGCTCCTCTCTACTTGAGAACGAGCATTCACGGAATATCAGGATGGATCACCATCTAAGCTTACCACGTTCATACTTACAAATCTCAATATCCATTCAAGAGTCGTTCCACCCTGGAACGCTCGTTCAAATCCACAATCACAATTTCAGTTCTCCTAGTGTTCGCACATCTTAATTCATCCTCTTAAATACATTTTCATTCTATGTTCCACTTTCTTAAAAAGACGAACGCCCCCTTCATAATGAGGACGAACGTTAACATGGTACAGAGAGAGACACTCGTTTCTGACAGTAGGAAAACGAACGTCCTTTCAATAACGGACGTCATGACCACTTGAATCAGTTAAAAGACTGATTCTAGAACGATTCAACTGATACTTAGAATAACTAAAATTTCAAGGACATTAGATTAATTCTAATTGAATAAGGACATCATAAAACTTTTAGATATTAAAACGGATACGAATTTACAAAAGGTACTACCCGCCAGTCAATGACCGAACGCGGTAGCGGATATAAATTTACTGTTTGGACGAACGCTAATTAACTGTATGGACGAACGCTATTTCCAGTTAGGACGAACGCTTTTTAAATTCAGGGCGAACGTTATTATCACTCGTTGCAATTTACGGAAAGAACGAGCGTTCGGTCTAAGACCGAGCGCTACTTATCATTTACACTTTTAGGACGAGCGTTCGGTATAAGACCGAGTGCTACTTATGATATTTACGTTTGGCCGAACGCGCAAACGTAAGGCTAATATAAGAGAGCGTTCGTTCTCAAAGAGAATCCTTTCCAAATGACAGGGTTCCACTACTTCAAAGAATTTTACCAAGACTACCGAACGGTCAAAGACCGTTTCGATGACGAACGTTCATTTTCATAGGATTTTCATATTTTCATTCCACATACAGTAACCATATTTTCCAGTATAAACTTTCATGCATTTAATCACTCATATCATGGCACAAATTCGTTCTTCTTCATACATCATCTCATCATACAACTCATTTTTCAATTTAATCCAATCATATAACATTTCATCATTTACACGCATCATTTCAGAATCATATTCGCATACCAAAATACAATAACATGAATCATACTTCAAGCAACACTTAAACGTACATGCAGTACAGCACAATCGCATAAATTAAATCTAATAAGCTTCCCTTACCTGGATAGCAGTGTACGCCCTAATGCAAAAGTTGGGTTTGTCTCTTACAGCGTTCTACCCTCAGTTTCACTAGACACTTTCACTTGATCTAAATACCAAAATCAGAGATTACTCAGATACAGTCCATGCATGAACCGAGAGCATGGTTTCGTATGAAACCCTAAATGGACAACTACTAGAGAAGGGAACTTACCAGCTTAGATTCCAATTCTGTTCGGTCCAAAAGGAAGATCACAGCTGGACGAACGTTCCTACGGTTCTGAAATGGAATTCGGAGAAAAGCTTGGTGAGTTACAGTAGAGAGAAGTTTGGGAGGTTCTAGAGAAATGGAGGAGAAGAGGAAAAGTATGAGTTTGGAAGAGAAGAAGGTGCGCGTAGAGAGTGGGAGATTTTCCAGAAAATTTGTTTTTGTTCAAAACCCACTGTCAGACGGACGAGCGTCCCTCTACACGACACCTGCACCCCACCACTGATTTCAGAAGTTTCCACTTTGACAAGTGGCGCGCATGCATGGCTCGGTGGTGGATTTTTAATGTGCTGGACGCGTGGCTCGAAGCATTAATGGAAGCAAAGAGGTGAATCATCACAGAATTAAATGGGACGTGACAGTGCACAGTCACAAAAATAATATATTAAATTAAGTTAAATATATTTGTCTAAATAAAATTTACCGGAGATTTGAAAAAAATATGATTACTTTTTATTGTATTTAATCTGTAACCCATGTCTACTGTTGTGTTTTTTTTAATTGTTTTTTTTCTTAAATAAATAATATAATTAGCATTCTCATTTTACAAGTATGATCTTAATTCTCATATGAAGACAAAACATACTCTCGTATTCTCTGATCAAATCACGAGCATTAATAAATTAAAAAAAAGTTTATCTTTCAACGGTTGAATTTTGCGTCAGTGGAGAAAATAATTTAGAATTTTTGCAGAAAGAGCTTCCATACGATGAGTTTTTGCAGGAAGAATTTTTACAGTATGAAAGCAGCCCCGAGTATCTTTCAAGGGGTATGTATTTTGATTCTTCCAACAATACTATGCATCTTATTATTTATTCAGATTTGAACTAACTTAATCACTTCCTTTCATATTTATGCATAAATGAAGGTTGTTCAATTAGACGCTCTTCAACATTAAGAAAATGCGAGCTTTTGTATGTGCATCAAAGAGGCTACTGAATTTTATTCTCTCTTAGAATGTGTTTTTATTTGCTACACTAGTAGAATTAGTAATGGTCCAAGTTTTAAAGACGAAAGTTTTGCCTATATGTCTCTCTATTCTGGCTGGATAATAATATTTAATTATAATTTTTTAATAGTGATTCCCTAATTGGTATTTAAAATTTAATTTAATTAAATTGCTTATATCTCTAGCAATGGAGCGTCACCCTTTTTCCATATCTAAGGGTAGAATATACATAATATATGAACTAACATTATAAAATCATAATTGATATACTTAAAATTCGTAAAGTCTGAGTATATTTAGAATGATAATGCATGTGGGTTTCACTTTCTTTTAGTACACTGTGTATAAAACATGCGAGTTAAGTTTTCTAAATCATTCTATGTAATATTTGATTTTTGGGTCATTGCCTCGCATAAAAAAAATATTTATTTTATAATTTTCTCTCAATAGGATTTAAAATACTAGGATGTAACGTTATTTTCATTGAATTAATCTATTAGAAATAATAAATTTTATAAATTTTTATTTCTTAAAATATATAAGAATTAACTTTTATAATTTTTTTGATTTTAAGCATAAACTTTAGCAAATATATATGAAATAAAAGTAATAACAAAAATTAAATTTCAATTTAACTAAAATTGTTAATGAGAAAGATTTAATGAAAGACCTTTCCGAAAACAAACTTAGTTAATGACAAATTAACAAAATACTCGTATTAATGGACAAATTAATAGCTATAGACAAATTGAGTCATTATCTCTCTTATCAGAATACATTGAATTGTGTGACATATGGTTATATCCAATGAATTTACCTATACAAAGTATTCAAATATGCATTTACTTTCCTCACCAAAGACTAACATGAACACATTAATGTAGCAATTGAGATGCTGAATTCTGTCACTATCTTTACATTTTTAGCGTCGTCATACATGAGTTTTGTCTTTATGCAGAAGGTCAAGTGCTACAGATACTTCCATGCACGAGCTTCGTAATATCTGATTTGACATTTATGTGTAAAATGATAAAACTTCTTGTAATGTCTTTACGGTGAAAGATCAGATGGTTGATTTGATTAGCAGCGTCATCCCTTGATTATGATGCATTGAGATAACATATGCATCCATTTCTTGAAACTGAAAAAAAAAATACAATAGAAAATAAAGAAAAAACACATGAATCGTTAAGGATGAAAAACTCATTGTCTGAAAATGAAACATGTGAAGTAAATGATTCAACTTACAATGCAAAGAAGTCTGCACCCAAAAACAAAGGAAGCTTTTTTGGAAGAAAAAAGGAGAAGATGTCACCAAAATCATTAATCAATCTAGCTACTTTATGTATATCGCAGTTGATAACAGATTTTGTAAGTCGAATGATTGAAGTTTTTGAAAATGTGTCAATGTAGGGAAGGGAATAACAAAAAGTGATTTTGAAAATGAAAGAAAGAAACATTCACAAAAGCAAAAGAAGCATAAACTAAAGGCAGCAGAAAACATAAAAATAAAACGTTGCAAACAATAATAAAACACATCTATAATATTGTTATTAATAATTTAATCAAATATAAACTATTACACCTCATGCTCCAAACAAATAAGAACCGAATACATTGAAATTGTTAGATACATATAAATACATTGTAAGTTCTTTGAATGAACATATAAACGACATAATTGAGGAAGCTGAAGCCAGCATGTTGCATCAGATTTCAGATCCAATCTTGAAGGAGAGTGTGCTCTTAGATCATGTTTCAATCAAATTGCTGTCACTATCACTGTAAAAGGGTTCATAAATGTTTTATTTCTAAAAGTTCATGCATCATTATATGAAGTAAAGATTTTGATAAAAATACCATTATCTGCAGAGGTTTTGATAAAACCACCAGTATTTATAAAGTTTTCAAAAATTGCTGAAACTAATTGAGGTGTTGCAAAAACCTTCCAGAATCCACAGGAGTTTATGGCAAAGGTAAAAAGTTTTATCATTTTACACAAAAATGGCAATTCAGATATTCAGCCGTGCATGGAAATAACTGTGTAGCTCTTTTTTTAAGGTGTCAGATGAAAGACATGCATTGGTTTCCATTTAACGAGGTATAGAGTACTAACACAAAATAATATTAACTATGTCATTTTATATACCTGATTGGGATTCATAATATTATGTTACAAAACAACATCATAGCTGATTCTATTAACTATGTCAGATCAAATACATAATTTGCAGTAAACAAAGTAAAATTTTAATCGAAACAATAATAATCACAAAACTCTAACAGCAAGCAAGCTTATTATTGAAAACGACCAAAAAAATCTCATGCAACAAATATTCATATTTAACATACACTACAAAAAAGAAGGACATTACCGAAGGCCAAAAGTCCTCGGAAACAGCCCAAAACCGTCGGTAAAAGGTAATTACCGAAGGCTTATCGACGGCCAAAGAGCCCTCGGTAAATCCCTTGTCGCTAACATTTACCGAGGGCTTTCGCCCTTCGGTAATTACCGAGGGTCAAAAGCCTTCGGTAATTACCGAGGGTCAAAAGCCTTCGGTAATTACCGAGGGCCAAAAGCCTTCGGTAATTTCCGAAGGGCGAAAAAAAAAACAGGGCGCTGGGCTGCTGCAGAATGTGATGCTAGAGTGTTAAACATATGATTGTAAATTAAGAGATATTATACAATAAAATTAAGAGATATAAACCTCAATCTGGATTATGTATTTTACTACTGCAACTTGAAGAGAACTAAAACCAACATCAACATAGGTATATTACCTTCTTACATCATGAATTGGTGTAATGAAATTGGCTGTACTTAAATGTTAAAAGGTTGGGTTGTTGTTATACCTTGTTTACATTCACGTGTTGCCTTCACTATGTCTACAGGAATGTTTGAACCAGAAGCAAAAACACCAATCATAACAAATAATTAAAATTCAACCTCAATAGTCAAGAATGATCAAGTTCAATAATGCAGAGCTAGAATGGTAGGAAATTCATTATGGATGACATGAATAAAAAAAACTCACAGATTGTATATTTTTGAACTAAAGTTAGCACTTACAGCTGCCATAACCTCTTCTATCTCCTTTCTCTTTTTATTCACACACCATTACTCTACAGTTTCACAACCACACACTCTTGTCTATTCTTCTTCTGTTTTCTTCACATCACCACCACACTGTGGCTCTTCTATTGAAACACATCACCCACACCTTACAGAAATAAAATAAGAAATCCTTCCACATGCATGCTCTTCCCACATGGTCAAATAGCCAAGGATTTTTATGCAGAATATACCATCAAAACAACCAGATTTTTATGCAGGTTATATAGCAAAATAGTAAGCTATTTTTGCAGAATTTTACACCAAAACAGCAAAGATTTTATGCAGAATTTACAGCAATACAGCAATGCAGAATTTTATGCAGAATTTTACAGCAATACAGCAATGCAGAATTTTACAGCAATACAGCAATGCATAATTTTACAGCAATACAGCAATGCAGCAATGCAGAATTTTATCATCATTTTAAAGATATTTAAACACTCAAACAGTTTGAAAACAGATTGTAATGTGAATTCACTGGTTCACTTCCATTTTAAAGCCAATTTTGATGGTTTAAGACATGATTCTACATATAGGCATAAAAATGATCATTTCAACAGTGCACACAACTTTAAAATGGCAAAATAAACTTGCTCAAACATTGTATATGCACAAACACAACAAGATTCAACAAATCATAGTTACTATAGACAAATATGTATGAAAATGTCACCAAAACTGCATCAGAATTTTGTTGTGTCTTAGGCCATTTAAAATCTCCTAGCTAAGATTTTGTACCTAGATCTGGTGAATTAGGACTTCCTTTAGCTTTGTTTATGCTGTACAGTTTGATTCCAGTGTGTGTTTTCAATTCTAGTGCTAATTTTGGGTTTAAAATGCTGCATAATTGGCTATAGCAAGTGTGATTTGAAGCATCTGGTTGTTTCTGTCCATTGTGAATGTTTGAACAAGTTTATTTTACCATTTCAAACCTGTGTGCACTGTTCATTTCTTCAAATTTGAGCCTACATTCAAAATCACTTCCTAAACCATCAATTTTGCTTAAATTTGGAAGTGAATTAGTGATTTTTGAGTGTAGTGTGATTCCTTGTTGTTTCAATGTTTAAACACCTTTAAATTGATGATATAAAGTTGCTTGAATCATCACTTGAGCTTTAGAAACACTGCCACTCATTTTTGGATTTGAAAGCACACTTTTAAAACTATTTTTCTGGCGCAGTTTTCATTTTTAGTGTGTTTAATTTTGTACATTCTTTAAATTTCAATTATGGGTTGGCAAGAGCTGGTTACATGTTTGAAAATGGAATTATATGATCAAAAAAGTATAATCCAATCATAAAAATCATTTGAAAACCAAGCAATCCAGTTTTGAACCCCAAAAACCGAAAATCACAAAATCTGCACTTCTTTGGAGACTTTCATCAAACAGTTGCATTTTTATCAAACACCTTACTGCACTACTTTTGGCTCTTCGTTTTTTACTTTTCTTGCGTGCTTAATCTGATCTAGTGCCTCTCCTAGGTTCCTTTTGTGTCCCTCTATTGATTCAAGGCTTAAAATCATTTGAAATCCACTTGTTTGGCCTTCAAATTGTGCTACAAAGTCTGTTACTTGAAATTAAAATCTGGTGCAGTGCAGATTTTTGCTGTGACTGGTTTAGTGTGTGGTGGGGTGTTGTGACGTTTTGGTGAGGCGTCCAAGGTCCAGAATTCTTGCTCCAAGGGGGTAGCATACTAGGTAATGGAAGGGTTGCTGAATTGGACAAAGAAGTAGCTCTAAAAGTAGCAATTTGGCTTGATTTTCAACAGCATTTCACCAACTTGGAACCACTTTTTTAGGTTCTAACAACTCAAACTTTGAGTTTTACCTAATCCTTTGCTTTTGACTAGTTTCTTAGGTTCATTTCACTACTTTATACTTGTTAGGATGTTGACTATATTAGGTGAATTGACAATTTCTCACCTTATAAGTACACTTTTTATAATCTAAATACTCAAACTTTGAGTTTTAGGTTATTCTTTGCTTTTCACCAATTCAACAACTTTGTTTGGTGAATTGAAACTTGTTAGAACTCAAATTTAACTCAAAACCAAACTGCTACTCAAAATCACCTTTCTACTTCCCAAAATTGACTCAAAATTGGTGGTTTTGAAAGTGATTTTGTGCCTAAGCCATTCTAACACTTTGCTAATCATTTTAACAGTTTTAAGTCATCAAAATACACTTATTTGAACTCTAATTATGCATAAAACAGAAATGCAACTCAGATTCACTTTGCAAGTTCCAAAAATGGCTCAAATATGATGGTTTGACATACTAAATTGCATATAGGTCATTTTAACTTCATATCAATGGTTCTAACAGCTTTAATACATCAATTTGGACTTGTTTAAACTTCCAAATATCACAAAATCACAGCAGAACAAAATTTGACCTGTAATGACTCAATTAGGTACTTTTTACTACATTTTTTAAGGTTTTAAGTAGTGTCATTTTGAGTTTTAGGGAATTTTTTGCTTATGACCACTTTCCTACCATCATTTCACTACTTTAGACTTGTTAGGATGATAACATTACTTAAAATTACTCTACTTTTGGTGAATTGGCAATTTGTCACCTTTTAAGTGAACTTTTTAGGTTGAAACTACTCAAACTTTGAGTTTTAGGTACTTGTTTGCTTTTGAGTAGTTTCCTATCTTCACTTGACTAATTTAGACTTATTAGGATATTAACATTAGTTAAAATTAGTCTACTTTAGGTGAATTGCAAATTTCTCACCTTTTTAGTAGACTTTTTTAGGTTCTAACTACTCAAAATTTCAGTTTTAGGTACTTGTTTGCTTTTGAGTAGTTTCCTAGTGTCATTTCATTACTTTAGACTTGTTAGAATATTAACATTAGTTATTCTTAGTCTACTTTAGGTGAATTGCCATTTTCTCACCCTTTTAGTACACTTTTTTGGGTTCTAACTACTCAAACTTTGAGTTTTAGGTAGTTTATTGCTTTTGAGTATTTTCCTAGCTTCATTTCACAACTTTATACTTGTTAGGATGTGTAGAATACTGTTAGGGAGTTAATTGTATATAGGAGGAGGGGTAAAGTCACAGAGCCTAACTGCCAAGGCAGTTAGGAATAGTTTCTGTTAATGCTGTTAGTAAGTGATATAAAAGGGGGATTAGTGGTTGGTTGGGGGGAGTTTTGGAGTGTTATTGTTGGCGGGAACTCTTGTAGTTCTTTGGAGGGAGGTTAAGCTCTCGGGTTACGTTGTATCACCATTCTTGTTGATTATTTTCATTCTTTTCAATAAAAGGAGGCTGTATAATTTAGATAAATTGCCTTTGTGTGTATTCGAGTGTTTTTCCATAGGTTCTTGATCCCAAGAACCTATCATTTGGTCCGACCTGCCGGATCCGATAGGAGGAGAACTAGTGATGGGTAGCGAGACGGAGGGAAGACTGGATAACTTGGAGATCACAGTGGAGGGAATTAAAGAGGAGACCGCGGCAATCAGACGCGATTTGCAACAAATGATGAGGTTGATGAGTGGGGGTGCAAACCAGCAAGGGGGTGGTTCTGAGGGAAACAGCAGTTCAGTGAATGATAATCAGGGGAGAGGCGATAATGGGGGAATATCGCACAACTAGAGGAAGAAAGTGGAATTGCCATCCTTTGAAGGCGGAGACCCATACATCTGGATTAATCGAGCCGAAAGATTTTTCGAAATCCAGAAAGTGGCTGAGGAGGACAAAGTGGAACTCGCTTACATTAGCATGGAGGGGAGCGCGAGTTATTGGTTCAAGTATTGGCGGGAGAAAGCCAAGAACCGGACATGGATGGGTTTGAAGACGGGGTTGATTAATCGCTTCGGTGGTGGGTCCAGGGGGACGGTCTACGAACAAATGGCCACTATGAGACAGGAGGGAACACTTGAAGAGTTTGTAAGGAGTTTCGAGATGTTACTGGGTCAGACCCAGGGCCTGTCGGAGGAGTTGATTCTGGGTTTCTTCTTGGCGGGGTTGCGGGAAGACATTAAGGGCCAAGTCAGAATCCAGGGTCCCCCAGACTTGATGGTTGCGATTAGGGTGGCGAGAGACGTGGAGGACGCCATAAACCGTGGAGGCGGAGGAGCGTGGAATGGGATCAAGGTGACTCACGCGGCTACTCGAACCTCGGCGTCGATCGTAAGGGCTGAGGGAGATCGCAGTTTTGCGACAAGGATCGGCGGGACAGACGGAGTGGGCCCGGCCAGAAGAGACGGTTCGGCAGTGGCGAATAGCACCAACGCGAAGGGTAATAACACGACCGGAGGAGAAAACAAGAATCGGATGGTTAGAAACTTGCCCTACCCAGAGTTTCTAAAGAGGCGGGAAGAAGGGAGATGTTTCCGATGCGGAGGTCCGTTTGCACCGGGTCACCGATGTGCGGAAAGGGGGTTACGAGTACTGTTACTCGCGGAAGATGAGGAAGGGGAGTTGGAGGAAAGCGCTAACCTAGAGGTGAAACCCATGGAGCTCTCAGCATGTTCGGCGGAGGGTCTGACACCTCCCAAGACCATGAAGTTGACCGGGCTGATAGGAGGAAGACGCGTGGTAGTCTTGATTGACAGCGGAGCCAGCCATAACTTCATTAGCAGAAAACTGGTGGAGGAACTAGGACTTCCGATGGTAGAAACACCCTCCTACGCCGTGAGTCTGGGTGACGGGTGTAAGAGATGGACGAGCGGAAGGTGTGAGAAGGTGGAATTGAAGCTGGGAGAGGTGACGGTGGAGGAAGCCATGCATGTGTTTGAACTAGGAGGAGTCGATTTGATATTGGGTATTGCGTGGTTGGCAAAATTGGGGGAAGTGGTTGTTAACTAGAGGGAGATGTCCATGCAATATGTAGTGGATGGCGAGAAGATGAAGATTATAGGCGATCCAGCCCTGGCTCGACAGCTGGTAGAGCCAGGCGCACTAGCAAAGATCACGGATGCTGAGTCATGGTTCTTGGTTTGGGAAATGTGCATAGTGGAACCCAGGGTAGACGGTGACGGGATGGCTGATTTGACGGAGCAGCAGCAGGCAGAAATCAGAGCAGTTCTGCATGCCCATTACAAGGTGTTTCAGGAGAGAGGTGGATTACCACCTTCACGTGATGTGCAGCACCGAATAGTGCTTAAGGAGGGCACAAATCCTATAAACGTAAGACCTTATAGGTATCCTTTTTTCATGAAAGAAGAGCTGGAGAAACAGGTAGCGGATATGCTGCGAGCGGGCATCATTCGGCCGAGTCAGAGTCCGTTTTCTAGCCCGGTAATTTTGGTGAAAAAAAAAGATGGAAGCTGGAGGTTCTGTGTAGACTACCGGGCATTGAACAAAGCCACTATACCGGATAAGTTCCCTATTCCGGTAATTGAAGAACTATTGGATGAGCTTAAGGGTGCCAGGTTCTTCTCTAAGTTGGACCTAAAGGCGGGGTATCATCAGATACGGATGGGGGAAGAGGATATCCACAAGACGGCTTTCAGAACTCACCAGGGCTTGTTTGAATTTTTGGTGATGCCTTTCGGGTTAATGAATGCGCCAGCGACATTCCAAAGTGCCATGAACAGATTAATGGCGCCCTACTTGAGGAAATGGGTGCTCGTTTTTTTTATGACATCTTGGTATACAGCTCCTCGTGGGAAGAACATCTCCACCATTTAAATTTGGTGCTGCAACTACTGGAACAGCATGTTTGGGTGGCCAATCCAAAAAAATGTGAGTTTGGGAAACGGAGAATTCAATACTTGGGACATCAGATCTCGGAGCAAGGAGTAGAGATGGACCGAGATAAGGTGAAGGCAGTGCTGGAATGGGAAGAGCCCCGGAATCTGAAAGCATTGAGGGGATTTCTGGGCTTAACGGGGTATTATAGGAGGTTTGTGCAAGGATATGGGGAGTTAGCGAGACCCCTCACGGAATTGTTGAAAAAGGGGAAGTTTGAGTGGTCGGAGAGAGCCAGGACAGCCATGGAAACTCTGAAAGCTGCGATGACGTCTGCACCGGTACTGACGTTGCCCGATTTTACACAAGAATTTCACGTGGAGTGTGATGCTTCTGGGAGTGGTGTGGGAGCTGTGTTGATGCAAAATAAGAAACCCATTGCTTTCTTTAGCAGGGCGCTGTCTGAGGGGTCGCGTACTAAATCCATATACGAGAAGGAGCTGATGGCGTTGGTCATGGCCATCCAACATTGGAGACCCTATCTTCTGGGGAGGAGGTTTGTGGTTTTTACTGATCAGCGCAGCCTCAAATATTTGCTGGAACAGAGAATAACAACGCACAGTCAACAAAATTGGATAGCCAAGTTGATGGGGTATGATTTTGAGATAGTTTATAAGTTGGGAAGCTCGAACAAGGTAGCAGATGCTTTATCCCGGAGAGAAGAAGGTGGTATGGAGGAGGAGATGCTTTATCCCGGAGAGAAGAAGGTGGTATGGAGGAGGGAGAACTACGAGCCATCTCCAGGCCTTATTGGCATGATTTCCAAGAGGTTTTGAAAGAAGTGGAAGAAGATGTTGCGCTTCGGAAGATAATGGAGGACCTTAAGGGGGATCCAACTAGCCACGACGCATATACGTTGGAGAATGACCGCCTTCACTATAAAGGAAGGTTGGTTTTGTCCGCTAAATCAAATTGGATTCCAAAGCTTCTAGCAGAGTTTCATGTGACGAGTACAGGGGGCCATTCTGGAGTGTTTCGCACCTACCGAAAAATTGCACAATCGTTATATTGGCCAGGGATGAAGAAAACAGTGACAGAGTTCGTCGCGGGTTGTGTGATTTGTCAGCAGCATAAGTACTTAGCTGCCTCTCCTCAGGGTCTTTTGCAGCCATTACCAATACCATAAGCTATTTGGGAAGAAATAAGCCTTGATTTCATTGTTAAGCTACCCAAGTCACACGGGTTTGACGCAATACTGGTGGTAGTTGACAGGCTGAGTAAGTATAGCCACTTTATTGCTTTGAAACATCCTTATTCGGCTCGCACGGTTGCAGAGAAGTTCGTTCAAGAAATAGTAAGGTTACATGGGATCCCTATGTTAGTAGTCAGTGATAGAGACCCCCTGTTTTTAAGTGTATTTTGGAAAGAGCTCTTTAGGATGCAGGGTACTCAGCTCAGTATGAGCACCGCATACCATCCTGAGTTGGATGGCCAGACTGAAGTGGTGAACAGAATTTTGGAGGGATATTTGAGGTGTTTTTTCTCAGAACAGCCGAGGAGTTGGAAGTTGATGCTTCCTTGGGCTGAGTACTGGTATAATACCAGTTATCAAAGTGCAGCCAGGTGTTCCCCTTTTGAAATAGTTTATGGAAGAGCACCTCCGGCTTTGAGTCGGTTTATTCCTGGGGAGACAACGGTGGAGTTGGTTGTTCAAGATTTGATGACAAGGGATGAAGCTTTGAAACAGCTTAAAATGCATTTAAGGCAAGCACAAGAGGTGATGAGTAATCAGGCAAATAAAAAAAGGAAAGAATCAGACATTAAGATAGGCGATTGGGTCTATTTAAAGATTAGACCCCATAGACAATCATCCATGCCAACTCGCTTACATCCAAAGCTATCGGCAAGGTATTATGGACCATTTGAGGTATTACAGCAGATAGGGAAAGTTGCGTTTAGGTTGCAATTACCAGAGGCAGCCAGAATCCATCCCGTATTCCACGTTTCCCAACTGAAGAAAGCTGTGGGGGAGAAGAAAGTGGAAAAAGAGCTTCCAGCTGAGTTACAAGCAGATGGACCGATGTTTAGACCAGCCAAGGTGCTGGACAGGAGAACTCGACAACTGGGAGCAGAGGAAATACCCCAAGTTTTGATAGAATGGCAAGAAGGGGGACAAGAGAGTGCCACATGGGAAGATGAGGTGACTATACAGGAGCAATACCCGGAGTTCAACCTTGGGGACAAGGTTGTTAGAGGAGAGGGGAGTAATGTTAGGGAGTTAATTGTATATAGGAGGAGGGGTAAAGTCACAGAGCCTAACTGCCAAGGCAGTTAGGAATAGTTTCTGTTAATGCTGTTAGTAAGTGATATAAAAGGGGGATTAGTGGTTGGTTGGGGGGAGTTTTGGAGTGTTATTGTTGGCAGGAACTCTTGTAGTTCTTTGGAGGGAGGTTAAGCTCTCGGGTTACGTTGTATCACCATTCTTGTTGATTCTTTTCATTCTTTTCAATAAAAGGAGGCTGTATAATTCAGATAAATTGCCTTTGTCTGTATTCGAGTGTTTTTCCATAGGTTCTTGATCCCAAGAACCTATCAAATACACATTCTTAGGTTACCATAGGTGAATTCCTAATTTCTCACCTTTTTAGTACACTTTTTTAGGTTTTAAGTACCCAAATTTTGATATTTAGCTACTTCATACAATTTGACATCTTTCTTAACTTCATTTAAGTTCTTTAAACTTGTTAGACTAAGAACATTACACATTGTTAGGTTAGTTTAGGTCAATTTCGAAATTGTCACCTATTTACAACACTTTTTAGGTTTTAAGTACTTTAATTTTGAGATTTGTGTACTACTTTGAAATTGACATGTTTCTTAGTTTCATTTAAGTACTTTAAAGTTGTTAGGATATGAAGATTGTACATTCTTAGGTTACTTTAGGTGAATTCCCATTTTTTCACCTATTTAGTACACTTTTTAGGTTTTAAGTAGCCAATTTTTGATATTTAGCTACTTGATACAATTTGACATCTTTCTTAGCTTCATTTGACTACTTTACTCTTGTTAGGATAAGAACATTGCACATTCTTAGGTTACTTTAGTGCAATTTGCAACTTTTGACCTTTCTAGTGCATCTTTCCGATTTTCATAAGCAGATTTTGATTTCTTTCCTATTTTCATTAGTTACCATAGTTTTCAATAGTCTTGTACCAATTAAAACATGTTTAGATAGTTACATTACAACTTCATCTGTTAGTTTAGAGAATTTTTCATGATTTGAGATTTCTAGCATAGTTTTAGGTTCTCAATAGTCAATTTTTGAGTTTTTGTAGAGAGGTAGGTTTTAGGTTGTTTCTTAACTTGCTTTTAACATTTAAAACTTGTTTACAAAGCTGCAGTGCATTTTACTGCACTGCAATTAGTGTAGTCCTCATTTCTATACTAGTTTGAGTGTACTTTTAGGCTTTCTTTAGTGAGTTTTAGAATCTCTTAGAATTAGTGACTTTTGAAGTGCTCTTAGTTTTCTTTAGACATTTAAGATTTATTAGGAAGTTTCTTTACAAGTTTGTTTCTGTTTTAGTTTAGTTCTTACTTTTACCTTGTTTAGCCTAGTTTTAGAGTGCTTTGGTAGGTTTTGAGTATTGAATTCTTGAAGATTTTAATTTTTAAGTTGATTTATAGCTTTCTTTAGTCATTCAAAATTTGTTTAAATGGATTTTACCTCTGTTTTTGAATGATTTTTATAGATTTATTTTTGAATTGATCTTAATAGCAGTTAAGTATCTCAAAATAAACTTTCATTCTCTTATTAAATAGTCCAAACAAATTAACAAATAGCTTTAACCCCATTACCCAAATATGATACATTCATGCATCAGTATTTAACATTCCTACATATTAACTTAGTCCTCAAAATCACATGCTCATGACCATATTACAAAAACTTCTCTGCATCTTTATTTCCTAAATATCCCTTGCAACTACAACATTTGCACTACTTGGTTACATTTAATCTTATCAGCACAATAACTAAGAGTATAACTAAATTCAATAATCACCAGCCATCATACAATATTCTAAACTCAAAAGATACAAATTTGATTTTTAGTTTCGTCCAACTCAAACCAGATTTCATCCATTACGTTTAATCCAAACAAGAAATTAAGAGCTCTCCATACCTGGAAAATGTGTTTGCCCTCTCCGCAAAATGTTTCCTCCAAACTCCGTAACCTCACCCGTCTCGCACTCAACCCGAAATGCTTCCTAGCTTGCACTCGCACCTTTCTTTACTCTTTAGTTTCTACAATCACTTGCATTAGTCTATTTCTAACCCTCTCTTCATGATTGAACTCCAATAGAGCCTCCCAACCCACCACGTTGCGATATACAGCCCAAAACCACACTGGCAGCTGAGACAGGGATGACTGCAAATCACTCCTCCAAGGTTTCGTGCTTAGGATTGATGCAAAGGACAAGGGTTTTGTGGGCGAAGGGTTTCGAGCAAAGGGGGAAGGGGGTTTTCGTGGCCAGCTTTGAGAGGAGACGAAGATTATTACTTTGGTGCGAAATGAATTTAAGAATGGAAATATCCTATTTTTGGCCCTAATTAATCGAACACATTACCGACTGCTCACAAGCCTTCGGAAAACGTTATTTACCGACGGTCTAAAGGCCTTCGGTAATAAGCCTTCGGTAATTAACGCATTTCTTGTAGTGATAAAATATAAATAGACATCACAAGCAATCCCAAAACCTCATGCAACAAATTAAAAAAAAAGCTTAAAAAAGAATAAAAGATAATGTCTCCTCTTTTTGTATTCCAACGTCTGCCTTAGGAGTAATAAGAACAAAGAAATGAGATTTTAATGAAAAATGTGAACAAAGAAATAACAATGGTATAGATTTTTAATATAATTTGCTTTAAATTTAAGTTATTTACAGTTGTTGTATCTCATAAGTGAATTTGAATGTGAAGATTGCATGGCTGCCATTTGTATCCAAACACCATGTAATAACATTTTCTTGTGTCTGCATGTATCAGTTCTGCACACATTAAAAAAAGTGTCATATTTGCTGGGGCTGTTGAATCTAACCATCAATTTGGCATTTATTGATAAAATGACAATGAATCTGTCCAATCAAACTCACTGTAATTTAAACAGCTTTAGGTAGTGTAATCTTATATGGATATGATTTAGTTTGTAAGTCGAATATTGAAGTGTAATATGATATATAGAAATGTATCAATGTAGGGAAGGGAATCCCAACAAGAGTTTTTGAAAATGAAAGGAAGAAACCTTCACAAAAGCTAGAGAAACATAAAATAAAAAGGCATCAGAAATAAATTTACACATCTAAGATGGAAGAGCGACATTGAACTTCAACAAAATATGTTTTCTTGAGAGAAAATATGAATAACGATGAAAATTTTAAGTGTTTTTTAAATTTTATCATTATATATGTTATTCGGAAAAAAATAATAAATTCAAGTAAATTTTTTATAAAATAGTAAATGTAAGAACCTAAAAAATAAAATATTAGAGTTGATTGGTATTTTAAAATAAAGAGATCGAGAATTTTAAAATTAAAATAATTTACTAATATAAATAGAATTTCTTAAACTTGTCTCTTTAATTAAAACACAAACTATCTTTCTAAAATTATTCCTCTTAGTTTTCTCTTCCTTTTCTCTAAGAAATCTTACTCCTCGATCATTTGTTTGATCATTAGGAAGTTTCTTTGAGATCACAGCTGAGTAATCTCTACTTCTATCCGATCAGTTCTTTGTTTAGAGCAAGTAAGTTTTTACCATTTTTCCTTTTATTTTTATCTATGATCATGTAGAGAAATATGTTTTTGCATGTATCAAAAGTGCTTATTTCTTGCTTTTTGGTCCATTTGAGATTCTAAGTGTTGATTTCGATCCCCGATTGGTGAGTTGTAGGCTTTTCTAGAGTCTTTTTTTGGTGGAAAATATGGTTGGGAGTTCTTAGAGTTGTAAAAGTTCTTTTTAAGGTAAGGGGAGCTAGTGACCTTTCTTGATGTTATTTTAATTCATGATTTTAATTAGGTTGTGTTGAATTGGTTAAAAATAAATTTTATCTACCTTTGTATGAATTGAGATTTGAATGCTTTAAAATAGTTAATTGATGCTTGATGCGATGATGAATGTTTTAGAATGTGATGAATCTGTTCGGATGTGTTGAATTTTGTGTTTCTGAAGTTAGTTATGTTAATTGAATTGGAATTAGTGAGAAGGAAAGGTTAGTCTTGGTTGTAGGTCATTCTGGTCTAAAATTGAAGGTTAAATAAGTGAATTTTAGGCAAACTGGTCTAAGTGAAAAAATAATGTTTTAGTCACTATGGTATAATGAATTGAAACTTAATTGTGTTGTGATTTAGTAGCAAAAATGGTTTAGAAATGTATAATATACAATTGGTGATGTTTTTGGATGGTTTTTAGTCGTAAATTGAGGGTTTTGAGTAGTGAAATTTTTATGTCAATGTTTTGAGGCAATTTGGAGTAGTTGGGGTCTGTCTTTGAGTCTTTTCTAACTTGTTCATACCCTTAAGTTGCTCAAATATGAGCTAAAGCTTGTGGAATTCAAGTTTAGTATCTAAAGTGAGGTTTTTGTGATTTTTGAATTGGAATCTTGTGGTAGAACAATTTAAAACGAGTTTAGGTTGGTTTATATACTTTTGGTTAAGTCCATTTTAGTTTAGAATATAATCTAGGAGTATTAGAAGTTGGGAAATATGCATAGGATACGTCATGGGTGGTTGAAGAGTGCAAATTCTGCAATTTTGGTGTTATAGAATTATGTAGTCTCGTTGAGCGAGTGTATCCACTAAGCGAGTAGAACACTTCTAGCTGAGTGAGTGTAGTCACTGCACGAGCAAAACACATTGTTTCTATATTTGCAGATAGAGTCATGCTGATTGAGCGAGTGGGTTGGCAGATACTTTTAGTTGAGCGAGCAGACCTGGTGACTTAGGAAAAATACCAGAATTTCAACTAAGTTTTGTATACTTCTTCAGGTATGTTCAATGTATGTGATTATTTGAATGATTGGCTTATAATGCTTATTGTGAAGTATGAATTGTTTTATAATATGAAATGGAAACAAGATTATGTATATGATTATGTATGATATATGATGATGATGAGTTTTGTATTTCTCTCTTATTTTTTTATGAAGGATAATTACATTGATAATTTAAGGTGTGTTTGGTATATATTATGGAATGTTTGGTATGGTTTGGAACATTGTGGTTAAATGGTTTCAAAGTTGTGAAAATGAGTTCCAAGATATTGGTATACTATGTGAATATGAAGTGATATCAATTGTTTCAAAATTGTGAAAATAAGTTCCAATGAGAAACTTCTTGTTGGTGGTTTCAAGTGTTGTTAGTATGAATGATCGAAGTTAAGCTACGGTTTATCTTGACATTCTAATGATCATCCACACTCAAGTAGAGAGTGACGAGTCATATCGTGAGAATAGTAGGAGGTCTTAGCTTGAGGGGTCTTTCTCCATTTGGCAAAAGGGCATTTTAAGGACTAACCTGGTGTGGTAGCTTGAGGTAGTCTAGCTCTTCCACCACACTAGTGCAGGAACCTTTGCAACTCGACATTCCATATAATATTCGGATAGTCAGTCTAGGTCCTTGCATGTTAAGATGTTTAGGTTGATGTATGTTATATATATGATTCATGTATGCTATGTTATAAATGTTATATGACTTGTCTTGTATCTAGCTTACCCTTGCTTTTGTTCTTGTCTATCTATGTGTTGGTTTCTCTTTTGTGATGATCACCTTAACGGTGTAAGCTTAGACAAACAGTATTTTTGGTTGTTCCAACGAGAGGTGAGAGCGAAATAGATGAGTCGTTAAATAGGTTTACAAATGTAGATTTATTGTCTTCTTGTAGGTTTGTTTTCATCTAAGTGGTTCTATTATCATATATGTAACTTAATATTTTAGTAGTTTTATACTATTAAAATAGGATGTTACAAAAATGCAAGACATTTTAAAATCTATGTTAATTTGAAAATTGTTTTTGTACTTAGTTATATACCTCTAAAATTTGTGTATGAGTAGAGTGTGAACAAAATCACTTACTAAAAAAAATATTTAGTTTTATAGTCCAACAAATAAGACTAAAAGAGTGAAGAAGAAAGAAAATGCTAAAACTTTTAACCAATTAGGTTAACTTACATATACAAATATCATATTCCACCATAGTTGGAAAAAGTTATAATTATTTGTGTTATCCTAAAATATAGTAATTACAAGTAAATGTTTTATAAAATAGTAAACGCAAAACACTTTAATCTAAAAAATGTTGAACGATAGATGTTGAAAGTCTATTTTGCATTTTGAGAAATGCAGAATGTTCTAATATAGGGGATGTTACCTTGATTAAAGATAATAATGGATTAATCTTCTGTATGGCAATGATTCTCTAAAGCAGTAGAGGCCACCACAAGTGAAAGGTTCCTGAGATTTTACATCAATGTTTATATTTGGATAATTGAGTCTAGTGTCAACTGTTTGTGTGTATTTATTTGATTTATTGTATTTAATCAATGTATTCTAGTTGAGCGAGCAAAACACTTGTAGCTGAGCGAACAGAACCCATTGTTTTCGTTTTCGCATAGCGAGTCTGTGCACTGAGCTACTAGTCTAGAACCTATTTTGATTATTTCTTTCTTTGTTTTCTGGTAACTTTGAGTTATGCTTTAACTTTGAGGATGATGTAGAAGTATCTATTGTATTATGTGATGGTTTAAGTATGTATGATGCTTGATGTATGAATATGTTGGTGTATTATATGAATTGTTTCAATATCTAACTTACCATTTTTCTTGTGATTGCGTTTTTATGTATTTTTACTTCTTTTCTTTGCTATGATAATCCGGTGGGTATGAGTAGAGAGTGATGAGGTTTCTTTGAAGTAGGCACTAGATGAGGGAACTGCTAATGTTTAGTAGCATTAGTTAGTTACCTTGTATATAGTTTTGATTAGTTAATGTGTATATAAATTTACTTCATGATTATTTTGGATGACTATTAGAATTTTATAGTTTCTATGTGGACTAATCTTGTTATTATTAAAAATTATGATAAGTATTATATAGTTTTATATTATATTTTGGGATGTTAGACAAAAAATTTTATTGTAGAAGCCATACATTTATTCATTAATATATTTTGTCTAAATTATTATTAAATACTACATATTTAGCCTTAGTACAAATAAATATATAATATTGATATTTATCACTTTAAGTAACAATAATTAGAATTTATTTTATTACATATTTTTTAAAACTAAATACTTATTTCATTATAAAAAAACTTTTAAAAAGTTAATAATTTTATAGACAAAAAGTAATTGATTAATTTAAATATTAATTTATAAACTATTAATTAATAGTCTTTAAAATAGTCACTATTATAAATAAAAAATTACAATTAATGAAAAATTTAGATACTAATTCTTTTGTATTCAAAACCTTGATAATTAATGTTGTGATAGAATATAATTAGTTATTAATTATAATTTTTTATTTATTATAAAGACATTAGTAAAAAAACAGTGTTTTAACGCCTCGTGGGAACCGAATACACTTTACTGTTTCTCTTATTTACGAAACCGAAGCATAACCCTCTCCCACAAAGTACTATTGCTTTACGAACCGAAGCCCACCCAAACTGATCTCATTTCTCTCAATTCGTCACATTCTTTCTTGGGAGAACTTCATTTCTCTTCAACCACATCTCGCACCTCAAGGTATTTCTTCTTCTTCTCCGAATCATCATCGTCTTCGTTACCTTGCGCGTCTCCTCCAACACCAAACCTCATACTCTGTTAGGGCTTCTCTTCCATTTCGCCTTTTCCTTTGTTTTCACCGATTAAAATCCATTTTCCACCTTGTCCATCGATTAAACACCATTCTACCGATTGATTCTTCGATTAGCGCCATTCTCACCGTTCAGTCTCCATTTCACACCGATTAATCGGTTCATTTTATGTTTTTCCCCCTTTTCTAGGGTTCCAACGGTCCATCATTTATCCTTCCCCTCAGGTTTCAACCGCCGTCGTTGAACCCTACAACAGCGTCCTCTCCACCCACTCCCTCTTGGAGCATACCGACGTGGTTGTCCTGTTGGACAATGAAGCCATCTACGACATATGTAGGAGATCCCTCGACATCGAGAGACCCACTTACACCAACCTGAACCGCCTCATCTCTCAGATAATTTCTTCCTTGACCACCTCCCTCAGGTTCGATGGCGCCATCAATGTCGACATCACTGAGTTCCAGACCAACCTTGTGCCTTACCCTCGCATCCATTTCATGCTCTCGTCCTATGCTCCGGTTATTTCTGCTGCCAAGGCCTATCATGAGCAATTGTCCGTGCCCGAGATCACCAATGTCGTGTTTGAGCCTGCCAGCATGATGGCCAAGTGTGATCCCAGACACGGGAAGTACATTGCTTGCTGCTTGATGTACCGTGGTGATGTTGTTCCCAAGGATGTCAATGCTGCAGTTGCTACGATCAAGACTAAGAGGACTGTGCAGTTTGTTGATTGGTATAATTTCTTTCAATCCGGATTTACTCACAAATGTTCACTGGATACGTTTTTTAAAAACTGAGATTTTATAAGTCAAGTTTTTATTCTTGATCTGAGAAAAACCGCATTTTCGTGTGAAACCAGACACCGTACACCGTACGTTCATGTTTGCTTTCGCATTGAGTGATCTGAAATCATGTTGAGATACTAGTTAACATATTTAATGGTTATGGTTAGGCTACATATTTAATGTTTTGTTGTGAAATTTCAGAGAGAACTGCAAAGAGAAGATAGAGCAATTACTAAAAACATGTTTCTACAGAGTTTAGAATTTATTCAATAAATTCTAACTATCAGAAAAAAAAAGTGTGTTCCATTGGTTCTAGAGCTCGTCCTCAAGAAATTGTCAGTTGAAGGTCAAGCATAGCTGGTAGGTGATCACGTTTCTTATATATCTTGTAAAAACTGTTTTTTGATGTATTCTGAAATGTAGGACGACAACTTCTCCTAGTCTGAATTGGGCATCTGAATCTTCTCTTGTACTCTTTTTACAATCTATATATATATATATATATATATATATATATATATATATATATATATATATATATATATATATGTGCTACTGCTGCTGAGTGTTGAGATTACACTTATTCAAATATTCAACACTTCTTTATTGAATTTTTTCATCCCTTCCTCTTTTTGAAAATAAGAAGTCATGCACAGAAGTATTTCATGAAAGTTCAGAAGAATGGAACAAGTGAACATGTACCTCTCCCTCGACCCAAAAGAAAAGCTGCTCATCCATACCCACAAAAGGCTTCTAAAAATGGTTAGTGTGACCAACTTCATTCCAAGTATATGTGACCTTAGGTCTTGTTTGAATAAACTTTCATCAAAAACTTATAGAAGAAAAAAATATAAAAAATAAATGAATTAAGTTTCATCCATAAATTAAAATTAACTTTTGGGAGAAGTTGAATGAGGTAGTTTTTAAGTACGTAAGTTGATTTTAACTATGAAAGAAGTTTGATTTATTTTGTATTTTTATTTTCGTCTATTGTGAGTGCTTGATGGGAAATATATCCAAACACGGTCATAATCAATGCATGAATAAGTATTTTATTGTCTTCATTTTATCAGCTCTCACTACATCCAAAGTTACAAGGCCTTTGCAATCTTCATATGCTTTGTCGGAATCATCATTCATTTACAGGCCAAACTCGTCATCTGTGCTTAGAACTGCAGTTAGCAGTGTGCCATTGCCATCTTGGAGTTATAATCTTACGCCACAAGTTGGTATTCTTCCTAAAGTGATAAAAGGTGTTCTTTAGCCTGAACTATATTTTTTAAAATATTAATTTATGTCTGTACATATCTTTTTTATTCATTTTTCTACATTGCTTTCGGACAAAAAGTGTTAAAGTTGTGTTGCTGTGAAGAAGCTTACTAGTTGGGTATGTTTTGTTGAACTCACAAAAGTTGCCATGAGTTGAATGTTCTATACATTGTTAGAATTTAATTTTTGACGATTTTTAACTTACATTTTGTAAGGTTCTTGTTTTATAAAATTGCATATTGTGAATAAAATATTGGTGTTCTCTTTTTTTAAATTTGACAAAGTAGGTAACTTTTACTGTTTGTTGATAAAGAAAAATTCATTTGAAGATGAGAAACAGTAAATGATGGTTACCAACACTCCCTCCTGACTCGTATAAAAATACAAATAATTAATTTATTAAAGACCAATTAAAGTAGTGAAGCTAGTTAGTTATAATTACTAATGAAGTATATTTATTTTTTATTCCGAAATCCATAGAATTCAATGATTTAAATGCAACTGCATGTTTATATTTATATATAGTTAGTAATATATAGAATTTAAAGTATATTTATTTTTTCTTCTATGTATCAACTTATGTTGACGCTTCTAATTGTTTAGCCCTTTTTCAACATTTGGTAGCTTGGTGCTTGAGCAAAATCTAAAAGGACATGTTAAGCGGTGTCCATTGTTGAAACAGACTCAGTCCTTATTTGTCTAACCTTTCTATCAAAAGGGTATCATTGTTGGCTCTGATGGAGAGGAGGAAACATCCGGGGTTGATGATTAAAGTTTGCCAACAAAACCAGTTTCTTCCTAAATGAAGAGGAATGCTCTTCATGGAATGAGTGTGCCTGAATTTTGCAAGTTGATTGAAAAGATTGAATTTCTTCAAAATATTCAGGACTCAATTCAAATGTTAGAGGTCTGCAGCCTATGGATTAAAAGAGTAGTTGAAGATAGGTAGCTATTAGGGAATTCTCTGAATTTATTTAATGTCAAATTTTGATTACCTTATGAGTTGTAAAATAATATTCTCGGGAACTCCTATTTATGAGTTGTTCTGAACATGAGTTGTAAAATAATTTTTTGTTACATGCAGCAAATGTGATTGGTGTCGTGGAATTAAATTTAGCATAATTTAATTTACAATTATATTTTCATTTGTATTGTTGAATGTTGCTTGGGAATAAAATATTAATTCTAATATTTTTATAACGTGGGATGTTACTAGCAACTTTACAGCATGATGATATTTGAAAAGGAAAACTTCTTTTACTGTCTCGATTTGACCAGCAATCAAGGCCAAAAGTCTCGTGAAAAAGAAAAGTGAAATAAGAAACATCCTTTACTATATCGGTTGAATTTGAATCGAGGCAAAAATATATACTCTTATGTTTCAGTTCAAATCCAAGGTAAAAAGTGGTAGACATTTTGTTTCGTCTGTATATATCTCAGTTGTAGAATTAGTACAAATAGGTAAAATTAACTGTTGTCATTTCTTTTTATTGCATTAGTGAGATTATTATATAAACAAATTATTTATAATTTATAAACTAATATTTAAATACTTTTGCTATTTTTTTACAAACACTACAATTATTTTCATAGAAATTTAGATAGTTAATTTATTAATAATAATAAATAATCTCTTGAAGTTATCATATTATTTTAATTAAGCTGATTATACTTTCTTTTCTATCATTTTATATATATATATCTTATGAACGAATATTCAATTAAGTTTGAAACGTTGATTTGACTAAATTAATAATTTTCTTATTGAGTAAAATTTTATTTAAAACTTTTAGAATTACAAACAGAGTGAAGAGATAGTGGGCCTCGGCTATAAAGCTAACCTAAAACCCTAATGTCTTTCATATTTTGATTTGGTTGGAAGCCTAAATGCAGAAGCTCTTCTGTCTCACAGTAAGTTTTCATAAAATACAAGCACGAGGATTATGTTTATTTTCATGTTTTAAGAAATTAAATAATTGATTTTATTTAACAAAAATAATAATAATTAAATAATGATAAAACTTTTAGAACTATAGACATAATCGAGGAGATAGTGGGTCTCATGTTCGGCTATATAAAGGTAACCTAAAAGCCTACACCTCTTTTTTTCTCCTCTCTTCTCGTGCTCTTCCTCTCCTCTCTCCTCTCTCTATTTTTTATCAGGAACTGCAGTTAAGGCTCCATAGTGCGGATGAGGGAGTGTCGCAGTTGGAGATGCGGATGAGGGAGTGTCGCAGTTGGAGATGCAGGTAAGGGAGTGTCGTAGTTGGAGTTGCGGGTGATGGGAGCCACAAAGCCGCACTTAAAAGTGCGGTTGTTGGTAGCTGCAGTTGGAGGTGCGTGGTGTGTTAGCCGCAGTTGAATCTGCGATTTAAGTTTTTTTCTTTATTTTACTTTTACACACTTGATATGCCTCTAGGTTTTGTTTTATACTTTTTTTTTCTTTCATTTATATAATATTTAGTATACTTTTGTTTTAATATTTTATATTTATATGTTTTGTAATTTTAATTTATTTGTTATGTTTTTATGTTAAATAATATTTGATATGGTTTAGAGTATGTTTTGATTTGTTTTGATTTGTTTGTTAATTATTTTTGAATTTGTTGTTTTTTTTATAATTTTAAGTTTTTTATATATTATTTATTATGTATATTTTTTTGTTTAATTTAATTTTATTTGTTTTTAAATTTGTAATTTTTATTAAATTACTTATTTAATTAAATGTTAATCATTAAATCATCATTGTACTTTTTCATATATTATTAAATGAAAGGTAAAACTGTAAATTGGGAGGTGCAGGATGAACTAGGTGAGGTGTAGGAAGAATCACTTTTCATATTTTGTTGGAAGCCTAAAAGCCAAAAACTCCTCTGTCAGATTGTAAGTTTTCATAAAATACGAGCATGTTCTTATTTTATTAATGTTCTTGTATATTCTGAATAAATTTTTACATATAGTTTGTGTACTTGTATAAGATTTTCTTTTTCTTTTTCATTCTGAAGTAATAAGCATTATGTTTTTAACCATTTCTTTTAACATATATATCTAATTACATTAACAAATCACTTCATTTATTCATCTCACAAAAGAAAGTAAAATAGTCTATCTATCTCAGAATTTAGAACTTAAAATTTTTTAGACATTATGTTAGTTTATACAATCTTATTCACAAATTATATTTTCTATTGTTTAATCTTCTATGATTTTGCTATCAGGTAAGAAGAGATCCAACAAATGCATGCATTAAAAATCAACGGGGGCTGATTTTATCTTTCACAGCAAAAACATTACATAATCATCGGGTTAGCATATAAAAACTAGGTTTAATAGGTTCGGAAGTCCCTATTTATGCAGATTTGTATTAATTGAGTCCTGGTATTATGAACGTTTTCAATTGGGTCCCTATTTTGATAAATTTTGAATCAATAAAGTCTTTGCCGTTAAATGTTATGGATGGCGTTAATTTTCTTGCAATGTGGCATGTTGAGGTGTGATTTAATTAGGAGGTGGCATAATGACGTGGATTTATTTAATTTTAAATTTAAAAAATATTTAAAATAAATGACGAGGTATCATCGTTCTTTTTCAATAATTCCCTTCAACCACCATGCCGTCAACCACCGCCGTACTAGCGCCGCCAACTCGAGCCTCACCGGCCACCATTGTCGTCTTTGCATCTTCGCAGAAGCCGCCGCAATCATAATCGTGGCACCAGTCTTCACCGCCACCATGGGAAAGGGCTTCTCCTTGTGCCTTTGCCTATGCGCCGTTAGAATGGGAAAATGCTTTCTCCGCTTCTCGCACCAGAATTTCCGAATGAAGATGGCTCTCTTCTGTTTCTGGGTTTGTTTGCAGGTCTGATTGTGGTTACAGGTGGAGATGAACGAAGGAGAAGATGATTCGCGCCATTGCTTTCGAACAGCTGCGCGATTTTGATTTTCTCTGTGATTGGGTTTCTGCGTGTTTTTTCTGACAGGTGCGAGGGTGATGAAGGTTAGTGGTTGCGATCATGGCAGCGTCTTCACGGCGGGTTTGTGGCGCTAAGGTTTGGCAAAGCAGCTGTGAGATGCGAAAAAAAAGGCGCGATTCGGAGAGGCTTGCATCTCTGGTTTGGGGGAGGTTGCGGCGAAGCTTGCGAGGAAGGAGATCGAATCACGCTTGGTGGCGGAGGACGAAGGAATCGCGATTCTGGTGGCTGATACGATTCACGTTTTTGCGATGGTGGATAGCGGCGATTTGAAGGTTGAAGGTAGTGGCTTCAAGGTGGCTGACGGCTAGGGTTTCTGGGTTTCCTCCTTTCCCCTGTCTGAAACCCTAATTTTGGGTGGGAAAGGGGTTGACATGTGGCAGGTCTTCACTGGTCACGTTATGAATCAGTCAAAGCTGGTCAACAAGACTCTTCTGATGCGGTGCCACCTCGTAATTAAAGGACACTTCAGCATGTCACATTAGAAGAAAATTAACGCCATCCATCACATTTAACGGCAAGGGCTTTATTGACTCAATGTTTACCAAAATAGGGATCCAATTGAAAACTTTCACAATACAAGGACCCAATTGATACAAATCTGCATAAATAGGGACCTCTGAACCTATTAAACCTAAAAACTACATTCTCATCAGATCTACCTGTTTTAAAACTTGCATACAATGTATTAAGTTAAGTTGAATATATTTTGGATCTCTTAATTATATAAATAAAATTATTTTTTTAATTTTAGATTAATATAATCTGTTGTTTTTAAAATTTAATTCTTTTATTCAAATTTTATTAATTTTATTTGAGGTTTCAAATGTATTTAATAAGTAAATTGATGAAAAAAGTTAAATATTATAAATAACTAAAATGTTATTATAAAAATAACTAAAATATAATACTTATTATATAGTATTTAATTATCAATAAATTCTATTAGTAATAATTAAATAGTACAAACAAATTTTATTCTGCATGTGTATTGAGAAATTGATATGAAAAAGATAAATATTGTGATACCTAAACTGTAGGTAAAGGAGCAACTTGAACAGATACACTTTTAATCCTATCTTATATGATTTAAATTTAAAGAAATTTTTAGTATATATTTTTGATAATTTTGTAATCATATCATAAAATTTTGACATTTTTGAGATATGTTTTTTATTATTTTTATTATTAGCAGATAACTTTTAATAGTATTTTAGCTTTAAATAATTTGAATTTCATGTAATATTATTTCTTGTTGTTGTGCTTTCTCATCCAAAGTCAGCTATTCTATATGATATTTTTTATTTGATAGATAATATATATTTGTACAAATGAGTTTATTATATATAGATGTAAATGTTATAATTGTTTATAGTATCGTCATTGAAAAGGTGTTTTAATTTTGTAAAGGTATAATTAAATTATTACCTAATAATTTAATAAAAAAAAGTACTGTCATTGTTAATATTAAATAATGAGAATAATGAATGTTGTTTTATATTACTTCAAATTGGAAGTAATAATTGTTAGCTAACAAGGAGTCAATGTAATAGAATAAAATATCATGGTTCTGCTATGATAAGAAGTATTAAATGTATTTTTCTTTCGATAGAAGTTGTTTTAAATATTCTATTAATTATTTTTGTCTCTTAATTATGCATAAATTCTACATTTTTAGTAGAAAATGAGTAGTTCAAATTCAACTTCATGAAAGATCGAGTTGCAGACCCGTTATAACTTTGAGGAGTCAGACGAAAAAGATGAAATTACTTTCCATAGAGAACATGACGAATCTGCAGAAAACTATATGAAAGTTGATGGAAATAAGATCCATGAAAAATAGTTAAATTTAATAAATAGTTATTTTTTTTATAAAGCTAATAAAAGTATGATAAGAAAAAAAAAATTAAAATTTATGATAGGTAACAATAATAATAATTTCAAAGGAAAGAGTTTAAAAATTTGAGAATTTATTTTAAAAGTTAAAAAAAATGAATAGTAAATAGTAAATAGTAAATAGTGAATATTGAATAGTTAAAAAAAAATATTAAAATAAATTGTGGAAGAGAACACTCCACGTAAAATTAATCATTCAGAGATAAGAATGGTGAATAAAAAATAATTTTTGAATAGTAAAAATGAATAGTAAAAGTGAATAGTAAAAATGAATAGTAAAAATGAATAGTAAAATTTTTTGGCTATAAATAGCCAAGGGGGGGAGGCTGAAGATTTGTACCAAAATTCTAGAGAAATTGTGAGAGAAGAGAGTTTGAGGAAATTCTAGTTGAAGAGGGGAAATTCTCGGGGAGAGACTCTATAATGGCATGGTATTAGTGTATATGTTGATGTTGAGGGTCCTGTTGTTGTTGGTCGAGAAGGATGTGTTATGTGGTGAGAGTAGTAGGAGGTCCTAGTCTATGTTTATAGACATTAATGGATTAACCTTGTGGGTGATATGATATATTATATTTGGCCAAAATTTTTGTTGTTGAAATCACCACAAGTGCATGACCACCCGAGACTTCCATCAACATTATATCCGGATAATAGAGTCTAGTATGATAATTGCATCTTACTAGAATTTATGGTGAATGTATTACGTATAATAATAGTGTCATGCTTTTCTTTGAACTTTGCATGGTAGCTCACCCTTACTTGTTTGTTTGTGCCGGGAAAATCTTATTTTTGCGATGATCGTATAATGTTTTTGTTATACGGGAGCAGATGAGGGAACGACGTCTGAACCAATTCAAGTGAAGAAGGAAGCAGCAGAAAATTGAAGAATATTTTAAGAGAAAAAAAAATGAAATTAAGAGTGTTTTATTTATGTGTGAAAATATAATGTATTTCCAGTGTGAACTATGTTACTCCTAAATGGAGGATTGTAATATTGTATGATGTTTTCTTTATTAATGAAATAAATTTGGGTGTGAGATGTTTTATATTTTGGGGTGTTACATTTAGTGGTATCAGAGCGGTTCGTCCTTAAGACGACCTAAGAGTTGTGGATTTATCCTACAAACTCATATTATAAATCATAATAACAATAATTCTCAGTGTGAACAGAGAGAAATGGCACGTAGACAACCCAACGGTGAATCCTCTAATGTGCCTAGCTTGGCAAGAGCTTTGGAGACTATCGCCTCTGCTCTTCAACAAGAGGGCGCTGCTTTAGTGCAACAGCACGAAACTGCTCTACAACAATTAGAAGCGGTTAGGCTAAGTTCTGAAGCCAGTCAAAGAGAACATGTGGAAGCCTTAAGGCAACTATCTGCGAATGGCACGTCTGTAGAAGCTCAAAGGATTCAGGAATGGACCTTAGAAAACTTTCTACAACACCGTCCACCTACTTTTAATGGGAGAACAAGCCCAAATGAGGCTGATTTATGGATAAGGAATATGGAAAAGATTTTTTATGCGAAAAATTGTTCATCAGAAACTAGGTTGGCATATTCCGAGTATCAGCTGTTCGGAGAAGCAATACACTGGTGGGACAACATGAAGCTAGTATTACAGGAAGGTAGTGAGATTATTACCTGGGAAGTTTTTAAGAATAAGTTCTACGCTGAGTACTTTCCGGACAGTGTAAGACATGCAAAAGAGGTGGAATTCTTGCAGCTCGTGCAAGGTGACAAGTCGGTGGCTGAGTATGCAGACAAATTCAAACAGTTGGGACGTTTCTACACCCAACCATCAAATGAAGAATGGAGGTGTAGAAAATTTAAAAATGGATTGAGAGCAGACATACAACTAGCCGTGAACCCTTTAGCTATTAAAGAGTTTTCTGCTTTAGTTGAACATGCCAAAGTTGCGGAAAGGTTAAGGAGGGAGATGGAAGTTCAGCAAAAGTTACAAAGGGTGGGAGGACCATCTGGGTCACGAGTTGGACAACATGTAAGGAATCAACCTTATGACAGACCGTAGCCTCAGAGGAATCCTCATCAGCAACAGCACCAACAGAGAATAATCCGATGTTACGTTTGCAGAGGACCTCATCTGAAGAACGTTTGCCCACAAGTTACTTTACGCAACAAATGTTTCCTTTGTGGAGCAGAAGGACACTTTGCTAGAGACTGTCCCTCTAAAAATGGAACAGTTCAACCTCAACAACCGATTCAACAGAGAAGGACTGACAACAGACCACAAGCGACTGGAAGAGTCTATGCCTTAACGGGAGTAGAAGCTGCCAAATCAGGTACTCTCATCATTGGATATTGTAATATAGCTGGTAGAGACTTGAATGTGTTGTTTGATTCTGGAGCGACACACTCCTTTTTGTCTGAAACTCTTATTCAAGAGTTGAACCTACCCGTGAAAAAGCTGCAGTATGATCTTATAGTATCTTCACCGGCCTCTAAATTGATAAAAACATCGAGGATGTGTCCTCAATGTCCAATCATTGTAGAAGGACGTAGGTTCAAAGTACATCTTATATTTTTACCTCTACAAGGTTTAGATGTAATCTTAGGAATGGATTGGTTATCTACCAATCGTATCCTTATAGACTGTAACAAGAAGGAGTTGATTTTCCCTAATCCTGAAGAAGTGGAGTTGTTGTCAGTACAACAAGTGCTAAAGGAAGTCAAAGAAGGATCTTTGTGTTTCGTTATCTTGACTCATGTGGAAGTCGAGAAAAATGAACAAAATCTCGATGTTCCTATAGTTAATGAGTTTAATGATGTGTTCCCAGAAGAAGTACCAGGATTGCCTCCTCAACGAGAAATAGAATTCTCCATTGATTTAATACCCGGAGCTGGACCGGTATCAGTAGCTCCATATCGAATGGCTCCGGCAGAGTTAGTTGAGTTGAAGAAGCAAATTGAAGAATTGTTGGAGAAGCAATTTATTCGACCAAGTGTGTCACCTTGGGGAGCACCAGTACTGTTGGTAAAGGAGAAGGATGGAAGCTCTAGATTGTGTGTCGACTACAGATAATTGAACAAGCTAACCATAAAGAACAAATATCCTCTACCTAGGATCGATGATCTGTTGGACCAGTTGCATGGAGCTCAGGTGTTTTCAAAGATAGATCTCAGGTCTGGATATCATCAAATTTTGGTGAAGACAGAAGATGTGCAGAAGACCGCTTTTAGATCCAGATATGGACACTACGAGTATGTAGTTATGCCATTCGGTGTAACTAATGCTCCAACCCTATTCATGGATTTCATGAACAGAATCTTCCGACCATTCCTTGATAAGTTTGTCATAGTCTTTATAGATGACATACTTATCTATTCTAAGACTCAAGAAGAACATGTTGAACACTTAAGGACCGTCCTTGGGATCTTGAGGGAGAAGAAATTGTATGCAAAGATGTCAAAATGCGAGTTTTGGATGCAAGAAGTCAAATTCTTAGGACATGTTATATCAGCTCAAGGTATAGCGGTGGATCCAACAAAAGTTGAAGCAGTGCTGCAGTGGGAAAAACCGAAAACCATAACAGAAATAAGGAGTTTTGTGGGATTAGCCGGCTACTATAGAAGGTTTATAGAGAATTTCTCTAGAATAGTAACGCCTTTAACACAACTAACTCGCAAAGATCAACCATTTATCTGGACAGATAAGTGTGAGAAGAGTTTTCTGGAGTTGAAGCAAAGGCTGACCAGTGCACCGGTTTTGGTAATCCCTGAACCAAGTAAAAAGTTTGAAGTTTATTGTGATGCTTCTCATCAGGGATTAGGTTGTGTACTCATGCAAGAAAGAAAAGTGGTGGCATACGCTTCAAGACAATTAAAGATTCATGAGAAGAACTATCCTACTCATGATTTAGAATTGGCAGCAGTGGTATTTTCCTTGAAGATTTGGTGGCACTATCTCTATGGAGCTCAATTCCAAGTATTCAGCGATCATAAGAGCCTAAAGTATCTCTTTGATCAAAAGGAGCTTAATATGAGACAAAGGAGATGGATGGAGTTTCTTAAAGATTTTGATTTTGATCTCCTGTATCACCCGGGGAAAGCTAATGTGGTGGCTGATGCATTGAGCAGGAAGTCAGTGCATATTTCAGCCTTAATGGTCAAAGAGTTAGAGTTGGTAGAAAGCTTCAGAGACTTGAGATTGCAGGTGGAATTTGAAGCTGATAGTATCAGATGCAGTAATTTGGTGGTGTCCAATGACTTGTTGAAGCGTGTCAAAGTAGAGCAGTTGAAAGATGTTGAGCTTCAGAAGTCAGCAAGTTTGATTGGGACTGAGCAAGGTAAAGATTTTACCTTGGGAGCTGATGGCATTCTGAGGTTCAGAGGCAGAGTCTGTGTTCCTAGCAATTCAGAGTTGATAAGATTAATTCTTGAGGAAGGTCATAAGAGTCGTTTTAGCATGCATCCTAGCATGACTAAAATGTATCAAGACCTCAAGGAGTCTTTTTGGTGGTCTGGTATGAAGAGGGATGTAGCGCAGTTTGTTGCTTCTTATTTAACCTGTCAGAAGGCTAAGGTAGAGCATCAGAGACTTGGAGGTCTATTGCAGCAACTTGAGATACCTGAGTGGAAATGGGATAGCATAACTATGGACTTTGTTACCCATTTACCACGCACAGTCAGAGGACATGATGCTATTTGGGTGATTGTGGATAGATTAACCAAGAGTGCTCATTTCTTGGCGATTAATTTGAGAATGTCAATGGCAAAGTTGGCACAACTGTATATCAAGGAGATCGTGAGACTACACGGCGTTCCTTCTAGCATCATATCAGATAGAGATCCGCGGTTCACATCACGCTTTTGGCAGACACTTCAGAGTGAGATGGGCAGTAGATTGCAGATGAGTTCAGCGTATCATCCCTAGACCGATGGGCAATCTGAAAGAACGATTCAATCACTTGAGGACTTGCTGAGGACATGTGTTTTGGATCACTTGGGAGTCTGGGATGAGGTATTGTCTTTGGTGGAGTTCACTTACAACAATAGCTTTCATGCCAGTATTGGAATGGCACCTTACGAGGCTCTGTATGGAAGACGATGTCGAACTCCTTTATGCTGGTACCAGGACGGTGAGAAGGCTCTAATAGGACCTGAATTACTACAACAGACCACGGACAAAGTAAAGTTGATACGAGAAAGAATGAAGGCTTCGCAGAGCAGACAAAAGTCCTATGCTGATCAAAGAAGGAGACCATTGGAGTTTGCAGTCGGAGATCATGTCTTTTTGCGGGTGACTTCAACTACAGGAGTAGGAAGGGCTCTTTGTTCGAAGAAACTTTCTCCTAAGTTCATTGGTCCATATCAAATTTTAAGAAGAATTGGGCCAGTCGCTTACGAGATGGCGTTACCTCCTCAGTTAGCCAAACTCCATTCAATATTTCACGTTTCTCAACTAAGAAAATATGTTCATGATCCTTCTCACATTTTAGAAGTGGAAGATATTCAAATCAGAGAGGATCTATCCGTAGAAGTGCAACCTGTTTGTATAGAAGACACTAAAACCAAAGAGCTTAGAGGGAAAACTATCAACTTAGTGAGAGTAGTTTGGGATAGAAAAACAGGTGACTCTACCTGGGAATTAGAAGATGATGTAAAACATTCTTATCCCCATCTTTTTTTGTGAAGTGTCGAATTTTCGAGGTCGAAAATTTTTGTTGTTGGGGAGAATGTAAGACCCATGAAAAATAGTTAAATTTAATAAATAGTTATTTTTTTTATAAAGTTAATAAAAGTATGGTAAGAAAAAAAATTAAAATTTATGATAGGTAACAATAATAATAATTTCAAAGGAAAGAGTTTAAAAATTTGAGAATTTATTTTAAAAGTTAAAAAAAATGAATAGTAAATAGTAAATAGTAAATAGTAAATAGTGAATAGTGAATAGTTAAAAAAAATATTAAAATACATTGTGGAAGAGAACACTCCACGTAAAATTAATCATTCAGAGATAAGAATGGTGAATAAAAAATAATTTTTGAATAGTAAAAATGAATAGTAAAAGTGAATAGTAAAAATGAATAGTAAAATTTTTTGGCTATAAATAGCCAAGGGGGGGAGGCTGAAGATTTGTACCAAAATTCTAGAGAAATTGTGAGAGAAGAGAGTTTGAGGAAATTCTAGTTGAAGAGGGGAAATTCTGGAAGTTTCCGGAGAACGGTTTGAGAAGAGGAAACTAAGTCTGGAATAGAGGTAAGGGTAGTTACGTTTAAGTTTTTTTGTTTTGTACTATCTTGACTCTTGCATATGTTGCTTTTGTTTGATCTTGAATATGAAGTATTTTGTTTCTGTATGATTTGGAATTTTGAATGAGAACATGCTTCTGTGTTTAGATCCAAGTGTGATAGTTGTAAAATGTGATGTTGATTATGTTATGCCATTTGTATGTTATTAGTTATTTATCTTTGTATTTTTGGATGGACTAGAAGTTGTCTAACCGGCTCTGCCAGATTCAACTTCTTATTTCCCCAAATTTTTTTATATCTTTCCTTATTTATTTTTATTACATTTTGGAAGGACTAGAAGTTGTCTAACCGGCTCTGCCAGATTCAATTTCTTGTTTCCCCAAACTTTTTATTTCTTTACTTATTTATTTTATTGCATTTTTGGAAGGATTAGAAGTTGTCTAACCGGCTCTGCCAGATTCAACTTCTTGTTTCCCCAAACTATTTATTGCTTTACTTATTTATTTTATTGCATTTTTGGAAGGATTAGAAGTTGTCTAACCGGCTCTGCCAGATTCAACTTCTTATTTCCCCAGACATGTTATTGTTCTTGTTATTTAATTATATTGTATTTTTGGATGGATTAGAAGTTGTCTAACCGGCTCTGCCAGATTCAACTTCTTGTTTCCCCATGAATTTTTTATATTAAGATTATTTTTATGATTGTCAAATATTATATTCTTCTATGACCATTTATAGTAATATTTTATTATTGTTAATTGTTTATGATTATCTTGTATGAATTCTATTATGAATGTTTATTGTGATGTTTGATATGAAATTATGCATTTGAAATATAGTATGAGTCTCGGGGAGAGACTCTATAATGGCATGGTATTAGTGTATATGTTGATGTTGAGGGTCCTGTTGTTGTTGGTCGAGAAGGATGTGTTATGTGGTGAGAGTAGTAGGAGGTCCTAGTCTATGTTTATAGACATTAATGGATTAACCTTGTGGGTGATATGATATATTATATTTGGCCAAAATTTTTGTTGTTGAAATCACCACAAGTGCATGACCACCCGAGACTTCCATCAACATTATATCCGGATAATAGAGTCTAGTATGATAATTGCATCTTACTAGAATTTATGGTGAATGTATTACGTATAATAATAGTGTCATGCTTTTCTTTGAACTTTGCATGGTAGCTCACCCTTACTTGTTTGTTTGTGCCGGGAAAATCTTATTTTTGCGATGATCGTATAATGTTTTTGTTATACGGGAGCAGATGAGGGAACGACGTCTGAACCAATTCAAGTGAAGAAGGAAGCAGCAGAAAATTGAAGAATATTTTAAGAGAAAAAAAAATGAAATTAAGAGTGTTTTATTTATGTGTGAAAATATAATGTATTTCCAGTGTAAACTATGTTACTCCTAGATGAAGGATTGTAATATTGTATGATGTTTTCTTTATTAATGAAATAAATTTGGGTGTGAAATGTTTTATATTTTGGGGTGTTACAGTATGTTAGTTCACGTTTTTGTGTTACATATTTTAATATGATTTAAGGCATTGTGGAATTGCTTAATGAGTGAGTGAATGATAGTTAATGATATTTTGCTCTAAAGTTGTTGATAAATGTAAAAGATGTTTAGAATTCTTTGGTATAATATTTGAAGTTCTTAACTTTTTTTTTTGTATTATATATTGTGTTATATATTTCTGCATGCTTATGACAAAATTCTATCTTAGCAGATTGTGGGTGGCTTGGTTAAAGGACTTCCTAGAAGCTTCCGTCAAAAAGAGAAAAAATATAATTGATCTTTCACAACAAAAACATTACAGTGTCATCAGGTTAGTATGTAAAAACTACTCTGTGTTGAAAATTTTGATCTTGAAATTTGATGTGAAAGATGAGTACTGTGATACCTTATAACTGTGGGTAATGGGATAATGTTGAAAAAGATTTTATTAGTTTGAGGTTACATTTTTTATTTTATTGTTAACCATAGGTTATAGTAATATTTAACAACGGTAAATAACATGAATTTAAAGAAAATGAACAATTTTTTCTTTTATTTTTTATATAACATAAGTTGTTTTTTATGATGTTTTCTGCAAAACAGTACTCTGGAAGAGTTGTACAGTGTAAAAAGGTTGAGAATACGTAAATACATAATGGAGAAAGCAAGTGAGTAATAGTTTGTTCATTGTTGTGATTATCTACATTTATCTTTGTTTCTTATGCTAATGTTAATGCTAATTAATTCTCTTTTCAGAAAACACGTTGAGGCTGCTCCTTTTCAATTGCTCAATTGTCTATGACTTGGCCTCTTCAATTGTTCGAGTGTCTATTACTTTTATGTATTTTTTTACTAAATTTTTCCTATGTTTTTGTTTATTTTAATATGTATAAAGAGAACAAATGATATTATTCGAGAGTAAATGCAAAAGTAACGAAATCATGTTAAATGTATTATGATTTTATGGCTTTTAATCTCAAGATATATTTTTATCATGTTTCACGAACACCAAAGTTATTACTTTTCTTTCTATTTAATAATCTTAATTTAATTATTTCTTTAAGAGTGTAGATACAAAAAATCAGTAATTAATACCGCATTTGTTGCTTTGTTATGTGCCTGTCTCAATGCTCCATTAATAGATCATTTATTGTTTGCATTGAAAATTTAAATAATTGAAAAAATTTTAGGAAATAAACACACAAGAAAAAATATAATTCCCACAGTTCTAAAAACCATTGAAAAAAAGCAACGTTACAAATGGTTACTTGAGGTTTTCCCGACGGCAACAATTTATGAAGGATTTGATAAAACTATCACTATTTGCAGAGGTTTACCACCCACAAATTGCCTTAATTGATAATATTTCCTATTATTCCATGTAATTTTGCAAATAAATAAGAAGAGATCCAAAAAATGACACTGTTAATCAAATCAAGCATTTAACATTACAATATGGCAAAGGTAAAAAGATTTATCATTTGACACAAAATGGCCTATTCAGATATTCAGCCGTGCATGGAAAAAACTATGTAGCTCTTTTTTTTAATGTGATGCTCTTCTTATCTTCTGCACAATGGCAGAACACATCTATGAAAAGAGCAAAGATATGATAGCATTCTGCATACTGTGTCAGATGAAAGACATGCATTGGTTTCCATTTAACGAGGTAGAGACAGCATTCCAAGGCACCGAAAATTTAACCATCGGAATTCTCCTTCCTTCTGACAGATGTTTTACTTATTGGCTTTTTATTTTCAAAAATTCTCTGCCTTTCTCAAGAAACTTAGTAGAGCTAGCTATCTTAAACATGAAACTTTGGTGAACAAAGTAAATGTAAGTTTGAATACGTTCTATCACTAAATTAATTAGATATCCATATGGCACACATTTCAAAGTATATAACATTTTTGTTAATTGTTATTGCATCAAACAATTACATAAGACGATTACTTAAGTGTATTAGATATGAGTAAGTTCTACTTGATACTTTTATTTTGCGTGAAAGATGAAATCTTTTATTAGATTAGCAGCAGCATTTCTTGACTTTCGATACTTTGAGATAATATATACTCACATGCATTTTTTGGAATGGTTTAGAAGATGGAATAAGAGAAAATATAATCTCTGAATATCATTTCTCTACCATACTTACTCAAAAAAAAAAAATTAATAGAAGATAATGCTGGAATTCTATTTCGAATTCCAACGTCTGTTCTTAGAGACTGTCAGAGTAGGTCTAATAAATAGCATTAAACCGGTTAAAAAGTAAAAAGCAAGTTTATAATGAAAATGAGAACAAAGAAATAACAGAGGTATAGATTTTAATATAATTTCCTTTAAATTTAACTTATTTACAGCTGTTGTATCTCAGTAATGAATTTGAATGTGAAGATTGCATGGCTGCCATATGTATCCAAACACCATGAATCAGTTTCTGTCCTAACAGTCCCTAACGTTATAACATTTTCTTGTGTCTGCATGTATCAGTTCTGCACACCTTAAAAAAGTGTCATATTTGCTTGGCTGTTGAATCTAACCATCAATTTGGCATTTATTGATAAAATGACAATAATCTGTTGTACCAATCAAACTCACTGTAATTAAAACAGCTTTAATCTTTTGTACTGTTACAGTTTTCGACTAATAACCTAATTGAGCATCTCAATGCTATAATATGTTAGTTTATTTAAAATAAATTATTAATTAATGTATCAGTTCATTGTTTACATTTAATAATTGAAAATATGCGTGTAAAGACAAAAGAAAGGTCACACTTCGGTATTTCTTTAAAGTGTTGGATTTATAGATTTTTTTTTTCACTTAAGTAACATATATATTTTAATATCTCTTTTCAACAATATATTATGTAGATTATTTTCATTAGACAAGATATGGCACATTGTTTAAGTCTAAGTATTAGTTTCAAAAATATACATTTGTATCCAAACACCATGAATCACTTTCTGCCATTATCAGTCTTCAAATCCAAATTAAGTGATTTCATATTATTAAGGAAACAGTACACGTTTAATCAACTAGAAAAATTAATTAAAAAGTATATATAATTTTTTTACAGTTATTCAAAAACTATAAGTCAAGTTATATAAATAATTCTAAACAGAAACTATATATTTATTTAGAATAAAATCCTTACATTACAACTACAAAAAAAACTAACTAAACTATAAGATACTATACATCTCCGTCTTCATTGCTTTGGTCTCCTCCAATGAAATCTCACCTCTCTTTGTTGACACTCGTTAAGTGATTATTTCAAATCATACAATAAACACAAACAACAACACAAGAAAAATAATATCATATTATAAAAAAATCAACTCGTACAATTATAAAACATCATATAACATAATTCATTTTCAAACCAAATCAAACCTAAGCATACATATAAATTCTAGACTTCATTAATCCGGATAAATATATTAATGTCAGACTATGGCAAGTTGTACACTTATAATGGTGGAACAATTGCCCCCTCCCCCAACTTATAACATAATATTAATCAGCCTATGGACAAAGAACACTAGACCATAAATTAAGACTTCCTCTTACTCCTCACCACATAATCCCATTCTCTATCTGACATGGAGTGATTATTAAAGCGTCAGAATAACTTTCAATGTTGAGTCTCTACATCAATACATTATTCTATTTGAGTCTCTACATCAATACATTATTCTATTTGAAACAACCATTAAAAATTTCATCTTAGATGCATAAATCATCATAATATTCAATATATATTACCAAATAATAATTAAAGTATTAAAACATTTCCATTCATAAATAGTAGAAGAAAAGAAAACAAAATAAACCAAACCTGTGCCCTAACAACTTTTTTTAGAGATAATCAATTATAACACCTAATAATCGATTATTTCAGAGAAAATTCATGCAAATATGACTTTTTTGCCTAAAATAATCAATTATCAGGTAAGATAATCTATTATAGCTTTGAAGAAAGAATAAAATTCTGATTGAAATAATCGATTATCAAATAAAATAATCGATTATCAAATAAGATAATCGATTATTCTTGTCAAGTTTTGATAACAACCTAATTTTTCTGATTTGGTTGTATCTAAGAATCATCCAAATGATCCAAATGACATCCTAAACACTATAATTGATTTAAAAAGAAGTTGTAACTTAAATTGGATACCAATTTGGTTATTTGCCAAGAAACAACATTCAACTAATCAACCTATCAAAACACTAGAATTTTGGATTTTTTTTAAATTTTGTTTTGTTTTATTTAATCTACTCTTAATTAAGTGATAATTGATATTATCATCTTTTGATTAGGTTTATTTTTTTTGTTATTTTTATTATTGTTTTTTTAAATAATTAGAAGTTTATTAAGTAATTGTAGAAAAGATAAACATTTGGTTTTTTATTGATATTTTTATTATTATACTTTTTAAATAATTAAAAGTTTATTAAATAATTTTAGAAAAGATAAATATTTTACCTTTTATTATCGGTATGTAAGTCTTTTTAAACTCCTTTTTTTTTGTTTCTAACCATTTATATGCAAATTTAAATAAGTGTTAAGGGAGTTCTTAGACGGATTTGTTGAAAGTCAACTTTATTTAGCTTAACTTTATCTAATAATTGTTATTGCATAAGACTATTATAGTGTATTAGATGAGTTAGTTCTAGTTGATTACACAGGGACAACAATCAACATACTCCCTTCACCAAAACATAAGAAAGTCATATCTATCTTTACTAAAAAAAAGCTTACCTTCCTTTCAAGTTTACAATATATCTCCCTTAAACCTTACTACAACTATTATGTTTTTAACTTAGTTATCTCATGTTATATTTCTCTTTTGGATCCACAAGGGAAAATGATAATTTTATCACGTGTAAAAATTTGAAAAATTTTGAAAATGTGAAACAGAACAAAAACAAATATCATTATTTTTCTTCATTTTCTCTTTTTTTTTTCTTATTCTTTATTTCTTTCTCACAACTACCAATAGATAGTTAAGAATTAAGAATGACAATAAAAATGGATGATACATAAGCATACAAAAAAAAAATATAGAGTAAACTAATTATTAAGATTTTTCTTAAAAAATTTGCTTATAATGTGTTCACTTGTATAGATACGAATATGTTGATTTGCAATTAACTTTCAAAATAGTCTTTCTTAGTTCTCAATTCTATTTAATAATTTAGTTGAATGAAATTTAGTTTTCGTTATTCCTTTAGTTATATACATTTTTTATCAAGTTTGTACTTAAAAGTTCAAAAGTTATAAAAATATAAGTATTCCTTATTTTTAAAAATAAAGACTTGTAGAATTTATTATTTCTACAAGATTAAGTAAATAAAAACAACGTTATTAAAATCATACATCTTAATATTTCATTTTCATTTAAATATTTTATTATTACGGTTTTTTTTATAATTGTATTAATATCATATATTTATATATACAAATGAATATATAATATTGATATTTATCACTTTAACTAACAATAATTAGAATTTCTTTTATTACATATTTCTTAAAACCTATTATTTATTTCATTATAAAAAACTTATAAATATTTATTAATTTTAGAGACAAGAAATAATTGATTATCATATTGATTAATTTAAATATTAATTTAAGACCTATTAATTAATAGTCTTTAAAATAGTCACTATTATAAGTAAAAAATTATAATTAATGAAAAATTTAGATACTAATTCTTTTTGATACTCAAAACCTTGATAATTATTGTAGTGATCAAATATAATTAGTTATTAATTATAATTTCTTATTCATAATAGATATTATTGTAGATACAAGTTATTTATAATTTATAAATTATTATTTATATTAGTTTATAAGTTGACCAATTATTTTTTATTTCTAAAATTGATTGCTATTTAATTTTTTTTTGTAGTTTTTTACAAACACCAAAATTATTTTTATAGAAATTTAGATAACTAATTTATTAATAATAATAAAAAATCTCTTGAAGGTTTTCATATAAGGTTGTTCATATATTATGATGCATATTGTACAATTTTATATCTATTTTCTTTTTTTAAGAAATTAAGTTATTAATTTTATTGAACAAAAATATTTAAATAATAATAAAAATTTTACAACTACAGGCCTCATGTTGGGCTATATAAAGGTAACTTAAAACCCTAAAAGCTCACGCCTCATTCCCTCACTTCTCTCTGTCTTGCCTTTTTCACTCTCATATTTTGGTTGGAAGCCTAAAAACCGAAAGCTCCTATGTAAGACGGTAAGTTCCCATAAAATACGAGTATCTTCTTATTATTTTTTTAAGATAATTAAAAAATAATGTTAAATTTATATGAAACCTTAATTTATATTAATATATTATGTCATAGTATGGTATTGGTATCCGATTGAAAAATATGAATCTAGTTATCTACTTGTATAAGTTTTTTTTTTTGGGTTAGTAGTAAGCATTATGTTTATTTTTAACAATTTCTTTTAATATATATATATATATACATATATATATATATATATTAAGAAATCACTTCATTTATTCATCTCACAAAAGAAATTTAGAACTTAAAATTGTTTTAGATATTATGTTAGTTTATACAATGAGCTGTGGCAGAAAGATCTTATTCACAAATTATATTTCCTATCATTTAATCTTCTATGATTTTGATATCAGGTAAGAAGAGATCCAACAAAAATGCATGCATCAAAAATCAATGGCGGCTGCTAATCAAATAAACGATTTTATCTTTCACAGCAAAAACATTACAGGTTAGCATATAAAAACTACATTGCTCCTCAGATCTACCTGTTTTTAGAACATGCAATACTGTGCACAGTCACATAAATAATATATTAAATTAAGTTAAATATATTTTTTATCTTTTAGCTATAAATTTGATTTTTTTAATTTTAGATTAATTTAATCTTTCATATTTAAAACAGTATAAATTTAATTTTTAATCAAATTTTATTAATTTTATTTGAGATTTCAGATTTATCAATTAACATTAAAAAATATTAATCAGTATAAATAACTGAAATGTTATTATAAAATTAATTAAATTAAATTAAAAAATAATTAATACTCATTATATAGTATTTAGTTATCAATATATTTTATTAGTATTAATTAAATAATATAGTACAGACAAATTTTATTTTTTATTCTGTATGTGTGTTGATAAATTTGATATGAAAAAGATAACTACTGTGAGATAAACTTTCAATCATATCAATGATTTTAATTTAAAGAAATTTTGAGTAAATATTTTTGACACTTTTGTAATCATAACATAAAGTTTTGACATTTTTGAGAATATTTTTTTATTTTTACTGTTAGCAGATAACTTATAATGATATCTTAGTTTTAAATAATTTGAAAATCATAGAATATTGATTTTTGTTGTTGTGCTTTCTAATCCAAAGTCAGCTATTGTTATATGATGAATTACAGGTCTTATTTAATAAAAATAATTAAATAATAAAAATAATTAAATAATATTTGGCTATATAAACTAAACCTAATAAGTTGAAACCTCATCCTCAGCGCTCATTTTTTCCGTCTCTTTTTCATTCTTTTGCAGGAAGCTCCTTTCTCGGCCGGTAAGTTGTCTATATTTTCATATTTTATGTCAAATTATTAAGTAAAATATTTAAATAATTATATTTCAAATTTTTCTTTAATCTTATCAGTATTTTTTTTTTCTCTCTAAACAACTAACAATTTTTTTATTTCTTTCCACATAATTAAAATGAAATGTTTTTAAATTTATAAACACTTGAAACCTTAATTTATATTAATATAATAGGTCATTATTTTGAAACTCTCTTTAAAATCTATGATATTTATTTACAAATCATATTTATTTACTGTTATCCCATCCTTTAAAACCATGCTATTTTGCAGACATATAATGAATGAAACATCATTGTGGAGGAAGGAGAGGAAGACAACAAGAGGTACTATTACCATTTTGTTTATCAAAATGATTTCTTAACATTTCTTGGAATTCAATATTGTGAACTGAATAAATTGTTTAGTGTAATTAGTATATTAAATTGCATGGATTATTTGATTGATTTGACACTGTACTTTATTTTCATTTTTCCTTGTTATTCAAATATCTATTAACTATGGTCACATATAAATTGGTTGTTGAGATTTGATAGCTATTTTAATTTATTTAATAGTTTTTTTTATATTAATGTAGGTGGTAGAAATATTTTGACTTATTGTCACATGTATTGATTAGATTTTATTATTAATCAAATTTAAGGATTGATAATTAATTGAATCTAAATATGTATCTAATTGATTGTCTTTTGTAGTATTTGACAATTCTACTGTGAAGGGATGAAAATCAATTATAACTAATATAAAAGTTAAAGTTTCATCCTTTCATAATTTATTTTATAAAACTATGAGTACGCCTCATTAGTCACATGTTTTACCTAATTCAATTTTAATATATCTGATTAATATATGAAATTTTATAAATTAAAATATTTCAACCGATTCCATAAATGAATGAAATATCAACAAAAATTATTAAAATGATCAAGATGATTATCAATCTTCACTGTTGCATATAAAAAATTATATTATATTTAAAATTAAAGAATTATAGTGCTAATCAAGTGAATATTCGATCTTTCACAGTAAAGACAATACATATGTAAAAAAATTCATCATATTAGCATCAAGTTTAATGCAACACAATAATCTAAATAAGAATATATATATATATATATATATATATATATATATATATATATATAAACATTGCTTTTGTAAGAAATATTAAACAAATGTCATTTTAGCCAAATATTACTTAAAAAGAGATAACTGTATTTGTCATAATAATATTAATAAGTTATTCAAAGAATTCAAACTTAACAGTTATAAAATAAACATTTCATTGTCTCTTGCAGTGACTCGGATGCTAATAATAAAGTAATGAGATTTTGTATTATATGTAATGTCTTTGCTGTGAAAGATCAAATGTATATTTCATCAGCATAATATCATATAAGAAAATTCCATATGTATTTGATGTATATCAAATTTGGCATTATTTTATTTATTCATATGAAAAAAGAAAGTAAAATAGCTGTCCATGTTATTGTGCAAATAGATAAGAAGAGATGCAATATTGTGGAGGAGATAGCAACTTAGTTGCATTATCATCATATTATTCACCAAAGTTATTTTTTAATATTGCTTAGTATATATGAGAAACTCACTTTGTTTAATATTGTGAATTGATGTGTAGTTAGTAGATTAAGTTACATGCAAGTGTTAATTAATCTGACCATGTAACTTTCTTATTTTATGTTTTGTTGTTCTTGCAACCTACTCTTTATAGCTACTTGCATTAATGAAATTTGATAATCATTTTAATCATTTTAATATTTTTTATATTAATATTATGGATTTTACTAGATATATTATTATTCATAGTTACATGTATTATTACATATATTAGTCCTTATTAATTGAATTTATTTAATAATTAATTGGATCCATTTACCTGACTAATGAATTGTATTTGTAATTTTGAAAATCTATTATTACTAATGTAATGCTTAAAAGTTCATCATTTTATAGTATATTTTACAAAATTAGAAGCAAAACCCATTAGTCAGATTTTTGGATTCAAATTATTGTAAAGAACATAACATAGTAGATCAATAAACATAATAGAAGTAGGCATGAATAGAATATGTTTCAAGAATAACAAAACTTGAAATAATGATATATTACACTCTCAAATGGATTAATGTATGAATGTCCTTTAATGAACTAATATCACAATGCAATTAACAAGGTGAGTTAGAATGTAAATTCTGACAGCAATTTTATGGAATTAACATGATCTGAAATTTGATGCAACATGGTGGCTTCAGCTTCCACAATTATGTCGTTTAGATGTTCATTCAAAGAACTTACAATGTATTTATATGTATCTAACAATTTCAATGTATACGGTTCTTATTTGTTTGGAGAATGACGTGTAATAGTTTATATTTGATTAAATTAATAATAACAATATTATAGATGTGATTTATTATTTGTTTGCAACGTTTTATGTTTTATTGACAAAAGCATCAATGCATTGCTATCTCATTAGACACTGTCTTCTGGAAATAATTAAAAAATATTGTCCTTTTTCTATAATGAATTATAGTGAGTGAATACAAATGGCAGGCATGCAATGTTGAGATTCAAATTCATTGTGATTTTTAAACTGTTATCTGACGACCTTTTGGGTGGTATTGATAGAACCTGCATTAAATGTAGTTTGGTTGTCCGTGTGACTCACTTTCAGGTTTTGTATTTTGAATTTTGGATGGAGTGCAATAAAGAAGAGGCCGTAAGGGCCAAGAAAATTGCTGAAAAGAGAATGCAAAACAAAAATTTCAACGCTTAAGGCTCAGCAGCTATATCCTGATTTATAAAAAAACTTAATGAAAAGTTTGTTTAATCTAATTCCCTCCCTTCTGAATAAACTAGTTCTTTTTAGTTAGCTTTTTATTTTCAGACAATTTCTCAGATTTCTGAATAAACTTGGTTGAGCCAGCTATTTTAAACTTGTAATAGTACAATTTATCTAATTCAGCATCTCAATGCTACATTAATGTGTTCATGTTAGACTTTGGTGAGGAAAGTAAATGCATGTTTGAATACGATAAGAGATTATGGGTCAATTTTAAATGCAAGATGGTTGAATCTTACAATATGCAATTTGTCATTTAGCATAAAAACTTATATGTTTCCAAAGCTTGATGGTGATCTATTCAACGTTATACCAATCAAACTCACAAATATTTCATTTTCACGTCTGTATTCACAAAGCATGGATTTAGTAACTTTTACGAGTCAAAGAAAGTGAATGTTTACTTTGATCAAAATCTCATTTTCTTATGATATATTTAACTAAGTATAAACCTAATTATAAAAGAGATTAGTGGAAAACATATTTTCCTTAACCCCATACTATTCTACATATTTTCAAAAAGAAAAACAATTGAGGAACCATTCAAGTCAAAGAAACCAGTGATTTAAGTATAATATATACATTTGTCGTATTAGTATTATTACGATTAATAATATTATTTGTTATATATATATATATATATATATATATATATATATATATATATATATATATATATATATATATATATATATATATATATATATTCCCAAGAAACATTATTAATTAATTCTATTATTTTCTTAGCTATATATTTCTGTTATTGTTAAAAATTTATAAGTAATTCGTAATACAAAACAACTTTACACCTTATTTACAATAACATTGTTCACTTCTTTTTAAGATGAATACATGATAAACTATTATTTTTAATCTACTATCCTTAACGTTGATAAACCAATACAAATTACATTAAGATTAAAAATAAATTTTATATAACGCCACCACCAGCATAACAGGTTCATAGGCTAAAATCCTCTTTTAGGATTTACTGGATGGTTATCAAACCTTAGTCTATTGGGTTTGATACAATATATGAAGTAAATGTACTCATCACTACATATACGAAGGCATACAAATAAAAAGTAGAGAACGTATTTTCTTCGATAAAATTCTCCTACTGAATTATCTAAGGGCTTATTTTCTACAGTAAATTTTTTTTCTACAAATCATCTGATTCAGAAGTATCTTGTAATACTACTTTTTCTATCAGATAAAAAGTTCCCTGTATCTCGGTTTGCTTATTCCAGCTCCCAGTGACATGAAAGCTCTCTCCACCTAAAAGAAAGTTACACCATATATATTATTACAAGTTACCTGCTAACAGTAAAAAAAAAAAAATCCTTGAAAAATGTCAAAATTTTATGATATTATTACAAAAGTGTCAAAAATATATACTCAAATTTTCTTTAAATTTAAATCACATAAGATATGATTAAAAGAATATATGCTCAAGTTGCCCTTTACCTAAAAATATATTTAACTTAATTTAATATATTATTTATGTGACTGTCCACAATGTTGCATGCAGGTAGATCTGAAAGAGCAATATAGTTTTTATATACTAACCTGATTATTATGTAATGTTTTTGCTGTGAAAGATAAAATCTTTATTTGATTAGCAGTCGTCATTGATGCATTCATTTGTTGGATCTCTTCTTACCTGATAGAAAAATCACAGAAAATTAAATTTGTGAATAAGATTTTTCTGCCATCAGTATAAGCTAACATAATGTCTAAAAAATGTTAAGTTCTAAATTTCTGAGATAGATAGACTATTTTACTTTCATTTCTGAGATGAATAAATGAAGTGATTTGTTAATGTAGTTAGATATATATGTCAAAAGAAATGGTTAAAAATAAACATAATGCTTATTACTAAATGAATTGTTGTGGTCTCTCTAGATGGTGTGAAGTCTGCATAAAATATAATAAACAATAGAGCTGATGGTGGTTGGAGAGAGTAATTGAAATCAAGTGAAAGAAAAGCTACAAAGAAAATGGTAACTAATTTTGATGCAGTGTCATGTACCAATATTTTCCTTTCTCCTTTCCTATCAAAAGTAATGGTTATGATTTCCTTATCCAACAAACATTTCTTCTACACTAAAGGAAAATAACAACGGTTATTTTTACCTATCTGCACCGGTTCTACAACTCAGACATATACAAACGAGGTAAAAAGTCTATCACTTTTTGTCTCGGGTTTGAACCGAGGCAAAACAATATATGCTTTTGCCTCGGTTCAAATGCAACCGAGTTCTTTACCAGGCAGCAGAGGGGGTCTTATGCCCCAGTTTAAAGTTGAACCGAGGCATTTTTTTAATTTTACTCAGGAAGGCCTTTTCCAGATTCACTCTCTCTCTCATCTCATCACCTTCCCTTCTTTGCATCAACCCCCAGGGATATGCTCTCTAAGCATGAGTTCCATCCACAATAACTCATAAACCCTCCTGTTGAAGGGTGGCTCAGAATTTCCAATTGGGGTGCCCAATTCCTCACAATCAGCCCCTTGCCTTCCACTCTCTCCTCAAGAAACAGACAAGATAAAATTCAAGAAAAATGCAGACAGAGTTCATAACTAGCAACTTATGCTGGCAACAAAAAAGTACAACAATAACCCTTACAACAAAATAAAAATCCAAAATGCAAAGGACCAAAATAACCAGCAGTCATCCTTCACTCCTTCCTTCGCTTATGTTGCTGATTCAGATCATTGTCCTTAATTTCCTCCAGGACCTTATCACCAGAATCAGAAGGTTTTAAAACCTCGGCTACATCATCCAGACTTTCATCATTATCATCATTTTCGTAATTTCATTTGACTCCTCTAGGTTTTCTTCTTCAGGCTTCTTTCTCCATGATTCTATCAAAGTCATCATTTCCCTATTAATCTGTAATAAAATAACAGAAATGACAAAACAAAAGTGAGATCAAACAAAAATAAAAATCTGTATTAGGTGAGTTAACAATTGTAGAATACTCCAACCCACTACAAGAAAAATCACTATTACATACCGCTAAAATCTGTATATAACATCAAAAATCCGTATATAAAATAATTTTACATACGAATTATATACGGACAAAAATCCGTATATAAAAAAGGCGTAGCTAAATTATATACGGAAAAATCCGTATGTAAATTACATACGGATATTATATACGGATAAATCCGTATGTAAATTACATACGGATATTATATACGGATAAATCCGTATGTAAATTACATACGGATATTATATACGGATAAATCCGTATATAAATTATATACGGATAAATCCGTATATAAATTATATACGGATATTATATACGGATAAATGCGTATGTAATTTACATACAGTATGTACTTATGTATTTATTGTTTACAACATATTTAATTAGATTTATTTTTTCTAATAGTTATATAATTAATATTAAAATTTTTACACATTAAAACTTCTCATAAAATTATAAATAATTACTACCAGATTATAAATGTTAAGAATTTATAATATATAATTGTGTTGAAAATCAAATAATTAAAACATGAAAATTTTATTTGAATACTCTATAAAGAGAGTTCAAAGAAATAAATACAACTACTTAATATTAATATCTCATAACACTCAAATTCAACTTTTACAATAATTTAAATCTAAAACAAACAGGTCCTTGTATAACATAGAGTTGAATATTAACTTAAACTAGAAACTCCAAAGCAATTGCTGATAGCTCTGCAAATGTTGCACATATAATTATTGGGTGGAAGACCTTTTTCAAGTTTGATAGCAATCTGAAAACAAAGGGATAAGAAAAGGCATAATTATAGTTAGTTCTAATAAAATGCAAATACAATGTTGCATGACAGTATAAAAGAAAGTCCATTCCATATTCATCCTTTCATTCTCAGGTGAGAACTATGATAAGAATTTCAATATCAAATCATATAATAAATACAAATTTATCTGATAGAACCAAAGAAACTCTGAATTCTCTTGACGAAAAAGTCTGATACATTATTGGATTATTTACTCGATCTTTACCTTGAATGTTTCTTACATATTTTTGTTTAGTGCATCGAGAATACAACCAGAACAGTATGCTTTCAAATGGGGATCGGGATCACTAACTGGATAATTCTGAGTTAAAGGCACTTATGGAACAAATTGGAGAATCAATGACAAGAACTCAATCGTTAATAATTTTGTTAGATGCATTAGCTAACAAAAAATTAGTTAAATATTCAGTTAGGAAAAGTATATAATAGAGACAATTGAAAACATGTAAAATTTAATATGGAGCCTGTTTTTATTTGGTTCTCCAAATTTAGAAACAATATATTTGATTCCTATAAAAACGAAATGACAATCATCTCCTTCAAAAGAAAGAAAAATAATGAAAAGGGAGAGAAGGGCAAGAGCGCAAATCATACAGAAGTGGATACCATTGTCCCTAGAGAGTTGGGCATTGTTTGTTTAAGAGTTGAATGGTTGACTGAAGGTATTTGTCTTTGGCACTCAAACATGACTTGGCAGTTTCTATCAGTGTAAGGCAAACAGGTGATAATTCACTGTTTAGCTGCCATTAATCAAGAAAGAAACCGTTATCAGAAGGCTGTGGTAGACTCTGGGCATGATTTAGATCCGCAAAACATATAGACACGCTACAAACCCAGTTAATGGGTTAACTTCATTTTGATTTAGATACCCATTGGACTGGGTAGTATTCCTAAACCGGAAATAGTTTTGTAATGTTTTTCAAGAATTTATAAATTGAAATTTGAATCCTCCTTTTTCCCACGTCAATGATAATGAGAAGAAAGTTCAAACAACTAAAGAACAGCTTACCATAAAAGATGATGCAATGCAATTGCAAGCTTCAAGTGCCATAATTCCTCGAGCAGCCTATATTTTAGCACAATAAACCAATATTTATAATTGGTTAAATTAATCAAACAACAAATTTAGATAAAATGATGATACCTGGGAAGGTTCCTGTTGAACAGCACTAAGCAGGTTCTCAAGAACGAGCTTAGACAAAGAAACAAGTTCTTGATTGTAAGATGAATCCCCATAGTATAACATGTCATTGCCTGGAGTCTGGAAAGAAAAAATATATATTACTCTGACGCTTTAGATACATAAACCATACACCACTACTTGTCAGGAACCGTGATTTACAAAATGAGTGTAAGTAAGATAAAACAGGTGAAACTAAAGAAAATCTTGGAAAAACTGATTATAAGAACTAACATCTGAAACTAGGAATTATGACTTCTACAGACTATCTTAATTTCAATGATGAGTGGATATAATACTATAGTCTCACCTCTCCACCTCTAAGTTCCTGCAGGCTGTGCCTAAAGGAAAAGAAATGCTCCCAAGTGGTAAGATGTGATTAAATCCTCGAAACACTCCTTGCATTGCCAAGGAGAGAATAACGGCAGGAGCATTGAGGAACCTCAATCTCAAATACTGTTGTGTAGGGTGTGGCATGGGAGAGTCCTGCATAAATAATTCATATTACTTGGCAATCATCCTATGCTCAAATAAGATCAAACTACTAAAGGAACAAGTTAAAATAAACACCAAAGTGAATCCTAAAAGTTGGAAATGCACAAAACCTTTTATTGGTTTTCCTACAGAGCAATAGATCATTACTCTTGAGCAGAAGCCAAGAAAACTTTCCCTAAAGGCAAACGCAATAGCCCTCCTCATTCTAGCACCCCTTCTTTTTTTTTCTCAATTGCAAAAAAAACGTGAACACTTAAGGAATCAAAATAATTGGCAGCAAATAAAATAAACTAAAACTACTCCTAAGCTGGAATAAAAAATTTGAAAGTATTCTAAACAAATGAAAGTGTGCTTCTCTTCTCTCCATGCTGCACCAACTCAGAAATAAAAGAAATATGCATCATGTAAGCCACTTCTCTTTTCTTCACTTAAATCACCAACCACCCTTCCACTTTTGCTTTCTAAAGTGGATGAATTCTTCTCCACATGGCAGCTGCACCAACTTAAGCCGTGACCCCACTTACTTTCAATGACCGTGCTCTCTTCTTTCATCAAAGAAAGAAAATAATTTGACACCTTGTGCAAGTTCTTTCAACTCAAATAAATCAGCTTTTTCTAAAAGAAACCACAAATCACCGTGAGCAACAATCTAATCACCAAATGAAAATGACAAAAGCTACCAACATGCACACTTCTTCACAGCAAAATAACACTAATATAAAAATAAAAATCTGGTTCAAACATAAAGACAAAAACAAGAACAAGACCATGTGTTCTTCAAAATTCTCCTCGGTTTCAACATAGACAAGAAAACTAAAAACCTTCTGCGGCGTCACCATCCATCTAAGAAAGGAGAATGAAATGCTTCTCTTCCACTAATCCCACGACAGCTCCCCTTTTTCCTGGTTGAAGTGCTTCCAGCTTGCAAAGAGTAAATGTATCACTTCCAATATCCAGAAAAATTGTGTTATTTCTTTTCATCAATCAACAATATTCATATCCACTGAACCTCTGAACCAGTTTTTATCACTGCTATTATCCACTACCTTTACCTCCACAACATAACACAAGCGCTAACTTCCCCAAAGCTCCCCATAATTCATAATTTTTTTCGCATCCAAACAATTGAAAGTAAATGAAAAAAAATGCATTGATTTGAAAAAGGAAAAACCCTCCTCACCAAAATCAAATCTCTACAATCTAACACAACTAAGCTGAACCCACTCAGATGTCAAATTAAGAAATTCAAAATCAAACCCATAACATCCAAAAAAAAAGCAAAGTATTGCTTATCATATTACTCGGTAATAGAGAAAAACTAGTAAATCCCTAATTCTAAAATCTTTTCATGCTTATTAACGAATTATTGCGGGTAACCTGAATGAATTAAACACAGATTAGGGTTGACCCTTTTTCGATTTTACGCAATACTAGCATTAGAGATTACTACGAAAATTAAGGAAGAAAGGATTACTTACCAGATGAAGGTCTTAGCATCATCCTAACGAAGACCGCCACTGAACCATAGAGGTGAAACGAAGGTGCTGAACGAGATTCCTCAACGAGGCACAAGGAGATTTAGGGAAAAGGTTTTTCTCACGAACACAGCTCGAGTGTTTCAGTGCGTTCGAGAGATGAGAGTTTCAATGCATCGAGAGTGAATGGTTGAAGTTAGGGTTCAAGAGAGATTTGAGAGAATCAAAGCGTGGAGAGTGGAGAGTGGAGAGTGGAGAGTGGAGAGTGCATGGAGCGTGAAGAATTGAAGTTAGGGTTGCAGAGACATTTGAGAGAATCAGTGCGTATAGAATGGAGACTTAAGCTTAGGGTTGCAGAGACATTTGGGACAATTTGTGGAGAATGCAGAGCTAGGGATCGAGAGAGATTCGAGAGAACACACCTCAAGCGAGTGTTCCACCAAACAAGGTTCGAATGAAATATAATTTCAATCTTTTCGAAATAAAATTAATTTTCAGATCCGTATGTACTATCGGTGGGTAACACTTGCTTCTGTACTTACATACGGTTATTATCCTTAGGAAACTCTTCTGCCACCAAGCGCAAAAAATATATACGGATTTTATATACGGATATATCTGTATATAAAATCCGTATATAATATCCGTATATAATTTTATTTTTAAGATCTGTATATAATATCTGTATATAATACTCATGTTATATACGGATTAAAATCCGTATATAATTATCGGTAGATAATAATCATTTTTCTTGTAGTGACCTAAGAAGCATAATCACACAAATTCTAGAACCCGTCCAAGCATGTTTGCTGGTGGGCAAGGGTACCCGAGATCCAAACCTTGAGGGCGCTGATAACGCCGGACGGTCCCGCCGTAGCTTCATTCACGGGGATTGAGGGCTTGGGAGCAGGCTGGACCGGGTGCTAGGCCAGCTGCTCCACCACTGGCACGGGCCGCACAAGGCTGTCCATGAACAACACCTATGATCTGAGAAACCCAAAAAAAAGGGAGAGAAAGGGGATAACAGCTGAAGCAATGTAGATCTGAGAAAGGGGATAAAAATACTAAAATTGGGGAAGGGGATCTGGATTATAACTCTAGGCGGAGGCGCGACGATAGAGGCGCTACGACAGAGGCGCGACACAGAGGCAGAGGCGCTACGAGTGAGGCGGAGGCGGAGGCGATTGCACGGCGACGAAGATGTTGGCAGCAGCGACGAGGCAGAGGTGAAAGGCGGCAACAATGGCCAACGAGGTGGCGAAAATGGCTTGCGCGACAATGGCAATGACCCGCAAGGAAGATGAAGCAGCAATGGCCTCAAGGAAGATGAAGAATGGCTCTTGCACAAGGAAGAAGAAGGAGAACGCAAGAAAGAAGAAGAACAATGGCAGAGGAAGCAGAAGAACGCGATGCTGCGAAGAAGAGAATGAAGAGGGTAGGTTAAAATTTCTTAAGTTATAGTACCTCGGTTATTAGCCCACCCGATACCTATGAACCTTTTGACACCAGCTCCTAAGGACCCGAGGCAATAGTGATTCAGACAAGTAGATTTGAAATGTTTTTATGACTCGGTTTCTTCTCAACCGAGGCAATAGGCGTTTCCTAAACGATTTTTATGCTTCGATTTCTTTTATAACCGAGTTAAAAGACTCTTTCTGCTTCGCGTGTCCTGGAACCGAAACATAAACATTCGTTATTATTACAAACGTGCCACCGCGTTTTTATATACTTTGGTTTTGATAAAGAAAATGCATCATTTCCATATAGCAAACATTTATGAAAAACATGTTTTATCCATGGTAAGAAAATCATGGCAAACTGGGGAATATGTTTTAATAATATCAAAGTAAAAGTATAACATAAATAAGATTAGAATTGTGAACCCAAAAAGAAAAGGAATCATCTTACATGTCACTTCTTTCAATTTTGACAATGTTTTATGTAGGGTTCCCATGTTTGGTGAAGAAGATATCTAAATCTTCATCTAACTCATCAAGAATATAATTTGGCTTCTTTATACTGGATCTTTCACCAAGCCGTTCAGCTAAACTATATACATTCTGCTGTGATAGAATTTTCTCATAAGCAAGCAGAAACAACACCAGAAAACTTTTTGTATCAACCAACAAAAACTTACAAATAGTATATAAAAAACTGTTAAACTTCTTCTACATTTATCATCAATCAAGGAAATAAATTGAAAATTTCAGGGAAGAAACAACTTACAGTATAAGTTGAATCACTTTTCGCAATGTTTTTTCTAGGTCTCCCTTGTTTCCTAGGGAGAATAATTGAATAGTCATAATCATTAATAATATTTTTTCCCTTCCTTTGACGGGAGTTTCTAGGAAGTTAAGAACTTAAAATATTTTATCAAATATTGAATAGTCAGAATCATTAATACCAAGAAAAAGTTAAGAACTTAAAATATTTTACCAAATAATTCTAAACATCTTTTACATTTATCAACAAATTTACAGCAAAATATCATTAACTATCATTCACTCACTGATTGAGCAATTCCCACAATGCCTTAAATCATATTAAAATTGCTAACACAAAAACGTGAACTAACTTACAGTATCATTTCCATCAACTTTCACATCGTTTTCTGCATATTCGTCATGTTCTCTATGGAAAATAATTTGATCTTCCTCATCTCACTCATCAAAGTTATAACGGGTCTGCAACTCGATCTTTCATGAAGTTGAATTAAACTACTCATTTTCTGCTAAAAATGTAGAATTTATGCATAATTAAGAGACAACAATAATTAATAGAATATTTAAAACAACTTCTATAGAAAGAAAAATACATTTAATACTTCTTATCATAGAACCATGATATTTTATTCTATTGCATTGACTCCTTGTTAGCTAACAATTATTACTTCCAATTTGAAGTAATATAAAACAACATTCATTGTTCTCATTATTTAATATTAACAATGACAGTACCTTTTTTTTATTAAATTATTAGGTAATAATTTAATTATTTAATTATTCGTTTACAAAATTAAAAAACCTTTTCAATGACGTACATATATATACTATAAACAATTATAACATTTACATCTATATATAATAAACTCATTTGTACAAATATATATTATCTATCAGATAAAAAATATCATATAAGAATAGCTGACTTTGGATGAGAAAGCACAACAACAAGAAATAATATTACATGAAATTCAAATTATTTAAAGCTAAAATATTATTACAAGTTATCTGCTAATAATGAAAATAATAAAAAACATATCTCAAAAATGTCAAAATTTTATGATATGATTACAAAATTGTCAAAAATATATACTCAAAATTTCTTTAAATTTAAATCATATAAGATAGGATTAAAAGTATATCTGCTCAAGTTGCCCCTTTACCTACAGTTTAGGTATCACAATATTTATCTTTTTCATATCAATTTCTCAATACACATGCAGAATAAAATTTGTTTGTACTATTTAATTATTACTAATAGAATTTATTGATAATTAAATACTATATAATAAGTATTATTTTTTAATTATTTTTATAATAACATTTGAGTTATTTATAATATTTAACTTTTTTTCATCGATTTACTTGCTAAATACCTTTGAAACTTCAAATAAAATTAATAAAGTTTGAATAAAAGTATTAAATTTTAAAGACAAGAGATTATATTAATCTAAAATTTTAAAAAATAATTTTATTTATATAATTAAGAGATAAAAAATATATTTAACTTAAGTTAATAAATTACAATATTGCAAGTTTTAAAACAGATAGATCTGAAGAGGAATGTAATTTTTATATGCTAACCCGATGATTATGTAATGTTTTTGCTGTGAAAGATAAAATCAGCCTCCGTTGATTTTTGATGCATACATTTGTTGGATCTCTTCTTACTTGATAACAAAATCACAGAAGATTAAACAATAACAAATATAATTTGTGAATAAGATTGTATAAACTAACATAATGTCAAAAAAATTTTAAGTTCTAAATTCTGAGATAGATAGACTATTTTACTTTCTTTTGTGAGATGAATAAATGAAGTGATTTGTTAATGTAATTAGATATATATGTTAAAAGAAATGGTTAAAAACATAATGCTTATTCCTTCATAATGAAAAAGAAAAAAGAAAATCTTATACAAGTACACAAACTATATGTAAAAATTTATTCAGAATATACAAGAACATTAATAAAAAAAAACATCCTCGTATTTTATGAAAACTTACAACCTGACAGAGGAGTTTTCGGCTTTTAGGCTTCCAACCAAAATATGAAAATGAAGACACAATGAAGAGAAGGAGATGCGGCATGAGACTTTAGGGTTTTAGGTTGTCTTTATATCGTCGAACATGAGGCTCACTATCTTCTCAATTATGTATGTAGTTCTAAAAGTTTTATCATTATTTAATTATTATTATTATTTTTGTTAAATAAAAGCAATTATTTAATTTCTGTAAACCTGAAAATAGATATAAAATCATAATCTTGTAGAATATACATCATAATATATAATATATGAACAACTTATAAAATTAGTATAAATTAAATTTTATTCAATAAGAAAATGATTAATTTAGTCAAATAAATGTTTCATACTAAATTGAATATTCATTAATAAAATAAGATATATATATAATGATAAAAAAATATAATCAGCTTAATTAAAATAATATGATATAATAAATAATTTGTCTCTATAATTCATTGAATTTCTTAAAGAAATTCTTATGGTGACATTTTTTTAGTGTATATATTGATGTGGAAGTCTAGATATTAGAGGTTATTTTGTGGTTCAATAATCATTCAAATTTAAGTAAGTAGAATGGAATACATGTTGACACTAATACAAAAACGAGTTTTGACCTTCGTTATTTTTGACCTTTGACATTAGTCTGATGTCTTAGGTGGAGATATCAATTTGACATTGGAGTAACAAAAACATCAAATTACCTTGATCTTGAGCAAAATTGATGTCCATTGACAATGGACAGAGAGGAAATTTGGCGAGGGAGAAAAGAGAACTTGTCGTTAAAAGAACTTGTCCTATGCCCGAAAACAATCGATCAAATGAAAGAAAATTATATCCAAAGAATCCAATTAACATATACATTCGTGTTAAAGGAAGAAGAAATTACCTAAGTTAGTACATTAAGTTCCATGAATGTGTTAATTAATTTGAGAGTGTAATTTGTTGTTATTTTATGTTTTGTTGTTCTTGCAACCTATTCTTTACAGCTACTTGTATTAATTAAATTTGATAATCATTTTAATCAATTTAATACTTTTTTATATTAATATTATGGATTTTGTTAGATATATTAATTGGATCCATTTACCTTACTAATGAGTTGTATTTGTAATTTTGAAAATCCTATATGAAAGGATGAAAATCTATTATTTGTAATTTTATAATATATTTTACAAAATTAGAAGCAATACCCATTAGTCAGATGTTTGGATTCAAATTATTGTAAAGACATAACATAGTAGATCAATAAACATAATAGAAGTAGGCATGAATAGAGTAGGTTTCAAGAATAACAAAACTTGAAATAATGATACATTACACTCTCAAATGGATTAATGAATGAATGTCCTTTAATGCACTAATATTAGAATGCAATTAACAAGGTGAGTTAGAATGTAAATTATGACAGCAATTTGATTGAAACATGATCTAAGAGCACAATCTCCTTCAAGATTGGATCTGAAATCTGATGCAACATGCTGGCTTCAGCTTCCTCAATTATGTCGTTTATATGTTCATTCAAAGAAGTCAATGTCTACAGTTTATTTATATGTATCTAACAATTTCAATGTATACGGTTCTTATTTGTTTGGAGCATGAGGTGTAATAGTTTATATTTGATTAAATTATTAATAACAATATTATAGATGTGTTTTATTATTTGTTTGCAACGTTTTATTTTTATGTTTTCTGCTGCCTTTAGTTTATGCTTCTTTTGCTTTTGTGAATGTTTCTTGCTTTCATTTTCAAAAATACTTGTTGGGATTCCCTTCCTTACATTGATACATTTCTATATATTAGATTAAACTTCAATTATTCGACTTACAAAATTTGTTATCAACTTGATTTGTGTTACCGTTATCCAGTCAGAATGAATGACTTCAACATTTCTTACTGTGATTGGTTATGAAAAAAAATACGAAGCTCATGTGCAGTTTGAAATGATGGCGTTTATTCAAGAATATAACCACACACCAATCAATATGGTTTGCGACCTCATGGAAAACATCTAGGCAATTCTCTGAATATAGAGTGTGAATTGAGCGTGTGAATTATTATGTAAGTGTTTCCTTTTCTGTCGTTTTGATAATAAGGGATACTGTTTGCGATTTATTTTTTTCTCTCACCTTTTTTCATTTTGTTTCTTTTATTTATGTTTGATTTTTCAATCAGAAACTAAATTGAAAAACTATATAAAAAATGTGTTTTTGAACTCATTTTCTTAACTTTCCGATAACTTATTTCAAGTATACATTTGGGTACTTAAAAATATTTTTTCACACCAGGTTATATTAATAATAAATAAAAGAAAAATGATAATGTCTCCTGAAATAATGTTTCTAAAAGAATGCTATAACGCCTGCTGAAACAAAATCTAAAATAATGTATATATATATATATATATATATATATATATATATATATATATATATATATATATATATATATATATATATATCATAGTATTGTTTAATCTAATGATCATAATAAATAATTTATGAAACTATTATTAAAAGTGAAGATGAGAAGTAATTAAGTCAATAATAATAATAATTTATCTTTGGCTACAATTTCATCAAATTGTGCGATTAATTAAAAGTAAACATCAATTTATGAAATAAAAATTGATAATAGAAAACAAAACAATTTTGATAAAGATAATTTTAAGTTGAAACTTCGAGTTATATGAAGAAGATAAAAAGAAAAACAATTGTTAGGAGTGTTATGAATAGAGTCAAATAATTGTTAAATTATATTGGTGCTGTGAGAATATAGAAGTTTTGTATTGGTTTATGTTGTGGTTCAAAGTTTAGCGAGTTTTGTATTGGTTTATGTTTTGTATTGAGTTTGTTAGTAAGATCATTCTAAGAGCAATTGGTAATTTTTGCTTACGTTTTAGGTACTCAATTGTGAGGTAAACTTCTATTGTTGAATGCCTAGTTATTGATTGATTAGTTTTATCACGACGATATACAGCTCACCAGTGTTAAGTGGAGTAAAGTGAAGAGGATCATGATGGAAGTTTGAAAATACCAAGTTCAGTCAACAATCCAACAAGTTGAAAGATTGTAGAGCTTTTCTCGACATAACTTTTAATTTTAACTTGATGGATGATATTAGAGACTCTAGTTAGCATTTTACTTTTCATAAGATTGAAATGGACCAATAAACATGCTTCAACTAGAAACAAATATACTTGAATTCTAAAATATTAAAATACATAATACTTGAATTTGTTTGAATGGATGAAGTGATTAAAATATTTTAGATTTCAATTTTTATGTTTGGATAAAACAATTCAATTTCTATTTTAAGTTAAACTCAAATCTATCTTTGAGCTTAAGTTGAGTTAACTCGACCTTCAGTCCAACACAACTTATCTTGATTTCGACTTGGATCGACTTGGTTTGATGTTTGGCTCGAGATGATTTAGCTCGATTTTCGACCTTGACAGATTCAGTGTAGACTCGACTCAACCTTCAGTTTGGACACACTCGACTTAACTTTGGTCAAACTAACTTGACTTGATATTTGACTAACTCGGTTCGAACTTCAACCCTAATCGATTCGACTTAACTTTCAGCTCATATCGATTCGACTTAACATTTAGCTCAGGTCGAAGCCAATTGTTCCATATACATATATTTGTATTTGTACATGCATCTTTTTCGTTTCAAATATTAGTTAAATTTTTTTTTATATTAAATAAAATCACAAATAAAATATTATTAAGTATCTAATGTGAAAATTATATATATATTGTTTTTCTCCACTATCAAATATAAAAAAAATTATAAAATCAAATGAAAACAGAAAATAATAGTTGGATAAATGTTAAATATAGAAAACATTACCCAATAAATAAATTACGAAACTAATGACAAGAAAAAAAAAAGTAAGATTTTTAGATTAGTTAAAAAATAAAAATAAAGGTGGAGTACTGATAAAGGTATGGGGAAAATACGTACATACTTATTCCTATATTTAAGGAATCATAAGAAAATATTTTGTAGATACCAAAATAAAAGTACACAAATTTTGGATATTAAATTTATAAAATATATTAAATTTTTTAAAAAAATTACTTTTAATTAATATATTCATTTATACATGTAGTGATTCACTGAGTGCTAACGATACCAATTTTAAAAATCTACCTATATAATTAAAACGGGTTCAAATAGTCTTAAGTAGAAACATATTTGTTTCGGTGAAGAGCTGTGTTCGTCCAATGTCTTCACGTTCTCCTCTGCTCGTACTTCGTGCTTCCGGTCCTCTATACTCACTCCTCAATTTTCTCCTCAGTCCGCGGGTGGGAGACCTGCGAAAGATTCTCCGATGTCAAAGTCAGTTGAGAGCAATGGTGTTTTTCTATCGAACAGTAATAAATGTGCAGTAAATGCAACCTATCTACCACTCACCTTGGATCTGTATTTATAGTTTTCGCTATGGGCTTGGGATTAGTGAAAAGTTAATCACGGCCCAATTCAGCCCAATAGCTTTTAACCACTACTTACCTTAAGCTAAGTTTATTAGTGACGCGACCGACCGGTCTCACGGGACTTAGCCTCATGACAGGCCGACCCTTATAGGCATAACTGGCTGGTCCGCGGCATGGCCGACCGGTTTCACGTGAGTTGCTTTTCCCCTAGGTGTCAAGTGGTAAGGTTGCGTGATTGTGGGCGCACAGGCGTCCGACCTACCGTGCCCAACCCTTCCTGACAGTAAGCAGAAGGGTAGCTCCTTGGGTCTCATGTGGTGATGTGGACGTCCGTCCTGTTTGGCGTCCGGTCCCTACTGGTACACAAGCCCCCCAAGCCCTAGTGCAGGTAGGACTTTGAGTGCGACATGGTGGGGGCTAGCGATCCGTAATTGGGCCAAATCTCGTGGGCTTTTGGATTTGGAATTTTGGCGGGAAACACGTGTCACATCCGCAATGGCGGAAGGGGAAACGGCTTCAAATCTGAAGCGTTGGTCGTGTTGGCTTTGGACGACGCGGATGCGTTCAACAGTTACAAAAATTTTTCTATAAATAGTGGATGGGAGCGTTGTCACTTTCACTTTCTCCGTTTCGTCCAAGCTTTGAAATTCTTTTTCCCTCAGGTAATAAATGGTCGTTGTCCATATTGAATCTGCTTCTGAGTCGTCGGGCGGAGTCCGGGGAGGGGGGGGGGGGTCGGCAAGGAGTGGCGGCGATTCTCCGAGTTCAGTTTCCTCTCGTTTTCTGGATGAGGCTGTCGGGTCTTCAGGGCCGGATCCGGAGGCGCCGGACATGGCAGGCGATCGGATATTCCACGGCGTCCCTATCTTCTTACTCTAGGGTGGTGTCCGTGTAGATGGTTCTCCCTTCGAGCCGGACGGTCAGGGAACAGTGGTGTCCGACTAGGCTCCCTACGTTGCTAGCTTGTATGCTTCAGCGTACGACTCCCGCAAGGATCTGGAGTGGAGGGTCAATCGTACTCATATCGTCCGGGATGTAGAGGACTCAAGACTGATCCGAGCGGGAGTCAGTTTGAGAAACGAAAGGGTCTACTACGGGAAGAGGTCGAGCCCGGGTGCCTTCGACTTCTTCTACATGTACGTCAACGTCTTCACTCAGCTTTTCGTCCGGGTGCCTTTTACAAAGTTTCAAATGGCTGTCCTCCGGGAGGCTAACGTGGCTCCAGCACAGCTGCACCCTAACTCTTGGGCGGCCGTGCAAGCGTTCTTGGCTATGTGCTTGGCCGTGGGCGTCACTCCAACGATTCCTGTCATCTTTCACTACACGGAAGTCCGTCCGCCTCCCAATGGCGGTTGGGTGTCCTTCACTTCAGTTCGGGAGAGGACACTCTTCCGCCCCTTCTCGGATTCGTTCAAAAATTTCAAGCACCACTATTTCAAAGTCATCATCGACGCCGCCGGCCGCCACGAATTCCACAATGGCGAGGGGAACCCATTGTTCCCTTTTTACTGGACGAGGGAGCCCCGGAAAATGAAGGCGTTCCCTGTGGGAGTGTTGAGTCCGGCCGATTTAGAGGCCGTGCGTACCACCAATGCCCTCCCCCGCCGGATATCCGCCCGTCACTTGGTCGAATGCCTTAGTTTGAGGATTGTGGACAAAAGGCGTTAAGTATGATATTATTATATTGGGTTTGTTTGTATCTAGTATACTGATCTTAACGTTTCTGAATTGGTTTATTTCTTTCAGATCTTATGACGACTCCTGCACCCCGTCAATCCAACTACATGGCCTCCAGGAAGCGAGGTGGAGCCAGTTAGTCCTCGGCCCGGCCAAAGGTCGCGCCGAACGCACCCCGTCCTCCGCCTTCGAGACGATCCTCATCGGCTGGCCGCCTACCCCCGGTGCTCATCACGCAACTGCAAAAAATCCCCCAAGTTGAAAATGTCGGGGGTTCTACACCTGAGGGCTGGGCGTCTGGTCCGGATCCCCTCTCTGGTCTTGCGGCCGTCCATGTGGATCCGTCATCTGAGGCGGCCACTGCCTCTGTTGCCCCTTTGGTGCGTAAGAGGAAGGATCCTGCGGTCGAGGGTTGCAAGGACAAGGAAGGTTCGTCGTCGCGGTCAGCGTCGAAGAAAGCCCGCAAGGGCAAGGAGAAGGAGAAAGACAAGGAGAGGGTCCCCTCGGTGCCACTACCGGGCGATATATTTAGTCTGGCGTTCAGCATGAGCGACCGGACGAAGTTCCACATGAGCTCCTCCCAGCGGGCGCTCATTGAACCTCTTTCCGAACTGGAATTAACTAACGCCATGCTGGAGATGTCGACTCGGGCGGCCTCCCTGACGATGTATCTGAAGGAGTTCGCCGACCGTCCTGGGGTGGAGGACGTGCGTGCTGAGCTATTGGCCGAGAAGAAAAACTCGTCCTCCCTCCAATCAGCAATGGAGCAGCTGCTCCTGAATCAGGATGAGTACGATAAGTAGATCGAGCAGCTGGAGGCCGATCTCGAGAAGTCGAAGAAGGAAACTGCTAAAGCCAATGATCGCCTGGCAGTCGCCAGGGGCGATCACGAACGACTACTGGAGGAGTGTAATCAATTGAAGATCAAGGTTTCTCGCCAACAGAGCTCTGAGGTCGGGCTCCTCAAGGTGAACCGGGCTTTGACCAATGATCTGACCAAAGCCAATGAGAAGATTGCCGAGCTCGAGGCGACCATCGTCTTCGAGCGTGAGGAGAGTTTTAATAAAGCCCTCCGCCAGGCATCCCTTCTGACTGGTATACAGGAGTCGTTCGCCCTGGGCTTTGACATTGAGAAGGACGTTTTCAACGGCGTCCTTGTGGATCTCAACACAGTTGACGACGAGGAGCCAGGGATCGAGGGGCCCTCCGGAGCCGCGGGAAACGTCGAGGCCGGGAAGGCTGAAGCTGAAGAAGAAGAGGGCGGTAGAGATAACTAGAATTTTATTTTTATACTTTGATTTTTTGTAATGTGTTTTCTTGTGGCCGCCCGCCCAACATCTTGGGTTGTCGAGATGTTGGCCGGATCGTCCTTTTGTAAATGCTGGCACGTCTTGGTGCCTTTGCTGATCAATGCACAACTTCATTTACTTAGCTTCTTTTAAGTTTTCACGACGTACTTATTTGCATTTCTCGTTTGGCGTATTGATTGTCTGGGGGTAAACCCTTAAACAACTTTAAACTTTTTGCGGAAAGATCTTTCCGTTTGCCATCCGTCCAAGCCGGCTGTTGTTCCTGGGGGAACTTCGCGTTCATCGACTTGGACTCTTAAGGTGCAGATGGTCGTGGCTCTTCGGAAAGAATCCTTCGTTAACCGCCCGCCCAAGTTGACAGTGGTTCCCGGGGGAACTCTCCATTCATCAACTTGGACTTTCGAGGCGCAGACGGCAGTGGTTCTTCGGAAAGAACTCTCCGTTCACCGTCCGGCCAAGTTGACAGTGGTTCCCTGGGGAACTCTCCGTTCATCAACTTGGACTTTTGAGGCGCGGACGACAGTGGTTCTTCGGAAAGAACTCTCCGTTCACCGTTCGGCCAAGTTGACAATGGTTCCCTGGGGAACTCTCCGTTCATTAACTTGGACTTTTGAGACACGGACGACAGTGGTTCTTCGGAAAGAACTCTCCGTTCACCGTCCGACCAAGTTGACAGTGGTTCCCTGGAGAACTCTCCGTTCATCAACTTGGACTTTCCTTTTATTTGAGATTTAATCTTGGGAGAAAACGGACGTCCTGTCATTGAATTAATAGTTTGAAAAATGAAAATACAACAGCATAATTCAACTGAAATAAAATTTCAAGTGCGTAGCGTTCCAAGTGTTTGGAATAGGTCGTCCGTCCGCGTTTTGTAGTCTATACGCTCCATTTCCGAGTGCTTCGATCACCCGGAAAGGTCCATCCCATTTTGCTGCCAACTTGTCGTGCATGGCCACTCGGCGAGCTTCTCCAGCCTTCCTCCATACCAATTCGCCTTCCTGAAAGCTCCTCGGCCGCACCTTAGAGTTGTATTTTCTTTTAACCATGCGCTTGCATGCTTCGGCTCTTAAAGTCGCCCGGTCTCGACGCTCGTCCAGAGAATCCAGCTCAATCCTTAGCTCCTGGCCATTCAGCTGTAGGTCTTCGATCTGCCGTCGTAACGATGGCTCCCCCAGTTCAACCGGCAACATGGCATCAGTGCCATATGTCAAGTTAAAGGGAGTCTCCCCGGTTGTCCCGTGAGGCGTGCATCGATAAGCCCACGGGACTTCGGGTAGCTCGTCGACCCACACCCCCTTTCTTTCTCCCAATCGCCACTTCAGTTCGGCGACTACAGTCTTGTTCACTACTTCTACTTAACCGTTCGTCTGGGGGTGTTCTACAGAGCAGGTGACGTGTTTAATCCCGAACCCCTTAAAGAACTCGGCCAACTTTTTATCGATGAACTGTCGGCCGTTATCCGTGATGACGGTTAGTGGAAGGCCGAAGCGACATACCAGCCTCCAACAGAATTCTTGGACCTGGGCGACCGTTATGGTCGCGAGGGGTTCGGCCTCCACCCACTTAGTGAAGTAGTCCACGGCTACCAGGAGGAACTTCTTCTGGGCCCGGCCTATGGGGAACGGCCCTACGATGTCCATTCCCCATTGGGCGAACGGCCATGGCGACACGATTGTATGCAAAGGGTGAGGGTGCAGGTGAGTGTTATTGGCGTGCGCTTGGCAGCTGAGGCATCTTTGGACGAACGTCTTCGTATCTGCTTCCATGGTCGGCCAATAGTACCTTACTCTTGTTACTCGGGCCTTTAGAGCCCGCCATCCTGTGTGAAAACCACAGATGCCATTGTGGAGTTCATCCATGACATAGCGCGCTTCTTCCTTCCCAAGGCACTTAAGAAGGGGGATGGAGAACCCCCTCCTGTACAAGTTGTCTCCCACCAGTAGGTATCGTGCAATCCTTTTTGCTTCGCTGGGTTTGACGGGCCGTCCGTCGTCCTGCCGAGACATTATTTCTCTGATTTTGGATCGCCAGTCTTCCTCCTCGGTAGATACCGCCAGACAGTCGATTGAAGGTTGAAACAGCATTTGCCGTACGATAGTCGTTAGTTGCCCCTTTTCTTTTCCTGAGCTGAGTTTGGATAACATATCCGTCCGGGTATTTTCTTTCCTCGGGATGTGCTGGATGTCGATCTGGTCGAACCCCCTTGCCAACTCCTTTGCGCGATGGAAGTATCGCATCAATTGTTCTTCCTTCACCTAGAAGTCACCGTTCATCTGGCCGACGACCAGTTGGGAGTCCGTCCGACAAGTGATTCTGTTTGCCCCCATGTCTCTTGCCAACTCTAGGTCGGCCACCAGGGCTTCTTATTCCGCTTGATTATTGGAGACCTTGAACTTAAATATCAAGGAGTGCTCCAATAGGAATCCGTTGGAGCCTTCCAACACGACGTCGGTCCCGCTGACTAATCTACCGGACGCCCCATCCACGTACAAATTCCATTCGTCACGGCTGGCGGGAGGTAGCTCGGCCGCGAAGTCGGCTAGGTGCTGGCCCTTGACTGACCCTCTTGGTTCGTAGCGCAGGCCGAACTCGGACAGTTCTACTGCCCATGCCACCATGCGTCCCGCCAGGTCTGGTTTCCTTAGGATTTTTGAGATGGGGAAATCAGTTCTGACGACGACCTGGTGGCTTTGGAAATATGGCCGGAGGCGCCTTGACGCGTTTAATAAAGCAAGCGTTACCTTTTCCACTTGCTGATAACGAGTTTCTGCGTCCAGGAGTATGCGGCTGACAAAGTACACCAGCCTTGGTTGAGGTCGTTCCTGTGTTAACACGGCGCTGACTGCCGATTCTTATACGCCCAGGAAGACATGCAGGTCCTCCCCCGGCACCGGACGGTTCATTACGGGTGTGTTAAGCAGGATGGTTTTGACATCCTGAAAAGCTTGTTCGCACTCGGCATCCCATACCGAGCCAGCTCCCTTCTTCATCTTCCGTAGGACGGGTCTGACTCGTTCGGCTAACTTTGGAATGAACCGGGACAATGCGGTGAGCCGTCCAACGAGTCTCTGCACTTCTTTAAGGGTGGCCGGGCTCTGCATCTGCTGTACCGCCTCACACTTGTCGTGATTAGCTTCAATTCCTCTAGACGTAAGCATGAAGCCCAAGAATTTCCCGACCGCTACCCTGAATGTACATTTGGCCGGGTTCAAGCGCATCCCGAATTTTCTAACTTGGTGAAAAACTTCCTCCAAGTCCCTTATGTGGCCACCACCGTCCACCGATCGGACGACCATGTCGTCCACATATACATCCATGCATTTGCCAATTTGTTCCCGGAAGATCCGGTCCATTAATCGCTGGTAAGTAGCCCCGGCGTTCTTTAGGCCAAAGGGCATCACCTCGTAGCAGAAGTGTGCCCTCTTAATGATGAAGGTCGTCTTCTCCCGGTCAGGCCCATACATTGGTATCTGGTTATACCCAGAATACGCGTCCAGGAAGCTTAGCATCCGGTGTCCGGAGGCGCCGTCCACCAACGCGTCTATGCTGGGTAGGGGATGAGAGTCTTTCGGGCAGGCTTTGTTTAGATCAGTGTAATCCGTGCACATGCGCCACTTCCCGCTAGTCTTTTTTACCATTACCACGTTGGCCAGCCAAGTGGTGTAGGTGACTTATCTAATAAAGCCTGCCTCCTTCAGTTTTGCTATCTCCTCCTTGACAGCTTTCCTTTTCTCCTCTCCCATCCCTTGCTTCTTTTGTGCCACCGGACGGGCCTCTTTGAACAGTGCCAGTTTGTGAGACATGACCGATGGGTGAATCCCCGGCATGTCGACCGCCGTCCATGCGAACAGGTCCCTGTTCTTCCACAGGAACGACCTAAGTTCTTTTTCCACTCCGGGCTCCAATCCCCTCGCCATGGTAGTCGTTTGGGTGGGTTCCCTCCCTATTAGGATCGGTTGGGTCTCTCCCATAGGTTCCAGCCGGTCTTCCGTGTTTGTCCTCGGGTCGAGATCGGCCATGGCAACTTCGGAGCCGGTCGCCCTCCTCTTCCCTTGGTGGGTGTACAGCTTCAGACCGACAGCATAACATTCCCGGGCTGTCTTCTGATCTGCCCGGACCGTGCATATGGTTCCCTTTTCGGAGGGATACTTCATCGTGAGGTGGGGTGTGGATACGATTGCCCCGAAAGCGTTCAGACATGGTCGGTCGAGCAACACATTGTACGAGGTGTTGGCTTTGACCAGAAAATATCGGACCCTCTTTTCTTCGCTGGATCGCCCGGTCCCCAGCCTTGTCCTTAACTCCACATAACCATGGGTGTCCACTCTCTCTCCCGCGAAGCCTACGATTTGGTCGTTGTAAGGGACGATGAGATCCTCCGAGATATCCATCTGCTGGAAAGTTTTCCAGTAGAGGATATTTACTGAACTCCCCTGATCCACTAAGACCTTGCTGACACCGTAGCGGGCGATCTTAGCCGTTATCACCATTGGATCATCTTGGTCAGGATCGGGCGCGTGGAAGTCTTCATCCAAAAAGGTGATGGGCGGCATTGTGCGACGAGGTTTGTTCACCAAATGAACGGACTACAAAGCCTGAATATGTCGCTTTCGCACGGACGAAGACGACCCTCCTCCTGCGAAGCCTCCGGAGATGGTGTTAATGTGACCCCGCAGAGGACGCTCGCGGCTTCTGCTGTGACTCCTGCTCCGTCGCCGCTCCGATCGTGGTCGTTCGGCCCGATCGTTTCTAGACTTGTTTGGTCTGTAAGCTTGCCGGGGAGCCGCACGCTCCGTAGGCGCCTGAGGACGTTCCACCCGAACGTATTTCTTGAGTTGTCCTGCCCGGATCAACTATTCAATTTTGTCCTTCAGGGTCACACACTCCTCGGTGGTGTGACCCATATTCTTGTGGTAGGCACAGTGTTTACTTTCGTCCGCTCTGGAGGGAGTAGGTCGCTTCACAGGTTCGGGGAGTAAATCCGCGCTTAACGCCCCCCGTAGGATCTTCTCCCGGGAGGCGTTCAGGGGGGTATATTGTTGAAAACGGGGTCCTCGGCGTGGTTCCTTTTGCCTGTTGCCGCCCAGTTTTCCCACCGAATTGTCGGGCTTCCCCCCGTCCGCCTTCTCGCCCCTAAGCTCCTGGCTTTCTTTCTTGTAGGACAATTTCATCTCCTCAACCCTTATCTCGTCCGCCGCGCGTTCCCTCAGCTCCTCCATAGTCTTAGGGGCCTGCCGGCAGATGCTGTCTTTGAACGGTCCGGGCTTGAGGGCGGGCAGGATGTAATGGAGGGCGAGCACTGGGCTTAATGCCTTCACTCGCTGGACGGTTTTCTGATACCGGTCCATGAACGCTCTCAGCGTTTCTTCTTTACCCTACTTCAGGGTGACCAACTCAAACACGGTCAAGTCCTGCGTGTTGTTGGTCGCAAATTGCCGGATAAACAGTTGCTTTAGGCCAGCGAAGTCCTCTATGAAATTGGAAGGCAGGGTGTTGAACCATTCGAGGGCTTCGTCCTCCAAGGACAACGAGAACGCTCGGCACCAGATGGCATCGTTGCCTGTTCTTAACGCCATCGCGTTTGAGAAAGTCTTGATGTGGCCCTCGGGATCGGTGGTCCCGTCATACATTTTAAACTGCGGGGCAATAAATTACTTCGAAATCTGAACATCCATGATGTTCTAGGCAAAGGGGAGCAATAACGTGGACGAAGGCTCGGGCTTCACCACCATCCGCCGGTCCTCCGTGGCGCTTTCCGCGTGCACGAATTTGGCCTTACTCCCTTCGGCCTCGGTTTCTGTTGGCCTCAAGGTTTTGTCGCGTTCGGTATCGTATTCCGAACGTTCCTCCGCAGCGGCCTTCCCCTTCTCCTTCGCCCGCTCGTCCCCGTCTCTCCCGGCGATCTCCCGGGCTATCCGGGCTTCACAATCGGCCTTTACCGCCGCCAGTTCGTCTTCATGACGTTGCTGCATCTCGTCCATCTTTTGTTCTAGAACTCTGATCATCTCAATCAGGTCATCCATGCTCATATTTCTTGTGGTCACCATTGGGTTTTTAAAGTCACACGGCCCCACGGTGGACGCCAAATGTTTCGGATGTGAAGGGCTGTGTTCGTCCAATGTCTCCACGTCCTCCTCTGCTCATACTTCGTGCTTCCGGTCCTCTGTACTCACTCCTCAATTTCCTCCTTAGACCGCGGGTGGGAGACCTGCGAAAGATTCTCCGATGCCAAAGTCAGTTGAGAGCAATGGCGTTTTTCTATCGAACAGTAATAAATGTGCAGTAAATGCAACCTATCTACCACTCACCTTGGATCTGTATTTATAGTTTTTGCTATGGGCTTGTGATTAGTGAAAAGTTAATCACGGCCCAATTCAGCCCAATAGCTTTTAACCACTACTTACCTTAAGCTAAGTTGATTAGTGACGCGACCGACCGGTCTCACGGGACTTAGCCTCATGACAGGCCGACCCTTATAGGCATAACTGGCTGGTCCGCGGCATGGCCGACCGGCTTCACGTGAGTTGCTTTTCCCCTGGGTGTCAAGTGGTAAGGTTGCATGATTGTGGGCGCACGGACGTCCGACCTACTGTGCCCAACCCTTCCTGACAGTAAGCAGAAGGATAGCTCCTTGGGTCTCATGTGGTGATATAGACGTCCAATCCGTTTGGTAGTCCAATGTGATAACGTAGACGTCCGTCCTGTATGGCGTCCGGTCCCTACTGGTACAATATTAATTTGTCATCTCTACTTCTAACAACGCTATAAGAGTTAAAAATGTTTTATTATTATTACTTATTATTATTATATAAAGAAAATTAAGTTACTTTACATATAAATTTAACAAGTATTATTGGGGATATAAATATAATTAAATAAGCAACTAATTCATAAAGATCATAAAAATATTTAGTTATTTTTAATTAATAATAAGATACAATAAAATTTTATTCTAAAAATATCTTTAGTACTAAATGAATAAAGTGTCGGTGTCTTTACTTTTTATAGAGGAATGAATACTTAATAATATAATAGAAAGGAAAAATAATGCATCTAAATTTAAAATATATAGCAATAATTTTTAAACAGGATGTTAAAAAAAATAAAGTATCTAAAAGTCATTGCTGCTTATAGAAGTTTGCTACCAAACTCATTCCTTTTCAAGATAAGTTCTTCTAGAATTCCCTTTAACGATTATTCCTCTCTTTCAAATCTCTTTATCTGTTTTCAATATCTTTTATATTTAAACCAAAGATATGAGATTGAATAAAAGAAAATACTAGAAGTCACCCAAAATATTGGGATCCTGCCAATTTCTAATAGGATAATAAACAATGTTATACATTTTTGGTACAAACTATAAACACAATTATCAATATATGTTTTTTTTAAATAATATTGTTTATAACTTGGTTTTGGTCGGCTATTGTATATTACTTAATAATGTTTAGAATAATATGGTGTTTCATTTCCAATAATGACAACTAATTTTGACTTAACTTGGTCCCTAAAAATTTACTTGTATAGGTAATTGATAAAGCATTCAATTTATGATAAATTATAGTTGTATTAATATGAAATCCACTAACTTTGCACAATTAACAAATTTAGGAACTATATTATTATTTGATGATTAAACAACTGTTTTAAAAAATAAAATAGTATTTTCTTTCAATACACTTGAAAAGAAAAAGGAAGTAAAATGAACCATAAAAGACAAAAACATAAAGCTTGGTAAATATTAACTAATGATTAACCTGATAAAATAATTTTAAAAAAATTAAGATCATTAATATGATAAGAACGTCTCCGTCAATAAATACGTCTTCCATCATCAAATCTTTGAAATTCAGAAAACTTCTCTCCATCGTATTCTATCACATAGTTAAATCATATATGCTTTGAAAACAAGAGGTCGGCGACACAAATAGTTATTATCATTACTTGATCTAAGAAAAGAAAAAAAATTAAGTCATTATCTGGTTTGTCATGTTAGATATCTATTTCAAAATATTCATTTAAAAAAAATGTGAATGCTTATAATATTTGTATATATTAAAAAAAATTATAAACCTTTAAAATAAAAAAAATTATAAAAAATAATATAAATTAAATTAAATTAAATTAAATTAAATTATATAAATATTTAAAATAATATAAATTTTATATAAATTAAATTTTAATTTTAATTAAGTTTACTTAATAAAATACAAATCAAAATATAATTCAAGTTCTTTTATAAATAATTAATATCTATTATTACGGAATATTATAATATTTTTATCTATTTATTTATAACCGGTTATTAAATTGTCTATTACTTATCAATACCTGTTGGAAATAATTTATCATTAAATACTTGGAAACAAAGATATTTTTTTCATCTTACCAATAAAATAAAAATAGATGATAACTTAATTACGTAGCTTTTACAACAATTATTTCAAGATGTTATCATTAAGATATCTAATTATTCATCATCCTTTTTCATAATCGTTTCGTTAGGAATTTTTGAGATCGAGACATTAATATTTCCAACGTGACTTTAACGCTTGAGTTATGTGTTTCGCTTGTTTGTTTTCAGTCTGAGCCACTCGATTGCCTTTAGTATTGGTCGTTCGGTGGACTTCAATATTGACCGAGGGAGGAGGTACCTACAAAAGCACTTCGATACTCAAGTTAGGCGTCTGTTGAAGGAGTTTTTGCTCACAAATTAATGTTTTGCATTTACTGTAATTGAATATTGTGAACTCAGTAGAACGTGAATGGAACGTACCTGACTATTGACCCTGACCTTATATTTAGAATTTACCTCATGGACCCTAAACTAACACAGGCCCAATAAAATATAAACAAACTTACTTAAAATTCGGTCGGTTTCTTATAAACAACATATCTAATATCTTTAATTAGATATTTTAGATTTGGTGTTGACCGAATGATTAATAATTAGTAACCGTTCGGTAAACATTATATCCGATACATGCCCCCAAGTCTGAGTTAATCGTTCGGCTTTTAACTATGATTAACTATAGGACTTATGAGCTTGAAAGAGGTCAGATGGTTTGTGCGTAGGATGTTGTCACCTGTAGTGAAGAGGAAAAACAATTCGAATCCGCATGTGGTTAGAAAAATGTAGTCAACCAATTAACATTAAATAATTTGGGTTATGAAGCCGGATGGTCGAATGTTTGAACACTTGAGGCCATGGAAGGCCGAGATGTTGAGGCCGAATTGCCGAATACATGTGAGGCCGAATGGCCGAATACCTGAGAAGCCGAAGGGCTGAATACTTAAGAGTGAGCCTTCATCTGAGGACTGTCTTTACCGTTCGGTTTATAGTCATGGGGGACTGTATTTTCCGCTCGGTTTATAGTCCATGGGGGACTGTCTTTACGGCTCGGTTTATACTCCATGAGGGACTGTCTCTATCGCTCGGTTTATAGTCCATGGGGACTGTCTTTTCCGTTCAGTTTATAGTCCATGGGGGACTGTCTTCACCGCTCGATTTATAGTCCATGGGAGACTGTCTTTACCGCTCGGTTTATAGTCCATGGGAGACTGTCTTTTTCGTTCGGTTTATAGTCCATGGGGGACTGTCTTTACTGCTCGGGTGATAGTCCATGGGGGACTGTCTTCAGCGCTCGGGTAATAGTCCATGGGGGACTGTCTTCAGCACTCGGGTAATAGTCCATGAGGGACTGTCTTTCACTGCTCGGTTTTGAACCTAGGAGTTCGTTTTGGAACGTTGCCTGAGTTTTGTAGATGACCCGAACGGTTGACTCCGGATTGACAAATGCGACGTGTGCATGATCTTGTCATATGCCCTATAAGGCCGATTGGCTGAATACTTGTGAGGCCGAATGGTCGAATTCCTATAAGGCCGAATGAATGACTACTTGTAAGGCCAAATGGCTGAATACCTGTGAGGGCGAATGATCGAATGCTTGAACACCTGAGGCCATGGAAGGTCGAACGGTTGAGAAAGTTCGTCATCGAGCGGTAAGCTCTCTTTTGATTAGGTGGCTTATGTGTCGGGTCCTATCACCGCCCTCCAACCGAATGACGCGGTGGATGACACGGGGGCTGGACCGAACGACATAGATGTCGCAGAGGTTGGACCGGATTGCGTGATGAATTACTACACTTGAAAATTTATTAGTAGGTAGAAGTAGCTGTAAAAGCTGCAATGTCATTATTAAACAAGAAAGGTAATATAGAAATTGTCAAGTTACTACTTTAAGAAAGCAACAAGATCTGCCAATTAAATGGATTTGATAAAAATTTGAATCTTGTGAAACAGATGAAAATAAGGGTTGAAGCGAGTCAATAGAAGAGATCCATGTATTTGAATACTTATCTTATTAATGAAATTTCATGTTGAGATGATCACCCATGTGGTGTAGCTTTAGCTTTGCTTAAAGTTCCTGGTGTTGATCCATAGTGATGTTGAGACCGAACGTTCGTCTTGGTTCCTTGCAGTTTCAATGAGATGCCGCTCGGCTCCACGGTGGACGCCAAAATTTTTCGATAGGGATTTTTTGGGACGAGACACTAACCTTTCCAACGTGACTTTGACGTTTGAGTTGTGTGCTCCGCTTGTCTGCTTCCAATCTGGGCCACTCGATTGCCTTCAGTATTGGTTGTTCGGTGGACTTCAATCTTGACCAGGGAGGAGGTACTTGCAAAGGCACTTCGACGCTTGAGTTAGGCGTCTGTTGAAGGAGCTTTTGCTTACAAATGAATATTTTGTATTTACTGTAATTGAATATTGCTTACAAATGAATATTTTGTATTTACTGTATGTACTGTAATTGGTCCTGACCTTATATTTATAATTTACCTCATGAACTCTAAACTGACACAAACTCAATAAAATATAAACAAACTTATCTTAAAATTCGATTGATTTCTCGTAAACAGCATATTCAATATCTTTAACTAGATATTTTAGATTTAGTTTTCAACTGTTAATAATTAGTAACAGTTCAATAAACACTATATCTGATACAATAATACATAAATATTAATACATAAATATTAAACTTCAACATTATATTACATAGATTACTAATGGAAATGACGATTATCCGTATCCTCTTTCATATTTGTACACAACTCAATATCTCTGTACTCTCTCTCTCAATTTTCTTTCCCAAACTCTTTGTTTATTGAAAAGGTCGCTTTCTCCAATTATAAAAATATCTCTTACATCAAACATTTAAAAATTACAAGTGATACTTGTCACATTAAAAGTATTTTATATAAAAATGTTAAAAATAAATTAATTTAAATATTTATGTGAAATGATTTGATGTAAAAATAAAATATCTTTATATTATATATATATATATATATAAGTTGTAATTAATTTTAATTATTAATTTAGTTTCAAATAAGAAAAAAATCAAATTGGTCCAATTTTTTTAAAAAACTAAATTAAATTAAAATTATAAATATCTGGATTAAATTGAAAACAAACAAACAATATCATGTGGTAGTAAAAATCACATGTGATTCTCTTAATGTAATGTGACATGGTTTAACGTTTGATAATTTTTTTTTAAATTTAAAAGAAACTGAAAATTTTTAGTTTGTTTTAAAAAGTTAAATTAAATTAAATTTATAAATATGTAGACTAAATTAAAAACAAACAATGTTATGTGGTAATAACAATTACATGTGGTCATGTGACACAATTAACATGTGATAATTTTTTTTTAATTTTAAAAAGTTGAAAATTTCATCAATTGATACGTGGTATGTACAAATACAACGTTAACATTAATATATCAGAAAATATCAAATTGAATATTTAAAAAAATACAATGACTAAATTAAATAAGAAAAACTAAAGTAACGAAATTGAATGGAGCAAAGAAATACGATGTCCAAACTTATAATTAAGCCAATATAATAATGATAAAAGTGTCGCAAGGCATGGCATCAAGTGAACGTGAACATTACTTAAAGAAATTAATTAATAAAGAATGGTTTAATTAGAAAGATATTGTTGAAGAAAATCTGAAGTTACCTTATGTATCTTTTACAAGGACTGAAAATTCAAGATACAACAACTTGATCTCATCATTGGAAGCAAAGCAATAAAAACAAGATGAACATAAAAAATTTCATATTGGTCTTGCTGTCTAATATTGTAATTAGAATGCAGTTATGGCTCTAAGAGATTATGAGTGGATACTTGCAAAGAAATAAGTGGGTCTACCTAAAAGTGTTATTTGAAAAAGATAATGTATAATAAACAAAGCTTTTGATGCATCACTTTCAGCCAAATAATACAACTTTTAAATGAAGAAAATTTCTTACATTCTTCACCATATATGGCTAAATGCCCAATAATACCCTTTTCCAACTCTAGCCACTTTGTACAATAATAATATTTTGTTTTGTTGTATAAGGTTAATAATGTCTCAATAAGTTGGAAACAAGAATTTCTTTTTAGCAATCCACCCTTTTTGCACAATAATTACTCCTTGAAGATTTTCTTTTACTATTATTTTTCTAAAGAAAAAAATATAATTGGCAAAGTTGGAGCACAAGGTGTGTCCTCTTACTCTATTGATCTAACTCTCTAATCCTTTGAGACCTTGCATTAAAACTACACCAGACTAATAGACTACTGTGTCTGAGTAATGGCTTTTTGGAGTCTATAGTTTCTTTACTTTGTATAAACTATTAGAATCTGAATAGAAATTTTAAAAAAATATTCTTTAACACACTTAAATCTTTTATATTCATTTGACATTATCTTTTCTTACTTCTTATTTTTTTTTCTTACTTGAAAAAATACGAAAATTTATAGTGTGAGATGAATGTAAAAATGTATTATGGTATTATTATTCAGGAATTTAAGTCTCACATTGTGACACCCGGGCACTGATGAGGGCGGAGAGTGATCGCCGGTGCAAGAGACACGAAGTGTAAGGAGTACAAATAAGGAGCGGCTCCTAGCAGGTTTCCAGTGGAAGGGACATATGAATGAATCGAACATACACCGGAATGAGAGGGATCTATAGACTGTATAGGTATGGGACTATACAGTTGAAGGATAGCTTAAAGGGATTGATTCGGCTACTCATATCACCAAAATACATTTGTTTTTCGATAGCCTAACTTAAAAGAACTTCATGGTTAAGTGTACTTAGTCTGGAGTAATTTAGGGATGGCTGATTTTCTGGAAAGTTTTCCCGAAAAGTGTGCGAGTAAGTTGCCTGGACATTACACACATTATATAGAAATATAAGAGTGAAACATTATATAAGAATAAAAATCCATTGTTCTATTGTTTGAAGAGTTAGATTGAGAATTAAGATGTTATTGGTGCTATGTTTCTATAATGAATCTCTCCCTCAATAAAAACTCAACATAAACTTGGTATATCTTATGTTACTTGAAATGGTTGACAGTGCAGAAGATGTTTCATTGAGTCAGCATGAAATTTTTTAGGAATTGAAGTCTTAAAGTTAGCCGTTTTTCTACTTCTTCTTTTACTTCAGTAGCTGCACCATCAATATAAGTGCAGATTAGGATACCAATTGGCCTTCTGTGTTCAGTTTTTATTTTGAATATAAGTGCTTGTTTGATCGGGTGTGTGAAGTCTCAGATCCATGTTTATGATATTAAAAATGAAAACTATTAAGAGTAATTTCAGCTTAAAACAGTTTCTGTATTAGATAAAAAACGCTGTTCTAAATTTTACTTATAATTTACTTTCACTGTAAGAACATGTAAACATAAACTACAACATCAAAACCAGTTTTATTAATAATCTGCTTTATCCAATCTTCATCAAAACACACATAAGTAAAATTATATGTTGATTGCAACATTTAGAAGACAAAGGGTATGACAGCCTTAACACTCTTAGGAAAATCTTCAAACTTGGAAACATACCATTTCCTAGTGGAGTAACTCCTACCCAGCAAGTACAAATTAGTGCCTATAGCGAAAGAGAATGCATATAGTGTCTGAGAAATGAAGAAGATTCCATAAAACACAGTGATCTCAAAGAGGTAATGGGGGCAGATCACAAGCCCAAAAAGGCCACCCTTTGGAATCTTGTACTCCTTTTCACCCTCTCCCCTCAAGTTGGATAGAAGGTAGTGGTGGTAGAAGTTGCCAATGATGGCTATCACAAAAACCACAATGCCAGGATACAATAGATTCATTGGTGGCTCTGGAAGGCCATTTGTAAGGTGTTGAGCATAGGTCATGGTTGCTGCTGATAGGAAATAACTGAGAGTGATGGGGATTGCAGATTCAAGAGTCATGCCTCCACTATATTTGTGAATAAACAGAACCTACACATCAACAAACATTCTTACTTCAGCTGAAATCCAGTAAAAGAACAAGTTTGTGATCCAATCAATTAATTGTTGCAAGATAAAATGATATAGATTATGCTGGATTGATTGATAAAAAGTCAAAGTTGGAAAAGAGAAAATGATATAGATTGAGACAATTACGTTTTTGATAATGAATGATATCATACAGAAGTAATACAGACAGAAAACACAATGAAAATGAAATAAAAGAGAAAGGGAATAAACATCTGTTTATTGATTTCTATTGGTTTTGAATTGGAATCTAATATGGTGTTAGAATCTATAGTTTATCTTGACAGTTGTTTGTTAAGCTAATTTTAGTCTTTAATTCAAAATCTTAAAACAATAATTTATAGATCTTGATTATTACTAAGCACCAAGACGAACTACCAGCTGTGGTACTTAGATAAATCTTTTCAGATAACTCGTTAGAAAGATATAATACCGATAAAATTTGAATCCAATCAACGTAAAAAATTGACAGAAAATCTTAAAATAATAGATTGAGATGTTTTCAATCTAAAGAATTTAACTTTTTCATCTTTACTCGATATGAGATTTAAACTTGTTCTTGAATTTCTAAGATCATTCTAAACTTCAAACCTTATATTATTGTTTTTATGCATGGTAGAAGAAAGAAAGTGTTACCTCAAAGACCCTCTTGAAGAAATGGAAAGTAACAGCAGATTGAAGGATGATGGACCTCAAACTTTGAGGAGGAAAGATCCAGAAGGATGCAAGGCCAGCAAGGAAAGCAGGAGTGTACAAGAGAAGCATGCCAGCTTTACTTGGCAACTTGATCTGCTTTTGTGCAGAGGGATTAGCATTCCAAAACTTAGAATAGTTCAAATGCTTCCCTCTAATTTCTGACAGGAAAGAAGTCACAAGTATCAGGAAGCTTATCACCGTCAACCCTGAAACCACCAGAGAAGATGGCGGTGGGAAAATGAAGCTCGACAAAACAGACATCACCATGGTGGCGTATGCTAATTCTATACCCTCTCTTCAGACCTTGTTTTTGTTTCTCGGACTCAGCTAAAGAAAATGTTTCATGGTTCACTTATATAGTTACATGTTGTGTTGCAATAATTACAGTGAGATCCACATCTATTGTATTTGTGATTAAAGCAAAACATAATCATGAATGGAATAAAGATTGGTATGCTAAGAAGGGTATCATATCTTATCTTACCCAACTTGCCAAACACGTGAAAATTATATTAGTAAATAATTTCTACGTGTTTTTTGAATTTTAAAATGTGTGTTGACTTAATGGCTTTTTAATAATTCAATTTGTTTAACTTTTTAATAAATAAATAATCTATCTCAATTTGCAATTTGATTTCCAAATTTAAAAAATGTATAAATATAATCTTCTTAATATAATTATATTAATTTTTTTACATGTTACATGCGTTATATATTAAAGTTTGAATTATTAACATCGTATTACACATTTTATATGTAAGTTTTGAATATATTTAATGAGTAAAAAATCAATGTAATTGATTTAAAAAATTTATATTAATTCATTTTTAAAATATGAGATTAAAATATATTAAAATTTGAGACAAACAGAAGACCAGGTGCTACTAAACTTATAGAAAAGAAGCTTGATAATTATACTAAGATACTATTGGAGTAGTATTTAAGAATAACTAAAATATACAATTATATATATATATATATATATATATATATATATATATATATATATATATATATATATATATATATATATACATACTTAAGTTCATAATAGGGTATCAAGACAGAACTATGCTTGGTCGAACGCTCAAGCACGGTATTTCGAAATGCAGACGCTCGTCCTTGACTAGGATTCTTCCCAAATGAAAGAATCCACTTCTAACTAAGTTTACTAGAAATACCGAACGGTCAAAGACCGTTCAGTAATGAACGTACTCTTTCATAGGGAAATTTCCTACCACAATCATTTATATTCCAACTCATTTCTTAACATATAGTTCATAACTTTATACATTCATATCATACTCACTTTCATATTTTATACCATCCAAACATAGAGATTTCATATATTTCATGCATCATAACATAACTCAACCATCTTTCATATTCAATCATCAAATCAACGAACGTTCATATAGCACATAATCATGTAAATTAAATTAATAAGCTTCCCTTACCTCTAGCGTGAACGATCGTCCTAGAGGCAGAAATATGGTTTGCCTGACTACAATTCCTTCTACCCTCAACGCTCAACGACTCTTCAAACCAGAATCAAACAACAGACCAAAATGGTTCAGAATGAGGCTATGAATTCATGCAACCAGAACTTGGTTTGCATGTGTCTGAGAACAAACGGCTAAGGACAAGAAGAACTTACCTGTTCAGAACTCAAAACTGATCGGTTCAAACTGAAGCTTGGGACGCTGGAAGTGCTTCTACAGTGCCTGAACGGAGATCGGAGTAGAGAAATGGTGAGTTTCGGTAGAGAGAAGGGAGAGCTTTTTAGAGAGAAGAAGGAGAAATGAAAGATCAGAGTTTTGGAGAAGAAGGTGCATGCAGAGAGAGTGTGACGTAGACTTCCAAAAACTCAGTTTTGCTTAAAACGAACGTCCGCTCATCTGCTGACACCTGCATTTCACTATCTGATTTTCGGATCATTGTTGCTTGACACCTAGCGTCCGTTCAGAGGGGTTTTTGGATGCGTTTTTAAAGGTTCTGACAGAAACAATCAAATCTCTTACACTATCTTACTCAAATGACTACTCCTTTCAGGAAGTTGACAAAAAAATAAAAATAAAGTATATTTTTAACGTAGATATCTCAAATGAGAAACTTACATGAAATAATTTTTTTTTGTTATGTAATATGTTTCATTTGCTATAAAGTAGTTATTATAAATTACAAATTAATGGATGAAATTAAAGGAGTATTTCAAATGTTTAAAATTAATTCTCTCAACCGAACAAACAATATGATGTTATGTAACATATTACTTTATTTATTTACATTTCTTTATATTTTGTTGGACCAAAATAGGTGATTGATTGAGATAGAACTCACTTCTATAGGTAAGAACAATGCTTGTAGAGGAGTGAGAGAAGCGTAGAAGTATTTGTGTAGAACCAAAACTCTTCGAAATGATGGAGAAAAACGAAAGAATCATTTCAGCGTACCTATGGGGTGCCTCAAGAAAACATGGGTGCACGAAGCAATGAACATCTTCTAGCTAGTGTAACTTAATTTTGTCATGAACTGAGTACACCAAAATAATTCTTTTATTTATATTAATTACTCTAGACTTTTATAGTTATTATTTGATAAAAATACATTTAAAAAAAAAGAAAAACAGTTTAGTAACGTGCTTACAAAAGCATTTTGTGCGTGGAAAATTCTTCATTAGAATAAATTATAAATCATTATCTATTTCATAATTTAATTAATAATTTTCATAGTTAGATATTGGACATTGATAAGTTTAAGGATTTTTCTCGACAATTTTTGTTTCCTATATTTTGGATTGTGTTCAATGCGCTTCAAACACTAAATAACAATTATTTAATGACATACGTTTAGTAATCAGAAGAATGCAATTAGCAATTAGTATTCAGTAAACAATCACATCTCCAGAATGTGTAAGTTCTCTGATTGAGGCTCCAAATGTTCAAAAAATATGTTGAAGCTTGTTGCTATCGTCCAATTTAAAATTATCCTCTCCACCCACAATTTAGGAGTTTCTATTGCATCGTTCTCTTCGCCAAAAACAACTTTTGAAATTGATAAAATTTCCATATCTTATGAATTTTTAAATGGTTGACAGTGCCGAATACGTTTTTTTGTTTCAACATGAAAATTAGAAAAGTTGAGGTATTTTCTAAAGTTACCAAATGACATTAGATAAAGTTAGGTACTTCTTTTCCTCTTTCAATATATTCACTACAAATAATCACCCTAAGTTACAATAACCGATTGAATCACCAAAATTCTGATATTGGTGAGTTACAGTTCCAAAAAACACAACCTACCACACATATAACTCAAGTAAAACTGGTTGTTCATATGCCAGTTTAGAAGACAAATGGGATGATAGCCTTAACATTCTTAGGGAAATCCTCAAACTTAGAAAGATACCATTTCCTAGTTGAATAACTCCTACCTAGCAAGTAGAATGTAGTGCCTAAAGAGAAACATAATCCATATAGTGTCTGAGAAATGAAGGTGATCCCATAAAACTGAATAATCTCGAAAAGGTAGTGGGGGCATATCACAATCCCAAACAAGCCACCCTTTGGAATCTTGTACTCCTTTTCACCCTTTGCCCTCAAATTGGACAGAAGGTAGTGGTGGTAGAAGTTGCCAATGATGCCAATCACAAACATCACAATGCCAGGATACAACAGATTGATTGGTGGTTCTGGAAGCCCTTGTGTTAAGTGTTGAGCATAGACCATAGTCGCAGCTGATAGGAAATAACTCAGAGAGATGGGGATTGCAGAATCAAGAAGCATGCCGCCACTATATTTGTGAATAAACAGAACCTACACATTAACAGCATTCTTAATTGAGCTGAAATCTAATAAAAGAACAAGCAAATCAGGCACCTTGGGTTGTTTAGTGTTATCAAAACAGAGCTTAGATTCTTTCTTACAAGTATTTGATGAAAGCCTTAAGAGTGCTCATTTCTATAAGTTCCATAAGACTGATTGTATAAAACAAATGATAAATTAAATTTGAAAAGTAGAAAAAATGAATGGCTTAAATTCAAATTGAAAAGTTCTCCTGAAATTGGTGTCATTTAGATTCAAATTGCAGATTGCATCATGGTGATCTGGCAGCCTCAACATTACTATCAAGCCATGATTGTGGATAGAATCAAACAAGAACAGCTCCAACACAGTTGAGCAAAACCCATCATTTAAAACTCATTTGCATCATAAGCAAGGCATTTAATTTCTTTTACACAATTCCTTTTATTCCAAATCCTGTGAATAAACATAATCTACACAGTTGAGTAAAAACTCTATTCACTTTTGTGTACTCTACAACTCCCAAAATAAATCATAGAGCAGCAACAAAACCATAAGCCCAGGTGCCAGAAACCAAAACTGAAAAGAAAAACTATTTCAGCACTCAAAACAAAATCCCCCAGTCATTTCCAGTCAAACATTGAACCAATATTCTTTGCCCGGGTTTCTAAAAAGGGTTTGTGAACCATGATTTTAGCTGCCGCCTCAAGTTTTTCGATCCATTGCAACTCCATTAACCATATTTCTTGCAACTTCAATTTCTTGCAATGACAAAGATCGCAAGGAAAATCTAGCCCCAACATTAAAACTTTGTTCTTTATTATCAAGTACATGATAGAACCCTTTTACAAGTTCCTAAGTTCCAAGGTTTCACGAGTTTTAAACACGATCTTTAATATTTCAGAAAACTACTGACAAATATAATGGACCCCAAACCAACCCTGCTAAATTCTATATATACTCCATCATCCTAACAAACTACCAAGACGGTTTTCCAAAATTAAATGGTAACCTAAACTGAAAAATCATTATAAAAAGGAAGAAAAAAAAAACAACTCTGTACCAAACACTCCTAAAATTCATTTCATCACAAACCATTAAAGCATGGTTTTAAATAGCACTCTAAAGTTAATTGCAACCGCAACATAAAGGTTTTTCTTACTCACAACCACAATTGTGACTGCATCAGTAACAATTTCACATAACGAAAGTAAAACATTCTCACAAAACCTAAAGCCATGATATTTAAAACCCAAGTAACTATTTTTTTCGTCCATACATATAATACAATATTAATTCCAAATTCCAAACCTATTAGGTATTTTTATTTTTTGTTGCGCATGGTAATTGGTAAGTAGCAGTGTGAAAACGTAACTACACAAGCATAAACTTAGTGTAACTCACCTCAAAGTCCCTCTTGAAGAAATGCAGGGTAACCGCAAATTGAAGGAGGGTGGATCTGAGACCTTCATGAGGAAAGATCCAGAAGGAAGCAAGGCCAGCAAGAAAAGCAGGAGTGTATAACAGAAGCATGCCAGCTTTACTTGACAACTTTGTCTGCTTTTCCGAAGAAGGGTTAACATTCCAAAACTTGGAATAGTTCAAATGCTTCCCTCTAATTTCTGACAAACCAGCATTTGCCAGTGAGACGAGGCTTATCACTGACATGGTAGAAACCACCAGAGAAGGAGGCGGCGGGAAAATGAAGCTCAGAAAGGTAGACATCACCATCGTGGAGGTGTGATAATGCTAAGCAGTGTTATGGTTTGTTTCTTTGACCTGTTGAAGGAGAAAAGTTGATGATGAAGCCATTTTATAGCCACATTTTGGGTCGAAGATAGTTGTAGTGGGATCCACACGTGGGCAAGGAAGTCATAAAAATAATAAATTTGATTAAAGTTAAAACACTCCTTTTTCATTTTTTTTTTCATTTGTTGAGTTTGGTTGTTCTTTTATCAATGGATAATGATATTTAACACTTCAAAAGTTTTTTTATTCCATTTAACATTACTTTTTATTATTTTTTATTATTTTTATTTTTTCTTTACAAATACAAAAATTCATATTATTTTATCTCATAAATGAATTCTCAAACGGTTGTTTTTAGTGTTTAATAATTTTTTTGTTTATTAAAACATTCACATTATCTCATAAATCCAAGTTTGCCAGATAAATAATTTTTGTATGCAATTTATATTGGAGATATTGTTAAGGTAATTCAATAGAGAATAGTTGTGCATTAACACATTCTTTTTAATCATTTTCTTAATTTATAATAAATTAAGATTTTAAAATTTAAAAGTTTTAAATCATCATAACTAATCTTAATTTATTGAAAGAGTTGTTTATTTTTCTTAAATTTTAGAAATCATAAAAAATCCTCTAATTTCTTCTTGTTCCGACACACCTATGTGTAGCATGAAAGCTAAAATGAAAAGCAATCATAAATCAACTTGTCCAGTCTTAAACGTGTGCCACGCGTGATGTATGAACAAATCCAAACCCAAATTTACTTCTTTGCGCAGTTCTCATTTGTTCATATTTAATTTTAAAACTTTATACTTCTCACAGGTGCTGATTATCTATATCCTCACGTGGCACTTGGTAGTTATTGCTTATTAATTAACATTCATAAATATATATATATATATATATATATATATATATTTAATTACAAAATTGGTTCTTATTTTTTGTGATTTTTTTTAAATAGATTTTTTAGTTATTTTTTTGTCATTTTTAATTATGAAAAATTGATGTAATTGAAATTGCTAAATATTTGTTATGAAAAATAGATGCAACTAGAATCCTATCGCTAAATATTTGTTGACATAGCACAATGAAGTGGTATAATTAAAATATATGACAAACTTAGGGCATTTTACGTGGAGTAGTAAAGTGAATTTTGATATTTTAAACATTAAAAAATTAATAAAATATAATTAAAATCAAATTTGGAATTTTTTTGAGGAAATTTGCATTTTGCGAAATTAGTGTTTACAAGTTCTATTATCTAAATTGAAATTGATTGAGTGAAATTTGGGGTTGTGATGGTTTCTGGTGCGAGACCTATGGTGGATGAAGAGATCTTGGTTTCTGGTTTTCTACAGGTTGTTCCCATGGCGACTGAATTGGAAACTCGCGATGGCTTCCACGATTTGGCTTCCGTGTTTTGGGGTTGCTGTTTCGCGTGAGAAGATGGAGGATGAGGCTAGTGAACTGTTAGTTAATTTGTGGTCAAACAAACCTGCATTTGTTTTTGTAGGTGTGGAGGTGTGAGATGTTGGGGAACTCGCGTAACCCTAAACCTGCACTGGTGTTTTATTCGCTCTAAACTTGTTCACCGTTGGATCGAGCTGATTTTTGGCAGTAGGTTCCAGACATATGGTTCTTCATTCTGACCGTTCGGATCGTCAATCGGAGGTCTAGATTGGGAGAAATCGGTCCCGCACCAGCAGCCTTGTTTTTGTGGAATTTTCATCTTCTTGGTTCTCATTTGTAAGCATTTGTGCTTATTTAAATTGGCTTATTGAACACATCATTTGGTGTTATTATTGGAGACTCTTTTGTACCCTATTACCCTTGCATTGAGGGGTTTTTCACGCTAAAAATTGTTGGTGTCTCTTTGTGCTTTGGATTCTATTTTTGTTCTATTTGTTTGGTGCTCCTCACAGATTCTCGCAAGAAGGGGGATTGAATTTCCGCTACGTTATTACTGTTTGATAAGTTGTTATATTTTTTGGCCCTTTCCCCATCAGAGTGGCATCAGAACTCTTTGGTTAAGGGACTGTTTAGTTTGTGTGAATGATGGAGGCACATACAAAATTGATTCCTTTGAATGGAGAAAATTATCACCTATGGAAAGGCAAGATGAAGGATTTGATATTTGTGAAAAATTTGCATCTTCCAGTTTTTGCTTCCAATAAACCGGAATCCAAGTCAGATGAAGAATGAGATTTTGAACATCAACAGGTATGTGGACTTATCAAGCAGTTTGTTGATGATAATGTTTATAATTTTGTTGCTAATGAGACACATGCGAGAAGCCTATGGGATAAGCTTGAGTGCTTGTATGCCTCTAAGTCAGGAACTAATAAATTGTACTTGCTGAAAAATTTTGTGGAGTTGAAGTACAAGGAAGGAAATCCTGTTTCAAATCACTTGAGTGAATTTCAAGGGCGCTATGATCAATTAGTAGGAGTGGGTATAAAATTTGATGATGATCTATTGGGTTTATTCCTGTTAAACTCTTTACCAGATTCATGGGAGACATTTCAGTTTCCATGATAAGTGCTACCCCTAATGGTGATATTTCTTTACAAATGGCAAAGAGTGGTGCTCTTAATGAGGAGATGAGAAGGAAGACACAGGGTACTTCATCTCATTCAGAAGTGCTTATTACAAAGAATAGGGGGAGAAGCCAGAAGAAAGAACAAAACAGTGGTAGAGATAAAAGCAGGAGCAAGTCCAAGTCTCGGTACAAGAATGTGGAGTGTCACTATTGTCACAAAACAGGGCATATACAGAAGAACTATTTTTTGTTGAAGAAAGAGAGCAAAGACAAAAAGGGTAAGCAAAGAGAAAAAGATACCGATGATGGTGATCGTGTTACTACTACTACATGTGGTGACCTTATTTGTCTTTGTGATTATGACACTATTAATCTTGTATCTGATGAGAGCATGTGGATAATTGATAGTGGTGCTACATTGCATGTTACATCTAGGAAGGAGTTCTTCACATCTTATACACCTGGTGATTTTGGAGTATTGAAGATGGGTAATGATGGAGTGTCTAAGGTTATTGGTGTTGGTGATGTTCACTTGCAAACCAACATGGGGATGCAGTTGTTGCTTAGAGGAGTTAAACATGCTCCAGATGTTCGCTTTAACTTGATTTCTGTGCAGGTACTTGATGATGGTGGATTTGATAACCACTTTGGTTCTGGAAAGTGGAAGCTCACCAAAGGTAACTTGATTGTGGCTAAAGGGGAGAAAAACTCTAAGCTTTACTGGACAAAAGCTTTAGTTGCTAAAGATAGTGTGAATGCCATGTATATGGAGTCATCTTTGTGGCACAGAAGGCTTGGGCATATTAGTGAAAAAGGACTTAACTGCTTAGTTAAAAAGGATGTTCTCTTAGGATTGAAGAGTGTAGAGTTGGAGAAATGTTCTCACTGTATGGCTGGTAAACAAACCAAAATATCCTTCAAGAAGCATCCTCCTTCCAGGAAGTCAGAGTTGCTTGAATTGGTGCATTCTGATGTTTGTGGCCCATTGAAGGTAAAGTCTTTTAGTGGTGCACTTTACTTTGTTACTTTTATTGATGATTGTTCCAAGAAGCTTTGGGTTTATGCTTTATAGAGAAATGACCAAGTGTTGGACAAGTTTAAAGAATTTCATGCTTTGGTTGAGAGACAATCAGGCAAGAAGCTGAAGTGCATTCGTACTGACAATGGTGGTGAATATTGTGGACCATTTGATGCTTATTGTAGACAGTATGGTATTGCACATGAGAAGACTCCTCCCAAAACTCCTCAGTTGAATGGTTTAGTAGAGAGGATGAACAGGACATTGATTGAAAGAGTTAGGTGTATGCTTTCTGAAGCAAAATTGCCTAAGCATTTTTGGGGTGAGGCATTGTTTACAGCAATGCATGTTATTAATCTAAGTCTTGCAGTCGCTTTGAACTTTGAGGTGCCAGACAAGATTTGGTTTGGCAAGAATGTTAATTATGATAATTTGTGTGTCTTCGGTTGTAAAACATTTGTTCATGTTCCAAAGGATGAAAGATCCATGTTGGATGTGAAGACAAGGTAATGCATCTTCATTGGCTTTGGTCAGGATGAATTTGGCTACAAGTTGTATGATCCCGTTGAATAGAAAGTTGTTAGAAGTCGTGATGTGCAATTCATGGAAGATCAAACCATTGAAGATATTGATAAGGTAGAAAAGTCTACACCTAAGGAAGATGGTAATGTGGCTGATTTTGATCCAATTCGGTTGTTTATTAATGATTTGGATATTGATGTTCATGATGATGAACAACATGGTGATACTAATCAGCAGATTGGAGATAACTTTAATTTTATCACAACTTTTTTTCTGTTTTTATTTATGACATGAAAGAATTTCCAACTTAATCCTTGATCTGTAATTATATTGTTTGATTACCCATACTTTCTTGTAGACTTTTCTATTTTAATTTTTTTTTCATCAAACAGCTTATATGTTTAGTTTTTTTAAAACATTTTGCTAATATTTTCGTAACAAGAGTTTAAGATTAAAGATATTAAAACAAATTTTAAAAATTTCAGATACTTTAACCTAAATTTTAGAAATCAAACACATTTATCTCTTTTTAATTTTCATATTATTCAGAAAATAACTAGTATGGTGTTTGTTCTTTACATTAATTATGGTAGTGTTGGTGGCACTATTTTACTAGTTGTTGGACTCTACAGTGTCCTATGGGGGGAAGAGCAAGGAGAATGTAAAAGTTGAAAACCTACAACCTCAGCAAACAAAAGAGGAAACAAGATTTGAGTGCATTGTACAACATTGATTACACTAAAATTCTGCAAATAAATGTATGATCGCACTTAAAATATGACAAAACATGTGCTTCCAACATGAATGTCTTTTCTCTTATGTTTCTTTCTGTTTGTGTAAATATTTGCAAATAAATGTATGATCTCATGTACAAAACAAGATCTCAAATTAAGTGTTCAAAGTCTATTTGCTTCATTATGTTTAAAATTGGTTGGTGGAGTTGCTTATTTTGGATGCATAAGGGTTTTGATAAGTCAAAATTTGAGATACTGTGAATCTACCTTAAATTGATGTGCAAACAAGTTTACTTTCATGAATTAAACATGCTGATGCAAAGAGAATTTGAGTATTAACAACCTTATGCATTTTCATTGTCCAAACCATCAATTTTAGGCCTATTTTATTTGAAAACAAGTTGTTGAAAATATTTTCATATCTGATTTGTGCATTTGCAATTGTGTATGGATTGTAGAAAGAGCTTGGTTCCATTAAAATAGAACAATACATCAAAAATATCATTAAATTAGTTTAAAAAAAACCAATTGGACCAATGCAATCTATTTTTTAAATCTGAAGCACCAGAATCATAAATTTATACCAAAACTAGTTTTTCATTGGGGCATTTTGTCAAATAGTTTTGACATTTCCTAATTTGAGTTTGATTTCGATACAAATGCAACTTGTTGTCTTTTAGTGTTTTCTTAATTAACTCTAGATCTCATCTTAGGTTTCTTTTGCGTGCGTCCCTGCTTTCTAGCCTATTATCTTGGCTTAATTTTGAATTCTTGGCAATCTAGCTCTGCAACTGTTTGATAAAAGGCCTGACAGTGCTGTCTGTTTTGGTTTTCTTGTGGTTGCTATGACAAAATATTTGTGATTTCAGTCTTTGATATTTGTGGTTTGTGTGAGGTCTTTTGGTGGTGCAGCTTAGCCAAAGACTTATACATCCTTGGTAGCTTATTAGGAAGTGGAGTAAAGGAAGAAATGTGGTGTAAGGGGCTGGGCGTTTTTGCATTTTTAGTGTTTCTATTGTGCATCATAAAGTTGGATTATTTGAGTTCTGGAACAAAAATTTGAAACACCTCTACCCTATAGTTGTAAGACTAGTGTTGTACATTATTAGCATCAATCCTTAAGAGAATGTAAAGTTGCATTTCCTTGTCTCCTTTTTTGTTTTTCTAGTTTTAAAATTCCTTGTATTAGACCTTTAAGCCAAGTGATTTGGAAGAATTCATAAGGGTTCTTCCTTTCACTTGCACACTTTTGCTTGTAATTGTTCATTAAAACTAGTCAGACAATGAATGTGTTTTGGAACCAAAGTTCCAAGCCTCACTTTGTAGACCTCATTTGCTTAATTATTTGCCTTTTTGTGTATGTGCCTAGTGTGAGTAAGACTAGAAGAGATTAAACTCTAAGTCTTCTCACAATTTAGGGGTTCGAATATAGTCCTTGTTTTCTTTGCTTTGTTTGTGTTATTTTCATCTTTCAAAGAGTCAAATTTTATGAATCTAAAGGTAATCTTGACTTAAAGAATTTAAGTAAGTATCCTAGAGCATTTTTGGCAAGACAAAACTTGGTATTTAAGCAATCAATTTTATTGGAAGTCCCACATCGACTAGAGATAAGGCCAATTTATAGTTTATAAGTGGGTGTAAACCTCACGCTACAAGCCGGTTTTGTGGGGTTAAGTTAGGCTTAAAGTCCACTTCTAATATGGTATCAGAGCCATGGTTAGGGCCTATCATAGTGATATGTTTGCTAGGAATATTGTTCCCCCCGCTATCGGGCCGCTATCGGACCACCCATTAAAAATGTCTAATCCCACGCTCGAGATGTATATACCTCGTCGTGATGGGGTGTATTGGAAGTCCCACATCAACTAGAGATAAGACCAATTCATAGTTTATAAGTGGGTGCAAACCTCACCCTACAAGCCGGTTTTGTGGGGTTGAGTTAGACTTAAAGTCCACTTCTAACAAATATTGGTTCATCTCTCTTACTTGGAACTTGTTCTTTGGTGAAAAGTAAAAGTCTTTGACTCAAGAAAACTTCTAGGTTCATAAGATGTCTAAGCATCATTCCCCTAGAATTAGTGATATTGAGGAGCAATTTTTCCTAAAAACCATAATTGACAAACTTGGAGAAATTGAACAAAGAATGAATCAAGATTAAATTAATAGGGAATTGCAAAATGCTTTAATCAAAGATAAGCTAAGAGTCTTAAGAGAAGAGCAAGCCCAAAATAGGGAAAGGTCAAGGGGAAGTAAAAGTGGAGAGTCCCAATATGAGAGAGAAAGCTTAAGGGTAGGAAAGTATTACCATAAGCCTTATTCTTCAAGAAGGCATAGAAGAGAGTCCCATTATCTCCTTCCTCCTAAAGAATTTAAAATATATTTGCCTCATTTTCACAGAAAAGATAATGTACAGGCTTATCTAGATTGGGAAATGAAGGTGGAACAAATCTTTTCTTGCCACCAAGTCAGTGAAGAAGAAAAGTCTCTTTAGCTACCCTAACCTTTCAAGGGTATGCCATGTATTACTGGACTGCAATAGTCCAAGAAAGGAGGCACCACAATACCCTTCAATTAAGTATTGGAATGATTTAAAATCTACCCTTAGGTGGAGACACATTCCCTCCTATTACAATAGGAAACTCATGGATAAGCTCGCAACAAAGGTCTATAACTGTGGAAGAGTATAGATAAAAGATAGAGCTATATATGAAGATGACAGGTATTGTTGAGAAAGTGGAAATCGCCTTGGCTAGATTTCTGAGTTGGCTAAATTTTGATATAAAAGATAGGGTTGAACTATTACCTTATAGAGATTTGAATGATCTTGTTCAAATGTGTACAAAGGTAGAACAACAAAGTTTGTGAAAATCTTCTTCAAAGAGTTCAAGTTCAACCCACTTTTGAAAAAAAAAAGTTTAAAAAAAAGAGCCCTTCAAACCTCTAGCCAAGATTGTAGAAAAACCTAAGCAAGAAACTTCTTCACACACTCGCACTAGTGAGATTAAGTGCTTGAAGAATCTAGGGAGAGGTGGCATAGTTACATAATGCCCCACTGATAGGTGAAAAGTTTACTTGTTTTTGTTGCTTATATTGAGGGGCTTTTGAGTAAGTTTTAGTGTTAATTCTCATGAAAAGTGTATAATTGTTGATATTAGTATAATTTTCATTGTTTAAATGTTTTTGATGCTTTTGTTGTTTATTTTGATGAAAAATAAGGATTTGATATCATAAAAGACTTGGACCAGGCTTAATGGACGCTGTTTTGCCGAAAGTTTCGCGCCCGGGCGTGAGAAAAAGGACTCTGAGCGCGATTTTACCGAGAGGGTCGCGCCCGGGCGTGAGAAAAAGGGCGCCCGGGCGCCAATTTACAGAGAGGTTCGCGCCCGGGCGCGAGATAAAAAGGGGCGCTTGGGCGCCACATAGAAGAAAGAGGACGCTCGTCCAGAGTGAGGACGCTCGTCCAACGCTCGTCCAGCACGCTCGTCCGCGCACTCGTCCAGAAGTTGGGACGCTCGTCCTGAGTTGGGACGCTCGTTCAGATAGTGGACGCTCGTCCAGTCGTCCAAGACGTTCGCCCAATGTACACGCTCGTCCAAGTTGACGCTCGTCCAACTCGCGGCCGCTCGTCCAGAAAATTGGACGTTCGTCCAGCGCACCCAACGCTCGTCCAGGGTCGTTCGTCCTGGGCCGCTCGTCCAGAAAATTGGACGCTCGTCCAGAATTGGGCCGCTCGTCCAGAATTTGGACGCTCGTCCAGAATTGACCCGTGACTCAATTATTGTACCCTTCTTTATATCAGACTCCAGAGGCAGTTGCAGGGGGAGATCTGAAACGGGGAGAAGACCAGGGACGCTGCTGCAGCTGCTCCAAGGGGCTTCAATGGTGGAAAAACTCCAATTTCCACCATCCAATCCATCATTTCTCTCTTCTATGTTGTATATGTGTAGCTAAAACCCCATTTCACTGGGGTTGAGAGTAAATTTCTGAACTCTTTGTAATTTCTCTATTAATGCATGATCTTGTATGAATTTTGTGTTCTATCCTTATGTTTCATGCTTTTGATGGAAATCTGAGCTATTTGAACGGTTAAATCATTGGAAAATGTATGAGACCGCGGACCTAGGATAAAACTGCTAAAGGATTTCGAGTCCTAGACATAGGAGGGAATTTTTAGTCATCTGTGACATTGTGTTTAAGGCAAATCTGATAATTGAATTAGCTAAGGAATTAGCAATTTAGTTTGAATGATTAAGAACTGTCTCTGAGGAATCAGGACTGCATGCGCCTAGGATGTCGATGCTTAATTTTGATAAATTGTGTTAGTAGAAAATTACCGGAGTGATGAACTTGAATTTCAACCCCAGTGAACTTTAATTCATCTGTTTTTACCACTTTAATTTCATCTGTATGCAAATCTTACTTGTGTTGTAAAATTAATCGCTAAATTAGTAAACTTTAAACAATTAGTGAAACATAACAAATCTCTTGGGAAACGATATTCGGACTTACTGATTTATTACTTGAACGATCCGGTACGCTTGCCGAGGTCTCAACACCCACCAAGAGAACTATTATCATGAGAGGCATTGACACATATACCACTGAAAGTGAAACCTCCATTAGTGAGAGTGATAGTGAAAAGGAAAATTCCAATGGCGAGGAAGTATATCCTTGTGAAGGTCAACTTCTCATGGTGAGAATAGTGCTTAACAACCAACCAAATGTTGAACATTTGCCACAAAAAGAGAACATCTTTCACACAAGATGTCAAATTCAAAATAAAACATGTTTTCTCATTGTTGATAATGGATCATGCTGCAATTGTTGTAGCACTAGGTTGGTTGAAAAATTAAATCTTGCTGTGATACCCCATCCAAAACCTTAGAAACTTCATTGGCTTAATGAAGATGAGAATATACAATCAACAATCAAGTAAAGGGGACAATTTCAATAGGAAATGTCAAAGATGAAGTTTTATGTGATGTGGTTCCTATGGAAACTTGTCATGTGATTTTGGGGAGACCATGAAAATTTGACCATAAATCCATTCATCATAGTCTTACCAATGCCATATCTGTATCAAAATGACAAGTTTGTGCTTCACACTTTGTCACCTTCACAAGTGGCTAAATGTTAAAATAGAATGACTCAATTTCTCACACCAAGAGAGGGGAGGGGGGGGGGGGGGGGGGGGGGGGGGGATGAATTGGTGAAACTTGAAAACAAAGTCTTTTAAAATCTTTTTCTTAAAAGGTGATGCCTTTAAAAATTTCTTGAAACGCAAGGTAAAAGACTTTCTAATGCAGCGAAATGTTAATCGAATAAGTACATAGTAGAGTTGATTAAAAGTAAAAGAGTAAGGATCAAAAAATTCAAACACTGCTTTTTATACTAGTTCGGCCAACCTGCCTATATCTAGTGTCCTTCCAACCACGGGAAGCAAATGCACTATAATGATCAAGGGTTTTACAACAAGGTTTTTATAGAGACCTCACGTCAAAAATATAAAACACCTCTCTAACCCTCTAATCAAATATAGGTAGTACAATAACTAGACCAGCAGCAAGAATCCCCTCTTCTTCTGTCTAAACCCTTTGAGACACCTCTCAAAGTCATGAACGCCGCACACTCTTCTTCTTGTAGTCACAACAGGGAACCTCAATCCAATATTCACAAGATGGTAGACTCTGATCTCACAATTACATCCTAGTGTGTAGAATTGATCAGCCCTTTGAATACAAAGATAACTCGTTCTTCAAGAAATCACAAGGAGATGATCACCACGGTTACTTCTTGATTCTTGGAGCTCTTTTTCTCTTTCTACAAGATAAAACTTTCTGAAAAATATCACACAAACTGTTAGATTAACAAAAGTTCTTACAGAAATCAAATTCGCGTCAATTTATAGTATAACACATCTCTGACGTATTTTAACCAACTAAGCTACTAATGTAGTCGAATATAACAATTATGTTATAGCAGTTAGCAACAGTCAAAACAATTAACTGAATTCACAATTAATGTAGTCGAATGACATTTAATGCTTCATCAACATATTTAAAAATATTTATACTATGTATAATATGATATCTAGGCCGAACGGTTAGCATCCAAGACCGATCGGTCTATCTACTGTAACATCGCTCGTCAACCAAGTCAAACGTGGACAACGCTCGTCAACCAGGTCAAACAAGGTTAAATGATGTTGGGCCACAATGCTCGTCAATCAGGTCAAACCAGGTTAAAAGATGTTGGGCCGTAATTGGACCAACATTTAAGTTGTTGGGCTAATAATCCAGTAGAGGATAAAATAATCAAAGATATCTTATTAAAGATATTCATAAAGCTGTTTATGAGCAACTGCCCGAATTTTAAGGTAAGTCTGTTTATATTTTATTAGACTTGTGATAACCTATAAATACAAGGCCAAGGCTAAAATCCAAGTATGTTCCACTTACGTTCTACTCACATTCAACTCATACTCATATTCTCAAATACTCAAATAGTGATAACCATTCACTAAACATTCAATTAAGAGCCAAAACTCTTCAAATCACATGCCTAACTTGGGCGTCCGAGTGCCTTTTGTTGGCAAAAATCAACTATGAAGTTTTGATGATGAACAGAGTTGCACAAGTCAAGACAAATTGAAGATTTATGTATTTTTAAAGCTTTTGTAATAATCAAAGTTGATGAAGTAGTACTCACAAATGTATTAGGACCGATTATTGTAATTTACATTTAAATGCTGTTGAGTTTCGTCCTCATTCTGTTTTAATCGATTAAACCTAGTTTTAATCGATTAAAACCGAGGCTGGCCTTGAAAACCCAAGTGCCACTGGAATAATCGATTAAAGTGTATAATAATCGATTAGCTAATCGATTAATCCTGAGAATAATCGATTAACACTGACCGTTGGGGATTTCAGATTTGAAAAACTAGCCGTTGTACTCATTTTAATCGATTAATACTTATGTTAATCGATTAAATGCGTTAGATGGCCCGTTTTCGAGAATGGAAGGGTATTAGGCTGAGTCTATAAAATGGCTCACTCTTTATCTCAAAAATAACTCTTCCCTTGTGCCAAAGATCTCTGAATTCTTTGAGAACTCTGTGAATTTGCTGAAGCTAAGGAAACTCTTGTCTGCAAAGTCCTGAAGTGGTACTGTGGTGACAGAGGAATAGCTGGTTCATCCTTGGTGTGTCTGAGGAAGTGTCTGGAAGAGATTCATCCTTCGTGAAGCATTCGAAGGAGGTGGTCATCCTTTGTGAAGATTCAAAGGAGGTGTAAGTTCATCTCTTGTGGTTTCAAGAGAGGTGGTAATTTCTAAACTGTTACAAATTGTTTTTCTGCGTGACTAATATTTGTAACTGTTTTGTGATAGTGAAAAAGGTTTATCTTGTTTGAGATAAGCGACTGGACGTAGGATCCTAGTGATCTGAACCAGGATAAAATCACCTGTGCAATTTTTCTCTTTCCCTTACTCTGTTATTTACATTCAATTATCTGCTTAGTAAGAAAGAATTAAGAGAAAAATATTAAAAAGGCAAAATAAAAGTATATAACCAATTCACCCCCCCTCTTGGTTTGTTACCACGCTAATAATTCCGCTGCAACGATTCTAACAATTGGCATCAGAGCTTGCTTTGATAGTCATTCAAATGGCAGGATCACATCAAACCTTTGCAGAGGGTGCATCAATCAATAGACCCCCACTATTCACAGGTGAGAACTATGCATTCTGGAAGGTAAGGATGCAAATATTTATTGAATCTATTGATTGTGAAATTTGGGATGTTATTGCATCTGGTTCTTCTGTTCCTACTAACAATATACAGGAACCAAAGCCCCGTGGTCAATGGACCATTGAAGAAAAGAAAAGATTTCAGAATGACGTTAAAGCTCGGAATATTATTGCATCAGCATTGACTGTTGATGAGTTCTACAGGGTTTCTGTCTGCAAAACTGCTCAAGAAATGTGGGACGTGCTCAGAGTAACACATGAAGGAACAGATGACGTAAAGAGGGCAATAAAGAATTCCCTAATTCAAGAATATGAAATGTTCCGGATGAAGCAAGGAGAAACAATTTCTGACATTCAAAAACGCTTCACCAACATTGTCAATCATCTCATTGGACTAGGTAAGTCATTTGATACTGATGAACTAAACATTAAAATCTTAAAGTCTTTAGACAGGTCGTGGCAACCTAAGGTGACTGCAATCTCGGAGTCACAAAACCTCAACACCATGACTATGGCGGCACTATTTGGAAAGTTGAGGGAACATGAATTAGATCTTGGAAGACTTGATGAAGAAGAAGCAAAAGCCAAAACCAACAAGAAGAGTTTGGCATTAAAATCAGAGGTTGAAAGAAGCAAAGGTAAATCGGAAGATGAAGACTCAGACGAAGAGGAAAACTTAAGCCTCGTGATCAAAAGATTAAACAAATTCATGAAGTCTAAAGGTAAAGGAAGGTTTAGGTACGAAAAGAAAGATAATCAAGCATCTTCCTCAAATTATCGATGCTACAGCTGTGGAGAAAAGGGGCATCTAAAGGCAGACTGCCCAAATCAGAAGAAAGGTGAAGACAAAAAGGAGAAAAGATTCTTCAAGAAAAAGAAAGCATACATTGCATGGGAAGACGATAATGAGTCCATTTCAGATTCAAGCGATTCAGATGAAGAAGCTAACATCTGTTTAATGGCAGATGATGATAATGTCAGCCAAGTAAGTAGCTCACATTATTCTGATAATAATAGTCAAGTTGATGAAGATGAATTGCATGAAACATATGCTGCATTGTTAATTGAATCTGAAAAATTAAATATTTCTCATAAAAAGCTGAAAAAGGATTTTAAAAATTTAAAATCTGAATTTGACAACCTTCTTGAAGAAAATAAAAATTTGAAGTTTACTTCTGAAAATCTCACTAAATTAAATGATGCCTTGAAAACTGAATTTTCAAATTCATCTGAAGAAAACAGAAGTTTGAAAAATAAATTTTTATATCAAGCAGAAGAAATGAGGAATTTGAAAAGTAAAGTGTTATATTATGAAAAAGAAAAATATGTTGCTAATAATGAATGTGAGTCTTGCATACAATTCAAATATTTTTCTGAACAAACAACCTTAGGAGAATGTAGCAAAAATAATGAAAACAAGGTTGTTAAAAATGAGTATGTTCCTAAAATTAAAAACAAACAGAATAATAGAACCCGTAGAATATGGGTAGAAAAAGGAACAACTCATGGGAACACAAACGTTGTATCATGCTTTTATTGTATGAAAAAGGGTCATACTTCAAATAAATGTAAAATTAAGCATTATGGTGTTCCTAGTGGTAGATATGTTTGGGTTGCTAAATAATTTGAATCTAACCCAAAAGGACCCATACAAAGAAGTTGGGTACCTAAAATAGCTTGTTTGTTCCTTTCTTTTGCAGGTATTACAAAAATCAAGAAAAGTCATGTGGTGTCTCGATAGTGGTTGCTCAAAACACATGACAGGAGACATAACAAAATTTACAAACTTTAAAGAAAAGGAACAAGGCTTTGTTACCTATGGTGACAACAACAAAGGAAGAATTCTTGGAAAAGGGGATATAGGAAGCAAAGACACCTTGATGATCAAAGACGTACTATATGTAGAAGGACTAAGGCATAACTTAATTAGCATCAGTCAACTGTGCGACAAAGGATTCAAGGTAACTTTTGAGAAGAATTCTTGCACTATTTTTAAGAGTGATTCTTCTGAAATTGCTTTAAAAGGAGTTAGACATAATAATATTTATCTAATTGATTTAGAAAACGTATTAAATAAAAATATTTCATGTTTAGTTGTTAAAGAGGAAAACCCATGGTTGTGGCACAGGCGTGCTGCTCATATACATATGCAACAACTTAACAAACTAGTATCTAGAGAACTAGTAATTGGTTTACCAAAATTAAAGTTTGTAAAAGATAAATTATGTGATGCATGTCAAAAGGGGAAACAAGTTAAAAATTCCTTTCATTCAAAAAATATTGTTTCTACTTTAAAACCTTTAGAACTTTTACATTTGGATTTATTTGGTCCTTCAAGGATAAAAAATTTTGGTGGAAACTATTATGCTTTAGTTATTGTTGATGATTTTTCAAGATATACTTGGACCCTGTTTCTCACTCTTAAGAGTGAAGCTTTTAAAGAATTTAAGAAGTTTGCTATTTTAATTCAAAATGAAAAGGATTTAAGAATAAAAGCTATTAGAAGTGACCATGGTGGTGAATTTCAAAATGAATTATTTGAAAATTTTTGTGAAGAACATGGTATTTCTCATAACTTTTCTTCGCCTAGAACTCCCCAACAGAATGGAGTAGTAGAAAGAAAGAATAGATCATTAGAGGAACTTGCTCGTACTATGTTAAATGAAAATAATGTTCCTAAACAATTTTGGGCTGATGCTGTAGGTACTGCTTGCTATGTTTTAAACAGAATGTTAATTCGACCTATTTTAAAACGTACTCCTTATGAACTTTTCAAAAATAGAAAACCAAATGTTTCCCATTTAAAAATCTTTGGATGCAAATCCTATGTTTTAAACAATGGAAAACAAAATTTGGGAAAATTTGATTCAAAAGCTGACGAAGGAATTTTTCTTGGATATTCTTTAACTAGCAAAGCATATAGAGTCTTTAATAGAAATCTGCTTACAATAGAAGAATCCATACATGTTACTTTTGATGAAATTGTGGACCTTGAGGCAAAACCTCTTGAGTCCGAAGAATTTGATGCAGGAACAAGTGAAAATTCATCAAAGGAGACAAACGAAGAAAAGAATAATGACGATCCTCAAGATGAAGACTTAAATAAAATATGGCAACAACCTAGAGGATTATCTTTGGACAACATAATTGGCGATATCACACAAGGGGTAAACACAAGAAGTAATACTGCAAATTATTGTATGAATGTCGCTTTTGTGTCACAGATTGAACCAAAGAACATTGAAGAAGCCCTTCAAGATGAAAAATGGTGTATCGCAATGCAAGAAGAACTCAACCAGTTTGAAAGAAATCAAGTATGGGAATTAATTCCCAGAAAAGACACTCATCAAGTAATTGGAACTAAATGGGTGTTCAGAAACAAACTGGATGAAGAAGGAAACATAACCAAGAATAAAGCTAGGCTTGTCGCAAAAGGATATAGTCAAGAAGAAGGTATAGATTATGATGAGACATACGCTCTAGTTGCCAGGTTAGAGGCAATACGCCTACTTCTTGCTTATGCATCTATGATGAAATTTAAATTATTTCAAATGGATGTTAAAAGTGCTTTTCTAAACGGTTATATCAAAGAAGATGTATTTGTTGAACAACCACCTGGTTTTGAAGATTTTAAAAACCCAAATCACATCTACAAATTAAAGAAAGCACTATATGGCTTAAAACAGGCACCTAGATCTTGGTATGAACGTTTGAGCAATTTTCTGGTAGAAAATGATTTCAATAGAGGAAAAATTGATTCAACCTTATTCATTAAAAAGAATGGAAAACATTTTCTACTTGTTCAAGTATACATAGATGACATTATTTTTGGTTCATCTAACGCAACTCTCTGCGAGAATTTCTCTAAGTCCATGCAGGGAGAATTTGAGATGTCAATGATGGGAGAACTTACTTTCTTCCTCGGACTTCAAATCAAACAAATGGAGGAAGGAACCTTTATATCTCAAACCAAGTATTCCAGGGAAATTCTTAAAAAGTTTGCGATGGACAATGCCAAAGAAGCATCAACCCCCATGGGGACATCCTGCTACTTAGACAAAGATGAGACAGGTAAAGAGGCAATCCAGACCAAATACAGAGGTATGATTGGCTCTTTATTATATCTCACTGCTAGTAGACCTGACATCATGCAAAGTGTATGTGTGTGTGCTAGGTTTCAGTCAAGCCCTAGGGAGTCTCATCTCACTGCTGTAAAACGTATCTTTAAATATCTTAAGGGGACAACATCCTTTGGGTTATGGTATCCTTCAGGCGCTGCACCTAGTCTTGTAGGATTTTCTGATGCTGATTATGGAGGCTGTAAAATAGATAGGAAAAGCACCAGTGGAACCTGTCACTTTTTCGGTAGCTCCTTAGTCTCTTGGCACTCTAAGAAACAAGCCTGTGTAGCCTTGTCAACCACTGAAGCCGAATATATTGCAGCGGGTAGTTGTTGTGCACAGATCTTATGGATGAAACAGCAATTAGAAGACTACGGTATTCATTTGGATCATATTCCGCTTAAGTGTGATAACACCAGTGCCATAAAACTCACCAAAAATCCCATCATGCACTCTAGAACCAAGCATATAGAAATTAGGCATCATTTTATTAGAGACCATGTACAAAAAGGTGATTGTGAAATGGAGTTTATAGATTCTAAGCATCAATTAGCGGACATTTTCACCAAAGCTTTGCCCAAGGATAGATTTTTTGAGCTTAGGAGAGATCTTGGAATATTAGAAATAGTAAAATAGGCATATTTGGAATTAATCTTGCATTTTTCGCTGTTTAACGCATTTAATCTGCTTGCAAATCGATTAAAAACGCTACCTATAGATTTGCGACTGGATTAATCGATTAATCCAAGTATTAATCGATTACATAATCGATTAAAACTTCCTTTAATCGATTAAATACGCTCCAGACAGTTTTTTAAAAATTTGTTTTCGAAATCTAGCCGTTGCCAACGGCCATAAACGGCCATATTCTCCAAATCTAACCGTTGGGACACGTTTTTAAGCCTATATATACACCCTTTGGTCCCCATTTTCATTACTTGAACAAACTTTAAGCCTATTTCTTCTACTTTCTCTCTTCTTTCACCCAAACCCTTGCCTTTCCTTTATTTCAATGGCTGAATCTTCAAGAAGGAGGAGAAGAAGAACCAGTGCTGTTTCGGAGAATCCTGTTCCAACAAGAGATGCTACCGTAGAAGGGTGGCTCTCCGATGAAACAGATCAACTATCTTTCTCACGATTCTGGAAGGAAAGGAAGCTGATCAAGCAAAAATTCATTGATCTATCCTGGTATATATCTTACAACTTTTCCTTCCTAAATCTCATCATTGAACAAGGAGTTCAACACCTTATGGAACTCCGTGGAAGGTATTATCCGGATCTCGTTCGCACTTTCTATTACAATTTAAAGATCCGGGATGGGGTGTTTCAAACAAGAGTAAAAGGTGTAGACATTGTCTTGGACAATGACATTTGGACTAATGTTGCAAAAGTCCCTGTCTTAGAGCATTCTCAAACTATCCCAGATGACTTTGCACAATTCAACAAGATAGCGGTCTACCAGTCCTTTCTCCGCAATCCTCGTCAGCACAATGCGCGTCTTTTCCTTGCAGGTGGACTCAAGATGGAAGAACGTCTCCTGCACTACCTCATTGTCTGGATTTTGTGCCCTAGAGGATCCAATCATGCCCAATGCTTTGAGACTGATCTCATCATCATGTACGGTATTCTTCAGAGCATTCCTCTCAATTGGCCTCATCTGATTAAGACAATTATGTACAAGGCCAAAAGGTTAGATGTAGCCCCTCTTCCATATCCTCTCCTAGTTTCCCAAATCTGTGTGTTCAAAGGAGTGGATATCACCAATGAAAACCATGAGACTGTCCTCCCTGGTCACAAGGTTGGAGATAATTCCCTAAGACAAATGGGTTTTATCAAACAGGGACAATCTTACATACATCCTGAGGATGCTATTGAGGGCAATGAAGATGAAGCTGAAGATATTCCAATGCCTGATCCCACAAATGTTGCTGGCCCATCTCAAGTTCATGAGGAATACAGTCTAGAAAGTCTCTCTAGACAAATGACTGAGATGACTCGCCTTCAAACTGAGATGATGAACATCCAAAACATTCGCCATGAAGAAATTTTTACTCATCTCCGAAATTTAGACACTAGGGTTTCTGGTTTAGAGCAACATCTTCTTAGTGATGAAAGTGATGAATTCTAGGACTTATTTGCTTGTCTTGTTTGTTTGGTTTTATGACTATGTGCATCCTTAATAAAAAGTGTTGTTTATTTCATCTTTCAATATGCCTTATCTCTTTTTATTTAGGGGGAGCACGCATTTTTTCTTCTGATCAAAAAAAGGGGGAGAAGAAAGTTTAAAATTATTATTTTCTATTAATCTCTCTTTTTATGAGTTGTGACTGTTTCAGATTATTAAAAAGCTTTAAACTCAGAGGAATTTTTGATCATCATCAAAAAGGGGGAGAATGTTGGCAAAAATCAACTATGAAGTTTTGATGATGAACAGAGTTGCACAAGTCAAGACAAATTGAAGATTTATGTATTTTTAAAGCTTTTGTAATAATCAAAGTTGATGAAGTAGTACTCACAAATGTATTAGGACCGATTATTGTAATTTACATTTAAATGCTGTTGAGTTTCGTCCTCATTCTGTTTTAATCGATTAAACCTAGTTTTAATCGATTAAAACCGAGGCTGGCCCTGAAAACCCAAGTGCCACTGGAATAATCGATTAAAGTGTATAATAATCGATTAGCTAATCGATTAATCCTGAGAATAATCGATTAACACTGACCGTTGGGGATTTCAGATTTGAAAAACTAGCCGTTGTACTCATTTTAATCGATTAATACTTATGTTAATCGATTAAATGCGTTAGATGGCCCGTTTTCGAGAATGGAAGGGTATTAGGCTGAGTCTATAAAATGGCTCACTCTTTATCTCAAAAATAACTCTTCCCTTGTGCCAAAGATCTCTGAATTCTTTGAGAACTCTGTGAATTTGCTGAAGCTAAGGAAACTCTTGTCTGCAAAGTCCTGAAGTGGTACTGTGGTGACAGAGGAATAGCTGGTTCATCCTTGGTGTGTCTGAGGAAGTGTCTGGAAGAGATTCATCCTTCGTGAAGCATTCGAAGGAGGTGGTCATCCTTTGTGAAGATTCAAAGGAGGTGTAAGTTCATCTCTTGTGGTTTCAAGAGAGGTGGTAATTTCTAAACTGTTACAAATTGTTTTTCTGCGTGACTAATATTTGTAACTGTTTTGTGATAGTGAAAAAGGTTTATCTTGTTTGAGATAAGCGACTGGACGTAGGATCCTAGTGATCTGAACCAGGATAAAATCACCTGTGCAATTTTTCTCTTTCCCTTACTCTGTTATTTACATTCAATTATCTGCTTAGTAAGAAAGAATTAAGAGAAAAATATTAAAAAGGCAAAATAAAAGTATATAACCAATTCACCCCCCCTCTTGGTTTGTTACCACGCTAATAATTCCGCTGCAGCGATTCTAACACCTTTTGCAGGTACCTCCCCTCTCTAGTGGTGAAGGTGAAAGAACGATGCAAACCGAAGGAGCGCGAGCGACCCATCGAAGGACGAGATAGCGGTCTATATTGCAGGAGAGCGAGCGACAAAGTCATCCAGAAGCGGCAAAGTCACGTCAGAAATGTTAGTGTCTCGATCTCACAAAATCTATACCGAAACAATTGGCGCCCACTGTGGGGCCAGGGGCATCCCTTATAACCACAAGGAACTGTACAAGAATGTAGTCTCACCATCAACGTCAAGAAGCTTCTACGACTTTACAGATAATTATTTTGATATAGATTCATTTTATTATTTAATTTATATGATTTAATTTAAATATCTTAATTCAATATTATAATATTGTGAAAGATTTATTAAGGGTCCAATGACGCACTCACCACTTAGCCAAATTTGGCATCAAATGTTCAACTGTACAACAACTCGGTCATTGGGCCTCACTGGTATTCAGCCGTTCGGCTTCACAGGTGACAGGACCATGCAGACCACTCAGCCAAGAGGAGTGCAAGAACCGAGAGGTAAATCCCTCTCGTCCATTAGGAAATTCTCCAGGAATTCCTAGGTCGAAGACTGAGAAGTAAGCCATCACTAGTGTCAACAAAACCCAGGAACGTTAATTTCATAGGGAAACTTAATTTCACTAGAGGAAACCAAAACATAATTTCACATCATGGAGGAATGAAAGGATAAACTACGGTTTACTAAGAAAATTATTGCACACGGAAACTTAGCTTAAGAGAAATTAAAATAAGGTTTAGTATTTAAATGGCTAAGTCTAACGTCCATTCAATAAGCCTCTATTACAAGTAAGATGACTTCACACAAGGAATTTTCAGAAAACACCAACAAGTGGCAATAAAAAATGTAACTAGGCATGAACTTTGAAGAGAAAAATGTTACTGCCTATTGATGTCTATTACAACATCAGAAAATTTTATTATCTAACATATTCCACATCTAAGTCTTGGGAAATAATTAATTCAAAATAATCTCACTTAGTTTAACTTTGATTCATAAAAATAATTTCTAACGTAACCAATGATTTAACTACTGAGTATAAATTTTGTTAGTACCATGAGAGAATATCTGCACTATTCAAATCCATTTTAAAAACATACTAAGTGCTTTCTAATCTCAAAATTGACAATATTAGTATTACTTCTAATTTCATAGAAACATCAAGCATAAGTGAACCATATTATTCAGTATCCATGGTAACATGACTAGATTCCATATACTCAGACCAAACATCACTATGTAATTTAACCGAATAAATAAACTAATAGACTCATATATTAACACATGATTTTATGAATATTGTCACACAACAAGAGATACTTATAAACCGAGTTATACATGGGAAAAAGAGAATAATATTTATCATAATTATTTTGGATCTTACATACTCCCTTTACCTTGGAACATAGTGTTCCATCACTAATTTTCAGGTTGGAGTAAAACACCGTTACCAGTTTTGGATACCACGGGTCAATTTTGCAAGCAAACAAGCAAACATCGTACACACACATCAATACACATCACAAATAAAAGTAATGATGCATAAATACAAGATTTAACAACAAATGTTACCAAAGATGATACTCAAGAGATTTTTTAGGAATCCACTTTCTTGTTAGTTACAGGAGTTAGTTCTTTAGGAATCCACTTGAATTTTCCTTTAGGAACACCAACTTTCTTATAATAATAGTTTCTAACAGTATGGAAATGGTTTTACAATAGAAACAGGTAGCAATTGCAGGTTTACTCAAATTAATAAAATTTTTCGAGTTAACTCTTTCACTTTTAGCTTTATATCCAATTCCCTGCCTATTGATTGCTCTCCCATATGATCTTAACACAACTTCTAAATTAGATCTACCAAGAGTAAATTTAGCCAGTGTACTAGTTAGAAATTCAATTTTTTCAACATGAGCATGACATTCTTTACAATCCTTCTCAACAATTTTAATTTTTGTTTTCTCATTTCAGCATATTGTAAAAAGCTTGATCAAGTTCAATTTTCAAATTATCATTTTCATCAACAAGGTTATTTATTCTGTATTCAAAATCTCTTCTCTCATAATTTAATCGATTAACCTTGTATTGTAGTTTCATTGCCTCAACATGTAGTTCCTAAAACGCATCCAACAGTTGATCATATCTGACTTCAATAGGCTCGTTTTCAAAGCTACTGTTGCTGCTTTCTGAACACACTGATCTAGCCATGAGACATAAGTTTGTCTCTTCTTCTAGACTTTTGGTCATCATCATTGGACGAGTCTTCATATTGTTTTTTATGCAATGTATGCTTTCCTTTGCTTATTCCTCCTTTTGTCCTGATTGTATTTCACATCATCTTTCTGCTTCATCTTCAGATCTGGATAGTTAGGCTTGATGTGTCTGATACGCTGTCGTTGAAGCTATCAAATTAATACTACTTTTCAAGGCAACTTCAGTATTGCCAAGTAGTATCCAAGAAAGTAGATAGGGCTAAAGTAACCCTCAATCGTCTCCCTACGAACACAGAATTGCTTTCGAATATCTGACTCTTATGAATGTTATGCAATGCTTAAAAGTAATGGTTGAAGAATGTTTAAAGAACAAATAAGAAACTTAAAAACAGTTACGGTGAAATAGGCTAATTCCACTACTTTTCCAAGATATATTCATCATCGGTTATTCATGGATAATTGTTCAATTGATTATTGTTTAAGTTTCAAATTAATTAAAGTACATTCTTAATTAATTTGAGGGCAATCATGCATTTAACCAAAGTAAATTCTCAATTAAATGCAAAACCTTTCTAGATTATTCACAATAAATTCAACCAAAGTACATTCTCAATCAAATTTTATTGTGTTTAATCATGTCTATTCTTAAATCTCCTAACCAAATTAAAAGCTAATCAATCAAAGTAAATTCTCAATTGATTATAGTTGAAATTATTATTAATCAACAAAAGTACATTCTCAATTGATAGTAAAAACCATTTAATCATATGAAAGTTCCTAAATTAAATCAAAGTAAATTCTCAATTAAACCTAGAAACCCTAGAAGTCATATAATCAATATGCATGTTGATTCAAACACATTATGATGCAAAGATCTTTACTTTTAACAAGATAGAGAGATGAAAGACATAGAGAGAAGAACTTAAATCAATAATCAAAGTAAACAATTGCATTAACTGAACGTAACCTCAGAATCTGTCATGGAATTACAGCAGAATAACCCTATATGCTTAGCTCTCCATGAATGAAGTTGAATACAAGATGAAAGAAAAGTGAGAGGAGTATTAGAGAATGAATGAATTAAGTGAAGTTCCCCTTTCTGCCTCCCTTGGGTCTCTTTATATAGGCTTGATTGGGCTTGGACTCTGAATAGTTTGTTGATAAGATATTTTCTGTTGATATATTATATCTTTCAATATTCATTAGATTAAATCAGTTTTAAAGAATATTTGACAGATATTAACTCAATTATCTTATATCCTATATCTTCCAAATAACTAAAAGATTTAGATAATGATAAAATTATTTGGAAGATATTTTTTGTTGATATTCCCAAATTAAATTCAACAACAAAATTTTATCTTTTAGATTTTCTGACTTTCCAAAATTGCACAAATACCCTGAAATTTCCTCTATTTGCACTTTAGCCCCTTCAGAATTCTCCAAAATTGCATCAAAACCCTTGTTTGACCAACTTTTACCAGCTTTGACTGAGGAAGGGCGCGACCAACGAGAGCTTGCCACGTGGCAACCTTCTTTCTCACCCAATTAGGATTTCAAATAAAATCTTATTTTGGCCTTAATTTACAATTTGGACCAATAAAGTTTCAATTTCAGCTGCACAAATAAATATTAGAACATCCAAGAATAATTTATGCAACTAAAAATCACTTTTTAAGTCTCTTTTTATTCCCAAACCCAAAAATTCCAATAATCACAAATCCTCTTTAAATCAATCATTCAAGCACATGAATTTCATAAAAAATTTAATTTTAAAGCATAAATGTGGGCATAAATATGCACTCATCACACCCCCACACTTATCCTTTTGCACTCCTGGGCAAAATTAATTAATTCCAAGACTTTGTTATGGGTCATTTTATTCCATATTTGCATTTGGGTGAAAGGAATGAACAACACCAGATATAGATAAATCATCTAGAGATCACTTTGTCATGGACATGCAAATGAAATTACTCTATTGTTCACACATGAGTTGACCTTTTTGAATTCCCAAGAAAATCAAATATGAAAGGTAACACTCAAGTCAACATGTATCTATTTATCTCCAATTCTCTCAAGTGTTTTTGGCATGTGTTTACACTCAAAATACCCATGAAAGTAGACACCCTTGATATTTAGCAAGATTCTAACATTCACATACTCCAGAAAACATGCAATTATTGATCATGAGGGCTTTTTAAGGTTTTATTGAGGTCAAGGCAAAGCTAGGGAATTTTCTTGGAATTTCTGAGTTTTTTGAAATTGATATAGAAAGAGTAATGACATTTGATTTCAAAAACAACTCTATTTCTTGCTCTTTTACGAAAGATTTATTTTTTCTTTATTCTTTTTTTCTTTTTTTTTTCTTGTTAAAACTCTAACTTTCAATCTTCCTTTTTGCTTTTTTTTTCTTTTTAAAACACCAACTTTTCATCTTCCTTTTTGCTTTTTTTTTTTATTTTGTGTGAGGTACTCACCCATACACTTATTCCTCACTTTACTTCTAACAGAATCCATTACTCCTTCTTCTTTCCTAAGGTAAGGAACATATGATTTTTCTTCTTTTCTCATTTGACAATGACTGGAAACAAGAAAAATAGGTTTAAGGCTCAAAGGGGGTTTTAATGGATTAATGTTAGGAAAAGTTTATTTGGCCAAGTAGATAAAACAAGAAATGCCTCAATCATATCAAATCATGCATATTCACCTCAATTGCACAACATAGAATCAAGCTAACTATTAGAGTATCAACAAAACATGGGCAATTCACACAAGAAAAATAGGTATGGCACATGGTGGTCCATCCTTAACATTAAGCTCAAAACTCACATGGTTCAAATTTCTTTCACAAAAGATTTACTTAAGAAATTCTCAAGTCAACTCAATCAGCAAATCATAGAAGCAATCCACTCATATCAACATGACTCATTTTAGTCTTGAATTCATGATCATTCTAGTTACTGATTCAAACTTTCAAATCCAATGCAAACATTTATTTAAAAACAAACAAAATAGGGAACAAAATTAATTGTTTCCCCACACCCCCACACTTAAACTATGCATATTGCTCAATGTATACCTTATATATGAAATGCACAGAAAAAGTATGAGGGAACTTACCTCCTTCATGGTGGAAGGAATGCTAGTAGGACTTCATTGGAAAAGTCAGCCTGGATAGGAATGTTATCTTTTCCCTTTTAAATCCTACTAAGATGGTCAACTGCTAAATTATGTGCCTCACTTCTGTACTGAATAGGAGTCAGCTTGTCCTTCTCATTCTTGACCATTGTGATTCCATATTTCTTGGGAACCACATGTGTAGGGCCTACCCAAGTGCTGTCAAAATTTGAATATATAAGACTTGTTTGAATCAACTTGGTGTCCTTTTTCTTTATAACTCCCATCAATTGAGGATTCAATCTTCCTTGAGGTTGTCTCACTGGTTTAGCATCCTCCTCCAAAAGTATTCTATGCATGCAAAAAGAAGGGCTAATACCAGGAATATCTGCTAAAGTCCAGCGTATTGCTTTCTTATGGTTTTTGATAACCTGTAATAGCTGTTTTTCCTGCTCATCAGTAAGCAATGCAGATATTATAACAGGGAGTTTCCATCCCTCTCAAGATAAGCATATTTTAAATGGAATGGTAAAGGTTTCAACTCCAAAATGGGTGGTTGTACCACAGATGGCAAAAATTTACTGCCTAAGGTAATCTCAGCCACCTCAACATCACACTCGGACGCCACAGAGGTATCATTTATTAATACCGCATCCTTCATGTCCAAGATATAGAAATCTGCAGGAAAAATTAACTTGTCTACTCGGAAAAGGACGTCCTCAAGCACACCTGCATGGTTAACTGTGCTACGGTTGGCCAGTTGAATGACCACACCAGTAGTCTTAAGAGGTCCCAAAGATAGAGAAGTAAACACTGATAAAGGCATTACATTAATGGAAGCCCCTAAATCTAGCATGACATTGTAAAACTTTAAATTTTCAATAGTATAAGGAACAGAAAACATACTTGGATCTTTGCATTTTTGTGGTAGTTCAATGTGTTTCTTTACCAAGCTTGACACATTTCTTCCCAAATTCACAATCTCATTATCCCTAATACGCCTTTTATTTGTGCAAAGTTCTTTCAAAAACTTTGCGTACTTGGGGATTTGTTTAACAGCATCAAGTAAAGGAATGTTGATCTCTACCTTCTTGAAAGTATTTAAAATCTCTTGGTCTAATTCCTCCATTTTTTTGTTTCTCGGTTTTAACCGATTTGGATATGGAGGAGGTGGACAATGAGATGAAGAAGAATTTTTAGAAAAGTTAGAAGATACTAACCTGGATTTTTCAGTGGTAGATTCAGGTGATGGCTCACTTGATCCTCCATTATCATCAATTTGTGCTTCTTCTTTCTCTTTATCTTCATCCTCTAGGGCTCCTTCAAGGCCTTCTACCTGCTTACCCGTTCTTAAAGTAATAGAATTTACATTTCTCGGGTTGATCACTCTTTGTGCAGGCAGTTTATTTGATTCCTTAGCCTCTAACTTATCCACCCTCTAAGTCAACTCTGCAATTGATTTCTTTATTTCTTAATTTTGCTCAACTATTATTTTCGTGAAATCTTGCATTGACATTTCAGGCTGAGATTGCTGCCTTTGTTGAGGTGGAACATAAGGTTGCATGTTCTGCTGATATCTATTGGAGGACAAATCATGATAATTTTGGTATGGTCTATTTCCTCCAATCATGTTTGTAGCACAAGCTTGAGATGAGTTTTCCATAGTGGTTTCCACCAAGCTAGGACATTCATTAGTATAATGGTTAGTTGAAATGAAAATTCCACACTTCTTAGCAATTTGTGGAGTTGAGGTTTTAAACAAACTTGCAATCTCGTCGAGTTTGCGTTCTAGCTTATTCAATCTTTCATCTATCCTCTTTCCATCAACTGCACCATTATAAATTTCATGCACTCCCTTCAACAAAGTCACTAATTTTTCTCTTGTGCCATACTATTGATTGTCTACTGCCTTCCGTTCTATTAGATCTATACCATCTTCTAGTGACCTGTCTAAGAAAGATCCTCCGCTTGCAGCATCTGCCCATGACCTATCAGTAGGACTTAAGCCTTCATAAAAGCTTAGAATAAAATCTTCCATTTGGAGTTGAGGGCATGAAGAACATAGTTTCTTGAATCTTTCCCAATACTCACTAAGATTCTCTTTATCTCTCTGTCTTATATCCTGAATTTCTCTGCGGATAACTGATAATCTAGATGCAGGAAAATACTTCTCAAGAAAGAGTCTTTCAATAGTTTCCCAATTTGTAATACGTGCAGAGAGACAATACCACCAATCTTGAGCTGCTCCTTGAAGAGTAAATGGAAAAGCTCTCATTTTAAGGCTCTCTATTGTGATCCTGGGAGATCTAAAATTTTCACACAACATGTGAAATTGTCTCAAGTGCTTGTGTGGATTCTCCCTTGATAACCCATTGAACTTTGGTAAAGCATTTAATAGGCCAGGTCTCAACTCCCACTCCTCATTAGGGTATTCAATGTTACTTCGGATAGCTATATTGTGGGAGATGGCTAACTGTCTGAGGGTTCTTTGTACCATATTGTTTGGGTTAGGATCAGGTAAAAGATTGGATGGTATGTTTATAACTGGAGATAATGAAGGTGGTATGACGGGAGATGTAAGAAGTGTTCCCTCAGTAGAACACCCAAATTTCAAACTTCTTCGCAGCTTACACAAATTCCTTTCGACTTCCGGGTTAATTTGATAAAATTCTCCCGGGTTAGCTCTGGTCATGCACTACACAATCTGCTTGAAGAGCATTCTCTATTACTTCTCTTTTTCTTTTGTTCTTGCTTTAGATAAAGATTTAAAATAAGAGATAAGAGAGACTTGTTGGGTCCACTCCCAGGAAAGAGAGGTGCGTCACAATGGATAACTTAAGTACCAAGTCTTTCCTAGCCAGAGTGTATTCAAACTAGCCTCAAGTATTTCTCAAGAGAAATTCTTAATAAAAACAAGAACACAGATTTTTTCTAAAACAAGAATGAATAAAGGCTACAAAATAACACAAATTAAATTAAATGTATGTGCGTTAAATAAAATAAAAATAAAAAAAATAAAAATAAAAATAAATAAATAAAAAAATAAAAATAAAATAAGAATCAAAATATTTAAAATACTAACCGTATTCCTCGGCTACGGCGCCAAATTTGATACGCTGTCGTTGAAGCTATCGAATTAATACTACTTTTCAAGGCAACTTCAGTATTGCCATGTAGTATCCAAGAAAGTAGATAGGGCTAAAGTAACCCTGAGTCGTCTCCCTACGAACACATAATTGCTTTCGAATATCTTACTCTTATGAATGTTATGCAATGCTTAAAAGTAATGGTTGAAGAATGTTTAAAGAACAAATAAGAAACTTAAAAACAGTTACGATGAAATAAGCTAATTCCACTGCTTTTCCAAGATAGATTCATCATCGGTTATTCACGGATAATTGTTCAATTGATTATTGTTTAAGTTTCAAATTAATTAAAGTACATTCTTAATTAATTTGAGGGCGATCATGCATTTAACCAAAGTAAATTCTCAATCAAATGCAAAACCTTTCTAGATTATTCACAATAAATTCAACCAAAGTACATTCTCAATCAAATTTTATTGTGTTTAATCATGTCTATTCTTAAATCTCCTAACCAAATTAAAAGCTAATCAATCAAAGTAAATTCTCAATTGATTATAGTTGAAATTATTACTAATCAACCAAGTATATTCTCAATTGATAGTAAAAACCATTTAATCATATGAAAGTTCCTAAATTAAATCAAAGTAAATTCTCAATTAAACCTAGAAACCCTAGAACTCATATAATCAATATGCATGTTGATTCAAACACATTATGATGCAAAGATCTTTACTTTTAACAAGATAGAGAGATGAAAGACATAGAGAGAAGAACTTAAATCAATAATCAAAGTAAACAATTGCATTAACTAAACGTAACCTCAGAATCCGTCATGGAACTACAACAGAATAGCCCTATATGCTTAGCTCTCCAGGAATGGAGTTGAATACAAGATGAAAGAAAAGTGAGAGGAGTATCAGAGAATGACTGAATTAAGTGAAGTCCCCCTTTCTGCCTCCCTTGGGTCTCTTTATATAGGCTTGATTGGGCTTGGACTCTGAATAGTTTGTTGATAAGATATTTTCTGTTCATATATTATATCTTTCAAATATTCATTAGATTAAATTAGTTTTAAAGAATATTTGATAGATATTAACTCAATTATCTTATATCCTATATCTTCCAAATAACTAAAAGATTTAGATAATGATAAAATTATTTGGAAGATATTTTTTGTTGATATTCCCAAATTAAATTCAACAACTGAATTTATCTTTTAGATTTTCTGACTTTCCAAAATTGCACAAATACCCTAAAATTTCCTCTATTTGCACTTTAGCCCCTTCAGAATTCTCAAAAATTGCACCAAATCCCCTGTTTGACCAAGTTTTACCAGCGTTGACTGAGGAAGGGCGCGACCAATGAGAGCTTGCCACGTGGCAACCCTCTTTCTCACCCAATTAGGATTTCAAATAAAATCTTATTTTGGCCTTAATTTGCAATATTGACCAATAAAGTTTCAATTTCAGCTACACAAATAAATATTAGAACATCCAAGAATAATTTATGCAACTAAAAAAAACTTTTTAAGTCTCTTTTTATTCCCAAACCCAAAAATTCCAATAATCACAAATCCTCTTTAAATCAATCATTCAAGCACATGAATTTCATCAAAAAATTAATTTTAAAGCATAAATGTGGGCATAAATATGCACCCATGAGTGTCCTTCCTTTCCACACTCATAACATGTGACAATTGCAGCTTTTGCATTCTTTTTTCCTCCCCTAGAATTCCGTGCAAAATTAGAAACATCATTTATATTTTTCATGAATTTTTTAAATTTCTTTACCATCATGTTCATCACTTCTTTCTCTAGAATATTTGTATCAAAATCTACATCAGACTCATTTCTCCTGAAGGTTTTCTTACTGGTTTCTTTGAGTGCAATTGAATGTTTCTGTTCAGTCTCCTCTTCTTCTTTCAATCTTCCCAGCTCCAATTCATGTTCCCTAAGCTTACCAAAAAGTGTAGCCATATTCATAGTGGTTAGATCTCTTGATTCAGATATAGCCATCATTACCTTTGATTGCCAACTTCTGTTGAGACTCTTTAAGATCTTTATATTGATTTCTTCTATCTCAAAAACTTTGCCAAGTGCAATCAAATGGTTGACAATGTGAGTGAATCTTTTCTGTACATCATAGATAGTCTCTCCAGCCTTCATCCTGAACATTTCGTATTCCTAGATTAGAGAGTTCTTTCTATCTCTTTTCACTTCATCAATCCCTTCATGAGTCACCTCTAGGACTTCCCACATTTCCTTGGCACTCTTGCATGTTAACACCCTGGAAAACTCATCAATGGTAAGTGCAGAAGAGATAACATTTCTAGCTTTTATATCAAATTGAGCTCTTCTATTTTCGTCTTGATTCCACTCAGAAAAGTTTTTCAAAACATGTATTCCATTAATTAATTTTGTGGGTTCAAAAGGACCATTTAAAACAGCATCCCATATGCCCTTATCTACAAATTCAAGCAAGATTATCATTCTAATTTTCCAAAATGGATAATTTTCTCCTGCAAACAGAGGAGGTATGTTTGTATTAGCACCTTCAACAAAGGTTTCAGAAACAGAGGCCATCAAGATCAATTAATCAATTTCACAAAAAGGGTAATCGATTATTTTTCAAATAACTTTTGAAAAACCAGCTTTGGTGTCAATTGTTAGAAATGAAGTGCCTTGTTTCTCAACACCAAGAGGGGGTGAATTGGTGAACAATAGAAACAAATGCTTTTTAAATCTTTTCACAAACTTAGAATGATCTTTAACCTTTCTTGTAATCTAAGTAATGCACGTATACAATTAAATTAAAAGAGATGAGGAGAGAAATACAAACAGAGGATTTATACTAGTTCGGCCTTAATGCCTACATCTGGTTTCCCTTCCAATCAACCCTAGATTGAAGGATCTTTCACTATAATGATTTGATGATAGTAGAATTTTGCTTAGCTTTTAGTTTTACTTGTGAAGCTTTTTGAATGGATGAATTGATAATAACATCGTTTAAATTGTGAATAGATGAATACTGTGTATAGATGAATAATGTGTATAGTAGAATACTGTGAATAGATGAATATTGTGTGAATAGATGAATACTATGTGAATAGATGAATGGATAATGGTTTAAACAATCAAATATATAAAGATAACACCTGCACAAATGTAAACACCCCTCCTAAATGTAAACTTACAAAGACTCTCTCAAATGTAAACACCTCTCCCACTCAATAATCAAATATAGAAAGATAACACCTCCACAAAGAACCGCACGTCTTCACTACAGAACCCTTTGAGAACATCTCTCAAAGTACTAAGAGCTTTTCACTCTTCTTCCTGACTCCACGCACAAGGAAATAACACAATCCGAGATTGCAGAAAACGAAGTCTGATCAGGCAAGAATACACCTCACTCGTGCAGTAGTTGATCAACAATGTAAATCCAGATTTGTTCTTCAAGCATCCTTCAAGATGTATCAAACTCTATGAATCTTGTTTCTTGGAGTGTCTCAACACATATAACACTTTTCTCAAATCAAAGATATCAGACATGAAAGTTTAGAATGATCAATTTGTTATAGAGTTATGCGTAATGCATCAATTTATAGTTTTCCTCATCATAGACGCAAAACAATTGATTACCTTAGTAATGTAATCAGTTATATTAGTAGCATATGTATGAAAATTAAAACTACCACAGTTCCAATTAAATGCACAATTAATGCAATCAATTTGCAATAAATGCTAGTCAAACATATTTAAAAATATGACTGTTATTTCAAATATGAATAAGCTTGAAAATAGTTTTCAAATTATAACAGATTTAATTGATTACATAACTAGTGTAATTGATTAAGCTATTCACTTAAATAGATTTTGAAAACTTTTTCTCTTCAAAAACTCATCACAGCACATTTCAACAATATCTTGGAAAGACACGAGTTTTTTACACTTAATGTAATCGATTTAAAAGTTGTTGTTTTGCACAGTTTAAAAGCATAAGTTATCCAATGAACTTAATTGATTACAACATCACTGTAATATATTATTTCATACATAGTTGCTTTGTGCTCTTGGTTTTAACACACAAAAACATTCCGTATGTATACAGAGATATAAGCACAATTATGATCACAGAAGTATGCAGACTAAATAACATATCAACATATGTGTTCATTAAGAAAAATTTTCATAGCAATATATGTATCAATTACAAATGCACACATTTATGTTGTGTCATGACAACATCTATGTGTAGTTACAATCAATGTGTTCTCATCATAAAAAACAAACACATCAAGGATTGGGTTTAGCACTAACATTGCTCCCCCTATCAACAATTAGCATGCCCTACTACTGATAACGGTTGAAAATACCGTTATCTGTGATATAATTTGATACTAAACGCACCCTTTTTGACTTAGAAGCTTGCTTGAACTCGTGTTTTTGCTTTAGTTTTGTGAATAAGTGAGTAGAGGTTATACTTTATGATTTTATCACTAAATTCCCTTTATTTTGTAGCTAATAATGTGCTTGGAAGAATCTCCAACAATATATAGAGTTGTATAGAGCTGAATCAGCCAAAAAAAAAAGTAAAACAACAAAAAAAGTAAGTTTTAGAATGCTACCGCCAGGGCTGAGCGCCCTTGAGCGCCAGTTTTCTTCCCGCACCACGCCTAGGCCTCCTTCCAGGGGCACTGAGTGCTAGCTTTGACCCGTACCTCGCTTGGACGCCCTAAGTGGGGCACTGAGCGCCTGTTTCGTGGGCTTGGACCCGTTTTCTGTTCTTTTTATGTTCTATTTAAGGACTTGGACGTCCTAGGGATTGTATCTTTTGATGGCTTGAGCATAAAAACACACTTTTCACCTCTTGGTGGTAGATTTGGGGATGTGACAACTCTCCTTTTCCTTGAGGGTAGATTTGGGGATGTGACAACTCTCCTCTTCTCTTTCTAGGGTTTTTCTATCTCTTTCATTCTTTCATTGTTCATCTAGTTTCTCTATGATGATGGGGAACTAAACCTTATTATTTGTTGAGGAAAGATGTAACCTCTTGAACTCATGTATTTTGAATTCATTCTCAATTATTTATGCTCCTTTACTTATTGCTTGCTTTGTTTAACTCATTCATTAGCATGATGTATGATTTGCATGAGTACCGGAAGGTATCTTACAATTCAGGTTTTAGAGAATTATTCCCAGAAGCAGTATTGCTCAGGAATGGAGGTATGAGTTCTAGTTGTCTTAAGCTTCTGATCTTTAGAATTAATTATTAGGAATGCTAGGAATCGTATGAACTAATAATTAAGGATAGGCTTTCTTCCCCGAGGAATCCGGTTTTAAGTAATTTAGAAAGTGACATTGACATTAATGAAGAAGACGAATTCATACATGCATGAGAGGAAACTTGGTGAAATCTAAACTCCAACAACATATTCATCTCATATTATCAACTTCATCCATCCATTCTAGTGTTTAGCCTCAATTGATCAAATTGCATTCATGTTTATTTTTATTGCATTTGCATTGAAAACTCCCAAAAATTGTTCTTAAGTCTTAATTGGTTAAGCAATTACATAACTGTTTAGTGTCGTGAGTCCTTTGGGATACGATACTTGGTCTTACCATTTTATATTACTTGGTATGATTCGGTACACTTGTCGGAGTCCTAACAAGTTTTTGGCGCTGTTGCCGGGGACTCGTTGTTTAAACTATTCTATTTGTGTGATTCTTAACCGATTAGATTTTATCTTTAATTTTTATCTTTTTATCTTTTCATGTTTTTATCTTTTCATCTTTTCATCTTTTTATCTTTTTATCTTTTTTATCTTTTAGTGCTCATTGGGTGCTCTAGTGCAGTGTTCTTTAGTGTCTGTAGGATAAAATCCAATAATCTATACTAGGAGCACAAGATCATCAAGAGAAGAAGGTCACAGGGCGCCTAGCTACCCCTTTAAGGGCCCTCAGCATAGGATGTCATGCATCACCGCCTGGGTGCCCCATTGAGGGTGCTGAGCGCCAGACTTCAAGTTCAATTAGAATCTTTCTTTGTTGGTTTGGAAGTAGAGAAGACTGCCAACTGTAGATGAAGAAGGCAGATAATGAAGAGAAACTAGTTCACCAAGACTCTATGCATGAACTGGTTAAAGATATAAAAGAGAATGGAGTTATTGAGATTGAGGCTCCTTATTCAAGGAGGGTAAAAATGGTGAACATGAAAATATTGCAAATAATTTGGTGTGATGAAAGCAAAAGGAACACCAACATCATAGATGTAGATTGTGCTTAATGGTGTCAGGCTCGTGACGTTAAACAAGCGCTTATTGGGAGGCAACCCAATTTCTTACTTTTTCTTTTGGATTTGATTTTGCTTTGCAGATTATAACATCTACTGATGGATGATGCTATCATAAGGGTGATGAATGATAGCATCTACTGATGGATGCTATGTGATTAGGCATCTACTGATGGATGCCGATGAAGATGAGAAAGATCAGCATTTACTGATGGATGTTGATTAAAGATTAGACATCTACTAAGGGATGTTACTGAGAGCATCCACTGATGAATGCTATAACTACTAGACATCTACTAATGGATCTTACTGAGAGCATCTACTGATGGATGCTGATGTGGGAGATTTGCATCTACTTATGGATGCTAGAAGATTCAGATGAAAGCATCTACTGATGGATGCTATTGGATTAGGATTTTTTTCATTTTATTTTTATGCTTATTTGAAATTTGTTTATTTTGTTTTTATGTTAGCTTGTTTATGTACTTGGATTAATGAATTGTGTTGCAATGGTTTGGTATGATGTGATAAACTAATGTTTGTGATGAGTAATATTCTTATGTTAGCTCTATTATTTTATGATGCATGTTGAGTTAATGATTGGTGAGGCTTTTAAGCATACATGGTGGTTGCTCATAGTTTTGTTAAAAACAGATACATGATTTCAATTGTGATTATGTGATGGGCATGATATTATTAAATTATGGAACTTGAGTTAACCAGTGAGAGATTGGGCTCCAGAGTCTTTGATTGATTACATGCTATTGCTTTGGAAGCATGATTGATTTTGCCTAATTTTCTATGAATGAACCACTTGCTTGCTTGTTACATATGATCAAGGCCATGTTTTCTTCTCCCTTAGAGCCAATGCCAATAGGTGAACCGAACAAAGAATAATGTTTCTCTTTACCCTTTGAACCTTGAGCTTAAAGTCGAAAGTGGAAAAACCCTTTTTGAAATTCTTACCTTGAGTTAAGTAGAGTATGTTTTTGTGGTAATGGAGAATGTGTTAACGGTTGAAAATACCGTTATCTGTTATGTAATTTTGATACTAAATACACCATTTTCTGCTTAGAAACTTGCTTAGAATCATGTTTTTCTGTTAAGTTGTGTGAATAAGAGAGTTGAGATTGAATTTGATGATTTTATGACTAATTCCCTTTGTTTTGATAGAAAATGTGTTAATATGGAAAGCAGGGATAAAGTGCTAAGGAGATAAAGCTGATAAAGGTCCAGAAAAAGCACTAGAAGGAAGGAAGCTCGAGGCTTGGGCGCCCTTTTTGGAGGCTTGAGCGCAGCAAACCACCACTCACCGCCCGGGTGCCCCTTTTAGGGCGCTTGAGCGTCGGATGTAGAAAGCTTGGGCGACCTCTGCGAGGCTTGAGCGTGGAAGACCATCGCTCGCCGGCCAGGCGCCCTAAGTGGGGCGCCTGAGCGCCTACGACTCGAGCTTGGGCTTTGTTTCTGTTCTGTTTCTGTTCTATTTAAAGGAGCAGAGCGTCTTAGGTTTTGTATCTCTGGTTGGAGCAACACAACACCACACTCTTCTCTCAAGGCGGATCTGGAGGCGGGAGCTTCCATCCTTTAGTTTTAGGGTTTTACTATCTCATGATTTTCCATTATTCATCTAGTTTGTCCATGTCTATGGGGAACTAAACTCTATTTTTTGTTGGGGAATGATGTAACCTTGTGAACTCTCATGTATTTGAATTGATTCTTAATTACATACGCTTTTTCATTAATTGTTAGAGTAATTCATCTGTGCTTATTACATGCTTTGTTTAACTCATTCATCGCATGATTTATGAATTGCATGAGTGTCGGGAGGTTCCTTACGATTCAAGTTCTTGTTGAATTCTCCCAAGAGTAATATTTCTCAAGGATGAGGGTATGAGTTTTGGTCGTCTTAAGCTCTTGATCTTCACATTTAATTACTAGGAATGCTAGCAATTGCATGAACTTGTGATTAAGGACATGCTTCTTCGCCGAGGGGTCGGGTTTAAGTGATTTAGTGAGTGATGTTGACATACATGAGAGGGAACTTAGTGAAATCTAACCCCAACAACATACTCATCTCATATTACAAACAATATCCGTTCATCATTGTGTTATTCCGCCATTGACCAATCTGCATTCATATTTAATTTTCTGTCCTTGCATCTTAAACCAATGATCTAGATACTTGGTCCGAGAGTCTAGTGCCGAGAGTTATCACAAAAGTCTTAATTAATCGAGTTATCACAAAACTGTCTAGTGCCGAGAGTCTTCAGGGATACGATACTTGGTCTTACCATTTTATATTACTTGTGCGATTTGGTATACTTGCCAATCCATCAACAAGTTTTTGGCGCCGTTGCCGGGGACTCACGGTTTAAACTATTCTATTTGTGTGATTCTTGATTAACTTTGACTTTATTTTTTTTTCTTTTTCATATTTTTATTTTTATCTTTATTTTTGGTGTTTTGTTTTGTTTATTTTTATTTTTATTATTTTTGTGCTAGCAGTGTAAACGTCACTTAAACATAGGTCAAAGTCAATTTGGGCAAGCTACCGAACAATTTGATAGGCTGCCACAACAACAATGGCAGCTACAACCCTCTCTTTAAGAAAGAATGGCTAACATGGATGACACACTTCAACAGTTAATGCAGATGTCTGATTCTCATCATAAAAGCAATCAAGCAACATTCAGAAGGATAGGGAGCCAACTTGGTCACATAATTCAGAAGCTGGATGATCTTGGGAGTAACATGAAGGCTAACCCTAGAGAGGAATGTCAAGCTATTATCACTAGAAGTGACAAAGTTTTAGATGAGAGAAAAATAGAGAGAAAAGAAGAAAGGTTGAGTGAAAAAGAGAAAGATGTAAAGGAAGAGGAAGACAAAGAAGAGAGAAAAAGTGAGGTTGAGAGAAAAGAAAAAGGGAAGAATGTGGAAGAAGAGAGAAAAGAAACAGAAGAGGTTGAGAGAGAAAAGAAAAAAATTGAGAAAAATATTTTGTACCTGATACGTTGTCGTTGAAGCTATCAAGTTAATACTACTTTTTAAGGCAACTTCAGTATTGCCAAGTAGTATTCAAGAAGGTAGATAGGGCTAAAGTAACCCTGAGTCGTCTCCCAACGAACACAGAATTGCTTTTGAATATCTCACTCTTACGAATGCTATGCAATGCTTATGGATAAATGTAATGTTTGGAGAATGTTTAAAGAACTAATACGAAACTTAAAAATAGTTACGATGAAATAGGCTAACTACTTTTCCAAGATAAATTCATCATTGGTTATTCACGAATAATTGTTCAATTGATTATTGTTTAAGTTTCAAATTAATTAAAGTACATTCTTAATTAATTCGAGGGCGATCATGCATTTAACCAAAGTAAATTCTCAATCAAATGCAAAACCTTTCTAAATTATTCCAAAAAATTCAACTAAAGTACATTCTCAATCAAATTCTATTATGTTTAATCATGTCTATTCTTAAATCTCCTAACCAAATTAAAAGCTAATCAATCAAAGTAAATTCTCAATTGATTATAATTGAAATTATTACTAATCAATCAAAGTACATTCTCAATTGATAGTAAAAACCATTTAATCATATGAAAGTTCCTAAACTAAATCAAAGTAGATTCTCAATTTAAACCTAGAAACCCTAAAACTCATATAATATATATGCATGTAGATTCAAACATATTATGATGCAAAAATCTTTACTCTTAACAAGATAGAGAGATGAAAGACATAGAGAGAACAACTTAAATCAATAATCAAAGTAAACAATTGCATTAACTGAACGTAACCTCAGAATCCATCATGGAATTACAGCAGAATAGCCCTAGATGCTTAGCTCTCCATGAATGGAGTTGAATACAAGATGAAAGAAAAGTTAGAGGAGTATGGGAGAATGAATTAAGTGAAGTCCGTCTCTTTATATAGGGCTTGATTGGGCTTGGACTCTGAATATTCAGTTGACAGAATCTTTTATCTTATATCTTCCAAATAACTAAAAGATTTAGATAATTATAACATTATTTGGAAGATATTTTCTGTTTAAATTAATTTAACAACTGAATTTTAACTTTTAGTTTTTCTGACTTTCCAAAAATTTCACAAATGCCCTAGAATTTTCTCTATCTCCACTTTAGCCCCTTCTGAATTTCTCAAAGTTGCACCAGAAGTCCTTGTTTGACTAGACTTTTGACCAGAGGAGACTTGTTGACCTGATTTGACCAGTTTTGACCCAGCTTGCACGCACCAATCAGGGCTTCACACGTGGCCGCCCTCTTCCTTCCCCAAGTAGGGTTTCAGATTGGGAAAAGGGCTTCCCATTCACGCAACGGCCTTCCCGGTGGTGATGATACTTCTATCTCTGGGTTTTCTGAATGCAGGTCTGACTTTGATGCAGGTTCCCATGGTGTTACGGTGATGGTGGATGGAGGTCGGGTTGATGGAGACGCGATTGGGTTCTGAGAATGGAGAAGATGAAGATGGTCGCGACGCGACTTTGCAGAGGCGCGATAAAAGGGATCGTGAGAAGCGGTGGCGCGATTTGGTTCCGAGAAGGTGGTGCACTCGTGGTTCATGGTGGTGAAGACGAGAAGCGAGGTCTGATGATGGTGATGTGCATTGAAGGTTGTGATCTGCGGCGCGGCTTGGAGATGGAGGTTTCAAAAGCGGCGACCCTTTCGCGAATGGAGGAGGAGCTCGCTGGTTTGATGGCGGCGGCCTTGGTGGTTGCGCGGTTGCTGTGGTTATTGGCCGTGGAAGAAGGTGGTGATTTCAGAGGAGGCGACAAGGTGTCCCGCGAGGAGATGTCGCGATAAGAGATGGAGAAGAGGACGGTGACTCTGTGCGACGGCGGCGAGATGTTGGTGATTCGAAGACGAACTCGCGGATGGCGGCTAGAAAGTCACGCCTTGATGGTGGCTGTTTGGTGCGGCGCCGCGGGAAGGTGGTGGCGGCTAACGGCATTGGCGGCTAGGGTTTCTATGGAGAAGGTGGAAGATGATGCTCATGGGTTAGGGCTGATGTGGCGGCACATGGTTGGCTAGATCTGTGTGGGGAGGATTTGGACACGTGGCATGATCTAGTGGAGTCTAGCTTAGGAGGGGTATGGGTAGGGAAATTTAGGAGGTGTATTTAGAATAGGGTTACTGTTTGGCTTAGTATTGGGTCTGTTTAAGAGAAGAGGGGTGTATGTAGGGAAATTGGGAGGTGCAAGGGTAAAAGTTGCCTGTTTGGCCCATCTGTACATTATTTTCCAAATAACATCTGATTTTGGGCCTTGAATTACCATTTGGACCAATAGAACTTATAATTTCCGCTGCACAAATAAACGTAAGAACATCCAAGAATATTTAATGCGCTAAAACTCACTTTTCATGTCTCTTTAATTCGCAAACCGAACAATTCCAATCATCACAAATTCACTTAAAATCAATCATTTAAGCACAATTATTCTATCAAAAATTTGAATTTTAAAGCATAAATGTGGGCATAAATATGCACTCATCACATACCCTAAGGAGTGTTCCAAGGACAAAAAAGAGAGGGAAGAAAAGGAAAAAGAGAGGGAAGAAAAGAAAAAGAGAGAGAAGGAGGATGAGAGAAAAAAGAAAGAATCATTTGAAAAACCCCTTCCTCACCCAAAGAAGTATCATAGGAAGGAGAAGAAAAACAGTTTGAGTGTTTCATGGAAATCTTCAAGAAATTGGAGATTAAAATTCCTATGATTGGGAAACTGCAACAGGTTCCTAGTTATATTAAATTCTTGAAAAAATTCAACAAAAAGAAAAGGGAACAATTGAGGCATAGGGCAATTGCAGTGGGTCAAGCTAGTGACGTTAAAGAAGCGCTTGCTGGGAGGCAACCCAGTTTCTGATTTTTTTTTATGTAGTGTTAGTATAGTGGTAAGTATTTCCGCCTTCGGGGACTCGTGGTATAACTATTTTATTTATGTGATTCTTAACCGATTAGACTTTATCTTTAATTTTATCTTTTTTTATTTTTTTTTTATTTTTTTTTATCTTTTTATCTTTTTATCTTGGGTTAAATATGTTTTTGGTCCCTTAACTTTCAGCGAAAATTGGAACTAGTCCCTCTTCAAAACTTTGGCCTAATTTAGTCCCCAAACTTTAGAAATGTGTGAATTTAGTCTTTTTAACTAAATTTTGTTAGGTTTATTTGATGTTTCAAGTGCGTTTCATGATAGTATGAGTTGTTTACACCATTTGACACATTTTTGCTTCAATTTTCACTGAGAAATGCGTTTGAAACATCAAATAAAGTTAACAAAATTTGGTTAAAAAGAATAAATTCACACATTTCTAAAGTTTGGGGACTAAATTAGTCCAAAGTTTTCAAGAGGGACTAATTCCAATTTTTGCTGAAAGTTAAGCGACCAAAAACATATTTAACCCTTTTATCTTTTATTTTTTTTATCTTTTTATCTTTTCGTCTTTTTATTTTTTATCTTTCTTTCTTTTATCTTTTTATCTTTTTATCTTTTTATTTTTTTATCTTTATCTTTTTATTTTTTTATCTTTATCTTCTTTTTTTTATCTTTTTATTTTTTCTATTTCTTTTTTTATTTTTTTTTATCTTTTAGTGCTAATTGGGTGCTCTAGTGCAGTGTTCTTTAGTGTTTGCAGGATAAAACTAAAAAATTTTTACTAGGAGCACAAGATCATCAAAAGAAGAAGGAGGAAGAAGGTTGTAGGATGCGCTTGGGCGCCCCATTAAGGGTGTTGAGCGCTGGCCTTCAAGTGCTATGTTCATCAAGACTTTGTGCATGAAGTGGTTAAAGATATCAAAGATGGTGAACAGGAAGATGTTGCAGATAAGTTGGTGTGATGAAAGCAAAAGGAACACTAACATCATAGATGCAGATTGTGTTTAATAGGTGTTAGGCTCGTGACGTTAAACAAGTGCTTATTGGGAGGCAACCCAATTTTTGATTTTTTTTAAGTGATTATTTATGTGGTCTGGATTTGATTTTGCTTTGCAGGAATGACATCATCTACTGATGGATGCTAGACAACATCTATTGAGGGATGCTAAGAGGATTCAGATAACAACATCTACTGATGGATGCTGCTACGATGAATGATAGCCCCTTTTTCTGAACTTTTCTTTTTAGTTGATTTAATTGTGTGGTTTTGATTTGATTTTTTTTCTTTGTGTGTTTGAGTTTTTTAGGTTAAATGCTGCTTTTGATGACAATAATGATAACATCTACTGATGGATGCTTCTACAACATCTACTGATGGATGTTGCTATGATGAGGATGATGAATGACATCTACTGATGGATGCTGTTATGAAAGAGGATGTTGAGTAGACATCTACTGATGGATGTTAGGTGATTAAGCATCTACTGATGGATGCCAATGAAGATGAGAAAGATTGGTGTCTACTGAGGGATACTAATGAAGATAAGAAATATTAGCATCTACTGATGGATGCTATGTGATTAGACATCTACTGATGGATGTTACTGACAACATCTACTGATGGATGCTATGATGATGAAGATGGTGTCAAACTAGTGACGTTAAAGAAGCGCTTACTGGGAGGCAACCCAGCTTTCTAAACCTTTCTTTTTAATGAATTGTTTTGTTATTGTACTTTGCTTGAATGAACTACACTGCTTTGATTCAACTGTGTCGTGTTTTGTGATGAGTATTGATTTGTGATATTCTATTGTATTGATTGATGTTGAGATGATGCATGATGTGTTGATATACAGGTGATGGCTCACAGTGTATGAAACAAGTGCTTGAGGTAAAACATGATTGAGATACTGAGCAGGGTGTTTTTCTAAATTATGGGACTTGTGAGTTTTCCTGTGTGAGATTTGGGCTTCAGAGATTTTTGTGAATAATTGTTATTACTTTGGAAGCATGAATGATTTTTCCCAAAATTTCTGTGATTGAACTACTTGCTTACAGGATTCATATGATCAAGGTCATCTTTTTTTTTTCCCTTCTTCTTTTAAAAGCCTTCACATGATTTTGTCTACCAAAAAGAAAGCAATTTGTTTTACCCTTTGAACCTTGAGCTTTATGCATGTTTTGAAAACTCCTTGTGAAAAATATCTACCTTGAGTTAAATTGAGAACATTTGTGAGGTATTGATAAAGGTTTAAGTTTGGGGTTATAGGGAAAATTGTAAATAAAAAGCATTGAGCTAAAGCATTTGAAAAGCAAAAGCAAAAGCAAAAGAAAAAGAAAAACAAAAAAGAAAAAGAAAAGAAAAGAACAACTCATGCAAAAAAAAGTTGGGAAAAAGAAAAAGAGTTTGTTCTTGATAGATGAAATCATAAATGTCTCTCTTAACTCATGGATTTTGCTGACCAGAAAAACCAATTTCCTTAGCCCAACCATGTTACTAGCCATAAAAAGCCCTTGTGATAAAAACTTGCTTGTGAGTTTGTTTGATTGTGGTTAAATGAAAGGAAAAGTTAATTTGTGTGACATTGTGATAGTAGAGTGAAAAAGACACCAACACCTCACTATACACCTTTTAGTTGAGTGATACACTTTTGAGTGCTTGAGTGAAACACTTTCCTTGGTGAGGAGTAGTTCTTTGAATTTCTGATTACATCTTTGCTTGGTTGATTGCTCATTCTTAAGGATAACATCTGTTGAATTACATGAGCATCACATTGGTTTTGATTAAATTAAGGCATATGCACATCTTGACTAGCATCTTTATGCTGAGTTGATAAAAGTGATCTCTTGTCGTAGAAGAAAAAGATTTTGAAAAATGTTGAGTCATTGTAGTGATTGTTTTGAAAAGCTGAGTTACATTCTGTTTTGCATGAGGATAAGCAAAGTTCTAAGTTTGGGAAAGCTGAGTTCATTCTGTTTTGCTTGAGGACAAACAAAGTTCTAAGTTTGGGGTTTTGTTAACGGTTGAAAGTTGAGCTTAAAGTTAAAAGTGGAAAAACCGTTTTTGAAATCCTTACCTTGAGTTAACTAGAGTATGTTTTGGTGGTAATTGAGAATGTGTTACGGTTGAAAATACCGTTATCTATGATGTAATTTTGATACTAAATACACCCTTTTCTGCTTAGAAACTTGCTTAGAATCATGTTGTTTGGTTAAGTTATGTGAATAAGAGAGTTGAGGTTGAATTTGATGATTTTATGACTAATTCCCTTTGTTTTGATAGAAAATGTGTTAATATAGAAAGCAGGGATAAAGTGTTAAGGAGATAGAGCTCAGAAAAGTCCAGAAAAAGCATCAGAAGGAAGGAAGCTCGAGGCTTGGGCGACATTTTTGGAGGCTTGAGCGTAGCAAACCACCGATCATCTCCCGGGCGCCCCTTTTTGGGGGCTTGAGCGCCAACAACACGAAGCTTGGGTGTCCTCTAGAAGGCATAAGCGCAAGAAGTGTCGCTCACTGCTCGGGTGCCCGTTTTGGGGCGCTTGAGCGCCAGATGTATAAGGCTTGGGCGACCTCTGCAAGGCTTGAGCATGGAAGACCACCGCTTGCCGCCCGGGCGCCCTAAGTGGGGCGCTTGAGCGTCGACAACTCGGGCTTGGGCTTTGTTTCTATTTTGCTTCTGTTCTATTTAAAGGACCCCGGTGTCCTAGGTTTTGTATCTCTGGCTGGAGCAACACAACACCACATTCTTCTACTCTCTGAAGGTGGGAGCTTCCATCCTCTACTTTTAGGGTTTTACTATCTCATGCTTTTCCATTATTCATTTAGTTTGTCCATGTCTATGGGGAACTAAACTCTATTTTTTGTTGGGGAATGATGTAACCTTGTGAACTCTCATGTATTTGAATTGATTCTTAATTACATACGCTTTTTCATTAATTGTTAGAGTAATTCATCAGTGTTTATTACATGCTTTGTTTAACTCATTCATCGCATGATTTATGAATTGCATGAGTGCCGGGAGGTTCCTTACGATTCAAGTTCTTGTTGAATTCTCCCAGGAGTAATATTTCTTAGGGATGAGGGTATGAGTCTTTGTCGTCTTAAGCTCTTGATCTTCACATTTAATTACTAGGAATGCTAGGAATTACATGAATTGGTGATTAAGGACAGACTTCTTCGTCGAGGGATCGGGTTTAAGTGATTTAGTGAGAGACGTTGACATTAATGCATAAAGAAGAATTCTTACATACATGAGAGGGAACTTGGTGAAATCTAACCCAACAACATACTCATCTCATATTACAAACAACATTCGTTCATCACTATGTTATTCTGCCATTGATCAATTTGCATTCATATTTAATTTTTTATCCTTGCATCTTAAACCAATGATCTCGTTTTATTTAATTCTTAATTAATCGAGTTATCACACAACTATCTAGTGCCGAGAGTCTTCAGGGATACGATACTTGTTCTTACGATTTTATATTACTTGTGCGATTTGATACACTTGTCAATCCATCAACAGAATGGTTCAAGTTTGGAGTGGTGAGAAACCGAAAAGAACTTTGTGAAATTCATTAAAGAGCATTGGGCAAAAGAAAGAGCAAAAGAAAAAGAAAAGAGAAGAAAAGAAAGAAAAGAAAAGGTTAAGCTCAATGCAAGTAAAGTTGGGAATAAGTTCAAAATTTATTTCTCACATAAAAGAAGAAAGAGTGTTGATTGTTAATGTGAATAAATGAATTGTGCACTCTCTTAACTCAAGGATTTTGTTGTCTAGAAAAACCAATTTTCTTCTTGTAAGTGATGATAACTTGCTTGTAAGTGTGTGATATGTGGTTAAATGAAAGGCAAAGTTTATTCATGTGACATTGTGATGGTAGAGTGTAAGAGTGTCACCTCACTATACACCTTTGAGTTTGAGTGAAACACTTTTGAGTGCTTGAGTGAAACACTATCTTTGGTGAGGAATTGTTCCATGCACTGTATGATAACTTTCTTGCTTGGTTGTTGATTATTCATGAGGTTTGCATCTGTTGTGTATGTCTTGATTATGTGAACACCATAGTTGAAGCTTGATTGGCTAAAGCATCATTATATCTTGACTAATCTTTCTATGATGAGCATTCATGACTGATTTACTTGTCTAAAAAGAAAATGCTTTTTGGTGTGCTAGACCATTGTAGTATGATTATTTTGTTTAAGCCAAGTTAGATTTTGCTTGAGGAGAAGCAAAAGTTTGGGGTTGTGATAACGGTTGAAAATACCATTATTTGTGGTATAAATTTTAAAACTAAATGCACCCTTTTTGACTTAGAAGCTTGCTTGAACTCGTGTTTTTGCTTTAGTTTTGTGAATAACTGAGTAGAGGTTATACTTTATGATTTTATCACTAAATTCCCTTTATTTTGTGGCTAATAATATGCTTGGAAGAATCTGCAACAATATATAGAGCTTTATAGAGCTGAATCAGCCAAAAAGCAAGCAAAACAACAAAAAAAGTGAGTTTTGGAATGCTACCGCCAGAGCTGAGCACCCTTGAGCGCCAACTTTCTTCCCACACCACGCCTGGGCGCCCTTCCAGGGGCGCTGAGCGCCAGCTTTGACTCGTACCTCGCCTGAGCGCCAGTTTCGTGGGCTTAGACCCGTTTTCTGTTGTTTTTATGTTCTATTTAAGGACTTGGACGTCCTAGGGATTGTATCTTTTGATGGCTTGAGCACAAAAACACATTTTTCACCCATTGGGGGTAGATTTTGTGATGTGACAGCTCTCCTTTTCCTTAAGGGTAGATTTGGGGATGTTAGAGATATTGAAGGAAAAAAAACCAAACTTGAAATGGTGTCACTGGAGAAGATGACGAAGTTCGCTGACAACGAACGAACATAAATATCATACGTTGAAGGAAAATAAAACTATCATAGTATCGTTATACATATAAATATCATACGTCCAGAATCGACAAACACAACAAAAACACGAGCACATACATCATACGTAAGAGTATTTTAAGAAAAAAAACATACTTCAAATGGTGTCATTGGAGAAGATGACGAAGTTCGCTGACCCCATATGAAAAACAACCTAAAGATAAATGAAAAACAATCGGTCAACCTTAGGAATGAGAACCAAATGACATTACAAAGACAGAAAGAACTTAAAAATAACCTTCTTTCTTTATCGCAGTCGTCCACCAAGAAGAAAGTTCAAGCAGAAATGGAACCGTGAACAAACAGTGAGACTGTGTTGTTGAAACAATCGGTACCTATTTTGCGCAGCGGAAATATTAAAACAGAGTTTGATACAGATTGTTAAAAGCAAAGAGCTTGTTTAGTAACTTTTAAAAAATGGTTCCTTTAATTTTCTCTTAAACGTTTTATAAAACTGTTGATGAGCAGAAAATATAAAGAGTGCAGGGAGAAGAAAAATCACAAAGATGATTTTTATCCTGGTTCAAATCAAAAGATTCTACGTCCAGTCATTAATCACTATGAAGAGTGATTAACCTTTTCACTAAAAAACTGTTTTACAATTACAATAGAGTGATTAAAAAATAACAGTAACAAAAACACCTTCCTTCGACGAACGAACCGGAAGGAAACAGCTATGCCAACTTGAAGAGAATCGCTTCGTCCTTTGACACACAAAGCGCGAGCTTCTCCTGTTCACAAGACTTGACAGTAGCAATGAACTGGCACTTGAGAACTTCCTCAGATAACACTGTTTCTCAGTTATGCTTAATTATCTTCTAAAGTGTTTGGCAAGGTTTATATAGGCTACTGGTCTAAAACTGAAACGACATATTACAGCTGCCACTGATAATCGATTATTGTAAGTGATAATCGATTATCTGCGAGACTTGGAACAGTTTGAATTTTTAACACTTCAATCGATCGGCTCGAGTTCTTCATCTTCTGCCGCTCGGTTTAATTTGTCACAACCTCCTACCGTTTGGTTTTCAACTATGTTTGCCTTGAGCCCTTATCACCTTTTGTCGTTCAGCTTGGTTACTTATATCTTTCCAACGTTCGGTGCTAGCTACTTGGTCTCAGTCATTCCTCGCTATCGCTCGGTCCGAACTACTAGGTCTTGGTCAAGCCTTAAACCGTTCGGTCGTGCCTTCTTTGATCAATGTCATCACATGTTCAGTATGTTGTTGAAAGCCATTCGGTCATTAACTGTTCGGCCTGTATTTGTTAGTGACTATTCACTATTCAATTGAGTTTGGCCAATGTTGAACTCTGTTCGGTCTTGAACTACTATTCACTACCAAGCCTTTAACTAGTACATATCGTTCGGTCTTTGATTGATAGTGACCGTTCGGCTGTTGGAATATAGGTATCGCTCGGTCTTCAGTTGTGTTTGGCCAGTGGTCAGCCAGTGTTCGTCTTTAATCTGTTTTTGATCGTTCGGTTTTCAACTGCTGAGTGACCGTTCGGTCATGGTCATGCCTTCCACTGCTTGGTCTTGGTCATAACTTTACCGCTCGGTCATGAGGTCTACCGTTCAATTTTGATGTCTTCACTTATGCAGAAATGCTTTTAAACTCTCATACAAGAGAAGTCTTCTTATTCTTTACTTTGTAACATCATCAAAATCATCATCTTCAAGGTAACAATGCTCCTCATTAGTAACATGTGTTTTGTTTTTACATTCAATAAAAAACTTTCACGTCGTATACAACAAAATTTTGACGTTATGTTTAAAAACAACGTCGAAGTCCCAAACCATTCAACGTTTTCTTTTAAAATAGCGCGCCTTTTTTATTAATTTGAAAGGGCTTCGACATAGTATTGGAAGCCACAAGTTTGTACCTTTTTATTTCTTTTTAGTTTTCTTTTTTAAACACGAGAGCATTAATAGAACGTAGAGTTCTGTTGGAATTCGACGTTTTCTTCTTCCGCCTAAAAGTACCATACTTTTGGATCTTTTTTCTTTTCTACCCTCCCAAAGAACATCGTAGGCTGCCGGGCTGGGACGTGAACGGAATTGAAGTACTTGGGAGCATTAATTGTGTGCTTAATAGAACGTCGTATTCGGTCGGGCTTCGACATTTTATTCTTCTGACAATAGCAAAATTTTGCGCTCTTATGATTCTTTTTTCTTTAAAATCAGAAATGAAATTTTTTCTTTTTACTTCTTCCTTAATCGATTCAAGTTAGCAGTGTACTGAAATTTGCATTTTTAACCAGTGATCAGTTTTTTTATCAATATCAGAACAGCATAATCTTTTATTCTCAACTAGATTGAGGGTTAGTTCACATACAATGCAATCAGCATTCACAGATATTTTACTAAAATAAATTTTCATTTCATTTCAATCTAAAACCGAAAGAAATACAGAAACATAGGTGGCTTTCTAGTCATGATTACAAAATAAAAAACAAAAAACATAGAAAAGTAGGGTCTGCAATAATTATCAAGAAGATTCCAATGAATCTTCATCATCAGAATCTTCAGTATGAATTTGATCAAGAGTAGGGGGACTTCCAACAGTTTGCTCATCAATGAAGAACCATCCATTCATTGTCTTTTTCAGCCCAATAGATGACAGACTTGGTATACCAATTTCTTCTGACCTTTTGCACACAATTCTTTCTTCTTCAGATACATCTACTCCTTGGAGTTCTAGAACCTTACTGATAAATACTCCATATGGAAATTTGCGTGCATAATCATCTCTTGCAGCATTCATGTGGTGTTTTAGTACCGCAACCCAGTTGGTTGGGATTCTAGTCTTGATAGCATTCAACAGAAATACATCTTCTGTTGACATTTTGTCCTCGTTCAATCTTCCAGGCAACAGTAGCCAAGTTAGGACATAAGCAATCATTTTCTCCTCCTTGTTTAAGCCATCATGTAGGTACTGCTTATCCACCATGTACCTTCTTGGATATCTTAAGCAGTTTATATATATATATAGCTCTCTTTGTTAGCCATCTATTTGACTCAGAATCACGGATATGAGAATCGAAACCTTCAGCTTTCAAACCAGCAATATCTAACCAAACATTATCATCAATAGTAATGTTAACACCTTTGACCCTTGAGTGAATGACCCCATTTACAACCGTCAGGTTTGTGTAGAAAACCTCAACCAAATCTGGATAGCAATGTCCTTTCATCTGCACAAAATCAGTAAGCCCTTAATATGCACTCCATTCTTGAAAAAGGAACCCTTCGTTCTTGAACAATTGCAGGTCCAGATACTTGTGAGGAACTACTTTTTTAATATCTGTCCAATATAAAAACTTTGCTCGCATGTCTCGATCACTTATCCATCCAGATGGGCTTGCGTTTATTGTAACCCGGGCAACCTTCTCTTTTTCTCTTGATGATGACGATGGAGAAGCCATTTCTGAATAGAATTTTAGGAACGTCTTTCACAATATCGACTTCTTAACTTCATAACTTCTCTGCTTAAAAAAATACAAAGGAGACGTCGAATTATAGAGGGCATCGACGTATGAATTGTCAGCCAGAATACAAAGAGTTAGAAAAAGACGTCACATTTTAGGGATATTCGACGTTTTCTTTTTCATCCTCCCGCCCTCCTATTTTTCATTTTCCTTTATAAAATCGATCACAAGCTCCCATTACCATTATATTTCAATATAATATTTACATTTTAAGATAACCTCTCCCATTAGAAATGCAACGTTACCGATATTCGAGGTTTTCTTCTTTTTCTATGCTTTCGTCGGCGAAATTTAAAGAGAATAAAATTTTATTTGTTTAAAATATTAATTTAATTTCATATGGAAAATAATAATAATAATATTTTATGAGAATTGAATTTAGTTATAGATCACAATAATTAAAATCGTAACAAATATTATTATATTATTTAAAGTAATTTGAAATTAATGTTTTAGGTTAAATATAAGTGTGAAGATAGGTTAGTTAGAAAAAAATGTTGTTAAAAAAATGTTGTCAAAGTATAATTATCCAAAAATATTTAGACAAGTTAACAACAGAGATGCATCATACCAGGTCAAATATCAAGAAGAGACCGCGTGTATGGGGAATAGTCAGACAGATCTAGACCAAAAATTAAGCAGAATGGGTTGGGTCGAAAATTAAGGCAGATTAAGTTTGACGAAATGGAGACTGGTTGACCCAAAATGAATGTTTGGAGAATAAGACTAAAGGTGCCTTAAACATTTAGGGTTTCTTAGGGACTTTGGCAATGTTGAGAGAGGATTCTTTTGGTTCTTGGTTCTTGGTTCTCTGATTCTTATCAAAGATTAATATCTTTGTGCCAAATATTTAATTTAGGGTTTCTTAGGTGCCTTAAACATTTATACCTATAATGTGGCGTTTCCATCTTTGTCTTATGAACCATAAGTAAAATTTAAAAAAGTCGAGACGGACGAGCAAGGTCATCAAAGAGATTTTTCAAAATTCTAGGAACAACAAAAATTTTCTTAGGGACCAACGATATGTTAACAAAAATAAATTGTATTTTTCTTATCAAAGATTAACATCTTTGTGGCGAATATTTCTTTTAGGGTTTCTTAGGGTCCCTAAGCATTTATACCTATATATAGGGACACCAAATACATATGTAGACATTTTGGAAGTCAAATTTGCATTTGCAATGTTGATAGAGGATTCTTTTGGTTCTTGGTTCTCTGATTCTTATCAAAGATTAACATCTTTGTGGCAAATATTTCTTTTAGGGTTGTTTAATTAGGTGCCTTAAACATTTATACCTATATTGTGACGTTTCCATCTTTGTCTTATGAACCATAAGTAAAATTTAAAAAAGTCGAGACGGACGAGCAAGGTCAAGAAAGAGATTTGTCAAAATTCTAGGAAAAACAAAAAAAAATTTAGGAACCAACTATATGTTAACAACTTTTTGGACAATATACTATGTCACTATTTTATTAGTCTGTACATTTGAAACGGAGTGATCACGACTACCATATAAACATTTATAAAAAACTCGAATTTAAAAAGTCAACGACGATCAAAGATCAAACGAACTCTCAGAACAACTTTTATTTGCCACATTGAGATAAATTATTTTGAATAATTTAATTTAGTCATTAGTCTAAATTATTATGATATAAAAAAATAGTATGAATAACATTATTAGGAAAATACTATGAATAACATTATTTGCATTTATTAATTTATAACGCTTTGAATCGATTCTTTATTACTTAGAGTCGATTATATTAGCTTAGCAAAATTGAGAGTCGAATTATATGAATATAGAGGGGCACATCAAACTTTTTAACTTCAACCCTCCAAATCTCACCTTCTTCGCGGGTGATTCAAAAGTAGACAATTTCTGGGGAGCGGGACGTCATTTTGTTTTTAAATGAATCAAACGAAATTTATTGAATGATGTTGAACGTCGAATTCGGCGGGGCTTCGACGTTCATACAAGAAGGTGGAGTGTGGCAGTTACTAAATATAATTACACGATGTGCGTCATCAGTTCATCTATAAATATAACTTACATTTCACATAATCCCTTCCTTCTGTTTCCGTATTTGACATATTAGGATTCATGTTTTTTATCTTCTTTGCATTTTCTTTTCCTTAGATATCTAAACATGTATGTTCTTTAAATTGCAATTTGCTCGGTTGAATGTCAAATTGTCTCATTCATGTCTCAGTTCATATGAAGGTGACCTTTAATATTCAAGTGAACAAAATGCTTTTTATAGTAAAGAAATGATTAAGTTATCTTAATGAAAGGAAAGTGCTTGGGAAAAAGAAATATGGTTCACAATATGTTTAATGCTGAACCAATTTTATGATCTAAAATAATTATATAAAGAAGATGTTCAACTTCAACTTTGAACTATATATGAATCGTTTTTTAAATTGTCTTGGAGTTGTCTTCTACCATTAGATTTTAGAGCTATTTGATTTCTTATGGTGGAAACAACTCCAAAACAAATTAAATTTATAATGTTGATGTCGAATGTTGAGTGCATTCGATGCGAAAGACTGTTGATGTTTGAACGTCGGATTCGAAGGGGCCTCGACGTTCAGACAAGATAGTCTGTAAGCATAATTACATGATGTATGTCATCGGTTCATCTATAAATATTGCATCCATCACGTAGTCCCTTGCTTCCTGTTTCCGTATTGAACATATTAGGATTCATGTTTTTTTATCTCTTTGGCATTTTCCTTTCCTTAGATTTCGAAACATGTATGTTCTTTAAATTGCAATTTGCTCGCTTGAATGTCAAAGTGCCTCATTCATGTCTCAGTTCATATGAAGGTGGCCTTTGATATTCAAGTGAACAAAATGCTTTTTACAGTAAATAAATGATTAAGTTATCTTACTGAAAGAAAGTGCTTGGTCAAAACAAATATGGTTCACAATATGTTTAATGCTGAAACAATTTTAGGATCTAAAATAATTATATAAAGATGTTCAACGTCATCATTCAACAATGTATGAATCGTTTTTTAAATTGTCTTGGAATTGTCTTCTACCATTAGATTTCAGAGCTATTTGATTTGCTATGGTGGAAACCACTCCAAGACAAGTTAAATTTATAAAGTTGACGTCGAATATTGGGTGCATTGGACGCAAAGGCCTGGTGATTGACGTCTTCTTTTTGGGATCACCGACGTCCTATAACTTAGAGGATTTCAAAAAGAAATCTCCTCTTACAAAACACTTAATCTAAAATGAAGACCAAAGATGATGGAAGACATTATAACCAAAACCATGAAGTAAAAAAACACAAAGGAAAAAGTTAACATGAATTTGGTTGCGGAAGTAATGTAGGATAGATTTTGAAAGGGTCTACTTGAAATTCATAAGTGTTAACTTTTTCCTGTGTTTTCCCCCATGCCTTCATGGTTAACAAAGAAATGTCTTCGTTTAGTAAAGGAAAAGAAGGAAAACACAAGAGAAAAGTTAACATGAATTTGATTACCGAAGTTATGTGGGATAGGTTTTCAATGGGTCTACTTATTTATCAACGTGAAGGGCATTGGAGTGGTTGAGAAGATTAATTGTGTGTTAAGAATGTTACGTCAAATTGTAGTTACTTGCGAATATTTTTATGTTTATATAAATTATATAACATTTTCCTACAAATAAACTTTGCAGAACAATTATTAAAAAACTATTATTTAGTGAAAATCTTCTTATAAATACTACTAAAAAAATGCATAAATAATATTTTTTTAATCATATATAGCGTTTTTTAAGCGTTATCTATGACCGCGTGCTTCTAAAAAAACGCTATTTATTGGTGTCTGACAATAGATAGCGCTTTATTAAATAAGCGTTATCGATTGGTTTAATTTTTTTTTAAAAAAAATATTTTTTCAATAAAATATTCAAAAAAAAAAAATATAAAATATTAGTTTTATTATATGTACAAACCTGTGTTATCTATTGGTTCTATTATATATAAAAAATTATAAAATATTAAGAAAAATATGACAAAGAAAAAGGTTTCAAAAAAAATGTTTATTAGTATGAATAAAAACTATTGGTACAATAATATTTCAAAATAAATTGTTGAGTTGTCTAGTACGAGTCATAACATGACATTGCTTTATAAGACAATACACACAACCATAACATATATATATATATATATATATATATATATATATATATATATATATATATGTACATATCCTATTTGTACCTTCCCATAACATAACTTATAAATATGTACTAATTATATGTAAACACCAATCTTCTCTAACTTAAATGATTTTGATTGTTATGATATTGTTGACATCTTCAACTAGAAAATTACTACAAGAAAGAAAAAAATATAAAATTAGTTAATTAAATATTTACTAAAATATTTTTATAATTTGAAGATAACAGCAAACCAAAATTTCAGTAAAATCCAAACAAAACCAGTGCTTATTTAAATCATGAATCAATCCAATGACAGCATAAATCATATATGTACCGTAATGTTCAATAATACATTATTATCAAGCATCATGCAATGTTTAAGTGTTAATTCAGTACATATATGTTTTATTCACGACCTTTGTAAATATTCTTATAATATACCTATAGTATTAATTAGAATGAAAGGAACTTCTTACTAGTATCAATTAATTTGACTCCAAAACAAAAATACGAATATAATAATATTCTACTTTTATCTTTGAGATTGAGGAGAAGAAAAGACACCAAGGAGAGTAATAAATGCATCAGCTGGTCGAGCTATTTATGTTTTGTGTTAGAGCCTCCCTGCAGTGCTCTAACTTCTATTGTGTCTCCAATTATCTATTAAATTCATTCATATTTTCTTTCTTTTATGTTCGTTAATTTACATTTTATTTAATTTTAATTTCTAAATTAAGCTTTATATGTTTGATTATCACAAATATTTAATTATTAAATAGAATCTTAGTATTTAGTTTGAAGGAAATAATAAGCTTTTAGGGTAGCTGTTATGAAAATGAATAAAAACTGTAAGTCAGTATGTATATAGTTTCCTTTAAAAAGATTGACAACTTATACCTTTCTCCCTCTTCATTTGAGTTATTCTGGTGATTTGAACCCAAAGGTGGACCACATTTTTTAAAATCTTCTAATTCTTTTTCCCTCTCTGCATCAAAGTCCTTCCTGAATTGAGTAAATATAAACATTAAGTATATCCCCATATTATCTGACACAGTATTAATGCATTCTGTTTAACTGTTTCAAATACTAAAATTCTCAAATTCAATAATACAGTGAATTTGAATTATTGATAAAATGACAATAGGACAATGTGGTACTAAATCATCTGACATGTTTTAGAAATTAATTAATCTCAGGTAAAGGTATTTGAAGGTTGTTACTAGAGTTTTAATTATAACTCAGCCCCGACATACACCAATTTCTCTTTCATAATTTTTTCTACTTCTTCATTTGATAAGAATTCAACAAGGACAGTGCCACAAAAGAACCTTTTGTCTCCAACATGATGGGGAAGCCAACACTATTAACTTGAAACTAAGAAAAATAAATCCATAAACTATAAAAAGGAGATCATATTAAAAACTACTAGCTAAGCAACAATGTTTCTCTACTAATTAAAAGTAACATTAAAGGTAATTACCTGCTATGTTCATTAAAGGTAATCATGTGGACCTCGCACCACCTCAGCTGTCTCCACGTATTTAAGAAGTTTACCAGAGTGAACTAGCACAGGTGGATCATCTGGATAAACACCAGAATTGAGAGCAATTAGAGCCTGCTTTGGAGGACCAGTGTTGCCATTCTCTGTGAATGAAAATGTTGCACTCAAATTTGTGAGAAAACATGTTTTTCTTGAAGCCTCTAGAGTAGCAGACCACTCAAACTTCCGGATACTGCAATTGGATATATGAGTGAAGAGAAGACGCAAGTGAAGCACATTCCCTGGCCAACGTCCTTTGCTAAGGAGCTATGCACCTGTAACAATATAAACACCTCCAGAACTATTCAACGCCCATTGCCTCGGAATTTGAAACTCCAAAAAGTTTTGTAAATCATCAAGAGAAGGCATCTCAGGGACCTACAAGAATAGAGAGAATGCATCAACTGAAAAGTAATAAATATATTAAAAGTTACAAAAAATATATCACTTTACCTTCTGTTTTCCATCTGCGGTCTTCCCCTGTAGTAAAGAAGGGCTCCTCACATCTGAGAAAAGAAAATCTCCAAGATCCTCTAAATGTCTCCTTAGACCACCAGGAGGAAGATTTGATGAGTGCTTTTGTTTGACACAGATTACATCTTAACGTCCTACAGCCATACCTACTATTATGCGTGTACCATATGTCTGTATGAACCTGCCTAACAAAACTGGTTAGCATCATGTGCTTATCAACCAACCAACAAACCATGCACCACTCAAACAGTCAGTACAGTTGCTTGGCCAATTCACCCAAAAAAAAAATGAATTGTGTGATGTACAGACGCTTGATGAGTGCTTTCAAGTACATAAGCAACAAAAGCATAAGTTCATGATAGCATTCATTAGTAAATGCTATCTCAGTTCCTCATCAATCCGAGCTGTCCTCTGTATCTTCTTCTTCTTCCTCTTCTTCCTCATCTTCATCATCTTCAAACGCATCATCATCATCAGCTTCATCTTCTTCCATCTCCCTAATTGAAGCTTCAGCTCCTCCTCCTTGCACTGGCTCCTCTGGCCAAGCTACCACATTATGGAATTCCTCCATATTCCACCTGTGAGCGGGAGGTGTATCATACATCCCCACAATCATCTTAGCAGTAGCCACCTACCCTCTATGAATGGACTGTAACTGAGCACCTATAAGGGACATGTACATATCCCTCATCTGGAATGGTTCTGCTTCATGTGTCTCAGCAGATGTCTTGCTCTGTGCTTGCCCTCTTTCTCTGCGAGCACAGCGTGGTGGAACTGGCTGAGCTGCCTCTTCACCTCCACAGTACTGTCTGTAATATGCCTCATCAATAGCTTTTCTTGGCCTTTCAAATGGTGGAGCAGAAGTGTCCACCCCAGCTATCTTACAAAGGTGAGTGATTAAGGAGGGATGTCCGAGGGGTGCTTTGTTATTTGAGGTATTAGCGCATACACTAATCTCATCAGCTATCACCTGCCCAATGTTAACATTTAAGTTCCTGATAGCACAATAGATGAAGAGTGCCCGGTTGAGAGTAATATCTGACACATGTGAACATGGCTGAATGTTGGCATGAGAAAATGCCATCCAATACTTTGCAAGAGGAGTGAGATCAACCTTCCTAATGTTTACCACTGTGCCAGATCTATTCCTTTGGAAGTGTCCTCCAGGTATACATAGTACTCTTTCTACATCCTCAAAATCAGCCCCTTCCTCCATGCAAAGAGCAAACTGGCACTGCTCACCCGCCCACACAGTATCCAGGAAGTTATTAATAGAATCAGGATCATACCTGATAGCATGGCCTCTAACATAGCCCAGATAATTTTCAGTTGGATAATCACCAATTTTCTTTGCATTGGTGTAGAATTCTTTTACCACAGCTATGTTGGCAGGTGCAGGATATGTGGCTAGCTTTCCCCAGTCATTCCCTAACAATTGCTCTCCAAATTGAGGAGCAAAGTTAGGTATCATTCCAACTTTTCTTTCCATGAGGAGTCTTCTGTCTTGCACCACCTTGAAGTGTTTCTCATGTTTCCGAGAGAGGAACCTACTAGAACGGGGTTGTTCTGGTTCCTTTTCCTTTCTCTTGGTTGCCATGGTTTTCAATCTCTTTCCTGAAGAGGATGTCATTCCTGCATTCAAACACAGATACAAAACCACAGAACATGATGTTAATCATTAGTAACACAGAACACAACTCCTTTCGAAGCTAAACCACCGCTGAGGGCCAGAATTTCCCCTCAGCGCCACCAGTGCCACATTCCAGATCACAAAAAAAACAAGTCTGGCAGAGTGTCGCTCAGCGGCAGTTTACCCCTGAGCGGTAACTCTGCAGAATTTTGAAAAACTTCTTTTAAAGTTGTCCTAACTCCACCCAAATGCAATTTTCAGTTTTCCAGTTCATAATCATGCAGTTTAATCGGTTCAAACATCAAATATATCATCAAATCATGCATAGAAATCAAAACCCCTAAATAATCATGCTTTGACAATCACATTCAAAATCAAGAACCCTAGAATGAACAAAATGCATTTTACTTACTTGGGTGGAGATACTAGATGCAATGAGAATGCTTCCAAGCTAAAATGCTCTCTTCCAACCCCAAACTTTGATGGCACACTAGTGAAAAAGTGAGTGGAAGAGAAATTTTCTTAAGAGTGAAGAGTGAAAAGATGTGGAAAACCTTGGAGAAGGTATGTGGGAGTGCTTGTGCAGAGAAGAGCCTGAAAGAATGAACAATTACGCAGCTTAGGGTTTAAAAATACCCTAATGGGCTCGGGTTCCGCTAAGGGGAAACTAAAGTCCATCTGCGAGAGTACCGCTCAGCGGTAAGTTGCCGCTCAGCGGAACTTTCGTGAAGTGCTCTTCTCCTTCTTTTCTTAACCTATGTGCCTCCTAGGCATGCCCCTCACTGGTTCCCTGCAATTCTATGCTTAAAATACTTATGCAAACCCTATTATGCAACTAAAATGAAACAAACAAAAATATTCAATCAACTGGGTTGCCTCCCAGGTAGCGCTTGTTTAACGTCACGAGCCTGGCCCAAAATCCACCAACACCCATCAGTAGGTGTTACAAAATCCACCAACACCCATCAGTAGGTGTTACAAACTTACCAGCACCCATCAGTAGGTGCAAAATTTTCTCACCAACACCCATCAGTAGGTGTTACAACTTAGCATCCTTCAGTAGATGCTATATCCAACTAGCATCCTTCAGTAGATGCTATGTCCAGCAAAATATTTACACAATAATGTTCAACAAATTAAAAATTACAAAACCAAAATAAAATCAAAAGTTTTTAAATCACTGGGTTGCCTCCCAGCAAGCGCTCTTTTAACGTCATTAGCTTGACCCAGTAAAGCTCAAGTTACTTCTTCTTTTTCTTCTTCCTACTGAACTTCTTCAGAAATTTGATCAAACTAGGAACCTATTGTAGTGTTTCAATCATAGGAACTTTAATCTCCAATTTCTTGAAGATTTCCATAAAGCACTTAACTTTGTTTTCCTTCCTATGATTCTTCTTTAGATGAGGATAGGATTTTTCATATGATTTCTTCTTCTTTCCTCTCATCTTCTTTTTCTTCCTTTTTCTCTCCCTAAATTTTCTCTTTTTCTTTTCTTTTATTTTTTTCTTCCTTTTTCTTTTTCTTTTCAACTTCTTTATTTTCACACAAATTTTCTTTCTCCCTTCTCTCTCAACCACTTCTTTCTCTTTTTCTTCATCTTTATTTTTCTCACTCAACTCTTCTTTTTCTTTTCTCTCTATCTTTTCCTCATCTCCCCCTATTTTTCTCTCATCAAGAATCTTTTCACTTTGAGTGACAATGGCTTGCCCTTCTTCCTTAAGGTTAACTTCAGTATTAACCTCCTCATTCAATCTTTGACTAATGTAACGAAGGTGCATCTCTATCCTTTTACATGATTCTTCAATGCTTTTCTGAGTAGCGTCAGAACTTTTCAAAAATCGTTGAAGGGTGTCATCCAAATTTACTGATAGAGAGGGTTGTTGCTGCCATTGTTGTGGTGGCGGCCTATCAAATTCTTCGGCAGCTTGAATGGTTTTGTGATGACAATCAGGTATTTGTATGTACTGTTGAACTGCCTCCTCCAACGTTCTCCTTTTTCCCGATAGAGAGGGTTTTTACTGCCATTGTTGTGGTGGTCGATTCTTAAATTGTTTGACAGCTTGCCAAAATTGATCATTATCCATGCCTGAGTGAGATCCCACCAGTGGTTGAAATTACCTTAGTAGAATTGAGTGCCTATATAATTAAATTCTTGTTCAAATTGCATCCTGCAAACATTAGGCACAAAACTCTAGAAAATATTTGTTAGCACAAAAAGATGGAGAAGATAAGAAAAATCAAAGGATATAATTGAAAAGATAAGAGGATAGGAAATAAAAACAGAAAAATAAAAACAGAAAATAAAATAAAAATAAAATAAAATAAAATAAGATAAAATAAAGAAAAATAAAAACAGAAAAATAAAAACAGAAAATAAAAAAAACAGAAATTCAAAATTATAAGTCAAAGATAATCAATAATCACACAAATTAACCAGTTAAACCACGAGTCCCCGGCAACGGCGCCAAAAACTTGATGACAGATTTATGAACACCGAAATACGGCGCCACAAACTTGTTTTACAATCGGCAAGTATGACCGAATCGTTCAAGTAATAAACTTGGTAAGACCAAGTATCGTTCTCCCAAAGGACTCACGGCCTAGTTTAGTTATGTGATTCGTTGATTAGCTAAGACTTAAGAACGAAATAATTGGATTTTTAATATGCAAAACGGAAAATAAACATGTATGCATGAATGTGATCAATGGCTAAAGCAAAATACAAACACTTTCAATGGAATATATGGATGAGTATGTTGTTGGGGTTATCAATTTCATCTTATCCACTCTCATATATTTTAGGAATTCAACATTCAATTCAACATTGTTAATGTCACTCTCTAAATTACCTTTCAAGAAGGCTTCTCCCTAATTACGAGTTCATACAATTCCTAGCATCCCTAATAATTAGTTTATTCTGCGCAGGAGCTTAACGGCAACCAATATACTATTGGGAAAAATTCCCCAGATCTTGACTTCCCCGTACGTTTCCGTATCGACAAAATCAATAATCATGCATTGAATGAGTTAAACAAAGCAAGCATTGAGCAAAGAGGAAAAACCCTAACTAATGATGAAAGAAAGCATAGGTCTTAGATTAAGATGTAAACACAAATTCCATATATGAGAGCTTCAAAAGACTACATTGATTCCCCAACAAACATACAAGGTTTAGTTCACCATATTCATGGTGAACCTAGATGAACAATAATGAAAGAATGAAGGATAAAACCCTAGAAAGGTGAAGTGGTAGCCTGAGCATCCAAGATCCTCCTTCAAAGGGGTGGAAGAGAGAGTATTTGCTTCGTCACAGCCAAAGATACAAACCCTAGGAAACCCTAAAGCTTATATACTATTCGTAAATTACAGAAAAATTAGGCCCAAGCCCATAAGTGTGCCGCTCAGCGGTAAAGTACCGTTCAGCGGTAAGTGCGTGAGCTCGGTTCTTCCCCTCAGCGGCCATTTTGCCCCTCAGCGGACCTCCCGTGACTTTCTAAGTACCGCTCAGCGGTAAACTGCCGCTGAGCGGTAGTTGCGGCTTCTCCTTTTGCACTTTTTGATGTCTTTTCTTATTCCCTTTCTCTTCTTTTTCACTTCTTTCACCAAATTCACCTTAAAACCTGCACAAAAACACTGAAATCAAGCATAAACCTGTCCAGCTCTCTTATTTCTGAAAATATGAATAAAAGCATGATTTCAAGCTAGTTTGTAAGGATAAAGGTTGCTTTTAGTATCAATTTTAAGCATGAAAATAACAATTTTTCAACTGTTATCAGTGCTCTTCTGTATTCGTTTTCTAGGGTGATGATCATCTAGTGGGTATGAGTAGAGGATGATGAAGTGTTTGTGGAGCAGGCGTTAGGTGGAGATGGTCCAGATGTATAATAGCTTTAGTACACATATTTATCGAGGTTATGTTTTCATTTGGTTGTTTTAGAAAACCAATATTGGATATAGTTTTGAGCTTAGTACTTTTTATATATAAAATTTGATTTTATAGTTATGTTTAAATGACTGTAATGGAACTTTATACTCCTTTGCTTGTTAACTCTTCTATAGTCTTGATTATGTGGTAGTTCCTTTATAGTAGTAATACTATTTAAAATGGGATGTTACACTAACATACCATTAAGTCATCAACACAAAACATCATAGTGCATATTGATACTCATCTCACAATCACATGAAATATTAACTTCTTTAACCTGAATTTGGTATGTTAACCTTCAAAGTTTTTCTCTTTGTTTGAATCTTACTCTTCTTTTTCCTTCAATCTACTTAATCACGTTCTTTCTCACCAAAAGTAGCATTTACTGACTCATTTAGTTTGTATATTTTTAGGCTTCACTCTCACCCTTAAAATCCTAGATACTCTTAAGAGATTTTATGTAATCCTTCTTATAACCACATAATATTATATATATATATACATATATATATATATATATATATATATATATATATATATATATATTTCTACCTTTTTGTTTCTCTTTCTTAGAAAATCTCGTTAAATATATTGTATATAACCAAAGTCGCACACCTAATAAATCCTATATATTTTTAATAAATCTATTTACGAATTAACTACCATATATAACCCACATATATTATAATATCCATTTTTTTATGTTTTAGAGAACTTGTTTAATATTTTCTTAATAATTATTTACCAAATCTTTTATTTTCTAGAAAATTCTTTTAAATAAAATAAATCTTTTAACTTAATAAACCATTATATCTCCTATCATAGACTTTTAAATAAAATAAATAATAAAAAATATTATATCTTTTGCAATAACATTTTAAATAATTTTTTTAAAATATATATAACAATATCTAATATCATTTTAATTAAATAATTACTACACCATTTTATCTTTTATTGAAAATATCTATTTAACCTCATATACTTGATAAGGTGGCTCATATAAGGTCAAGTAAGATTGGACCTATATGGCCAAGTAGGGCACACTTAGGTCTATTTAAGTCAACCCTAAAATAAGATGGATAGGGTTAAGTTAGACCCTAGTTAAGTAGGTCGATCAACTTCAGTATAGGTTAAGTACGGTCTAGGTCAACTAAGGATGATAGTGTCCACATTATGCTAAGTTGAATGGAGCCCGTATCGAATCGAGTCAAGTTCGACCAAGTTGAGTCGAAAAATTGTTTGGTTTAGTCAAGTTAGGCACCTTAAGAAGAGTCGAGTCGGGTGTAACTTAAGTTGAGTTGACTCTGACATGACTCGAGTTGAGTCTACTTTAGCACGACTCGAGCCGACTCAAGTCAAGTGCAACTTAGATTGAGTAGAGTTGAATGCAATTAGAACCTAGTTGAGTAGAACCCATATCAGATCAAGCAAAGAGTGTCCCACATCATGCCTGGTAAAGTCGAGCTCATGTTAAGCTAACTTAAATTAGGTTTAGGCCAATTGATCAAAGTCCATCCACCTTAGGCTTAGTGAATTGCGTCCATATTAGGCCAAGTTAAGTCTAACCTAGTTAAACTAAGTTCATTCATACTCACGTTGAACTCAATCGAGTTATATTCATCTGAGATTAAATTTAGTCACACTCATTCTCAGATTAAATTGAGTCACCCAGAAGATAACTTTTTAATAGGTTCAGTTCAGGTTATAATTTACTGATTATGAAAAATGTAACTTTATATTTTGTTTTGTATTGTTATACTAATTTTCCATTAATGAACTTTATTTAGCATAAATTAGAAGAAGAAGTCCCTAAGAAAAATATATATAGCGCGTAATTGAAATAAATATATTTTATATAAATTACTGGATCATATCTTACAAGTATTATATATAGAGCACAGTTGAAATAAATATATTTTATATAAATTACTGGGTCATATCTTACAAGTATGCACTTAATTTTGGCAACTTTGTATGAATAAAAATAACTTTTTCATTTTGTAAATGATTATTCAAGAAAATCAAGTAACATGTCATGAATTTATGATGGATTATTATATTGAAGATTGTAAAATATCAAGAACAAGTTGAACGAAGACTTGTTCTGTTTTCATGTGTTCACATTTGACAGATGTTGATTGTGTCCGGTCTTTGAATTTTGAAAGTGATTGTAGGCAATTACATCACGGTTTTGGTTTGGGGAAACTTTACATCAACTGGGATGGAAATCTGAATGACAAACACATCCACTTTGTAATAAATTCTTACACATGCTACATATATTTTCCTTAGTTTCTTTATAATTAAACCTCGTATAAAAGACATAGGAATGTTTGATCTTTATTCACTGTAACATTTAAATGTTACAAGATATATGTACGGTATGGTTGTCAGTTACCAAAACTAAGTGATATTTTTACTATAGAGCGATAAAGATAACATGTTTACCAGAAATGAGTGACCACGACTTAAACAGAAAACTATTATAATTAAGTTCTTATACAAGATTAGTAAAGTTTAGACATTAATTAGATAAGTTATAATAAAAAATTCATTATAAAAACTGTAAAACCAATGTGGTGATGCTACTTACCAAAACAATATTTTTTTAGATCGCTATATTTTTGTACTAAATAAATTTTATAGAACATTGTTTTTGTATTGAAAAAATATTAAAAAAAAGTTGTATTAATATTTTTATTATATTGTTGATAGTTGAGGACAGCGAGTTACAGGTTGGGAAATTGGAAATCTACGGGAGGCAAGTTGACAACGTGAGATACCAAAATTCTATCAAATATTTAAATGTTTAATAATATTATTAGGGCTGGACATGATTAACTAAATTATACTAAACTATGGATTATCTATACTATTTTGTACTATAAAAACTAAACTACTTTTTATAAAAACTGAACTATACTTATTTGTAGTTCAGTTCAAAAAATCTGAACTTCTTTTATTAATAGTTTAGTTAACTACTTCAAACTATGTACTTTATTTTACTTTTACTTGTTTAATTGTTTTGCTCTTTTTCCATTTCCAACAACACAAACATAAGAAATAAAGGCACGGGTATATATATATATATATATATATATATATATATATATATATATATATATATATATATATATATATATATATATATATATATAATTTAGATTTTATTAATTTTGTTTTCTGTGTCGACATGAGACAATTTTTTTTACTGTCACTTATATATATATATATATATATATATATATATATATATATATATATATATATATATATATATATATATATATATATATATATATATATAAATAAATAAGTCTCTTAAAAAGTTAACTATTATTATAATAATTATTAAAATAAAATGATATTATTAAATTTATACTAAAATAATTATATATTTTAAAGAAAAACTAAATTTTATTATATTGTAATTATATTTCAAAAACTGGTAATTATTTTTATAACTTAATAAAATTAACTATAATTGTAAAAATAAAAAGATAAAAGTACTTATGTAAATAATTATAAAATATAATATTATATATATATATATATATATATATATGAGAATTCAGAAAAAGGTGAGAAGAGAAGAAAGATGAGAGTTTTTATATTAAACTAGATAATTGTCAAAATAAAAATATTTCGAATAACGCAAAACAGATATAAACAGAAATATTTTTTAGAGATTAAGTTTTTAATCTATATAAAATAATATATAAACAAATTTATATTATTAAATTAAACTATATTTAATATGAGAATCAAATTTTAGACATTTTATATTTTTAAATTAATAATAAATAGTAATGATAAATAATTATAGTTATTAATTTAATTTTAATAATATGATAAAATAGTACCAATAATATTTCATTAATTTTTTTAAATTTTTTATTATAATTATTTATTAATTCTAATTATATAGATTTATAATTTAATTTTTTTAAATGCTGTGATGTTATTGAATATTAATTTATTTGTTTGTAATTATTAAAAAAAAATCAAATTGAACTAATTCTTTTAACTCTATCGATGATTAGCCATTGAGAGTTGTACTAGTGCAAAACTACATTTATTTATTAGAAAAAGGTGCATTGTAGTTAACTGAATTGTTTTGTAGTTAACTGAACTTAAAAATAGTTTAGTTCAGTTTTTTTGAACTATTTTCTAGTGCAGTTCAGTTTTTTTAAACTATTTTATAGTTAATTGTAATAGATTTATAGTGCAGTGCAAATAGTGCAGTTTGCCCACCCCTAAATATTATTATATAATATTTTTATTATCAAACGTGCACAAAAAAAATCCAAAGCATCAAACAGCTTTGGTAAACATCACCAAGTCAGCATCCGTCATCATCGTACTTAGACTTATTAAACTCCCAAAATCTATTTAAACGACGTCTCCTCTTCTTTGAAGTGAAAATCAGCATTCGTCAACGTCATACTTTTAACTCTTAAATTCCCAAAATCTATTTAAACGACGTTTTCTCCTTCTTTCAACTAAAGAGGCATTAGAAGAAAAAGTAGGAGGAAGGGGTAGAAGAGAAGGAGGAGGAAGGCAAAGGAGGAAGAGGAAGAGGGCGAAAGAGGAGAAAGGCGAAGGAGGAAGGAGGAGGAGGAGGAGAAAGGAGGTAGCGGAGGAGGGCGGAGGAGAAGGGGGAAGGAGGAGGAGAAGCAGGATGGCAGAGGAGGAGGAAGGAGGAAGAGGAGGAGTTGGAAGACGCAAAGGAGTAGAAGAACGAGGAGTAGGAGGAGGAGGAGGTACAGGAGGAGGAGGTGAAGGAGAATGAGAAGGAAAGAGGAGAAGGAGGATGCGGAGGAAGAGGAAGAGGAGGTATTGGTCGTGGTCGTGGTCACGGTAGTGGTGGTAATGGTGGTGGTAGTGGTAGTGGTAGTGGTAGTTTTGGTGGTGGTCGTGGTTGTGGTGGTAAAGGTCGTGGAAATGATGGTCGTAATGGTGGTGGTGGTCATCGTGGTAATGGTAGTGGTGGTGGTCCTGATGGTGGTAGTTGTGAGCGTGGTTGCTGTAATCGTGGTGGTGGTGGTGTTGATGATGGTCGTGATCGTGCTCATGGAAATAGTGGTGTGGTGGTCATGATTGTAGTCGTAGTCATGATAGTTGTGATCGTGGTGGTGATGATGGTCGTGATCATGGTGACCGTGGTCGTAGTGATCATGGTGACCGTGGTCGTAGTGATCAGGGTGGTGGTGGTAGTCATGATCATGGTGGTCATGGTAATTGTCATGGTCGTGGAGTATTATTCTATCATTAGAATTTATATATATGTATATATGTATGTATATATATGTATATATGTATATATACATATATACATATACATATATATATATATATGTATATATATATATATATGTGTATATATATATACATATATGTGTATATATACATATATACACATATATATATATATATATACACATATATATGTATATATATATATATATATATATATATATATATATATATATATATATATATATGTATATATATATATGTTAATTAAATTTTGATATATGAGGATATTTTGATATACTTGTGTTAACTACCTAGTTTAATATATGAGAGTATTTTTGTTAACTAAATTTTGATATACTTTAAAAAGTTACGTAAGTTAACAAACCATATATATATATATATATATATATATATATTAAAACTCTAGAAAAACACTAGGAGAAGGAGTTAAATAGTATTATAAAATTGTTTTCACAAGGTAGTGATTTATGTGTATTATAAAATAAGTTAATCAATAGGGTTTACTTAAACGTTTGTTTCTTGCAAAACTCAGGGAAAAGATATGTTCAATAAAACAGTGTAGTGAGCACAAATAAATGTGTTTCTTGAATCAGCGAGTGGAACGTTATTTATGAAGATCTATTTTGAAGAGTTGTTCAGACGGTATTATGAGAAACTTTTCAACAAAAGATTAGTAAACCGAAACAATGAATAAGGAGTATTTTTATATTACTTCACTCGACCGAGCTACGTTCAGTTCTCCCTCAAGAACTCTTTAGAGGTTCCACTAATCTTTTCGAAGATTACACAAGTATTCTCACCACTGGTGTATAATAAGTATTCTCACCACTTTTGAGTAAAAGAGCATTGAGTGAAAGCAACAAGCAAAAGAAAAATAAAAGAGAAGAAAAGAAAGAAAAGAAAAGGTAAGCTCAATGCAAGTAAAGTTGGGAATAAGTTCAAAAATTGGTTTCTCACATAAAAGGAGAAAGAGAGTTGATTATTAATGAGAATAAATGAAATGTGCACTCTCTTAACTCAAGGATTTTGTTGTCTAGAAAAACCAATTTTCTTCTTAGCCCGGCCTCAATACAAGCCTTGAAAAGCCCTTATGATGATAACTTGCTTGAAAGTGTGTTTGATTTGTGGTTAAATGAAAGGCAAAGTTGATTCATGTGACATTGTGATTAAACTTAGGAATTTCTCTCAGCCCCCAAAACACTCTTATATAACTAGAAAACGTGTTTGAATAGTAAAACACGTTTACTGAGTCAAAACACGTCCAAAACGCGTTCAGCGAGTGAGCCTGATTTTGACAACTTTGTCAGTCCGGTTGAACCCCTTTCAGATGTCGGAATTACGCGTATGAGTACTCGAATCGAAGCTATTCGAGTATACTTTCTAATGGAGAAAGAATTAACTTAATATCTAATTTATAAAAAAAATTATAATCGAAATACTAAACCTTGTCAAAGTTGACAGCATTGTATTTTGTACTATGATTTATACTTTGTTACAACTTGTTACATTTTGAGTTTCTTAGTCTTCTAATGACCCAAAACTTACTTTTTCTTCTAATTTTCAGCGTCTTACATGTGACACCCGGGCAGTGACGAGGGCGGAGAGTGATCGCCAGTGCAAGAGGCATGAGGTGCAAGGGGCACAGACAAGGAGCGGCTCCAGGCAGGCTTCGAGTGGAAGGGACACATGGATGAATCGAACATACACCGGAATGAGAGGGATGTAGAGACTGTATAGGTATGGGACTATGTAGTTGAAGGATAGCTTAAAGTGATTGATTTGGCTACTTATATCACCAAATGCATTTGTTTTTCGGTAGTCTAACTCATAAGAACTCCATGGTTGTTTTTTATCACTTTTCAAAGGGGGCACATTTTGGTACTCTTCCCAATCACTTTACTGCATTTCGAGTTGCCAACTCTTTATGGATATGGTTTGCAAGCACCATCGCAGCCTTGTCTCCAACCGTGACCCCATCTTTATCAACAGGTTCTGGCGCGAGTTGTTTCGTTTATGTGGGACCAAGCTACAAATGAGTACTTCTTATCATCCTGAGACTGACGACAAACTGAGCTGCTTAATCGTACCTTGGAGTAGTACCACCATTCTTTCGTTCACTCTTAGCCTTGCCATTGGGGTCACTATATTTCCCTCGCTGAATTGTCTTATAATACATCCACACATTCGACCACTAGTTTCACCCCATTTTCAAGTCACTTATGGCAAACCTCCTCCTTTTATTCCTTTATACTTGACAGGATCCTCTAGTGTGGAGGTTGTGGATTAACAGACCCTCATGACCATGCTACGTAAGAAATTGGAAAAGGTACAGTTAGCTATGAAAACATCAGTTGATCGTCATCAAAGGGATATGGTGTATCAGATGGGTGATTGGGTGTACGTTCATCTCCGTCCTTATAGACAGTGTTCACTCCATTCTCCTTCTTTTCATAAACTTGCCAAGCGTATTTATGGTCCTTTCCGTATCACAACTCGTATAGGCCCTATTGCCTATAAACTTGATCTTCCTCCGAATTCACGCATCCATCTTGTGTTCCATTGTGCTCTTTTGAAGCTGCATAAAGGCTCATTTCTATTAGTTCCAGCTGAACTTCCCCCTCTTGCACAAGACAACAAGCCTACCACTGAATCACTTGTTATTTTGGACACCAAGACGGATGTTTCCACAATTCCACCAACAAAACTTGCACTGGTACAGTGGAAAAGGTCTTGCTCCTAAAGACACCACATAGGAAATTTGGTTAGAGTTCGTTTCTGATTTTCACCTTGAGGATGAGGCGCCTTCCATAGCTGTGGGTATTGATAGAAACATCCTTATCGATACAGGGCCAATTGTTGAACAGTTGGTTGGGTCAAGGGTTGACAATAGAGAAGATATCATGGAAAGGCCTAAAAGGTGTAGCAAGTTGCCAAACTATCTCAAGGACTATGTCATCAATTAAAATAACTCCATTTTATTAAGTAGTTTATATTTTGCTGAGTTGTACTTTCTATTTGATTTAGAATATATATTTTGTAATCTTTTCCGTTATCGCTATTCACGGACAACCAATTGGTTACGAGAAGGGTATTAAAATCAAAAGGAAAGGAATGAAAAAGGGAGAGGAATGTTCAATCACCTTTCTCCATTGTTTTTAGGAGGTTCTTGATCCTCAAAATCAAGACATTTTATCTTCTAACAGTTTAACTATCGGAATACAATATTTATAGCATGCATGAGCTGCCATTAACATAACCACATGCTTAAGGCCCTACACTTTTAACTATAACGAAATGGGAAATGCACGGCAGAAGCGAGTGTTCCTAGTTTTATTATTAAAATAAGAAAGTGGAAGACAACTCTAATTCCTCGTGTCTTTTGCAACGAAAGTGAACAACAAAGTTTGTGTGTTCCCTCCTTCATTGTTTAATAAACTAAGAAGCCACATTTGTGAAGAAAGAAGTGAAGTGTTGTGTGTATTGATTGTGTCCAGCATATAAGTGAAGGAAATAAAGAGTGTGGGTATTATAAGGATCTATTATGTGATTTTGCAGTGTTGTGAGTGAAGAGTGTTGTATTTGTATCCCAATAATTGTGTGTTATTTTCAATAAAAGAAATATTTTCTATACCACCAATTTGCGGCAACACTATTAATGCACCTAGACTTTCCATAATGGGAAAGCTAATAGGAGCCTTCATGTGGATCAAGAGTATGATTTGTGTGCATTACAATCTTTGAGTAAGGCAACAAAATGTGCTTGCGGGTTATTGAGGGTTGTGATGACATCACCGTTAATGAGAGACCACGAGTAAGAAGAAAAAGAGAAAGTGCTTTGAAACATTGTTTCAAGTGTTGGAACCATGGCAATGTTGTACAAAAGACACATAAGGCGTATTGGTTCTTGGTATGGAAGCTACAAAAGTCTTCCATGGTGGTACGCTGCTAGGTACTGCTATAATATGCACTTAACAGAAGAAGTTTCATGCTAGGTTACCCATGAACAAAATAAAACCCAAAAAAAGAGTTAAAAATATTAACCTATTACCTTTGAACTTCACTACTAACAATAATCTGGATTCCAAAATCCGACACTAGAGTCCTTAAAAGAATTAACTGGTTCGATTAATTGTCTCCCATTTTGTTATTACTAGATGGTAAAATAGAAAAAAAAAAGTTTGTAGGTATAGAAAAAAAACATGGAATGCAAGACGAAACACCCTTTATGAGTTCCTAATAAAAGAAAGAGTTGTTAAAGTTTTGGGTCCTATTCACACTACCCAATTTTCATACATTGATCTTAATCGAACCCATATTTTTATTATCCACACCTTCTTCTTTTTCTTCTTACATCCTAATGGCTAACAAGTTCAAGAAGTTACCTACACCACCTTGTATTTCACCCTCCACGCCTCACACATAGTAGCCACTAAAGATGGCAACGGGTCGGGTCGGACACGGATAGTGCCTACCTGCAACTCGACCTAAAAAAAAATTGTCCGCTACCTATTCACTACCTGCATAGATACCCGTTTAAAAATACCCGAAAATATTTTAAAACCCGTGAATAACCGTGCGTACCCAAGGATACTCGTAAATATTTAAAAAATATATATATAAAATATAATGTAAATTAAATTAAATATAAATTAAAATTTAATTTTAAATAAATTTAACCTTATAAAATATAAATTAATTTTAATTTTAATTAAATTTAACTTAATAAAATATAAATTAAATTTTTATTTTTATATTTTGCAGATAACAGATATCCATGGATAAGAATAATATAATACTCACACGAGTATTAAAATATCCGATATCCGCAATTCACAAGTAATAAATATCGGCATATATCAATTATTCGTTGTAGATTTTATTCGCAAATATTTTGGCTAGCGACTCCTCATCTTCATCTTCTTCCTATTCTCCACAAACACTCCATCATCACCCACGCCATTACAAATCTTCATCCCCTTCATGCTTCCCATTCCCTCTTCAATAGGTTTTCACAATCATTGACACACAGCTAACAATTCTCCATTACTATCATCATCAACCTACTAGCCTCCATGAATTCTATTCTGTCTCATCCATCAATTCCAACCCTATCATACACAGATACACAACCAATGACATTCACGTTTTCAGAAGAAAGAAAGCGTGAACGAAAAGCCCAATGGTTTTTCTCGGAATTCAATTAATAGGGAACAATGAGTGGGATTTATCATTTTATGAAAATGGCAGGGACTTCTTTTTATAAAAACTATGTTGTTACACTGATATTGCAAAATATCTAGTGTTGGTTTTTGACTGTGCATGTTCCGCAAGACTTGGTGGAATGATGCAGCTTCAAGTCTCGTGCTTCCATCAAATGCGGAATAATCTTTCTGAGCTTGGACCGAAAGTTTCTTGCTTCCAATATTAACTTCCCGCAAGACACGCTGCAACGTTAAAATTTTGCTTCAACGTTCTTTATTTTATTAAAAATCATTTTTTTAATAGAAGATATTTTAGGTGTTTTGGATAGTGGGCCTGATCCATGAACTCTATAAATATAGCACTTTCATCCATTCCAAACACATAAACTTACACATTCTCCTTCTCTCAATCTCTTATTATTCTTTCTCTTCTTTCTTTTATCTCTCCAAATTATTTTGGGTTTATTTTTATTCTCTTTTTAAGAAATCCTTGCTAGTTCTGAGATTCTCAGAAATTCTGAGAAGTTCCTATTGTATCTTAGGGGACTTGCACAATACACCGCGGATAAGTCCTTAAGGACAGTGATCTACACGCCTCAAGAAGTCTTTTGTTTGTGATCTTTATTCTATTATCGTCAGCTTCTACAACAATCTTAAGGACTTATGGCTGACAACAACAACAACTCAATCCCGGAGAACTAGAATATTGTTTCCAGAACTAAGACGGTCTTCGCGAAACCTTTCTCGAATGTATCAAAAATTGAAGTCTTCTCTGGTTAGAATTTCTAGCGCTAGCAAGAACGCGTGTCAACCCTCTTAGACATGTACGAAGTCGCTTTTGCTCTTTCATCTTCAAAACCTGACTCCAGTCTCCCTCCAAATTCAAAACAAGTTGAAGACTGGGTTCATGCAAACAAGGTATGCCGTCATACTTTACTTAGTGTACTCTCTAACGATTTGTCGATGTATACTGTTCCTATAAGGAAGCGAAAGACATTTGAGATTCGTTGATTCTCAAATACACTGCTAAAGATATAGTCAGACAAAGATTCATCATTGGGAATTACTATCGCTGGGAAATGGTTGAAGACAAGGACATAAAATCACAAATTAACGAGTACCACAAGTTACTCGAAGATATCAAAGCGGAGAACGTTCTTCTACCAGATGAGTTTTTTTTCAGAGCTTCTGATCGAGAAACTGCCACCTTCCTGGACTGATTACAAGCAACAAATAAAACACAGGCACAATCAAGTGTCACTTTCAGAGCTGATCACTCACATAATTATTGAACATACCAACAGGAAAGGATGTGTTGTTGTGAGGGCCAAAGCATTGTCTGCAAACGAAAACATGGTAGAAGACAAACCTGCTCCAAAAAGGTACAAATGCAAACCTGATCACAATAAGAAAAATAATTTTCGAAAATATCGCCCCAACACATCTAACCCCACCTTTAAGAAGAAAGGAAATTGCTTCGTATGTGGGAAGCCGGGCCATCATGCACCGTAGTGCAGGCGTAGAGTAAGAAACGAAAATCCTCCTAAGGCCAATATAGTCGAAGGAGATGACATTATTGTTGCAGTCGTTTCTCAAGTAAATCTGATGAAAAATGCGAGCAAGTGGGAGGTAGACTTTGGTGCTACCAGGCATATTTGTGCAAACAGAAGTGCCTTTACCTCTTACACTAGTGTAGGGGATGGAGAAGAACACGTCTACCTCGGTGATTCCAGGACCACTCCTGTTTTGGAAAAAGGGAAAATTCTTCTCAAACTCATATCTGGAAAGACTCTGGCCTTGAGTGATGTGCTACATTTGCCATCAATCAGAGTTAATTTAATCTTTGTAGCACTACTGGGAAAAGGGGGTTAAAGTGTCATTCGAGTATGACAAGATTGTAATGACAAAAAATAATGGTTTTGTGGGGAAGGGATATTGTGATCAGGGTCTCTTTGTACTTAACATTTCTGAAAATATTAATGAATCATCTTCTTCTGCTTATATCATTGACTCATATGATATATGGCATGCTAGATTAGGACATCTGAATTCTTCTAATGTTATGAAATTAAAACAACTAGGATTAATTAATATGCATGATAAACAGAGTAGTAAATGTGATATAGGTGTAGAATCTAAAATAACAAAGAAAACCTGTTTTATTGTAGAACGTCAAACTGAACTGTTAAGGTTAATTGATACTGATCTAGCTAAAATGAAACAAACTATGTCTAGAGAAGGTAAAAATTATTTTATGACCTTTATAGATGATTATTCTAGATACACCAAAGTATACTTAATCAAACACAAAGATGAAGCCTTTGATGTGTTTTTAACCTATAAAGCAGAAGTAGAAAATCAATTGAATAAGAAGATTAAAAGGATTAGATTAGATAGAGGTGGTGAATATGTTTTGTTTAATGAGTTTTGTGTTAAAGAAGGTATCATCCATGAGGTAACTCCACCATATTCACCTGAGTCTAATGGAGTAGCTGAGAGAAAGAATAGAACTCTTAAGGAGATGATGAATGTTATGCCTATTAGTTCTAGTGCACCTGATAACCTTTGGGGAGAAACCTTGCTTACTACGTGTTTTTTACAAAATAGAATACCTCATAAGAAAACTAGTAAAACTCTCTATGAGTTGTGGAGAGGTTATCAACATAACCTTAAATATCTAAGAGTGTGGGGGTGTCTAGCTAAGGTGATGTTACCCGATCCTAAGAAAACGAAAATAGGCTCTAAAACCTCTGATTGTATGTTCTTAGGCTATGCTGAACATAGTGCTGCCTATAGGTTTCTAGTTCTTAAAAGTGATACACTTGAAAGAAATTCTATAATGGAGACGAAAAATGTTGAGTTTTTTTAACATGTTTTTCCTTTAAAGGTTAGTGAGACATCTCAACCTATAGATAATAATAATGGTGATGCCTTGTGTGAGCAATTAAGAAGAAGTAAAAGGCAAAGGAAGGAAACTTCATTTGGTAATGATTTCTATACCAATGTAGTTGATAATGATCCAAGTAACTTTGTAGAAGCCATTAGTGCTCCTAATGCAAAACAGTGGGATAAAGCCATTAAGACTGAAATTGAATCAATTCAAAAAAATAATACTTGGACCTTAGTAGATTTTCCTAAAGGAGCAAAACCCATTGGTTGGAGTGGATCTTTAAGAAAAAGTATCATCTTGATGGATTTATAGAAAAGTATAAGGCAAGATTAGTAGCAAAAGATTTTACTCAAAAACCCAACATAGATTACTTTGATACTTTTGCCCCTGTGACTAGGATTTCCTCTATTCGAGTGTTGTTAGCCTTAACAGCAATCCATAAACTAGTGATACACCAAATGGATGTTAAAACTGCCTTCTTGAATGGTGATTTAGAGGAGGAAATTTATATGACTCAACCTGAAGGGTGTGTTGTACTTGGTTAAGAGAATAAAGTTTGTAAACTTTTAAAATCTTTGTATGGGTTGAAACAAGCACCAAAACAGTGGCATGAAAAACTAGATAATGTATTGCTATGTGATGGTTTTTCACCTACTGATGCTGATAAATGTGTGTACTCTAAATTTGAAAATGGTGATTGTTTCATTATATGTTTGTATGTGGATGACATGTTAATTTTTGGTACATGCAATGAGATTGTTGCTAGAACTAAATTGTTTCTAGGATCGAACTTTGAAATGAAAGACATGGGTAAAGCCAATGTAATTTTAGGTGTTAAAATCATAAGGAAGGGAGATAGTATATTACTATCCCAAGAACAATACATTGAGAAACAACTTAAGAAGTTTGGGTATTATGATTTCAAACCCGTGAGTACCCCTTATGATGCTAAATCTAGATTAATGAAAAATAGAGGAGAATCATTGTCTCAGCCTCAGTATGCCCAGATAATTGGGAGCTTACTACACTTGATGAGCTTTTCTAGACCTGATATTGCTTATGTAGTAGGTAGACTGAGTAGGTACACTCAATGTCCAAATCAAGAACATTGGGATGCACTTTCCAGGCTTATGAGATACTTAAGAGGTTCAATGGATTATGCCATTGAATATAGTGGATTTCCCGCTGTCCTAGAAGGGTATAGTGAGGCTAACTGGATCTCTGATTCAGATGAGACAAAATCCACTAGTGGTTATGTATTCACACTTGGGGGTGGTGCGATTACATGGAGATCAGCCAAACAAACTATTATTGCAAGATCAACAATGGAATCTGAGTTTGTCGCTCTTGAGATGGCTGGTAGTGAAGCTGAGTGGTTGAAAAAATTCTTAGCAAACATTCCACTAGGAATGAAACCAACCCCATCGGTGTCAATACACTGTGATTGCCAATCGGGAATAGCTATAGCTAAAAATAAGAATTACAATGGAAAGAATAGACATATCCAATTGAGACACAATTTGGTGAAGCAGCTGCTAAAGAGTGGAACTATTTCCATTAACTATGTGAAGTCAGAACGGAATCTAGCAGATCCTCTAACAAACCCCTTAGGAAGAAATATGATCTTAGAAACATCAAGGGGATTGGGACTTAAGCCACTGGCAAACAAACAAGTGATGGTAACCCAACCTTTGTGATTGGAGATCCCATGAATAAGATTCATATGGGTAAAAATAAGTCACTTGTTAGTTCTGATAACACTAATTTGATTTTAAATCAAATATGTCCATTCTTATGGTATGTGTGAAAGTGCTAGAGACTGCATTATTGAGAGGTTAAACTTTGTGATTAATCAAAGTTTTAATGATCTTCATATCCCTTACGGGTGGTGTATGACTTGCAGCATACACTTGATGAAATCACCTATATGAGTGTCAAGTGGGGCCGCTTGCATGAGATCTTGGCATGATCTCTAGAGCACTCATGAATATCAGGCACGCACATGGACTAGTAAGCGCATCACAGCGATAACAACAAGGATTGTGAGGGTGTACTGTGATTGATAAACCTCTAACACATTCAAGTGTCTTTGGTTCATATAGCTTGTTATACCAACTACACTGTGTGTTAATTTTCTTGATCTAAGATTGGCTCATATAGCTTGCTATACCAGTTCTTATGCATTACATCTTGTGAAACCCAAAATAATTTATTTTCTCTTTCGTTTGTATATATATATATATATATATATATATATATATATATATATATATATATATATATATATATATTTTTTTTTTATAATATGTGGGGGATTGTTATAAAAACTATGTCGTTACACTGATATTGCAAAATATCTAGTGTTGGTTTTTGACTGTGCATGTTCCGCAAGACTCGGTGGAATGATGCAGCTTCAAGTCTCGTGCTTCCATCAAATGCGGAAGAATCTTTCTGAGCTCTGACCGAAAGCTTCTTGCTTCCAATATTAACTTCCCACAAGACACGCTGCAACATTATAATTTTGCTTCAACGTTCTTTATTTTATTAAAAATCATTTTTTAATAGAAGATATTTTAGGTGTTTTTGGATAATGGGCCTGATCCAAGAACTCTATAAATAGAGCACTTTCATCCATTCCAAACACACAAACTTACACACTTCTCTTTCTCTCAATCTCTTATTATTCTTTCTCTTCTTTCTTTTATCTCTGCAAATTATTTTGGGTTTATTTTTATTCTCTTTTTAAGAGATCATTGCTAATTTTGAGATCCTCAGAAATTTTGAGAAGTTCTTGTTGTATCTTGAGGGGCTTGCACAATACACCGCGGATAAGTCTTTAAGAAAAGTGATCTATTCGTCTCAGGAAGTCTTTTGTTCGTGATCTTTATTCTATTATCACTACAAGAAAATAGCCAGTTATATACGGATAATTATATACGGATTAAATCGGTATGTAATAAACGTATTATATACGGATATTTTATACGGATATTGGGAAACCCGTTATATACGGATAAATCCGTATATAATTGAAGAAATCGTTATATACGGAAAATCCGTATATAAGTGCCGTATGTAATTTTGGCGCTTTTGTGCAGGATGCTTCATAGGGATTGATCCGTATCTAATATGCAAAGTAAGCTGACAAAAATTTACCCACTCTCACTCTCGAAAAAAATACATTCTCGAAAAAAGAATTAAACATTTCTGCACTGAACTTTCATTCCCGAACCTCTCCCTCTTCGCGAACCTTCATTCTCGCACCTCTTCTGCATTGAACTTCTACACTGTCAGTCCTGCACCTCTTCTGTTCTCCCTCTCTGTCTTCGACTCCTTTCTTTCGCATCAGTGTTTGGTCGTGTGTTTTGCCATCGCGAGTTGTGTGGATTCAGATTTCATCTGTCGAACGCGGTGAGTAAGCCAAGCTTTGAGGTTAATTTGTATTTTGATTTTCTCTTTTTGTTGTTACATTGACCTATTTTTTGTCATTACTATTTGGAGGTTTGATATCGCGTCTTCGGAAACCGTAGATTGGTTTCTTCGAACTGGAAGCTCGAGTTGTAGTTGCCTCCTACTCGTTGTAAGTTTGAATCGCTTAGATTTTAGGTTTATTTCAGTTTTCTTTTCTCTGGGTGTTGTTACATTTACCTATTTTCGGTTGTTGTTGTTTGGAGGTTTGAAATCGCAATTTTGGAAACCCTAGGTTGGTTTCTTGGAAGTGGAAGAGATAAGCTCCAGCTGCAATTGCCTTCTGCACTTGGTAAGTCTGAATTTCTTAGATTGCAATTTGTTTTTATTGGCTGTTATTGAAAGGTGATAAAAGGTCATATATACTACTTTAGTATATCTTGAATCAACACTTCCTGTGCTAATTAGTTGTTTTTAGACCATTATTAGTGTAGTGTCTTAAATTGATAGATTTCACTCACTTAGTTTAGTAGTAGTTTAAATTGTTTGGCTTTTCATTCTAAATTTGATTTGAATTTCACCAAAACAAGTACTTCTTAGTTGTGTTAGATGAACATTAAAAACTGTTTTAGACAACTTAGTGGATTTTTAGATTACCCTTAGATAGATTTTGTTGTAGTTAGTGTGCATGTCAGTAGGCTTTAGATATCCTTCATCTTAGGGATATCCTTAACCAAACCCAGAACCCCCACCTCCAGCCCAATGCTTGCAACCTGGTTAGGCTAGTTGAGACTTAGTTGTGGAGCTTCATTTTCCACGCATTATATCACAATGTAATGAGAACATGGACTAACACTAATATGTATATTTTTTTTCCTAAATACCTTAATTTGTGATATCAAAAAACCCTAACATGTATATTTTTTTTCCGGGCACGAAATGGTGTGTGGTTTGGTCGGTCTATGGAACCCTTTGGTGCATTTTTAGAATATCTTCATTCAGCTGGTGTTGTATTGTTTAGTGAAGATCGAGAGGGCTTTAAAGGTATGTTTCCTATGTGTTTTAGTCTTTACTGCTGATTATTCTTTTGCTTTAATAGGAGAGTTAAGTGTGTTTTTGTAATGGTTCATGTATGGTTGACTTCTATTATGTTCTTCTTTCATGAACTTGGTTGAAATTCATAACTTGACTTGCAAATGTGAGGTAGATGATCTGACTGAATGATTTAACTTGATATGTGTATTGTTGATATGAACTTTTAAGAATGTAGATGTTGATCTCCAATACGATGTATGCTATGAGTTTCCCTCTTTATCTGAATCAATGGTTTCAGTATGATAGTTATGTTTAAGAAATAGAATTGAAATAAATTGCTTCTTTATGCTTTATTTCCTTCACTGAAGCTAGTAGTTCACTTGTACACGTTGAGGAAACATTTATTATGTTTTGTTTAATGAGTAAATAGGTATTGTATTTAGTTTAATGGTTTTGATGTGATTACCATTGATGAGGCTGTCGCGGCCCATCAAATTTGATTGCATAAACAAAACATGTGATTTGACACCATTTTGCTTCAACCGTAACCTTCCATCACATGTGCCAAGCTCCTACTGTTCCAGCTCTCTGTTCCAGCCATATCCACTGTCCAGCTGCTGGACTTCTTTCCCCACAGCAGCTCCTCTGAAGGTCTCTCCACTACAACTACACTACACCACTCTATAATTTTTTTAGTGAAAAACTACATTGCAGTACATTGAAATCACACTAAGAGCTACTGGAACTCTACTCATGCTACCCTACACTCCATTTGTCTATGTTCAATCACCATTCTATTCTCACCAAAATTCACTTCTACTTTTCACAAACGTACAAGTCCTTCTCTTCTTCTCAAAACCGATAGTTCTTTCTCAAATTTGACAATTTTTTGGGTTCTTTTCTTTTAAGTGATGGCATCCTACTTCTATATCTTGAACGTGTTACTCTACTTCTAAAATAAAGGCTAGAGGAGATTGTATAAATGTGCAGAAAACTAAATGAAGATGCAGTGGGATTTCAACAAAAGGAATAAACATCAACCAATTTATTCATCATGAAAAACATTTTACAGTTCTCTTGAAGTAAAAACATTCAAAAGTAAAGGAACAAACAAGTGGTGACTGGCTTCCTCTTGGCCGTATGCTTCTCCTTCCAGTCTCCACACCAGTTTGGTTTTCTCCTTCCAGCTCTCTGAAGGTGGTATTTTTCTACTTAGCTTATTACAAATTCAAGAAAAATATTTATCAACACACAGAATAAATAAATAGAGTGCAGGTTCTTCTAACACAGTGTGTGAATGTTTTTCCAAATGTCCCACACTGGCCACCTGCTAGCAGGGTCTAGCTCTGCAACTCCTTTGTCTGCCTCATCAATAAACATCCTTGTCCTCTTTATCTGTCCCTTCATGAATTTACTAGGTTTATCTATAACTTTACCCAGGAAAATGTCATCATCTAAAAGCCTAGCTTTTGCCAATTCATCTTGTCCCTCCTCCTAGTTTACTTCCCCTTTGTTGACAATGGCATAGTACCTTATCTGCTACTCTTCTTTCTCTTAATTACGAATAATCTTCTGCAGATCAAGCTTTGTTTGTCAAATCTGCTTCTACTTCTTTTACTGCATTATTTGTTTAGGTGGATGATATTGTTTTAATTAGCAATGATATGGCAGAAATTAATCATCTTAAGTATTTGTTTGAAATGATTGATCTTTTTATTTATGATTACATCTAGAAGTATTTGTTTTCTACTAGTTTGGATACAAACATAAACTTCTTTCTTACTGTTAGGATGTGTGCACCTGTGGAAGAGATTTATTCACATATTTTCTGAAATTCATGTTTATCCAGCCTCTTCAAACCAAGTTTGAAGTACTAAACTTAGCTGAAGATCTTAGCAGGAGATTGTTAGCTGTATTCGATACTCCTAGAGGTATTACTCAATCTTGTATGTCAATGATGGTTGTGTTTTAGTAACTTATCTCTCATAATCATCTTTCTGAATACAGAAAAGGACTGTATTGCATGTTTTTATAATTTAAGATATATTATCTTGTATGATCTTGTAATATTATGTTTATTTTTCAGTAATAAATTTATGTGTTGTTCTGGTGTTTATAAAATATGGCAGCTCTTGTTTCTTGATTGCCCCAAACCTTACATTATAACCTTGATTCTTTTCCCAATTATATTTACAACCCTTTAGAAATTACACATTTAAAGAGGACCTATCAAATATCCTATACATACACTGTATAAGAAATCAAAGAATGATCTTGTGTTGTATTTTATTGTGTATTGAATAAGGCTATTATAAGTCCTTAGACAAGGGAAAGCCTATAAGAGGGTGGTATAAACCTTAAAGCATTTCAAAATATGAGCTTAATCAGATAAAGGGAGCTATATGTGGATGCATATAAAATTGAATACATATATTGACTGATTAGTTCCAATCATAGGAGAAGAATTTGTCACCATTAGATAATTACCAATTATAGAAAGATTAAACCAGCACTATAGATGTCGAATTTGTCTGGTGAATTCAAGTGTTTAAAACATGAAACCATATTAGGAACCAAAAATCCAACATCATTACATGATAAAGGGAGCTATATGTGGTAATAGTTTGTTTAGATGTATTTAACTTGCCATAAGACTGGGAAAGTGCAGTTGCAACTGGAATTGAGGGTAGTGAAAGAGTTTGTGTGGTCATGATGTATTGGTCTGGTGCAGCATATCTGTATTGGAAGAATTGAACACATCCTATGGTGTTAGAATTTTAATTTTTACTTGATGGGATGTGTACCTCCTTGTATTGTCTCTTAATTTTCTGGAGATAGATGTGGTCTCCCACATATCAGATTCTTTTAGTGGTTTCAGCCACTTCTTCTTCAAGTTCATTGACTTGTGCCTTCTTAGCACACTTATCTCTAGCTTCCTTCCCTCTTGGAAGGCCGTCTGAGCTACAACCTCTGCCTACACACTCCAAAACCACACCAAACAATTCATCAAACACCTTCCGTTAGCCTCCAACTACATCTGCGTTTTCCAATTCTGCTGCCACCTCTGGTCTGAGAAGCTGCTCATTCTTGAAGAGTAAATGCCACCTCTGGTCTGAGAAGCTGCCACCTCTGTTTAGCTGTATTTCTTTTTCTTTTTCGGTTTTGTTGTGCCTTAAGCAGTTGCTAGCTCTCTGATTGATCATATAAAGCAACGACATCATGTCCAGCTTTGATCAGTTGAGCCAATTAGCATTGCACATTTTGGTTCCAGTAGCAAACTGTCCATAAACTGTACTTTCTGGATTGAGTTGTATAATCTGCTTTGGTCCAGTTTTCTGGTGTTTCAAGCTTTGACCAAATCTGCTTTATGAGTCTAAATGTGTTTAAACTGATTGCAAACTCATATTAATCTCAGAAAAGCAAAATGAATGGTTTAATTCCTCACACTATGATTTCAAAAATCTGCATCAATATTCTTCACTGGTTTCAAGTTGGCTCACTGTTGTTGGTCAGATTTTGTGGTTTTGAATCTTGGTACAAGTGTGTTTCCTATTGTTAAACATGTTTCAAGTAGTAGCAACTCTTGTTAATCACTAAAATGCAAAATGCATACCTGAGTTGCCTACTTTCAGTAGCTTGTGTTGTCTTTGTTTCACAATTCTCCAATTCAATTTCTGGTCTGCTTTGGTGAATATTGTTTCTACTCAGTTTTGTTGTGTATAAAGCTTGAGACAAGTTTCTTTTATGATTTTAAGCATGTCTCAAGTGATAGCAACTCCAATCAATCACAGAATTGAAAAATGAATGGTTGAGTTGATTAAATTCTGGATTTCAAAACTGTCACAGTTTTAAGTCAAGTGTTTGCACCGTGCTTGTTGTCTTTGTGTGGTTTTAGGTCACTTTAAATCTTGTAGCTGATATCCTACAGTTAGATGTAGTGTTTAGGCATTCTTTGAGTCTTTATTTGAACCAGCCAGCTTTGAATCTACTGTTTTATTAAATCTGCAAAAGTTTTCAATGCATTTTTCGGCATTTTAAGCAACTGCTGCTGTCATATGAAGCCACTGGCTGTGTCTATGTATTCTAACCAATTGAGCAAGTGTATGTTGTCATTTGAAAGTTGTGTGCAATGTTCAAATGGTCCTTGAGAAGCCTATATGCACAATCAGTTTCTCCTGCAAACCCCTTCCAACATATATTAAAATATTCCAAGGTTGATTTATCATTCACGTAACTCATGCAGAAAATTAATTTGGACTTTCTTATTCAATGTAAACCGTGGCCTCCCAACTACTCATTCTTCAACCGAAAATAATAAAACTTGAAGCATTACATTCAATAAAATAAAAACGTGAAAACCAATCCTAATCCCTGTAAGAAAACCGAAAAGAAGAAACTAGTCTCTCTTCAATTACCCATCAAGTTGCAGCTGGTCTTCCACTAAGAAAGAATAAAAAAAAACAATTTAATCTCTACCCCAAAACCATGGATTACTCTAAGAAAGGGAATAGAAACCATGCAATATTCAAAGCCAAGACCCCACTTCCTTTTCCTTTCCAAAACCGTGACACATACTTCAATTTAGTTTCCACCTTCAATTTTTTTATTCATCACCACATGAGCTATACTTCTAGACAATGCTTTTCAGATTTTTAAAGAATGATGTGCTTTTCATTGCAAAGTGCCGTGACCAATCCTTACACTTCTAGCAAAACCAAAGACTTAGTCTTCCTTAAAGCAATTTGACAAATATTATATTCTTTCCACTCCAGTAATTTTTTTTTAGGATGTAACCGTGCAAAGACAAAGCTCATGGAATAATAAGGATGCAAGGAATAAACTAAACATTAAATGCAATTCAAAGTAGAAATGGCATTGGAAGAAAACGTTAACAGCAATTGAATAAAGTTATCCAACGTGTAGAATAATAATAAGATGAATGTTTTTGTTCAAGCAATTAAAGATACAAACAGAACCTATTCAAGCTAAGCTCCATTCCACATTGTGCTAACATAGAATCCAAACTAGAAGTTCTTGCTTGGTGGCAGCTAACGCATTTCTCCTCTCTTGCTCTCCAACCAGATTGTTTTTCTTCAGAGAACTCCAGCCCCCCAGAGTAGTCTCCAGACTCCAAGTAGCAGCCCTCCAACAAAGACGTTCACAGCCAAAAGTTTCAAAACCAAAAACCCAGAGTGTGTGTAGCCGTGAGTTCTGTAACTAAGAGTAGTGTCCAGAACCTCCAAATGTAACCCCCTTTCTTGTGTGTCTCCTCATTTTTAAAAGGAAAACCAGCCAGCTATGAGCCATCTCTTCCGTTCAATCATGGCCCCCTCTCCATGTCATCATTAGTCATAGTGTTCTATTATAGTTGTGCAGGTCACACTATGGCCCTTATATTAGTTTCTCTCAATCTTTTCCTTAGGCACAATCCATCTTGCAAAGGCTGTTATATTTGGTTTTGTCTTACATTCTTTTTCAATTGTGATTTGAAGGTGGTAGTGTACGAAGGTGTGATTAGGGAAAAGGCAACAAGCAAAGAAGATTGTCCACAATTCCTGAAAGGTATGCTTAATGTTATAGTCCTACCATCTTTGAAGTAATAAATAGTTTTGATGATTATTATTTTAGTCAGTCTCTCCTATTTTTTGTTGACTCTGAAGTATGTTAATTATTAGGTAAAAATTTCCACCAATTTTGTAGCAAAAACAGTGACATCAACACTCAAGTAAGTGGTTCTAACCTTTTATTTGTATTTAGTATGGGGAGATAAATTTGCCTTGTGATTGTTTGATGTTCAATTGCATTGTGTCACTGTCGTTAGTCTCTTAAATTTGGTTATGGATGTAGTAAAGTATGTTAATTTTAACATGTGTTGTTTCTATTTTAGTTTATTTATAGTATGATGTTACACTGTGGGTGTGTTCCCTTTGTGATGAACAAGATATGCATCTTATTCTCATTTTGTCTTCTTTTTTTTGGTTAATTTTTTCATCCTTCTTAGTCCATTGTTCTATTCTGTTCTTCCTGCCACCCACAAAGGTTACTTCTCTTTTGTCCTTTATGCTTTCTTCTGTTATATACAGTGTTGCTCCAAACAATCCAAATACAAATGAAACTTACTTAGTAAAGTACTTCTCTTTTTGTTCTCCTTCTCAACCCCTACTCACTAAAGCCTCACTTTCCCTCCTGCCATAGTTAAAACTAGCTCTTTTCTCTTCAAACAATGGAAGAGAATACTCCAAACCCTCTTACCCGTACTCTTGGACAACATAACCACAATATACATGATTTTAAAGTGCATCCATGACACTTTAACGTACACAAACAACACCCCAGAGTATCCAACCATGTGTACTCATTATAACATAACTAAGTACTTACATAACATGAGTAAGTACTTACTTAACATTACCACCTCCTATAGGGGTCTATAGTGATGGAAATTCAATTACTGATTGTTTAGTGTTGAACTTTCTTAATAGTTTTCCTTGAAGGAAAACTTGTAATACATAATTAATATAGCCTTGTATTAACTAGTGGCTAATTTGTCGTTAATTGGTATGTATACAGAACATGGATCAAGTTCCACCAAATCGTTCATGGATGTACGATAGGTGTTATAGAGGAAGAGGTGCGTTGAAAGAGTCATTTGTATTGGGTGTTGAAGAGTTTATAATTAAAGCTTGTGAACAAGACCGTTATCAAAGAGATGGGGGGCTTCGATGTCCATGTTTAAAGTGCGATTGTACAAAGATTTTGAACGAAAGAGTTGTGAAGGTTCACCTATATAAAAACGGTTTCAAGCCTAATTATTTCATTTGGGAGGATCATGGGGAAACTATGCAAGAACCTGATTTAGTTAATGATGTCACTTTTAGGGGTGTGGAGACAGAAGATGAACCAACTGAACAAGTTATGACGATGGAAGACATGGTGCATGATGCTCTTATGAAAAGACAACCATTCCAAGCATCAAATTCTTCTAACATAGAAGAGGCTCCAAATGAAGAAACTCAAAGGTTTTATAACCTTTTGTTGGAGGCAAATACGCCTTTGTATGAAGGAGCATCAGACTCCAAATTATCAATGTGTGTGAGGCTTTTAGCTTGCAAGTCGAATTGGAATATTCCTAACCAATGCATAGATTTTTTTGCAAAAATGCTTTTGGATGTAACACCACACAAATGTGGTTTACCGAAAACTTACTACGATGCAAAAAAGATAGTGTCAAAGCTGGGATTACAGTCACAGAGGATTGATTGTTGTGTGGATGGTTGCATGCTATTCTATGATAATGAATATGGTAAGAATGACGGAGCGTTACTTGAATGCAAATTTTGTGGGAAGCCAAGGTATGAACAACACAAGACAGGAGCAAGTTCTAAAAAAAAAGTGCCCGTTAAGTCCATGTTCTATTTGCCAATAATTCCAAGACTTCAAAGAATGTATGCCTCAAAAGAAACTGCAACAGAAATGACATGGCACCATCACAACAGGTCGTCAAATGGTGTTTTGCGTCATCCATGTGATGGAGAGGCGTGGAAGCACTTTGATAGAGTACATCGTGATTTTTCCATTGAGCCACGCAATGTTCGACTAGGTTTATGCTCGGATGGTTTTAATCCATATGTGCAGGCGTCAAATATACCATATTCGTGTTGGCCAGTAATTGTCACGCCGTACAACCTTCCTCCAGAAATGTGCATGTCTAAACCCTACATGTTTTTGACATGTCTCATTCCGGGGCCATTCAATCCTAAAGTACGCATTGATGTATACCTAGAGCCCTTGATAGATGACTTGAAAAAGTTGTGGAGTGGTGTCATAACATACGATATTTCAAGGCGACAAAACTTTGTCATGAGAGCGATGCTAATGTGGACAATTAATGATTTTCCTGCTTATGGTATGTTGTCTGGATGGAGCACCCATGGTAAATTGGCATGTCCACATTGCATGGAGCATTCAAAGGCTTTTAGATTATATAATGGGCGAAAAAATTCGTGGTTTGACTCCCATCGGAGGTTTTTACCAAATGAACATGCCTTTAGGAGAAATAGGAATGCTTTCAAAAAGGGGGAAGTGGACATGGAAGATGCGCCACCATATTTGACGGGAACAGAAGTTTGGAATAGAGTTAATGGTTATCCTAAAGTAACTGAAAATGGTGCACCAAGAATAGATGGATACGGTGAGTGGCATAATTGGACGAAAAAAAACATCTTTTGGGATCTACCATATTGGAAGGATAATTTGTTAAGGCATAATCTTGATTTCATGCATATTGAGAAGAATTTCTTTGACAACATTTTTAATACTGTCATGAATGTCAGTGGGAAGTCAAAAGACAATGAAAAGGCCCGAATGGATTTAGGCTTGTATTGTAAACGAAAAGACTTGGAGCTCAAAACTCATACTAATGGAAAGATGTACAAGCCAAAAGCTAATTATACACTTTCAGTAGACCAATCAAAACAGGTCTGCCAGTGGTTAAAAGATCTTAGGATGCCTAACGGATATTCTTCTAACTTGTCAAGGTGTGTTGATGTGAATAGGGGAAAGGTCATTGGGATGAAAAGCCATGACTGCCATGTGTTTATGGAATGCTTACTTCCTATAGCGTTTAGTTCTTTACCGACTCATGTTCTCAATCCCATTACAGAAGTAAGTCATTTCTTTAGAGATTTATGTTCTACAACATTGAATGAGGTCGACCTTCGGAAGATGGAAGAAAACATTCCGCTCATTCTTTGCAAGATGGAGAGAATATTCCCTCCCTCATTCTTTGATTGTATGGAACATCTCCCTGTACATCTTCCATATGAGGCAAGACTTGGTGGACCGGTCCAATATAGGTGGATGTACCCATTTGAAAGGTGACAATATCTCATTCAACTGTTGTATTTAGATGTCACACATATTGAAAGTAACATACCACTTTCTTAAATTGTAGGTTCATGGGATATGCTAAACGTTCAGTTAAGAATAAAGCTAGGGTTGAAGGATCAATAGTGGCATCATATTTGCACAGAGAAACAACTCATTTTTGTTCACACTACTTCAAGAACTTTATGTTAACACCACAAAGCAATAGAAATGAAGTAGACACTGAAATTGAAAGGACAACGTTATCAGTGTTTGACGAAGGTGGTCGTCATTCCGGGAGGGAATCAACTCATTGGCTAAGTGACGAAGAATTGAGATCAGCTCATGTTCATCTCTTGATCAATTGCAATGAAGTTCAACCTTATCTTGAGTAAGGCTCCAAATAAATTGCTTTTTTGTATGGATTTTGTTTTTATGTATTAAATTGATATTGACCGAATATTGTCATACCTATGGACAGCTCATTCTTACATACCTATCAACTTTCAGAGTCAAACAGTTCAACACATATACATGCAAATTTCCCATTGTGGTTCAGGGATCAAGTACAATGCGCCACCAAATTCTTCCACATAAATTTGTTATTCACATATTTATTCATTTTTAATTATATTGAATAGGTTCATATATTTTGTGGTTGTAGGTTCATAACGATCCTTTAAGTGTCAGAAACCAACATCTTAGAGATTTATCACTTGGTCCTTTAAGATGTGTAAAGGAATGGCATACCTACTTTGTCAATGGATATAAATTTCATACCCATGCATGGAGCCAGGGCAAGACGACTATAAATAGTGGGGTTCATGTTAAAGGCCTTACAGAAGGGGGTGAAGATGATTTCTATGGTGTCATTAAGCACATATATGAGCTCGAGTACAATACCTCAACCATTGAAAAGAAGGTTGTATTATTTTATTGTGATTGGTTTGATCCATCAAGAATAGGGACAAGAGTGGATTCAAAGTATGGCATTGTGGATATTCGAATGGATAAAAGATATGTCTTGTTTGATCCTTTTATAATTGTACATAATGTAGAACAAGTGTATTATGTACCATATCCTGCATCGCACACCGACAAACGGGGTTGGTGTGTTGCAATAAAGACCAAACCTAGAGGTCGTATAGATTCCAATGACGTAGATGCCATTGAGCCATACCAAGTGGAGGAAATGTCACATGTTAATGACATCATTCAAGTTGAAGAAGTTATCCGATTGCAAGATATAGAAGCCGGTCTTGAAGAAGTGGACCCCAACAATGTACCATCAGTTGAAGGCTATATGGATGAAGAAACAAGTGAATCGGAAGAACAATGCAGCGAAGAAGGACAAAGTCAAGATGAGGATGAAGATTCATTTCACAGTTCTAGTAGTGAATAGAGTTACGATGTGGTGGTGTACCCATGGGGGATCATAAACCCATACTTTTAGAGGGGAGAAAGAAGAAGTGATGTAATCATTTATGTAAATTTTAAAGACTGTAAAAACCAAATGGTAAAAGATGTTGAAAACAGAACAGTAAAGATGTTTAAAGACTGTAAATTTTAACTGAAAATGAAATTTATCAGAGATTCAACATTAAAATAAAATCACTGACTAAAAATCAAACCGATCAAACTGCGCCAATTTGCTGTGACAAATTACATGCTTTCAGAAATAAAACACTACATTATTTTACTGTTTTAAAATGGGAAACAAAGAGGAAGAGGCGTTTTTGTCTCAATAGCTAGCTTTGAAGACTTTCTTCCATTCCTTGGACGTAGGAAAATAGGTGGGGCCCTAACTTGTCTTCTTCTTCAATTTGTTTGCACTCTTCTTACTCTTCTGAATTTTGCTTCAACCGTGCCTTCTCCTTTCCATTCATCCATGGCTTCTCTTTTCTTCCAATGGTTGGACACTCTCTTAATGGATGCTTCACCTTGTTCTTGCTACAACCATCATTCCATTTCCTTGGATATTAGCTACTGTCATTCTTCAAAAAATAATCTTGAGCTTCCAATAAGTAGTGGCTGGAACACAACACCGTTCTCCTAAGCCATCCCCATTGAATTAGCGCCTCCTTTCTTGGTAAAGAATAAAATGACAGCAGCGTAATGGATGCCCATTTTTAAAACGAAAATCTGAATGAAAGGTGCTTCCAAGTTCTCCCTCTGTCCGTGTGCTCTTCAAAATGAATAATATATATGTGTAAAACGTGAGTGGCAGCTGCTGTACGTCCCCCTCTAAAAAGCCAAAACTGAATTAAATTTTCTCCAAACTGGAAACCACGTTCCAGCCAAGGTTGTGCCAACTTAGATGTTTCGAAAATGAAGTTTTCCATGGTCACTAGGCCATCAGGTTTTGATAGAATGAAAAAGATTACTTTTGATAGTGGATGGTCCCCATGCAGTGACAAATTCTTAGAAGTTATAGCTCCACCTTTTGTCTTTTATTTCACCATGTAAAACACTTTTCCAAACACTTTTATTTCATTTGGAGCTTCTCTTACGTGAACAACATGGTGGTCCCTTTCTTCCACTTCCCTTAAATTTGCCAAATTGAATTGTTGATTGCACAGAAAACCGTGACCACCATTTGGAATGTGGTCCCCTCAATTGGTTCAAATGCTTTTTACAAAATTCTGAAAGAAAGAAAGGAGTTGCATGAAACCCTTTCCATGAGCTTTAGTGGTAGTCCCTTGTGACATGTTAGACACCAAAACAATGCTTCCATTATTCTTTGCAGAATGCGTGACATGGCAAGGGGAATAACTTCCCAACGTGTATTTTCAATAAGTGTGTAAGAGTTCCAAATCAAATTTTCCATTTCAACACAGTGCAGCTCCTTCCAAGTAAATAACACAGTGTGCAAACAAGAACATCATCATCATGTTGTTTTCTTACTTTTCCTTTCCATTCAATTGTAAAAATATATTGACCCAACAATTTTGTTTTTTGTTCAAGAATATGGCATCAGATGGTTGTGACCCTCCTATTCCACCTTTAGCAAAATCAGATAAGGAGAAGGGCAAGAAGAAATCTTATATGGTGAAGTTGTTAAATCGTTTCAATAATGTAAATGCTTCAAGTAGTCAACCATCTACACCTACCTCTACCTCCACTGCTAGATTTATTCCACCACCATTACAAGTTCCTGGTTTGACACCTACTGCACCATCAATTCCACCTTCGTTGGAAGTTCCTGCCTTCACACCTAGTCCACAACAATTTGCTGCTGATCAATGGAGATCACCCTCCCCCCATGTTGGTTCTAACCCAACAACTCCCACAAATATGCCATCACCACCTCCTATAGGGGATAACCCTCCACATTCAAGTTCAGCAGCCAATGACTTTGAAGATGTTTCCAACAATCGTCCAATCATTACACCTATTGGAGGAGGGTAAGAAAACATCAATTTTATGTTCCAAGCATATAGTGTATTATTCTAATATTTGACTTTTATTTTGGTATAGGTTTTATCCAACAAAAACAGCATCCAAAGCAATCACAGCCACCATCAAGCAACAGTTTGATGAGCCATGGGTGACATGGGGAAATATACCTCAGACACAAAGAGATGTTTTGTTTGAGCGTTTTAGGGTACACTTTTGTTTATTTACATTATGTTATCCAATATTAGGGTACACTTGTCCTCAATTATCTTATCCAATATTAATCTTTGTTGTCAACAGAGGAAGGTTTCATGGAGGTCTAACCATGAAGAAAAGGTGAAAAAAAATTTCCACACCAAAGCATCTCATAGATTATCTGAGATGTTTAAAAAGGCTCGAACAGAAGGAAAAAAACCTAATTGGATGGGGGATATTGTTTGGAATGGTCTTTTGGAGAAGTGGAACATGCCACTTTATAGACAAAAATGTGAAACGGCCAAAAAGAATAGGACATCTGATAAGGGTGGTTGTTTGCACACTGGGGGATCCATTAGCGTGCATGAGCATGCAATTCGTCTGGTACATATAAATTTATTTTTACATTTCTAGTCATAAACTTTACAAATATTTCATGTTAAAAACTTACATCTTCTTTGCTTTCAGTCACAGGAGCTTGGTCGGTCAGTGCATGTTGATGAAATATTTCAGCAAACACATATTCGAGCATCAACAGGACAATTTGTAGATGAAAGGTCTAGGCGGACACATGTTAGTTTCTACTAACTCCATTATATTCTTTATTAGGTTGTAATTCTTAGGTCTATCTATTTAACGATAATCATGTATTCATTTAACAGGAAGAGTTTGAAGCAAAATTTTCTCAAATAAGATCTGAGACAGCATCTGTTGGTGCTTCAGCATGTTCTCCCCTAGACCCTGCAGATGAGGAAAGATTGAGGAACCAATGTTGGTTGGACGTTGCTGGTGGAAGGTACAAGGGACGCGTATACGACATCGGAAATGTCAGTGCTCAAGATGACTGTGTTGATAGTTACATACAACAGACACAGGCATCTTCTTCTCAGCAACCGATGGCAGACGACATTTCTAACCTCCACACACGAGTATCAACCCATGATGACCAACTTCGACAGATGAACTCTCAATTGCAAGGCTTTATTGGCGTCATAATGCAGTACCTTCCGCCTCCTGCAGTCGCAATTGCACAACAATTTTTTCAATCCCAAAATCAGCCACAACCTAATGTTCAACCACAGCAACCACATCAACCACAACAAGCACAGCAACCACAGCAAGCACAGCAAGCACAGCAACCAACAGATCAACCACAAGATGATAATGTTTATGGAGATTATTAGTTATGTTCTTAGAAGTAGGGCATCTATGACTCAAACTTATTCCCTCAAGAACTTATTTCATCTTATTTGAACTTATTATAATTCACAATTATGTAAACATTCTTATTAGGATTATTAATGTGAAACGCTTGTTTGTCGGCTTTTTAAGACTTAATTTATTTATCAAATTTGTGAATGGATATAATGTGCAGGTCTTGTGAATTGTCTGTGTGGTATGGGCAGGTCTTGTAAATTGTTTGTTTAGATGAGCAGGTATGCTATTCAAATTGATCTGTTTAACCGTATATAAGTTATATACGGAATATCCGTATATAAGTTATATACGGAATATCCGTATATAATTTATATACGGATTATCCGTATATAACTTATATACGGATTATCCGTATATAACTTATATACGGATTATCCGTATATAACTTATATACGGATTATCCGTATATAACTTATATACGGATTATCCGTATATAACTTATATACGGATTATCCGTATATAAGTTATATACGGATTATCCGTATATAACTTATATACGGATTATCCGTATGTAATGTTATCTACGCCCTTTTTATATACGGATTTTTGATCGTATATAATCCGTATATAACACCACTTTTTATACGGATTTTTGATGTTATATACGGATTTCGGCCGTATATAAATGCGATTTTTCTTGTAGTGTATCGTCAGCTTCTACAACACTTCTTGTATTAACAAACTTTTGACCTACAATGGAAATAGAAGAAGTCTCCTCCCACTACGTGACTGAAGAAGAAAAGGATGTTTCGGCCTCGACGGCTTATGCTTCTCGTACCTCCGGTTTTTGCCTCATACGCATCCCTTTTTACTTTTAGTTTTGGGTTGTTTACTCCATGAACCCCATATTTTTAACCACTAACCTTGTGTGTTTTACTTTTGTTTTTGGACCTAGTTTTATATTTTACTCACTGGATCACCATATTGATTGTTGGCACCGCGTATTAATTGCTAACTGCAGCACTTCTTTTACTATTCTTGCAAGCTCTTTGTTTTGTTTTCGCGTAGTTTCCTCGTCGCATCCCTATGATGAGGGTTACTCCCTACACCACCCCACTTTCCTCCCTCCACCATCACATTTTTTTAAAATTTCAAAACTATCCTTTATATTTTAAAATATCCTACACCCCACCTCTTTTCTTCAACGGATGTCAACATCCGTTGAAGAAAAAATGCTTCCACGGACGTGCCACATCCGTTAACGGATGTGGCGACATCCGTTGCCTTTTTTGTTTTTTAGCTTTTAGTTTTTTTATTTTTTTTGTTTTAAATTAATATATAAATATTATTTAATTATTTTAAAATTATTACTTAATTATTTATAAATTAATTTTATTTTATTTAATAAAATAATAATTATTAATTTTAATTTATGTATTATTATTTAAATAATAATTAAAAAATTTATTATAAATATATTAAAACGGATGTGGCGACATCCGTTGCATTTTTGTTTTTTAGTTTAGCTTTTTTATCTTTTTTGTTTTAAATTAATATATAAATATAATTTAACTATTTTAAAATTATTACTTAATTATTTATAAATTAATTTTATTTTATTTAATAAAATAATTATTATTAATTTTAATTTATGTATTATTATTTAAATAATAATTAAATTTATTTTTATAAATATATGAAAACGGATGTGTCACATCCGTTAACGGATGTGGCGACATCCGTTGCCTTTTATGTTTTTTAGTTTTTAGTTTTTTAATTTTTTATATTTTAAATTAATATATAAATATTATTTAATTTTTTTAAAATTATTATTTAATTATTTATAAATTAATTTTGTTTTATTTAATAAAATAATTATTATTATTTTAATTTATATATTATTATTTAAATAATAAATAAAAAACTTTTTAAAAATCTATTAAACGGATGTGGCACATCCGTTAACGAATGTGGCCACATCCGTTGAAGTTTTATTTTTTTAAATAAAAATAATAAACTAAAATATAGAATATGTAAATAGATGTTACGGATGTCAAATATCCGTTGAAGGTGAAACGGATGTTGACATCCGCTTTATAGAAGGACAAACAAGGTATGAGGAGGTGCAGGGAGTGGTTGGTGGTGGTGGAGGGAGCAACTCTCCCCTATGATTTACAAGTTGCACCCTCACGTTATTGTCACTAGGTTTGCCTCTTGCACCCATTTATTTACTCCCGCACCTCTATTCCTTTTTAGGTCATTTTTAAACCTTTACTTTTACACCCCATATTTTACAAATATACCAAATTTATTTTCTTACTTTTTGAAAGTTTTGGATTTCTCTTCTATTTTTTGCAACATTTGTTTTAATTTTTTATACCTCCTCCCTTTTATTATTTGGCATCCTACTTTTTCATATATACATAATTTTTTTAAATAATAATAAATATATAAAACAACAATGAAAATTTTCCTTTTTTCTTTTACGTTTTCTTTTGTCCGTTTGACCATTCTTGTCTTCTTGTATTTTTTCCAAATAATTCAAAAATACAATAAATAAAATATGAATTTTCGAAACTAAAAATTAAATGTCAAACAATCTTTTTCTTTATTACTTGAATCCTGAATTACCATTATAAATAAAAAATACATTATTTTTTATTTTATTCGGGTTGCAATACCTTGTATTAGTTATGATTCCTTCGATTAGAGTATTCATGATTTGTTTTTTCTTTATTCGGCTTTTATTTATAATCGATTATTCCTTTCAAATTTATAATTAAGTTTCCTAAAAGAGGTATGCGATTCCAATATTTTATCAATTATTTTTGTTGATTTTTTTGATTATTACTGTGAATTGGTCACCCTTAAAAGTTTAGGATTTTGATTTGAAGATACTATCTTGTTATTTTATGAGTTTCTTCATAGTTCATGGTAAACAATAGATCTTCAAATTATTTTATACTTTTTAGTTTAATAGAAATATATTCTTCCAGAGCAAGAAAAGAATGTCTTGTAAAAAAGAGAAGTTTGAGAAATGAGGAGAAGGAGAAAGAAAGATGGAGATGAAAAGCAGTGAAGAGATTGAGATTGGAAGAGACGTAACTCCAACTCTCACTCCTCTCTCTTTCTCTCTCCACAATTCCAATCTCACCACTCACTGCTCCGCCTGTTTCTCTCCTCTTTCCAGCCCTTTTCCATCTATTCCCACTCCCTTCTACTACTGTTCCCCTTCCTGCTCCGCCGCCCTTTCCCCTCTCCACCACTCCTCCGCCGAGATCCACCTCCCTCCCTCCGCCCATTCCTCCCACCTCCGCGCCGCCCTACGCCTCCTCTGCTCCCACCGCCCCTCCTCCTCCCTCCGCCTCGCCGGCCTCCTCTCCAATCGCCCCATCCTCACTTCTCCTCAAACCCCTTCCCTCTCCCATCACGACGACCATGTGTCGGAGGAAATCAAGCTCGGCGCCGCCGCCATGGCCGAAGCCATCTCCGAGCAGCGCGCCGTTCCGAACGACGACGTGGTTTTGGAGGAGGCTACGATTGCGTTATGCGCGGTGCTGACGAACGCCGTAGAGGTGCACGACAACGAAGGGCGCGCCCTCGGAATCGCTGTTTTTGATCCCACCTTCTCTTGGATCAACCACAGCTGTTCCCCCAACGCATGCTACCGTTTCGTCCTCTCTTCTCCTCCTTCCTCTTCTCTTTCCGATGAACCTGAACTTCTTCGCATTGCTCCGCATCCAAAAGTGAACTACTCTTTCTTCTTCCACTTCGTTATGTTACTTGTTTTGCTTCTCTTAGTCCTCTGTTTAGACTGTACTTGGTGTTTTGCAGATGGGTAGTGGTGGGGTTTGTGTTAGCAGTAATGAATTTGCCAAAGGTGGTCATTGTCTTTAGTCAGTTCATTGTTTAATATGCTTTAACGTTTCAAAAATTGAAACTAATGAATTGATTTTGTTCATGAAAATGTAGAGGTGCTGGGTTATGGCCCTAGATTGGTTGTGAGGAGTATCAAGAAAATCAAAAAGGGAGAAGAGGTCACTGTAGCCTATACGGATATCTTACAGCCCAAGGTATGGTTCAGATTAGTTTTATTATTTATCCGCTGTTAATTAAAATAATTCTATACTCTCAATCAATTAAAAATCACCCTGAAGTCAATAACCAATTAAAATTACACTCTTAATACTTTACAAAAAATTAACAATCGTATTACAAAACTCAACAATCTTACATATATGAGATGGTATAATATAAGAAATAGCTTTGCAGTATATTTATATTGAATTTTGTTATTCTGGGAAAAGGAGGCTATATGTTCCTTCACTTTGTAGGAAATGAGAGATCGAGGTTAAATAGAAAATGAGAGACTACGGTCATTTTGAGTTTTGATTTTATATGTAGATATTAAGGTGATTTTTTCATATCCAGTTAAAACATTACATTGTTGTAGATTTTTTTATAATATTAATTGAGGAGTAAAAAATAGTCCAAACAGTATGGAGAACAAATCAAAAGTGCGCATTACCGGTATAATTGTTATAGATATACATCATGGATTATTCATATGAGATTGGTCCTGTGCTGCTGAGTTAAGACCTTTTACGAGCATTCTTATTATTTTATTGTAATTATATTCTTTAACTTCTCTTTGATTGACGTTGACAAATAATGAAATATGGTGCACTTGTGAAGTATGGTGTTTGAACACTAGAATATAAGAGGGTGCAGGTTTGTGCTGGATTTGGACACTCCTGTCTGTCTGTCGCAACAATAGAAAATAGAAGCTTGAAATCTTAATGTAACACTTAATATTGTTGTCACAATGTAACTGTCCACGTAATCAATTCAATTGGTTGTAGCAATGACGGTGAAAATGTGACAATGTGCTTCTGTTTTACTGCTTTGTCGTACATCACTTTTATTAGCCTGACCTGCACGAGTGACTTGAATCATTTCTTCAGACTTTAGAAAGAGTTACTGTTGCTACTATCTAGCACTGGTGGGTGGTGATTTTATGTTATACTACTGCCGTTAATGCAGATCCTCGTGGGAGGGGATTGCTATTATTTTTATCTTGGTTTACTTCTATGGATGAATTACATCTTCTTTGTTGACAGACACACTATAGTTTGTCTCATTTTTTTTACATGAATACAATTTTATGTTGTTTTCATTTTTAGTAGTGACAAATAACTGCATATGTTGTATTTATCCTTTTTCATCGTTTAATATCTCCCCTTGGACTTTTATATATAAAATATGTTCCCTCCCCGGCTGGCATATATGAGCTATTTATTTTATTTCTATTAATTGTTGTATTATTTATCATAAGAATATAGCAATTTGGAAATTGTCACTTAAAAGCTAAGTTGTCTGGTAAATAATAAATGTAAGCGTGTTTCTCATTATAATTAGTTGAAGTTTTACTTTACTTTTCTCTTTGAAAGCTTTTATTTTTTTCTTATGGTTGTCTTCAATTTTTCTTCGCCCTTTATTGAATTCGTTCAATTCCTTTATTAATCAATTCTATTGATCTCAACTTGTATTTTTCTTGTCTAGGCAACGAGACAGTGGGAGCTATGGTCAAAGTATAGGTTTGTTTGTTGTTGCAAACGATGTAGAGCTCTTCCTTTTTCATACGTGGATCATGCATTGCAAGTAAGTCTTTGAAATTAATATTCTACTCTTTCTTAAGCCTGCCTTTACCAAACATTTTGTGCTGTTCACTCAACTACAGTTTTATTTGCCTTTTGGGTCTGCAATTTTCTACTACTAAACTTGGGATGGAAAGTGCCACGACATACTGGTATTATTATTGGACACCGGACACTAACATCATGGTCAATTTATTTTTTAGGAAATTTCAGCTTTCAGTTATGATTCAATGGATTCATATTCCAAGTTCCTCAAAGACATGGCTGATAGCAAATTGAGTGAGTGCATTGATGATGTCATATCAGAGTATCTTTCGGTTGGTGATCCTGAGTCTTGTCGTGACAAACTTGAGAAGATACTCATGCAAGGTTTAAATGAGCAGCTAGAAGACGTTAAAGGAAAATCAGATTCTAAGTTCATGCTGCATCCCCTCAACCACCATTCTTTAAAAGCGTACACAACACTGGCTTCAGCGTATAAAGTTTGTGCCAGTGATTTATTGTCTGTAGATTCTGAAATAGATACAAATCAGTTAAAGGCTTTTGACATGAGCAGGACCAGTGCTGCATATTCGCTGTTACTTGCTGGTGCAACTCATCATCTCTTCAATTCTGAATCCTCACTGATTGTTTCTGTTGCAAATTTTTGGATAGGAGCTGGTGAATCCTTGTTATTCCTAAGCAGAAGTTCTGGATGGGGTACGTGTGATAATTTGGGTCTGATTGTTCCAAACCATACTTCAGCCATTAAATTGAAATGGTCGAAGTGTTCATTAGTTGATAGGATTAGAACCTGTGTAGCAAATGGTCAAATTAACAGTGCAGATTTTGAGAATGTATCTAATGAATTTATTTGTTGTGTCTCTGATATTACACAGAAAGTATGGGGTTTTCTTATCTCTGATTGCCCTTTTTTGAGATCCTGTAAAGATCCTATTAATTTCAGTAGGCTAATGTCTACCAAAAGCTCCAATAGAATGGATTTTGAGGTTTGCGTTGACAAAAGTTACAAAACTGAGATCAGTTACACCCACGAACCTGAAAACAGCATCTATATTTGTGAAGAACCAACCTCCACTGATGATGTAGTAGCATGCCTTTTACAGCTTGGTTTACACTGCTTAGCTTATGGGGGATTGTTGGGCAGTATTTGTTATGGTTCCCAGTCTCATGTGGTTTGTCATGTTCAAAACGTTCTAGACCGTGAAAAGAATATTGTTTTATATTCTCGAGAAGAATCTTGAAAGTTCATGTAGGCAACCTTGTCAGATATCCTGTCAATACGAATTTTTGGGTTTATCTTAGCTTGATAACTGATAATGGATGCTTTGGGTTTTGTTTTTGGTAGCCAGAAGCTTGATGCATGACAGTTTTGGGAATGCATCGGAGAAGAGATAGACGTACGGTTCATTTCCAGCATCAAAGGGAGTAAAATGGAAGACGGAAGCTTATATGACCATTGAAGAAGAACTGGTATTCTGCTAGCTCCACTGAATGGTTCTTCACCTTTCAATTTTAAGAAATGGCATTATTTTGCGACAGGATTAGGGCAGTAATGATATTTATGGAAGAACTTAGGAGTGTTATACTTGGTTCAATTATGTATTTTAGCAGTTAATTTGTAGGTCTGGTGGTAGACCATTGGTAGTCTTTTGGGAGCAATTATTATGTCCCCTTTCTCTTGAGTTCGTGTATATGAAACGTGGTTTAAAAAAACACTTCAACCATAAAGTTAATTAATATACGAGTAACATAATTAAAAAACCCATATCTTAAGTTTTGTACTTATTTATTTAGTATAATACTTTCTTTACCTTTTATATTAATGTTTAGATCAAGATTAATTATTGATTACTCATTAATCATACATAGCTTAAGAATGATTGAGTATTATCTTTTAAACATGAGAAGAACTTGAAAGAGAATATTTACAATTCAAAATATCTATGATAAGGTTAAAAATTAAAACACATTTTAAATTTTATAATGTTCATAAATGAAAGAATTTAAAAAAAATTAAGATCATGAATACAATTGAAGAATAATTTAAAAAATTATAATTTTATTTTAATTTTACAAAATGGTGAACTAGTTTGTGTTTATAAAGCGTAGGCGGGTGGATCTTCTCAGCTTCATTGACTTCCTAATATTCAAATGAGGATGACAAAATGAAGGCTGCAATTGATAAAATTTTATGTTTAAGATTGACATTACCAAAAAATTTAGTCCACATTTTGTTTGCGTGTGACTTAAGATATAGAGTGAATGCTTTGTAGTGGGTAGGTACGACGTGGTTGATGTTATAAAATGATTTGGAACACTTTACAGTTTTGGTTATAGGCAACTTGAAGGAAAGAAAAAGAGATGGAATGAATCTTTTTTATAGAAACACATTTGTGCTATTCTTATATTTATCTTTAAAGTATCATGAAACTTTAACGAATTTATTTCCACACCTCAATGAGCTCAACTTAGTTGCAGTTACACGGACACACCTCAAAATATCCAAAGAACATTTATACAATTAAAAAGTTATTTTTAGCATATTTTTGTATTCCATGTTAAATAAATCAAATTATAACAAATCCTAGTTAAAGTACAAAAATCAATTAAGAATCAAATATTAAAAGCTAAACGAGGATATAAATATGCATTCATCACACGAATCATAAATTCATCAATATATTATGGTTAAAGAAAAATCAACAAGAAGACGGAGCTTGGAAAATATAGATTATTTGGTCATATTCTTCGTAGCGAGCCTTCTTTTGATGTATACTTACTTGCTTAGGGTGCATGGAGTATAATTTATAACGCAGTAGTGTATATGCACATGATGTCAAAGGTTAAGCAAAGTCATAGATTCAGTTGGTGCATGAAATGTATTTTTGGATCATGATTTTTCATTCGGGTGTAGTAATTTATTTCAGTTGCTACTTTGATGGCTTTTTAAGACTACAAGATGAAGACGAGGAATGAAATGGTTGATTATGCATACTATACGATTATGGCTATTGTATTGCTATCAATTAAATTGTAATCTTTGCCAATATTTTCATTGAACGGAAGAATTTGAAATGGTTAAGTTAGGTTTTGAAAAAAAAATGTTGGAAGTCTTATATTGACTAGAGATAAGATTGATAACTTTTTGACAAGTAAACCAAATCGTTACAAGTAGTAAATGTAAGTTCTAAATATCGTTTTTCCAAAAGACTTGTGTTTTGTTTGTCTAATCTTAATTATTTATCAAATTCAACTTAGATACTATGATGATTGAATGCATAACGATGAGATTAAATTGTAATAACAAGAATTTAAAGATTATGATTGAAATTGGAAAAGGAGCTTAATTGGAACTGAGTTTCATGAATCACATGAGAATAAAATTATGTACAACATATCATATATATATATATATAGTCATTCACATTAAGGTATACTTGGTTTAATTCCTTAAATTCGAGTTCTAAATATATATATATATATATATATATATATATATATTAATTATTAATTCTTTAATCTATTTAACATATAATTTGCATTAAAATCATGATAAAGAATGACGTAGAAGAATTGACATCATTCTTAGTATATCTCTTTTTGGTTGCTCTATCTTATGTCCACGTTTAAGTTTACTTTCCAGTACTCATAAACATTTAAATTACATTATATTTTCATATAATGAAAGTCAAATTACGAAAGAGCATATGAACCAAATAGATATATTGCACAGGAAAGTTATACCATAGTGAGTTCATTACATCCAATTCCAACGAAAGATAAAATTAGCTACTCTTAGTCATTTAAAACATACACGTTTAACGAAATTTGGTGAAGAACGAGGTCTTGATGTCTTGAAGTAGCCTGTCCAGTTCTTGGAATTTTTTCATGTTTTGCTAACCATAACTCCCTGATTTTCTTTCTTTCACGACTTAATAACCACTTCAGAAATGCATAATTCGCTCAGTGAGCAGGTATGCATTTGCTGAGAAAAAACTCAATTGATCATTTGTTAACTGATCCCACTCAGTTGAGTGAGTTATGAGTGACTTAGCGAGGAATTGCTGACAGATCTTCAATGATCTATCAAGTTCATGTGCAATAAGCTAAGACCAACTTCCTAATAACGATTACATTTTTCTATGAGGAAAACACATAACTCATGAATAATTATAACTTTAAGAGTATTAATAAGCATGAATAAAAAATATTTTTCACACTTATCAAAGATCAATTAAAGTATATATGTAAATGTAAATTTTACTTTACAAACTGGTTTTGTGAGATTGAGTTAGGTTTAAAGTTTACTTTTTAACATGTTATCAGAACAAAGAGTTAGAATATCTTGACATGAGAAAGTGTGTTAAAAGTCCTAATCGAATAAAAATAACGTAAATTTGAAATATATATATATATAATCTTAAAATCCAAACATAGAAAGTTAAATTAGACTTAAAATTTATTGGAGAATTGGAAGAGAAAGTTAATTGAATGAAGTGTTTGTGTTATTGAAACTATAATGGTGCAGTTTTTATATACAAAGTATGCGAGATGTATCAAGAAACTGAAAAACTGATAACAACAAATTAACAAACTAATAGTTTGACTTGTTACAACCAATAACTCCAATCTCCTTTCTCAACCATTCAAATCTCTTAATCTTTACTGATTTTGTGAAAACATCTGCTAGTTGTGCTTCAGTGTTGCAGTAAGTCAATGTTGTTCTTCCTTTGTTCACCATATCTCTCAGGAAGTGGTACTTCACCTCTGTGTGCTTGCTTCTACCATGGCTTACGGGATTTTTAGATAGATTTATAGCAAACATGTTATCTATCTTTAGCTGCAATGGTTCCCTCACAGGAATCATCAATTCTCTTAGCACTTCCTCCAGCCAAACCCCTTGACACGCTGCATAACTACCTACTATATATTCAGCTTCACAACTGGACAAAGCCATTATTGGCTGCTTCTTTGAACACCATGAAATAGGTGATCCATTTAGCATGAATATGTAGTCTGACATACTATTCCTTTCAACACAATCACCACCATGGTCTGAGTCCGTGAAACCAACGAGTTCCAAGTCTCCCACATCAGCCTTATGCCTTCCAATTGGAAACAATATTCCAAAATCTGCAGTGCCTTTGACATACCTCAATAACCTCTTGGCTGCAAGCATGTGTGACTTCTTTGGATTGCCCATAAATCTGCTTATCAGCCTCACACTAAATGATAAGTCTGGTCTACTATTGCACAAGAACCGTAGAGAGCCTACAATATGTTTGAACCTGGTTTCTTCAGCATCCTCTTCAGTTTCGTTATAAGCCAACTTTAGATTTACTTCGATTGGAGTCCTTGCTGAGTTGCACACAGTCATACCAAATCTTCCTAGAACTTCCTTAACATATTTACTTTGATGCAAGATTATACAAGTTAGTATAGGTGAACTTCATGCCCAAAAAATAGCTCAACTTGCCCAAATCAATCATCTCAAATTCTGACTACATAACTCTCTTCAACTCCTCTATGTGTTCTAGATTTGATCCAGTAATGAGCATATCATCCACATACAAACAGATGATCAGTAAATCCTCTCCTTCACCCCCTTTTACATATAAATCGTGTTTAAAACCTTGCATTTGGAGGAAGCCCTTTGCAACCAGTCTGGCTTTGTACTTGGAGACTGATCCATCAGGCTTCAACTTGCGTTTAAACACTTACTTCACTCCAATACTCCTCTTCCCAGCTGGAAGATTAACAAGCTGCCAAGTTTCATTTTTTTAATGGATTCGATCTCTTCTCTCATTGCGTTTCTCCACATCGGTTATTTCAAAGCCTCAACTTCGTCTATAGGTTCTACTCCTACCAGCAAAGCCATATGAACCAGATCCCCTTCGTCACCGATTTGTGCATTTGAGTAAACTTCACACTCACCAAATCTTTGTGGCTGCACTTGTTGTCTCTGTGGTCTGCCAACTTCACCATTCTGCACCCCTCTACTCTTTTCAAACGTCATTGCTGATTCTATTGAGATGGAATTATCAACATCCTCCGCTATTTTGGTCTTCACAAGACTAGTGTGCCTCTAGTTCCAATCCTAACTTTCATTTTCTAAAACCATCACATCTCTACTCAAAACAACCTTCTCTTCAATTAGATCAAAGAGTTTGTAAGCACCAGTGGGGTGATAACCAATGAACAACATTGCCTTACTTTTATCCTCCAACTTCGATCTCCTCTGATCAGGAACATGCACAAACGCAAGTGAGCCAAACACCTTCAAGTGGCCAACTATCGGCCTCTCACCTGTCCACGCTTCAAGTGACACTTTTCCATCTAATTTCTTCGTCGGACACCTGTTAAGAAATGGACAACTTTGGATACTGCCTCGCCCCACAAATTTCGTGGTAATGCCTTCTCCTTCAACATGCTTCTATCCATATTGAGAATCATTTTGTTCCTCCTTTCTACAAGCCCGTTATGTTGAGGAGTGTAAGGGGAGGTGACCTCATGAGTGATCCCATGCGTCTGGCAGTGGCTCTCAAAGGCGGTGGACGTATATTCTCCTCCCCCATCTGTTTTGAGAATCTTCACTCGTCTACCGCTTTCCCTTTCAACTTGTACTTTAAATCTTATGAATATTTCCAGCGGATCACTTTTCATTTTAATCACATACACCCAGATCATTCTACTATATTCATCAATGAATGTAATGAAGTACCTATTTCCAGCAACTATAGGCACCTCAATTGGACCGCAAATGTTAGAATGAATCACTCCTAGGTAGTCTTTTTGCTCTCATGCTTAAGTGAGTTTTAAACGATTTCCTTGTCTGTTTTCCAACCATACAAGTTTCGCATACCTTTTCAGGCAATATGATCTCAAGCAAACCAAAAACCATCTCCTTCATACTGAGTTGCTACAAATTCTTGAAGTTCAGATGACCATACCTCAGGTGTCATAGCCAGCTTTCATCACTGAACTTTACTGAAGTCATGCACTCAGAACTTTCAACCGCTTCCAAACTGATCTGGAATGTTTTGTTCTTGGAAATCTTGCTTCTCAAGATTAGGTTCTTGTCAACATCGAATAGCTTGACTTTGTTGTCATCCATCACCACTTTAAACCCCTTTGGATCAACTGGCCAACACTTAGCAAATTGCACTTCATGTCAAGAATGAGTATTACACCAGTGATCATTGCATGCGAACCATTTCTCCTTCGAATCACAACATATACCATGCCTTCCACCTTTAACGTACTGTCATCCGCAAACTTCACCTTACTCTTCTTCGTAGCATCAAAATTGATTAGCCATTTTTTATGGCACGTCATATGGTTTGAACACCCAGAGTCTAGGTACCATAAGTCAGCGTGAGAACTAGAACTTTCAACAGAAGTGGTCACCATCAAGGTTAGTGGCTCTAAATCTGAGTCCTCCTGAGCGACATACGCTTCTCTTCCTTGATGTTTCTTCCCTTATCCGCATAACACTCATATGCGTAATGTCCATATTTGTGACAATTGAAGCATTCAACACTTCTTTTATCCTTCTTCGGATAATTCTTCTCTGCTCTTCCATCTTTCTCCACTGATACAGACTTATCATCATGATCATCCTTAGTCTTATCAACCTTCCAACTCCCTTTTGTGTGTTTCCTTTTCCACATCTCTAGCTTCTTCTTCTCATCATTTCTTGAATGGTGCACTTTCCAGGCCTATTTATCATTCTTGACAGGGTTTCTACCAATCATTCTCATTTCATGGGCTTCTAACGAACTCTAAAGCTCTTCAATCTTCATCCCGGAAAGATCTTTAGACCCTTCTATTGCAACCACTATGTAGTCAAACTTTCGTAGTAATGATCTCATGATTTTCTCCATGACCATAAGATCATTGATAGATTCCCCGCATCCTTTCATTTGATTCGTTATGGCAAGAATTTTATTAAAATACTCACCAAGTCGATCGTTGTCCTCCCTTTGTAGTAACTCATACTGCCTTTTAAGGGTTTGAAGCTTCACTTTCTTGATCTTCTCCCCTCCTACATGACAACGAACCAGTATACTCCGGGCTTCTCTGGCAATAACCGCGTTCTAAGTCTTCTCGAAATAGGCATCGTCAACACATTGATGAATGATGAATAGTGTCTTGTTGTCCTTCTTCTTGATTGCAGCTTTCTGATCTTCTGTAGCACCAAGACCAAGCTCTCGGTAGTCTCCTTCAATAACATCACTCACATCTTGAAACTTGAATATCACTCTCATTTGTGTGCTCCATCTATTCCAGTTTTTCTATGTGAGTATTGGAAGATTAGCCATTGAGATATCGCTCCCCGCCATTCCTTTCTTCTTTTGCTTCGACCACTGACCAGTCGCACTATATTTGTGATTTCTGAAGCACCACAGGTCTCTCTCTACAAGCTCTGATACCAATTCTATTGGAGAATTGGAAGAGAAAGTGAATTGAATGAAGTGTCTATGTTATTGAAATTGTAATGGTGCAGTTTTTATATACAGAATATGCGAGATGTATCAGAAAACTGAAAAACTGATAACAACAAACTAACAAACTAATAGTTTGACTTGTTACAACCAATAAAATTTACTTCTTAATCTAATGACTTTCTATTGAAATTAGATTTTGTGTACCTCTAGTTCTGCACCACCCTCCCACGTCCTTCCCCCTCAACCCCCACCAACAACTTCTTTATATTACTATTACGTTATCTTTCTCTGCTGAACAGGAAAAATTCACCACTACCATATTGGGTTTCATATTAAGCCGTTGTTGAATCATTCCAAAGTGAAGTTCCTCAAGGATGGTGGTTCTTAACTCTTAAAACTTTTACGAAGAAATATGAAGGATGGGGGTTGATTGAAACCGAGGCGTGGAAATTAGCAATGGATGTAAACATGCATGATGACCAAGAATTCAGTTGCACACACTTTTGTGGAAATTAGCAATGGGCTTAATTCTATATTTTGTTCTTTTGCAGCTTTTTATCTTTTTACTTTTAAACATTTAACGGCTTTTACTCATGTTAGATATCACTTCTAATATTAGTGTTTGTTACATGGAAGTGCTCAGGGAAAGACGTTTTGGCTGGATGGTGTGATTCAGGCAGCATATTTATAGCTGATGTAGCGAGTGAAATTGATGAAGTGGTGTCTGTCCAGTAATTTTCCCATCTTTGTAGAAATTGTCACTCCAATGTTATATGTAAGTAACCATGGTTAGTTTCACGATCGAAGGCTAATTTAGTGTGATCAAGCTTCATATGCAGAACATGTCATAATGAATTTCTAACCACAGAATGTGACTTAAGATTTGGGAATGCATTATTTTTGTACACTGTATCAATTCTGTGATGTTCATTTTAAGTTCCTATCTTGAGAAAATAATGATTGAAATATCAAGGCTAATTGTATGGTTTACAAACAAGGTCATAATTGTGTTATATGGCACTGAACAGGAGCATATGATCATTCAATGAGCAGATGGTACTTTTTAAGATTCTTAGTTTTTTTGGCTTTCCCTGGTTGTACTCTTTTAAGCTTTAATAAGTATCATGTCATAACTTTACATCATGATGTTATACTGTTACCGCGTATCATGGAGCTTCTCTTTCTAAATATAGCTTTTTGTTTCCACGAGCTTTAAATTATTCTTGCCAGGGTCGGTGAGATTTCATATTTTAACCTTTCTTTCTACTGTTGTTTGTTATTTTTCTCTTTATAAGCATTACTATACTCGAGCTAGGCCAAAAAATTTATGACCCTATGTGACGAATGTTGTGTGGTCCCAAGTTGAGTGTTTCAACGCCGGGAATCTCTCATAGGTAATGGTCAAGGAGCTTACTGCCATAAGGCTAATAAAACTGAACCATGCTCTCTTGTTGGGGGAACTATATATAGTGATGACTAGTAGTTCTGTGAAAGAAAAATTATCATGCCATAGTTTATTGTTTCAAATTCAATCAATTTCTTTGGAACACATATGAAGCTTTTTATTTGATAAGAAAATATTATTAACACTTAATTATTTGTCATATGAAGATTAATTTACACTATTTAAGTTTAGGGTTATCTGATGATTTATTGGAGAGAAGAGTGTTGTTATTTTAAACCCTTTTGGGAAAAGACCTAACCAGCTACCTATCATGATCCTATCGAAAAGTTTATATAGACTTCAGAAAATCTTATCCAAGCACCGACCCCCCACTTGGCTAAGAAAATACATTAAACAAAAAGTTATGAAGCTAAGATCTGAATTACCACCGACTTTAACTATTTTGGATTGGAGTTTGATGATGCAATTTGGGGGTTGTGCTCTTTTTCTCTACATACTCCTTATTTAGGTGCCTGCACTTTTACATTGGAATTCACCATGAAATTATTGTTTTTGTTGGTAATTCTAATTCATACGTAATCTCTTCAACTCAATTCCTTGGATTTTGTGATAATACAAAAAATGGCACAATAAGTATAGGAAAGATTTATTTACTACCTCCATCCCATAATTATATATGCAGTATTAACCTCTTCATTTTGTCCTGAAATAAGTAATGTTATCTCATTTTGAAATGCACTTACTATCTTTTCTCTAATAAATTAATATGTTAACTATTCAAACACGACCATTATCTTACTATTCATTTAGTATATGACCACTTTAATAAATTTTATAAAATAACGTGCATGCTTTTCTTAATTTATGTGTAATAGAAAATTTTATCTATAGATAAGTCGGGGACAAAACTTATAAATTGTTGAATCTAAGAATTTCACTAAAAAAATACAACAGTAATAAAATTTAAACCTTAACTAACACCATAACATCCCAATTTAGTAATATAAAATCACTAAAATGAAACATTACATTGATAAAGAAAAAACAAAACTATAATTTTATGAAAAACTAAATTCTTCACCTGAATCGAAATACTCCTATATCATTACTTTATCAACAACCTTCTGATAAGCTAACTAAAAAAGTTGTATCCCTAAGCTCACACCATTCACGTGATCATCGCAAAAGAAAAACAAACACACAAAGACAGGTCACAGAAAAACAAGGGTAAGCTAGAGTAATTTAATTGATTACAATAATTATGCAAATTAAACAAATATATAAGCATGTGTCAACTGAGCATTTCAAGCATACAATGACCAACCATACATTACAGGCAATGACCGAACACTTGACTTGACCATCCGGATTGTATGAATATGTAGTTTGAGAGGTCGTTCATGCTGGGTGATGTAGTAATTGGAAAACCATCAGCTGCCACCTAGGGTTAATCCGTTATAACTCACCTAAGACCCTATAGGCTAGGACCTCCTGACATTCTCACACAATGCATTACTCATCTCTACTTGAGAATTGGTAATCATCAGAATTTCAGGATGAACACCATGGATTTCGTTGTCCATATATTCATACTTTACCACCACCTTGATAACAAATCACTGAGACATTCCTCCTTGGAATTCTCTTTCACATCCATATTTCAATTAGCACACCATACTTTCATTTTGACACCATTATGATAATGCATACATAAGCCATCAAAGCAATTGGAACAATTAATTAAAATAACACACTAGAATAAATATAAATATAGGCCGAACAGAAATCACCAACATATATGAACAAGACCGAATACCCTGTGAATGTTGGAGACTGAACGGTCTATCACTACCTAAAGAACAGGACCGAACGGTCAATAATAGGTACAGCTGAAGAGAGGGCCGAGCACAATTAATGACCGACAACTAGATGATTCCGAGTACCACAACAAGACCGAATACTACCACTAGGCCAAGTACTAAGTTTAGACCGAACGCTTATGGCTTAGGCCGAACACCTATAACTTAGGCCGAACACTTACAGTTGATACCGAATACTAATATAAGACTGATTTCTAAAATATCACCAAACGATCATTAAGAGGTAAGGCCCATGCGAGGCCGAACACAGTTAAGACCGAATACAAGTACGAGACCGAACACTAATACAAGATCGAGCGCTACTAAGATACTGAGTGCTAGTACAAGACCGAGCACTATAACATCACCAAACGCTAGTAAGACTTAACGCTAGTGAGACCGAACGCTAGTGTATGACCGAACACTAGAGCGAGACCGAATGCTAGTAAGACCTAACGCTAGTGAGACCGAACCCTAGTGTATGACCGAACACTAGAGCGAGACTGAACGCTAGTAAGACCTAACGCTAGTGAGACCGAACGCTAGTGTATGACCGAACACTAGACCGAGACCGAACGCGTAAGACCTAACGCTAGTGAGACCGAACGCTAGTGTATGATCGAACGCTAGTAAGACCAAACGCTATTGCGAGATTGAGTACTACTGAATCAGGCCGAGCAATCAACAACGAACGCTCGACTTTCTGCAAAATTCTGTAGAACTTCTACATAATGAAAGACACACTAGAATTTACCAAAAATTGAATATTTTTCTCATCCCAGAATTCACTCCCAAGTCTGCATAATCTACAACTCAATAATCACAGCATTTAACATGTCACACAAACAATGTCGAACACCCAAACATTCAATTTTCACCCACATGCAAAACCATCAAACAACTTTTTCATACATTATCAACCAAACAATTAAATTAACTAGCTTCCCTTACCTCTTAACTGAACGGGAATCTTCTACCCTTCCAGAAATTTGCTCACACTTCTAGAAAAATCCCAAGAACACCTATAACTCACTAATTGATGAGAATAAACCACCAAAAGACCAGAAATGTGATCAAAAATGGGAAGAGGAAGCTGATGAACACATGCAACCAGAAACTTGGCTTGCATGTGTCAAAAGGTTGCGAAATATCACAAGAGCTCAAGAAATAGAGACTTATCAGCTCTAAACAAGACTTTGATCGGTGAAAAAGGATGTTTTTTACTCCAAGATTACTTAGGCTCGGTTTGATTGAAAATCAGATGAAGTAAGATGAAAGATTTTTAGAGAGAAGGAAGAGAAAAGAAGAGAGAAGAAGATTTAGAGAAAAATGGTTGTATCAGAAAATGGGACGAACATTTAAAATTTTCCTTTATATAATAATATTATTTTAATATAAATCATTCGGTCACATTATTCCCATACATATTCACTCAAAATTTTTAAAATTTTCGATTCTTACATTCTTTATCTTATTAAATTAATAAAAAAATTATATGTTATTTTACTTACTCATTTTATTTAATATAAAACTAAAATTCACAATTTGATTCTCAACATAGATGTTAACTCAAAAGTTGATTTTGTGATTATTTTTTGTTGATATAAATTAAATGGTTTAATAATATTTTTTATCTTTATTACTAATAAAAGTGTTTATGTAAATCAATCAAAGGTAAAAATGTAAGAGTATAACTGACCAAAAAAAAAAGCATAATGAATGTTATTTTTGCTAAAACTATAATTTAATAGGAAAAAGTATAAACATCCGACTTTTCATGTTCAACTTTTTATTCTTGTTATATATATCATACTGATTTCTGTAATTTTTTATTTTGATCTTTCTAGTATTCTTTCTAAAAAAAGTTGAATGAGTCTTTTTAAAGAACTAAAAGAAAATATATGATCCATTAATATTTTAAATCTCCATTTGGAATTTTATAGAATAGGGTCCCAACAGAATGAAAGATATGGTTCTGTGATAACCCTAATAAATGAAGACAATGACTAACACTGTTGCATGTGAAGAGGTCAATATGGTCTTTTCAAATAGATCTCTTTTTATGAGTTGCGATGGACTAAGCTAAGTAAAACTTTGACTTGACTTCCTTTCACATGTGAATAAGTCCAATTCCAAAACATTATTGCACCACACATTAAAAACTTCAGATATAAATAATTACATAAAAAGTGTTTTGAAATTCAACGTCAATATATTTCTTTTCACTTTGCATATATGACCCTGTCATAGCCATAGATGCACAACTATAAAATACATTTCTTTAACATGCTAAAAGAAAAAACAAGGTCAATCTATTTTTTTTTTAAATTCTTTTACATTATAAGTGTTTATAATATTTCTTGAAGTTTCTGTTTTTCACTTCTCGAAAAACGTGATATAATTTTGTAAGTTATTTTATAGAAAGGAAAATGAAAAGAAAATAGTACAAAATTGAAAATATATATTAATTGGGTAGAAAATAAATTTTATTCATCAATAAATTAAAGTATTTTTTATTTAATGAAATATAAAATCATAAAATATTTTATTAAAAATAGCTACACATTATGCAAATACACAAACGCGGGATTGCAAGTATTCTTGTCGGTATATATAATAGAAGTAAAAATAATATAATTTATAATTAGATATAGATCACCTATTTTGTTCTTTTCATCTGAAATAAGAAAAATATGGTAAATATTATTATGTCTTGCTATTTGTTTATATGTTCTTTCACATTTTAGAAGATTCTAAATGAACGAGTTTTTAATAATCGAATGGCTTGTGTTTATTTTCTTCTTCTTGACTTCTTCTAGTTTTGACATGTTTCAAACAAAGTATAAAAGACATCTTATTACACATGTTTTAGAATTTTCCTTTTTACAAAATTTAGCCTTTTTAACCCTTCCAAAAATTTAAAACTAAGCCTTTTTGGAATTTTATTTATTAAAAGAATATCCAACATTTTTGAAGCATAATTTTTTAATAAAAAAGTTGTTCTTTCTTAGAAAAAGATGAAAACAAATAAAGTAACATTATCCATTCTTCAGCATGATTTGGTAATTTGCTTTAAAATGTGCATAAAAATTTGAAACATTCTTAAAATACACACTTTCTCTTTCTAATTATTTTCACTCTCTCTCAACATCACATATTACACTTATATTTTTATTCTCTTTTTTCTTTTTTTCATTTTTCTTTTGTTTTCATTATACACCATAACAAATTATTTTTCTAAAAAATTCTGAATTTTGTGTATGGATGAAGATAAAGTTGATAGTGTAGTATGATGTTTGATTCAAATAATTGAAGTAATCAAATAATTGATTCAAAATTTTCGTTGAATAATGTGGATGGTTAATCAAAGCTACATCACATATACTTTGCGTTTAGCTCAAAGAATAATGTGTGATGGATCAACACTATATAAACGACTTACATAATGTAAATACTCGGCCTAATAAATATGATGAACAAAGGTCAATAATTATTTAGGTTATTTCACTAATATAATATAGTTAGAAGATATTATAGATGTATTTGTTGGTGTAAATATTTATATATTAATAATATATATAACAAAATTTTGATACTTAATTACGTTATAATATTTCTTAATATCATATATTTTCAGGATATTCAATATATTAGGTGAGATATTATGTTATTATGATTATTTTACTAATCGTCATATATATAGTAAGTTATTACTTTATCGATACTATTTATTTTTATTATATGAGTCATAGGACCTAGAACCCCTATAAATACACATGCTATTTCCCAAGAAATACACAGTCTCTCATACTTATTTTTTCTTACTCAAAAAAATCGAAACTCTTTCACTCACTTGAGCATCAGAGATTCTTTTGCAAATAGATTTTTCCTTGTACTCTAATCTTCAGGAGCCTTTACCAAGAGCTATTAAGCCTCTTAGATCTTGTCATCTATCACAAGGTCCTTGCACTATTGTAAGACACACTTTTGAGTAAAAGCCCATTCATTTGCCTTTTGGGACCTCTTCAAAATGAAGACCCCACTTAAGGAGAACACCACTAGGAACCTTTTCCTCATGGACAGGCTGTCACTCGTTATAGTTGAAACCACTCATCGACATAATTTATGCAAAATGAACAAAAAAAAAGTTAATCGAATCAATGAAGTAGTTATGGAATAACAATCAATCTTAACCTAGAAAAAGCAACAGAATCCTTCGTGTTGGAGATACAAAGCACGTCTTGATAATTGATGGTCAGAAAAGTTGCCCAATGAGTTCAACGACTTTCTCCTCCTTGGTGCTTAGCTAGCCATTCGACACCAAGTTGAACTTTTCAAAGAAGGCTCCGTATAAGGGAAACATTAATGCCCAAATATCAGGAAGCAAAAAGTATTTGAGTTTGGCCTCATGAGAAGAGACCATTATTTTGAAGAATTTAGATTTAAAATTCTTCAATGACTGAGTATCAATAGCGAGTAAGGAATCACAATGAGCACTATTCAAAGATACCTAGTCGACCTTGGTTATGTGCTTCATTTGATAAAAAAACATAAACATACGAGGAGTAAGGGTTAGATCGAGTTGACTACATACGATCTCAAAAGACTTTACAAAAGCCCAATTGTTAGGGTGAAGCTGACTAAGAGCTGCTCAAAGTGCGGATAAGAAACGAATCTCAAAGTTGGACGGAGGAAAGGAAACGTTAATTTCTCAAAAATAATCATAAATATAAATAAAGTTGTCCTCATTCTTGCCACGATGAAGGAACACCTTATCACTAATAGAGCAAAGAGGGCGATAAGCCCATCTAGATAGAATTTGAAGGTTGACATCTATTTGACTACCTTCGCTTCATTCATCGACTAAGAGGCATAAAATGTCACCTCATCCTGAATCCAGTATACTTAGGGTCCCTAATGGGAGGAAACTGGTCGTGCCTTTTTGGTTATTGACATGAATAGTCAACCCTTGTCACAAACGGCGCAACCTTCGTAACCCAAGCTACTTGCTTCCTTTTTCTTCTTCTTCTCTTTCTTAGAGGCCTCAAAGGTGAACCCCAAGAAAATCACTAGAGAAAGAGCAACAAGGAGAAGCTTTAATCAGGAAAATCTCCCATCAAAAGAAGCGAAAGAAGAACTCTAACTCATGAGAGTAATTTCCCTTTCTAGAAAGGAACAACAACAATTGCAGCGAATATCAAGAGAAGAGAAAGAAGACATAATTGTAGCAGTGAGTAGACTCGAACATAAGACAAGGAATGCAAACTCAAACGCCAAAGGAACAAACGGGAAGGAAACAAAGATAAACAAGAGCGAAGAAAGGAGTCGTAAGGGCCAACGAATATAAGGAATTCGAAAAAACGAAACGCATCACCAAGCATCGTTTTGGGCCAAAAAACAGTCATGATGTGGGCAAAAAACAGTCATGTTGTTTTACCATCTAGACTCGAACCACTAAGGGTGGCCACGTCAACCACTACTAGATGTATTTAATGCGACAAGACATTTTGTAAAGCAACGCAATCATTACAACATTTTGGAAGAAACCTTTCATTAATGACTTGTAGTTTTACCTATAAATTTATAACTAGCCTACCTAAACTGACAGCACAAAATAAATTTTGCCTAAGTCGATGACATGGAACAAAGCTTGCTAACACAACAACACAAAACAAAGTTTGTTTAAGTCGGTAATGCAAAGCTTAACAAGCGACATTAGATCCTACCCAAGTCAACAATTTAAAGTACACAAGATAGCGTTCATGGTCAAAGATGACCCACCTACAAAATTCTAAAAGTTAGTCATAGCTATGCTAGAGAGTCTACCATAATCATGACAAGCACATCTCATACGATAATCAAACTCCCAAGATTGGGGCTTATGTACATAACCAACCTAACAGATATGTTGAATAATGTGGCCCAGCAAAGTCTAATATACTTCACTAACCTAACATGGAATATATTTTGAGATATATTTGTTGGTGCAAATATTCATATCTTAACAATATATGTGACAAAATTTCAGTAGTTTGATTACATCGTAATATCCTTCAATATCATATATTCACAATATATTTGATATATCAGGTAAGGTGTTATTTTATTACAATTATTTTCCTAATCATCATATATATGATAAGTTATTATTTTAATGGCACTATTTGTTTTTATCACATAATTCTTATGCCTAGAAATCCAATAAATATATATAATAATTCACAAGAAATGTATACTTTATCATACTTATTTATTCAATCTTTCTTGTTAATTTGAGTGTCAAAATTCAGATATATTTTCTCTTATATTTTAATCTTCAATAACCTTCCTCATAAATTAGTAAGTCTCTCAAATCTTATCTTATATGAAAGATTCACATTTAAGATATAGTAAAAACAACTCATAATTAAATAATCACATAGAACATTTTGACATCAAATTCATTATTTTTTTTTATTATATTGAAAAGATCCTCTAAAATTATCGAAGGATAATTTCTTCAAAAATATAAAAATCTTTTAAATGTGGTCCGTCTTTTGTAATACAGTGCTTTTCATTTACATACTAAAAAATAAATCTCCAATTAAATACCTTAAAATAACATAACTATTACCTACTAATCAATAACACTACAAAGGGTTTATTTTCGATGGTGTTGAAAATATTTTAACATTTTTTTAACATTTATTTTCTAATTAAAGATTAAGTTAAATATCTTTCTTTTCTAAATTATTATAAAAATATATATTTTATCTTTAAATTAAATTATAAAACATGCAGTTTTTATAAATTATTTAGGTGGGACGGGATATATATATATATATATATATGTATATATTATCACTTATAATTTACGGAAAATAAAAAACACGTCATTAATTTGAAGAAGTGAACTATTTTCCTCATTTTAGTGTTGGTGTTGCAATCAAAATCATTTTTATTTAAAATTTACGGTTAAATATGTTTTTAGTCCTTTAATTATCAAGCCATTTTGTTTTTCGTCCCTAGTTCAAACTTTGTACGTTTTGATCCCTCTCCTTAAGGAAATCATAATTTTTGGTCATCCAAAATAAATAGCGTTAAAAATCAGATGAGATGGCTAACGTTTGGTCACGCGCTGGAAACTTTGAAACTCTCTCTCTACAACATTTAATATTTTTTAATATGCAAAGTCAGTGGACACACACGCCAACACACCTCCACTAACTCAGGCTGTCGCCGGTGACGTTTGTTGCCGCCGGGGAAGCCACCAGAGTTTCGTTTCCTTTTCTTCCAAGCATTATGCAAGTATGACCAGTTTTGACATCTACCAAGGTTTTAATGTACGATTACGGGAAATTGCAGACAAAAGCAACAACAATAGTTGGAAGCCTAAGGTTTGTGCCAATGGGAGAATTGAACACACCATTGTTGAGGTCAAGAAAGTGAAGGATGGGTGTCAAAAATAGAGTCTCAAAAAACATTGAAGCTAAGAAGGTGGAAGAGGATGAAGATTTGCTGCAGAAAATGGAGGAACAGAAGGTGATTTCGTATGTTTTCTTGGGAGTTAACAAGAAATGTCATCTTTCTTATGTTTTCTAACATGGATTCCTAATAGGATTTTGCATGATCCAACTTAAATTAATGCATAATCTAATTGGTTCAAAGCAGTCAAAGTATGCATTTTTTTGTGAATCAAGCAATGCTAAAATCTACTTCGCTGCATTTTAGAATCACTTCTATTCTAAAAATCGAATTGTTATTCATACAATTCTGAAAGCCATGATCAAAAGAATAAAGTCTGATATAACTCAAAGGATCCATCATTAAATAGTGATGGGTGGATGGGAGTCTAAAACTTTCTAAGTTATGCCTAGGGTAACAGTACATCAAACATTTTGGCTCTCGAACCAACTGAGATTAAGGAACAGCCAGGGGGCAGAAAAGCTTTGGATGATACCTTCACACTATGTACTTGGTTCTGGAAAATTCTGGAAAACGAAATGATACTCCGATTCAGTGCTCATTTCTCATGACCCCACCCATGATGTCGTGTTTTCCAGAATTCTCCACACCTCCTTCTTCAAAGTTCTATTCTATATATATATTTCACAAAAAACCTTCCTTTCTCCACATTCAAACGCCACACTTCCACCAATTCATTAGATTAATAACCTTAATTTTTCCTCTGTTCTACGGTCTCAATAGAAAGAACACGACACTCTTCACAAATGGCACACACTTTGTACTCTAATCTGGATCTTAACCTTTCCACATCGAGGTATCTTCTTCACTCTAGACCAACCCAATAGAAGCCAGTGAAGTTCATGGTGATGGGAGATGCGAGAGAAAGGCTTGACCGGAAGATTTGACCGTTTTGTGTTTTGGGATTGAAGCTTGAAGTTGCGACGACCGGTGCGGATCGATCGAAGAAGGAGACGCTGGCGTTGACAACACCCCGATGGCTCCATATGCCACCCGCGACGAATTTGGTTGGAGTGGACAGTGATGGTGCCTTTATCGTTCCTGATGAGCGTTGCAGAGATTGCAAAAGAAGGAAGAAACCCTAATGCTAAAAGAAAAGGAAGGGAAACTTCGATGGCTTCCCCGGCGGCAACAAACGTCGCCGGCGATAGCCTAAGTTAGTGGAGGTGTGTTGGCGTTCGTGTGTGACCACTGACTTTGCATTAAAAAATATTAAATGTTGTAGAGAGAGAATTTCAAAGTTTCCAACGTGGCCAAACGTTAGCCATCTCACCTGATTTTTAACACCGTTTATTTTGGAGGACCAAAAATTATGGTTTCCTTAAGGAGAGGGATCAAAACGTACAAAGTTTAAAATAGGGACGAAAAACAAATCGCTTGATAGTTGAGGGACTAAAAACATATTTAACCCTAAAATTTATTATTTTAAGTTAATTTATTAATAATATTATAATTAAAATCAATTACTTGATGCTATAGCTGTCAAAATGGGTCACAACTCGTGAGCCAACCCGGTCCACCACGGGTTTGAGCTGGGTTGGGTTACAAAAAATTGTATTTTTTTATGCAAGCCAGATTTCAACCCGGCTCGTTGCCCACCAATCCACCTACATAATTTTATTTTATTAAAATTTAATTTTAATTTTATAAAAAAATATTTATTGTTTTGTTTTTGCTTGAAAAAGTTATTTAAGTTCCTTATTTTCAAAATTAATTAAACACCCATGTTGAGAGTGAAATTTGGGAATGAAATTTATTTGTTTATAGTTGCATTATAGAAAATTTCTAATTTTTTTAATTTAAAAATATTGTAATTAAGTGAGCCAACCGTGTACCCACCAACCCGTGGTGGGTCGAGCTGACTTCGAATTTTTCTAGTTCGCTAATAAATGAGTCGGGTTGGGTTAGCTCACTAAGTGACCAACCCATGATGGACCAGGTCAGGTCAGGTGGTCCATTTTGACAGTTATACTTGATGCTCTACAATTTTAAATTTAATATTTCATTATGAATTTGTCGATAAAAGATATTTCAAAAGATTAAGATCTCTTATTTATTTATTTTTGTCTAATTCTTACTTATTTGAACATTAAATATTTTTAGATGGATCTCGCATCGTCCTTTTTCCACAATTTCACAATTAATTCTTGAACATTTAAACTCAAATTCTCAAATATCACTAGTAAAAAATATGCTTTTGAACTCGCCTAATAGGCTTTGGTCAAAGAAAAACCGAAACCTATCCGAAAGCGGTGGCAATTTTGTAGTTTGCACAAACTTATATGCACCGGTTTAAGAATATCCGAAGCATATAAAGCATTTTACCTCGGTTCAAATAATAACCGGTGCCTAATACTCTCTGAAAAATTACCTGCGTCTCTGCAAAACCGAGTTTTGGCCTGACACGTGATCTAGTACTTCGGTTCTATACGGAACCGGTGTCCAAAGAGGTTTATGCCTCGATCCCAGTTCATAACCGAGGCCTAAGATGGAGAGAGAGAAAACAAAAAAAAATGGATGAAAGAAGATGAGAGGAGTACGAAAGAGGAAGCAAAGAAGGAGGGCCGATGGAATACATTAATGGCATGGTCCATCACATCCCATCACTGACACTTTCTCATCCCATCACATCCCATAGTCCACCACCTCCAACTTTTCCTTCGTTTTTCCTAACCTAAAAAATAACAAAGGCTACTTCCTCTTTTATTAATTGGACCTCCACCAAGCACGTGCTTCACTCATCCCATCCCATCCCATGGTCGTGCTGTTTACATTCCACCTATCTGTCTCTGTTCACCTTGCAGACTTCGGAACCACAGGGAAACTTGCAGACTTCGGAACTCTGTTCACCTTCGTTGTTGATTCTGCTGGGTCACATATCCACGCTGATGGCCTCTCCTTTTTCATCTCACTATTCGATGCTGAGCCGAGCATTCCCAACAATTCAGCTGGGGAATACCTCGGACTCTTCACTCCCAAAACTGCTTTCAACACCGACAAGAATCAGATTGTGGCCATACTCGGGAGGGATCTAGGGAATACCTCGGACTCTTAATCCACGCTGATGGCCTCTCCTTTTTCATCTCACCATTCGATGATGAGCCGAGCATTCCCAACAATTCATCTGGGGAATACCTCAGACTCTTCACTCCCGAAACTGCTTTCAACACCGACAAGAATCAGATTGCGGCCATACTCGGGAGGGATCTGGCCAGAGAAAAAGTTTTCACCGAGGTGGAGATGACGGAGGAGGGGCATGGCGGCAACGGCGAGGGGGAGGGGACCGGTCATGTTGTTGTTGTAGAGGTCAAGGACTTGGAGATTGGCGAGGTTGGAGGGGAAGGTGGCGTTGAAGGCGTTGTTGGAGAGGTTGAGATGGCGGAGGGCGGAGAGTGCGGAGGGATTGGGCCGGAGAACTGGTTTTCGGCAAGGGAGAGGTAGGAGAGGAAAGTGAGGTTCAGGAGAGGGGGAGAAACGACCTCGGTTCATCAACCGAGCCATAAAGTCCAGAAAAAAAAAATATTTAAAAGAATAAAAAATGTTACTGCTTCGATTAATTTTAAACCGAAGCATAATCTTACCATTTTAGGCCTCGGTTCTAAACCGAGGCATAAAACCTATCACTTTTTACCTCGCCTAAATATGTCTCGGTTCAAAAACCGGTGCCTATCAGCGAAAATAACCGTTGTCGTTTCCCCTTACTGTAATAATGTATATACGTTTTTCGGCTTAAGAGAGATTCTTTTTCGATAACAATAACTATGATTTTTCAATATTGATTTTTTCACTTGACTTATTGAAATGAGATCATATTTTTAATTAAAAATAACAGTAATAAGTGTATAAAATGCAATACCACACATAAGTTTATTATATTTTTATGCTAATTTTTAAAGCTTTTATTTTGTTACCTGTAGAAAATACGTACAAAGTGTATTATATAATTCGTATAGGAATTAAATCACAGTTCCCCAAGAGTGAATTTATAAATTCTAAGAATAAAAACACAAATTATAAGAATCCAGTTTAAAATTTTCAAACCTAGTGAGAGGAATCTAGCACACACGTGAATGTAATTGATTAATAATCTCAATGTTGATTTTCTTATTAAGCAAAATAGAATAAAACAAACAAGTCTTTTCTGAATAATTTTTGTTCAGATATTCTTCTCCACTTCTAGAATCTGTTTCTCCATCAAACTATTGTATTTGTGAGTTTATTATTATTTATTTTATTTCAATGTCTTTTTTTAGTTCTCTATTCACTTTCTCAACAATTAATGATTATGAAGATGAGATGTCAATCATTATAATCTAAAAGTCAGAGTCTCTTTCACAGAATTATATATAATTTAATTGAAATCATAAAAATGAAATGTAATATTCTTTATAAATTATGTATTAAATATTAAGAAAAGTGAGTTAATTAGATGGTATGTTATAATTGAGCTTGGAATATTGATATAAAATTCCTTTCAATTGGGAAAATTGGATTTGCAAACCAGTATTTGGTTGAGGATTTGATCTGAATAAAATTAGAAGATATTTATGCTTTGTTAATACCACATAAAACATCTTTTTAAGATAAATGAAAGTTCATTAAGAAAAAAATAACCAACTAATAGTTATTGCCTAAAACTTGTTTTTCTTTAACATTGGAAGAAGACAAATTAGGTTTGTCGAGAAATAAATTTGTGGACCACATAATACCAATTAGTGTGACAGTAGTGCATGAAGGGGATATGAATACGAATTTAATTTTATATATATATATATATATATATATATATATATATATATATATATATATATATATTAGAACTCTTACATTTTATCATCAAACAATCTAAAATATTAACTCAAGATTTAACAACATTAAATAACACTTGTGAATGATAAGAAATCAAAAAAAGAAATATCAATTGTCAACCAGAAAAATATGAGAGACTTGTAATTAAACGTGTAACCACCACAAGAATAATTGATATTACCGATGATCTTAATTTATCGATAATGTATCAAATCCGTCGATAATTATCGTTTAGCGATTACTTATATAATGCTTGAATGCCTATAAAAAAGCATCTAACAATAACTCCACATAACAAATGGTAAACAAAGACAATAAAAAATAAATTAACGAACAAATAAAAGTTCAAAGATTTTATCCCATAAATTAAAATATAGGCTATGGTTTTCTTATATAACCGTAACATATACCTAATAATTAAATAATAAGATACAGTTACTAGTGAAATAGTAAACTATTCTTTTTTACATACACTAGGTTTATTTCAAAAGAATTGTAACCTATATTCTAATTTATAAAATATAAATTACCGTTAGTTTATAAAAAAAATATAAAAAATTTCATCACGTTTTTATAATCTATTTTTTTTAAATAAAAAATGCAATAATATATGAATCAGAAAACACCTTTGATATACTAATAAAATAAAGGTTGTTAACAAAAGAACCATATTTCCGATGTTTTTATTAAAAATAAACTAAAAAAAGATTAGAAAAGTATTGGATTAATTGTTCACATCAAAACAAAAACAAGACAAAGACATAAAGTATTTCTTCCATGCAGTTGCAGCGCTAAAGTATCAAAATCTTACGAAAAAATTTCAAAATGTCATTTATTCTTCTATCTGTGATAACTATTGGTATTAAATTAAAGCTGATTATAAAAAAATTTAGAAGAAAACAATTGATTAACTAATTTTAGTAATATATATTCTCTATTTTTTTTATTTACAAAATCTTGTTTGAAAATATTAAATATCATTGAAACCAACTATATATATTTCATCTTTCTATCCATTTCATGTGACTAATAAATATATGATTATTAAAAGGTTATTAATTAAAACCTTATTAAAAAAGGGCAGTCTAACTTGTAATTTATTCTTGATTAGAAATTTTGATATTAGAAATAGAAATAGGCATGAGAAAACGAGACGTGTTGATGGCTTGGTGAGCAAGGAATATGAGCATGACACGTCATCATCGTCCTTTTCTAGAAACCTACCCACGCCACGCGAGACCCTGTCGTCGTCCTTGCCACGCACCATGCCAAAGTAGACCCATTCCCGTTCTATTACCTGACAGTGACATTTAACCACGTGACCCACTCTCCACGTGGTGATGCATGCACCCCGGTTCCCCAACTTCTGAACACACAGCCCCATCACCATTATATTTTCGTTCCTGCCACTGTATGAATGAACCTCTCAAGTACAAAATATTTTGCCCATTATTTTTTATCACACGATTTTAATCCATTTTATGTGAATATTAGCTATGTATATGGTAAAAAAATTAACTTTTGATAGATGTATAGTTTAATTATAATTTTAATATTATAATGGCAATTTAGTAAGATGAGATTTTTTGCTAATATATCATAAATTATTTTTGTTTTAAAGAACATTGAACATAAAAATCGAAACATGCTTGATAGAATGTATTAAAATAAGTTTAAAAAATTTAATCTAATATAATTTTTAACAAGTTTATTAATACCTTAGGAACCTTGATAATATTATATTCGGTCTGCACAAATTCTTTTCTTTTTTTCGTTTCTTTTCTTGTTCTTGTTTCAGTTATGGCGGAAGACAGCTTTGTACAAAATTATCTGTACTTACATCCCGGCAAGAATCCAGTCGCTGTCTTTGTTTTATTGATTCTCGACGACACAATTTATCACTCTTGGAGCCGTTCCATGTTAACTACTCTCAACGCCAAAAACAAGATTGAATTCGTTCTTGGCAACGTTCGTCCACCTGAAAAGGACAAGCTGGAGCATGCCGCCTAGAATCGCGGAAACAACATGGTTGTCTCATGGATCGTCCATTCTATTTCCATGTCCATCAAACAAAGCATCATATGGATGAATAAAGCCTCGGAGATCTGGAACGACCTAAAGAACATATTTTCTCAAGGAAGTCTCTCTCGCATTTCTAGCCTTCAACTTGACATTGCTACTCTTCATCAAGGTGACTTTACCATTTCTGAGTATTTCACCTAACTACATATTCTTTGGGATGAGATGGAAAACTTCTTCTCAGAACCTCTTTGTACCTGTAAACTCGATTGTGGTTGTGAAGTTCTTACTGTTGTCAAACAAAGAAGGCAAGAAGACCAAGTCATGCAATTTTTACGGGGATTAAACGATCAATTTACTAACGTTACATCGCATGTGCTTCTACTGGACGCTATTTCGGACATCACCAAAGTTTTTTCACTAGTGGCACAACAAGAAAGGAAATTGTCTAGTGGAAATCTGATTGTTACAGCTAAGACTCGGGACACCGGTACTACTACCGCCTACACCGCTTCCACCTCCTTCACTGTTTGTAATTATTGTGGCAAGAATGGGCATAGTGAAGCTGTCTGCTATCGCAAGAATGGCTTCCCCAATCAAGACAAAAGTTTCAAATGTGCACCGACTGGCAAAAAATATTGCACTCATTGCAACAAAAGTGGTCATACAGTGGATGTTTGCTATAAAAAGCACGGTTATCCTCTAGGACATAAGTTCTATAATAAGCATACCCAGATTCATCACACCTCTGTCCAAGAAGACAATGGGAATGTCAAAGCTACCAATTCGAACAACACTAATCACATCCGCCTCACACCACAACAATTTCAAGTTCTTGCAAAGCTCTTCAAAGACCACAATTTGAATGATGCTTCCACTTCTACTCAAATTCACCATATTGCATCTGCTTCGGCAAACCAACATCCTTCAGGTAATATCTACCCTACTCTTACTTCTAATTACCCTAAGACCAATTGAATTATTGATTCTGGAGCCACTAACCATATAAGTATTTTCTTCGAAACTTTTCATCCTATAAAAGAATCAAACCTATTCAAATTGCCTTACCTAATGGTAGTATTGTTTACTTTGAGTATTCTGGCACTGTTATTCTTAACAGTAAGATCCATCTTTTAAATGTCCTTTTTGTTCCGCAATTCTCTTTTAATCTTATCTCCATATCTCAGTTGATTTCTTTTAATAAATATGAACTATTTATTTCTTTTCATGACTGCACTATATAGGACATTAAACCAAAGAGAAGATTTCTACAACTAACCTCACTAGTGGCTTGTACATCTTAAATTCATCTTTGCTTACTTCTCCTGTAAATTTTGCCAACAATGTTGTAAACAATACTAGCCTATGACATCTTAGATTAAGACATCCTTCCGATATTAGATTGAATAGTTTGAAACTCAAATACCCATTCATTGTGCATAATTCGACATACATATGTGATGCTTGCCATCATGCTAAACAAAGCAAGCTACCTTTCTCTAGTAGTACTTCTAAAACCATGAAAATATTTGATCTTATTCACATTGATATATGGGGTCCTTGTAGTATTCTTTCCATGCGTGGTTTTAAATATTTTCTCACCATTGTGGATGATTTTTCTCGTTATACTTGGCTTATACCTATGCCTAACAAATCTGCTGTTAGAAAAATTATTACTGATTTTATAACAAACATAGAAAACTGTAACACCCAAATAATTTAAGGGTATTACTAGTAGTAAAAACTAAATTAATTCGATATCTAATATAAACAACCAAACTTTATTTCAATTCAACCAAAGTACGGTTCCAAACTTACAAACTTTAAACAATATAGTCTTCACCACTTAACATAAGTTCGAAATTAAACTTACAAGTCTTACACAACATATTTTTCCAATACAAATTTATTCTTTTTACAAAAATCCCTGAAAGTTTTTCCCAGCTTGTCTCTCATCATCTCTAAGCTTTTTCAACCACATCTGCAACATTATCTGCTCACGTATAACATGAGTTATACGATCATAGCACAAACAAATAAGAGTAAGCTAACCATAACATATAATCATTAAACTTATTTATAATATATAATTCAATCATGTATTATTATAATTTATAAACACAATTATCCCGATGTGATTAATTCATTTGTCCTTAACTTCATTTAAAATCATCCTTCTCATTTTCATAAACCTTACAAGTATACTATGCTTACTCACAAAGCCTTATGGTCAGACTGCTCTCTGTCTGCTTCCTTAAGCCTTACCCGTATACTATGTTTTACTTTTCGAAGCCTTATGGTCAGACCGCTCTCTGCCTGCTTCTATAAGACTTATGAGTAATATGTTTATGTCAAAGCCTTATGGATAGACCACTCTTTGCCTGCTTTCATAAACCCCATGCATGGGTTACTCTGCTCATATCAAGGTCTCATGATATAAACCAAATATACTACTCCCGGTAGTAAACATCAACAAATCATATTAATGATTGCTTATATTCACCCCAACATTTCCTAAAATCAACAAATCATATCATCTCAACCACCTAACTCAATCATATTCGTTCTCAAATCATAAATTGATAATAACCCATTTTCGTGTCAATAAAATAAACCTATTGTCAGATATCATACTCTTCTTATAATCTTATATTTCCCATAACAAGTACAAACTCAACACAATTTCACCAATCAAAGGTTATAAATCATCCAATTTTTTTATGACATTACATAAAAATTTGTTCCTAGTACAAGTCCCACATTCAAGATCTAAACTGGTAAATTGAATCATAATTTACCTATAATCTTGGGTAAAAATTTCAGTTCGATCTAATCAATAATAATAAAGTGAAAATTTGAAATTTTGCATCTGTAAATCAAGAACATAAAATTGAGATCCTTAATAAACATCACTTAGTTTAAAAAAATTAAACAGTCAATATATATCAACAGGTTTTAGGAACTACATATCTAAATTTTAGGTTAATCTAACGTGTAACTATGTAGAGATTAAGATTTATAAAACTCGAAAACATTATTAAATTTGGATTTTCGACTCTATAAAAAATGTGGAATTAATTCCTCTAAGTACAATTCTCAAATTAATGATCCTAACGGTCAAAGTTAATTTTTGTCTTATAAACTATATATTAAATTTCCTAGATTGATCTAATGGTAGACTAAGTAGCAATTAGAGTTTTACTAAGGTAGCTTAAAAAAATGGAAAACATGATCAAAATTTTAAATTTCAAATTTGATTGAGTATTTACTCCAATATTTTTATAGTTTACTTATTCAACATAGAAAATGCATTCATCACATATTTCTTACAAAATGAATATATCACAAAATAAATTAACAATAATAAAATATCACTATAATGAGTCACTAGGGAAGAATCAAATGTTTGACGAATCAAACTCAACCTAAACGCCAGTGTTTAAGATTCCTCTATCATACCATCAAAAAAATAACCTTAATATAAACTTCTGGGGAACTAAGAAGGTGAATCTGGCATAGCCGGTTAGACAACTTCTTATCCTTTCAGAAAAATGCAAGAGAAAAAGAAACACAATAAAAGTCCTAGGGAAACAAGAAGTTGAATCTGGCATAGTCAGTTAGACAACATTTTATCCTTCTAGAAAAATGCAAGAGAAAAAGAAACACAATAAAAGTCCTGGGGAAACAAGAAGTTGAATCTGGCATAGCCGGTTAGACAACTTTTTATCCTTCCAGAAAAATGTAAGACAAAAAGAAACACAATAAAAGTCCCGGGGAAACAAGAAGTTGAATCTGGCATAGCCGGTTAGACAACTTCTTATCCTTCCAGAAAAATGCAACAGAAGTAGAATATCATTCTAAATCCATACAAAGAATCAAAATTCTAAACATATTCAAGATTTCATACGATACAAAAACAAAAGACTCAAGGTTAACTTCCCTTACCTGATTCTCGCTCCTTCTTGGATGAAGAACACTTCTTCAGAAGTTCTTGCTACCTTCTCTACAACTCAGATTCTAGTCCTAATATCTCCTTATTTTCGACGAAAGTCTTGCTCAATTTCAATCTCCTTCCCCCAAAACTTCATTTCTCACCCCTATTTATAGTTGAAGTTAGGGTTACTGTAGCAGTACTCTAGCTATACTACATTTTACCGTAGCAGTACTATAGTTGTACAATTCACTGTAGTAGTATTGTAGCTTGTACTACATTTTTCCTGTAGCAGTACTATAGCAACACATGATTCACGAGGTATTCTTACTGTAGCACTGTACATATTTCACTGTAGTACTATATGTATTTTACTGTAGCATTATAATGTAGCATTATACATAAAATTATTTTTTTATTTCAAAAAACTCTAGTATCTTAATGACAACTATTTTCAAGGGTCTTACAAAAACCAGTTTTCTACTACTATCAAAACCATTCACACTAACAATGACATTGAATTTGCTATGCATAAATTTTTCTCTATTAAAGATATTAACCATTAAACCACCTGCAATGAAACCCCTCAACAAAATGGCATAGTTGAGCGTAAACACCAAAATTTGTTAAATGTCACTCACTGCCTCTTGTTTCAAGCTCATTTGCCCACTATTTTTTGGTGCTTTGCTGTTGAACATGCTACTTTACTAATCAATTGCATGCCTACACCTTTACTTGATGATGCTACTCAATATGAAAAATTATATGGGAAATTGTATGATATTTCTGCATTGCGTGTTTTTGGTTGTGTATGCTATATTAGCAGTTTAACTGCTTACAAGAAAAATTTTGATGCACGGGTTGTTCCTGGCATTTTTCTTGGTTTCCAACAGCACATCAAAGGTTATCAATTCCTAAACTTACAAAATCATTTCATTGAAAAATCTCGTCATGTGCTGTTTCATGAAAATTATTTTCCTTACACTTCTCATTCACAAAATGACTCTGATTCTAATTCTTTTTCTTTGCCTACTCCACACAATTATAGTCATAATTATGATGATATTAATTTTCCTAGTAATAGTGTTTTTGTGCTTGCTACCACTGATATTGATATTGTTGTTGCTAGTGATACTGTTACCTGCACAAATGACACCACAAGCATCCTAGACAATGTTGAACCTCCCCTAACTAATGCCTCTCATAATGATGTCCCCAATACAACTCAGCATGCTGACACTATAAGGCTTTCCTTTGATTTCAAGCACACCATCCTCCTCATTTCATCTACCACTAAACCTCACACATATAAGGAAGCATCTAAAATACCTCAGTGGACTCAAGTTATGCAGGATGAACTTTACGCCTTAGCACACAACAACACATGGACCATCACTGACCTTCCCTCGGGCAAAACTGCTATTGGATGCCGCTGGATATACAAAATCAAACACAAGTTCGATGGATCTATTGATCGTTTTAAAGCCCGCCTTGTAGATAAGGGCTACACTCAACTTGAAGGATTAGACTACCTGGAGACTTTCGCCCTTGTTTTCAAAACTTTGCATAACACTGTTGCAAAATCGATTGCATGCGGTATGTATTTGATTAAGTTTGTTACTATTTTGAAATCTGTTAATGCTTGATATAACTGTCACAACGATTATAGTTTTAAATGTGTTGACCAAGCATTAAATGCTATTCGACTGCATTAATTGTGAAGTCAATTAAGTGCTTTGACTGCTACTATCTGTTATAATTGAAAAGTCGATTATGTTGCATCTGATACGAGTTCATCTATATATTGACGCGAATTTGATTTCTGAAAAAGACTTTTGTGATTCTAAAATTTTCATATTCTTTTGCAGAAAAGTGAAAAGTTTACAAAAAGAGAAAAAACTTCAAGAAACTAGTTTGGCCGTGGTGATCAACTAACTGTGATTTCTTGAAGAGCAAGAATTGATGAGTTTTCAAAGTCTGATCTATCTGCACATTTGGGTGTCTACTGCAAGATCAGGTTCTACAATCTGCTGAAGATTGGGTTAAGTTCCTTGTGATTACAGGAAGAAGGACGTGTTGCGTTCTTGTCTTTGAGGGTGCCTCAATGGAGTTGAACTACAGGAGAGGGGATTCTTGTTGGTAGTCTGTTTATATACTGCCTATATTTTGATTAGAGGGTTAGAGAGGTGTTTTATATTTTTGACATGAGGTCTCTATAAAAATCTTGTTGTAAAAACCTTAATCATTATAGTGCATTGGCTTCTTGTGGTTGGGAGGACACTGCATGTAGGCTTGGCCGAACTAGTATAAAAACTCAGCGTTTGATCTTTCTTATCCCTACTTTGTAACATTCAATTGATTATACTTTACAAGCATTCGATTAAATTTCCACTGCATTGAAAATCTTTTAACTTGCGTTTCAAGAAAAGTATAAAGGCATCTCTTTTGGTGAAAAAGATTTTGAAATTTTGAAATTTTATACTTCACCAATTCACTCCCCTCTTGGTGTGAGAAATTGAGCCATTCTATTTAGCAGATGTCAACAACGCTTTTCTTCATGGTGACTTACATGAAGAAGTTTATATGCAACTTCCTCCTGGCTTCAACCATCACAACCCAAATCAAGTGTGCAAACTTCAAAGATCTTTATATGGGCTCAAGCAAGCTAGACGACAATGATATGATAAACTTTCCACTTTTATTTTATCTAATAATTATACTCGCTCTAATGCTGATCTTTCTTTTTTCCTGAACTACAATGGTTGAATTACGTTCTTTTATCTAGCCACCGTCACCTGTGAACTACAATGGTTGAATTACGTTCTTCATGATCTTCGTATTCCCACCATTCAACAGACTATAGTTTACTGCGACAATCGCTCCACTATTCGGATTGCCTCCAATCAAGTCTTCCATGAATGCACCAAACACATTGAAATAGACTGCCATGTTGTCAATGACAAGCTCAATAAAAGCCTCCTCAAGCTGCTTCCTATTTCAACCACTGAACAAGCAGCTAACCTCTTCACTAAACCTCTTGCTCCTGCTGTTTTTAAGTATCTTTATTCCAAGCTTGGAATGACTACCATATACTCCCAGCTTGAGGGGGGTGATAATATTATATGGGGCCTGCACATTGCACCCAGCCCATATTTTCCTTCCCCGTTTTTCCCCCTTTTTATTTCTCTCTTTTGGTTGACTTTGTACACACATTATTACACTTTTCAATACATTACAATTTCTGAATTCTTCTTTGAGACGCATCTTTCTTTTCTTACTTTTCTCTCTGTTACCATTTCACTGTGCTTTGGGTTCTTTCGCTGCTTCTTCTACTTAGGGGTTATTTCGCTGCATCTTCTCTTCAAGGGTTCATTTGTTGCTTCTTCTCTTCAAGGTATGATCTTCACGCTTCTTCCCCCCATGATTTGTGTTGATAAGGGGAGCATAGTGTTAGCAAAACTCAATCCCTGTGATGCTTGTATTTTATGATGACAACACATTGTTAATAAAAATACATGTGCGTGTACTGTGTTATATGTTATATGTGTACATGCTTACTGTGAAATATACACATATTGTGTTTGTCACATTTGTTGAACATATTATATTGATTGGTGCATACTATTGTGTTTATGAAGTGATTATATTTGCGTATGCTCAATGTATGTTACTGTGATATGAAAACCACAAGCATAAAAGCATATCTGCATGACTTAATCGATTATAGTGGAGTGATAATCAATTAAGGTCATAAGACAACTTGAGTTTTAAATTGTGGCAAAACAACCTGTTTTGAATTAATTACATTAGTTGGTGAATTGATTAAAACTCGTGTGTTTGCACATATCTTTTGCAAAATGTGCTGTGATCTGTTTGGAATGAAAAGTTTTCAAAATTCTTCTGAGTGTTAAAGCTTAATCGATTACATGGATTATGTATTCAATTAAGTCTGTTAAGATTTGAAAACTAATTTCATGTGGTCATAACTGCTAACAGTCATATTTTTAAATGTGCTTGACCAAGCATTTAATGAAACTCGATTGTACTAATTGCGTATTCAATTAAGGAGCCAAATTGGTTGTAATTCTGTTACACCTGTTGAATGTAACCGATTACATAAGTTGGTTAATCGATTTCATAGCGTCAAGATTGACATAAACTATATATTGACGTATTGTTTGATTTTATGTAGAATAGAGAAGAATTTTGAGAATTACACTTCCATATCTGATTGATTTTCATCTGAGAAGTTTTACAGATTGATCAAAGGCTCCAAGAATCAAGAACGAATAGTGGTTTACAGATCTTGAAGTATTCTTGAGAAGAAATTGTGACTGGACTGAAAAGGCTGATCGGTTTCTGTACAACTGAAGGTGCATTCTGTTTAATCAGGAGAAGAAGACTTGCAATCTTGGATTTGTTGTTTCCTTGTACGTGTGGTGTCAGGAAGAAGAATGATGCACTCTTGACTTTGAGAGGAGATATCTCAAAGGGGTTGCTGCGATAGGAACGAGGTAGTTCTGTGTTGGCAGGTTTTGTTATTCTATATTTGATTGAGAGTTTGTGAGGTGTTTACATTGAGAGTGGCTCTATAAAACCTTGGTTGTAATACTCTAATCATTATTTTGAATTACTCTCCAATCTAAGGTTGATTGGGAGGGTAACTGGATGTAGGCATTGAGGTCGAACCAGTATAAAAACTGAGTTTGATTTTCTTCTCCCTATCTCTTTACATTTGTGCATACATTCTGTAATTGTTGTACACGCATACTATTTTCATAGCACACCATTTCTTATGGCACAAGAAAGGTTTCAAGAACTATACCATTTGCGAAAAAGACTTAAAAAGGGCTAATTTTTTAAAACACCAATTCACCCCCCCCCCCCCCCCCCCCCCCCCTCCTCTTGGTGTTGAGAAACACAATTCATCAATTCTAACAATTTGTATTAGTAATCTGTTGAATGTTCTTTGCACAATAGATTTTGTTCATTATCTAGATAAACCTATATAGAGAAATTATCGATAAATATGTTTTGATATACAAATGTAATAAACTCAAATTTTAAAATACTATATTCAAGAAATATGTTCTTACATTCACTTGTCAAAACATACATATATAATGGAAATATATTGTGTATAGTCGCTACATAAACACATATTACATTTTTGTTTCTATTGATTAGGAATTGTATCATCCATTATAAGAGTTGATTCGAAACAATATTTCAAAAGGTAAAAAAAAATTGTTGACTCTACAAAATAATTTTCTTATATTTATCTATATTATGTTAGTCTCCAAATGTTCTTTTAGCAACTTTAGTTTTGTTGTTTCCTATCAATCTTTGTATTATTGTCTGTAAATAAACACAATCATCGTTGAAAGATAACAATAACATAACAAACACAAATACAAGGATAAGCTAAAATGATTAAAAGTGATACTAAGAAATTTTAGAGTACGGTCATAATAAAATATTTTACTTATAATTACAACATTACTCAAAATATGAAAATTCACACCAAACAAGAATTACAATGATAAGACATTCATGGCTCTTTCGTACTCATCATGCATCAAACACGACATCTGAATTATTCAATGTATTTTATTAGAATATGAGACCATGCACTTGTTATTGTCACCCATCCTTTCAAGGGTCCTCACCATCCTATAATCAAATCACATACTAACGAGTATAACAAGATAAATCACTCATAAGTATATTTCACTCTCAATGTGAAATCTATTGATGAGGATTTCATTCAACTCTCACTATAAGCAATTTACTCTATATGAGTCAAATTATTTACTAGAGTCATGATAGTCTCACTACAAACTCTAACATCAATACACTCTACATATTAACCAATCATAGTAGAACTTCCCTTTGGAATTTACTACTTTAACATACCTCAATATGCAACATATAAAATCATACAATTACTTCCATTATAAAGCATGTTTACATTTCTTCAAGGCTATATAATCATTCCAAACATAATTTCTCATAGATAATTTATAGATGAAAATATCTATTTCATACATATGACAAACTCGCCCAAGGATTTCACTTACTTGTCGAGTCATCTCTAGAAAGACACTCGTTAAGTGAATAATTGACTCGCTCAATGAATCCATCATTGGAACAAATCGCATAAAAATTTGCCTAGTGAGATCATACTCGCTCAATGATTCCTCATCCCCTTTGCTAAACTTAAATATAGTATTCGCTTAGTGAGACAAAGGCTTGTCCAATGAGTCAACATATCATAAACACCTAAATATGCATTTAGGCAGTACCATCCAAATCAATAATTCATCTTCATCTTCATACAAAATCACCAACACACCAAATTCAATTTGAATCCATTCATATCAACCAAAAATACACACACACAAAATCAATCCAAAAGTCCACATCTCAATATCAAATTTGACAAAATACACATTCAACAATTTCACACATTATTCAGGTAACTCAATCCCAAAAGAATTCTAAATGTTGAACAAAAAATTAAAGTGAACCAACTAACTGAAATTCAATTTAACACACAGACTTTGACAATTAACTTCCCTTACTTGTATGATACTCCTAAATCTTCTAAACGTTTCTCTAACGACTTACTCTTATTGATAACCCTATACACACAAGAACCTCGTATAAACTATATATATATATATATATATATATTTATTGTTAGAATCACCAACATGCAAATAATCAACTCGAGTATAATTAAGTCCCATGTGACTCAATCTTAATTATATACAACACAAGAACACATATTTGACTCTAGAAAAAGATAGACAAAAAACTTACTTTAACTCAAATGTAATCTTTGATAGAAGAACAAAAGAAAAATGAATGAGATATCTTAGATAAAAAACAGAGAGATTGAGCTAAATAAATTTTAGAAAAATAAAAGATTTTATAAAATAAATTCGATAATAGAAAAACTTATTTTATAATTTAGCTTTTTATTAATAAAATATTTGGATATCATTTTATTAAACTCTTTACGCTTAAATATCAATTTCTTTAAATTTTCAATTAGACACATATATTTGTTGTCTTGGATAAGGATAGATTAACATTTTTTTAAATAAAAAATATTTTACTTAATTTGTATAAATACTTGTTTTTGCATGTAAAATATAAAATATGCATTTATTTTATATATTTTCTTCTTTCAACTTTCTTTTTCTCATCTCTTATTATAATGTTTGTTTTTCACTTATAATATCTCATAATTGTTTTATTATATTTAATATATACTATTTTTAAGTACTTTTTTAAGAAAAATTGTAAAGAAATTATAAATTTTAAAATAGACAATAATTCATATTTAGTTGTTAATCTTTTCTTAATATAATACTAATAATGTATGTGAGATAAAAATATATATATTTGAAGACAAATTATTATTTTTTTACCTTGACTTCTACATTATTTAAGAATTAAAAAAAATTATAGTTAAATATATTTTTAGTTATGTGAAATTAGAATTCTTCTTTTTCAGTATATGTTGCTATAAAGTCATTTGTATATTTTATAATGAATGAAATATATCATTTTTATTGAATGAAGTAAAACTTCTTTTTGAGATGTGTAACTACGATATTAAGTTGATTAAAAGGTATGCTTGATGAAATTAAATTTCTTTTCTTTTATGTTTTTTTAAAAAAATTTAATTCCTTTTCCATTTCTTTTACGTTGTCTTCAACCTCAATACTAAGAGTTTCACCACTACACATTCTCCATCCAACTAGATTCACCAACACCGACTACTCCGATAACTATTGGTGCCATTAGTAACTACTAATTAACGTATGTCATGAGTGACCTAAAAGCAATGGTTAAAGAGTTATTGAATAAAATGAATAATCCAAATGTTGTGATAAACAAAAACCAAACAGAATCAGTTAATTTTTTTCATGTATATAAAAGCTGTAAATCATACATTTCAAAATATACAGAAATTATACATTACCTTGTGAGTTTTGTGCGTTCCTTGCTCTCTATGTGTTCATCATCTTCATCATAGTCCAATGTGTGTGTGAGAAGTGTATTGAGTTTCCTCTGGAACCCTAGGTTGAGAGATCTCTTTTCTCTGGCTTCTCTCTAGAATATTCAGGGTGTGTGTGTTTTCTCTCTCTTGTCCCTCGTGGCTTAATATGGTATCAAGAGCATAGGTTCAACATATCCTGGTGTGTGAGTATGGGTGTGATTGAAGACTAGAAGTGTGTCTATCCAGAAAAGAAGGATTCTTTGGAGCGTGTACATCCTTAAAGTTGAATGAGGAAAACAAAGAAACTTCAAGATTCAAGCAAGAAGGAGATGAAAGGTTTTGGAGGGATACAGGGACCTTTACCAATATTTGATGGGAAGTTATTTGATGATTGGCGCATCAAAATGCAAGCCATTTTTGGCTTCCAGGATGTTTCAGAAGTTATAGAAGATGGGTTGCCTAAGTTGAGTGCAAAGGCCACTGAAGAGGAGAAAAGAAATTACAAGATGTAGGTGAAATTGGACAGCAAGGCCAGGTTTCTGCTATATCAGTGTGTCAGTCCAAAGATCTTTAACAAGATCTCCAAGGCTACCACTGCTAAAGAGATTTGGGAAATTCTAGTGAAGACATATGGTGATGGAGACAATAACAAGAAGGTAAAATTGCAGACTTTGAGGAGGCAATTTGAAGTGCTGACCATGAATGAAGGGAAAATTGTGGCAGAGTACTTTGACAAGGTGTAGGAGTTGGTAAATGCAATGCGGGCCAGTAAGGATGGGATTTCTGATCAATATGTTGTTGATAAATTCTAAGAACTCTAACACGTAGGTTTGATCATGTGGTGGTTGCTATTAAAGAAAATCGTGATCTAGAAACTCTGGAAATTGAGGAGCTGCAACACTCATTAGAAGTCCATGAGTATCGCATCAATGAGCGCAAACAGTGCCAAGAACAAGCACTACAGATCAGATCTCAGTTTAAAGGAAAAATGGGGTTCAAGAAAGGCAATAAAGACAATTTTAAGCCTAAAGATCACTCGAACAACAAAGAGAAGAGTCTAGTGAATGAGTAAAAGGCGATAATTAAAAGAGTGCAGATGGAGGATGGAAGTTTGACAAGAAGAAGGTCAAATGTTACAACTGCTAGAAATTTGGTCATTATGCCAAGGAATGCTGGAAGGGATAAGGAGCAAAAAATAAACCCAAGAAGAGGGCTAATCTGGGCCAAGAGGAAGGATCTGACTCTGAAGCAGTGATGTTAATGGCTAGCACTGAGGAAAAACAACCAGAAAGCACAATGTGATATCTCGACTTTGGTTGTTTTACCCACATGACTAAGAGGAAAAATTGGTTTGTGAAAATGCAGGAGGTTATGCAGGGAAAAATAAAGTTTGTAGATGACATGAGTCTTACTGTAGAGGGCTTTGGCAGAGTGGTTGTAAGATATGGAGATGAGAAAGAAATGATATTTGAAGAGGTACTATATGTACCAGGCTTGAAGATAAATCTGCTCAGCTTGGGAAGGCTATGTGATGAAAATGGAGAACAACTGGCTCATCATTTTCAACCAGAATAGGAAGATTGTTGTGCAGGCTCAGTTGTCACAGAATAGAACCTTTAGGGTGGTGATGAATGCAGTAAAACACTGTTTTACTGCAACAAAAAATAGAGAAGAATGGTTGTGGCATCTCAGATTTGAGCACTTCAATTTTAAGGATTTATCCCAGCTAAGTCAAAAGATTATGGTGAGTGTCTTAGAAAAGGTTAAAATAACAGAGATAGTATGCAAAGAATGTGTCCAATGCAAGCAAACCGTGGGCAGTTTCCAGAAGTTCTTACCCCATAAGTTAGAAGAGAAGTTAGGGGTGGTTTATTCAGATGTTTGTGGTCCTATACAAATAGAGACACCTGGGGACAACAATTATTTTCTACTGTTTATTGATGATTGGACTAGGAAATACTGGGTTTACTTGATTAGGAGAAAGGGGGAGGTGCTGCAGGTGTTTCAGAAGTTCAAATGTCTTGTTGAGAGACAATGTGGGAATAAAATTAAAGTGTTGAGAACGGATGGTGGAGGAGAGTATACCTCTACTGAGTTGAACAGTTTTTGTGAAAAGGAGGGGATAATACATGAAGTTACCGCTCCCTATACACCACAACATAATGAGGCAATAAAGAGGAAGAACAAAACCATATTAAATATAGTTAAGTGTATGCTGAAGAGTAAAGGGCTGCCTAATTTCTTATGGGGAGAGGCTATGCTGACAACCACTTACATTCTAAATTTGTCTCCAACAAAGAGACTAGATGGCATCACACCTGAATAAGCTTGGACTGAGGTAAAACCAAATCTTAAGCATTTCAAAATATTTGGTTCTATATGCTACAAACATGTGTCTGATCAATTGAGAAAGAAATTAGATGATAAAGGGGTGTCTCTAGTTCTGGTGGGATACATTGGTACTGGAGGATACAAGCTATATGATCCTATATCAGGAACAACCCATATCAGCATGGATGTTGTAGTAGATGAAGCTGGAGTGTGGCAGTAGGAAACAATTGAGTAGGGAGCATCAACCATTGTCTTGTAAGATGAAATTGTTGTAGTTGAGTCAGATAGGTGCAGAAGAGATGACAACACTAGAAGGTCATCAAGGGCTACTCAATTGCCATATTTAAGAGACTATGACTTGTCTTATGATGTTACACTTACAACAGAAGACAATTTCGTTCATTATGCTTTAATAGTAGAAGCTGAACCAGTTGAATTTGATCAACCTGTGAGAGATGAGAGGTGGTATAAGGAAATGCAGGAAGAAATTGACTCTATTGAGAGAAATCAGACATGGGAATTGGCTGATTTACCTTCTAACAAGAAGCCTATAGCATTGAACCCACAAGGTGTTGTTGTAATGCACAAGGTCAAGCTGGTTGCTAAAGGTTTCCTATAGAAGGGTGGAGTGGATTATGGGGAATTTTTTACTCCTGTAGCCAGGGTTGAGATAATAAGGTTGGTGGTGTCTCTGGCTACTAAGTTTCACTGGTCATTACATCAATTAGATGTGAAGTCGGCCTTCCTGAATGGAAAAATTAAGGAGGAGGTATATGTTGTACAACCACAGGGGTTTGAAGCTAAAGGGTAACAAGGCAAGGTGTACAGGCTGAGGAAGGCTCTCTATGGGCTTAAACAGGCTCCAAGAGCTTGGAACTAGAGGATTGATGGGTTCATGAACAATATTGGGTTTGATAAATGTGTTTCAGAACACAAGTTGTATGTGCAGTGCTGCCAACACAATGGTAGTCCAGAAAAACTAATTGTATGCTTGTATGTTGATGACCTATTAGTCACTGGGAGTTGTGAGGAACTAATTTCAAATTTCAAAGCCCAAATGTTAAGGGAATTTGAAATGAGTGACTTGGGAATACTCAGCTAATTTCTTAGGATTGAATTCACTGAGACTGAGTCTGGAATTGTGATGCATCAATCCAAGTATGTTCTAGACCTATTGAAAATGTTTGAAATGGTGAATTGTAATGCTGCTAACACCCTAGTAGAAGTGGGGCTGATGCTTGAAAAGGAGCCAGAGGAGGAAGTTATAGATCCTACAGCTTACAGAAGAATGGTTGGGAGGTTAAGATACCTTTGTAACACTAAACCTGACTTGAGTTATAGTGTTGAAGTGATAAGCAGATACATGGAATGCCCTAGAATATCACATTTGAATGTTGCCAAACGTATCCTAAGGTATTTGCAGGGTATACACTCCTATGGGACACTACTGAAAGAGGTAAGGTTGGAAAAGAAGTTCAAATAACTTCTTATTCAGATGTAGATTGGTATGGTGATAAAATGGATAGAAGAAGTACAACATGGTACATTTTCTTCATTGAAGGGTCTCCTATTTCCTAGAGTTCAAGAAAAGAGCCAGTGGTTGCTCTATCATCATGTGAGGCCAAATACATAGCTGCTTGTGAAACTACGTGTCAGGTAGCTTGGATGGGTTCTTTGATGGAAGGATTGAAGGTGGAGCTAGCTGGAAGAGTCAAAATGCTTGTGGACAACAAGTCAGCCATAGATCTTGCCAAACATCCTACATTGCATGGAAGGAGTCAACAGTGGGAGGCTTGAAGTGGTACATTGCAGATTCAAAGATTAGCTTGCAGATATACTCATAAAAGCCCTTAAAGGTGAACACTTTCTGTCACTCAGAAAGTAGATCGGAGTTGTACGAGCGGAGATGAGTGAAGATCACTCAAGAAGGAGGTCAAAAACCTAGGGTATTCGTTGGAGAAGAGAAGGTTGCTCAGAAAAGGGGTTTTCCCGATTTTAATCGGTGAAAAACGTTTGTATGCTCGAAAGGAGGTGTTTTTATCGATTTCAATTGGTGAAAATTGCTCAGATTGAAGGAGGAAGAAGTTTCACCGATTCAATCAGTGAAAAGGAGTGTTTTTCTTCAAAAAAAAAAGGAATTTTCGTTGCGTTTAGGGTTTTTGTTTAAGAGTGTTGTGATAAGCCTAAACCAAACAAAATTAGTTAATGTTTTTCATGTATATAAAAGCTTTAAATCATACATTTCAGAATATACAAAAATTATACATTTCCTTGTGAGTTTTGTGTGTTCCTTGCTTTCTCTGTGTTCATCATCTTCATCTTTGTCCAGCGTGTGTGTGAGGAGTGTGCTGAGTTTCTTCTGGAACCCTAAATTGAGAGATCTTTTTTCTCTGACTTCTCTCTAAAATATTCAAAGTGTGTGTTTTCTCTAAAGTGACTTAATACCAAACATATATATATATATATATATTAAATTACATATTAATTTTTGAATCCATTCATTATAGTCATAAAAATATATTTAATATCGTTTAAGAAAAACATATTTTGTACATTACCAAAGTATGTATAAATGAATTTTATATGAACTTTCGATAAAACGAAATTTAATTTTATATAAATTAAAGGACTAAAACATACTTAATTTATAAACTTATTATTATCTTTTTGTATTATATTTTATTTTATATATATATATATATATATATATATATATATTTTAACAGTGTCAATTATTTAAAATGAATAAGGAAAGACAAAAATATATATATCAATATTTGATGAGAATGAAATTGATTTTAGATATTTAAATAGGATTTAATTTGAGTCTTATAGATAAAATATAAATACTATTATATATATTCATAACCTAATAAAAAATATCGTGAATAACGTTCTGAAAATAAATTGAGAGTATCAATTGAAAGAAAATGTCAAAATAACGTGCATCGAAATAAAACGATAAAGGAAATAACGGGGGATTATATTGACGGAGAAAACGTTACGGCGTTACTAATGATGATGTGTGGTGTGGGTCATTTCCCCCTTTTGTTTTTTGTTATGAATGCGATTTTTGAACACGGATTTATGAAATAAAGATAATAAAGAATCTTATCAGAACCTTTTTTTTTTCAACATACCTCAATTCATATCACCATTAATATATATATATATATATATATATATGGTTTATTTGGCATGGACATGGAAGGGAGGAAAAAAAGAAGAAAAAGGAAACATGAAGTAAGATTAACAAATTAACTATAAAGTTATTATTTTATAAAATTTAAATCATGTTAAAAAATAATTAAAAATTTTAATATTAATATATTAGAATAATTAATGACAAATTATATAAAAAAATTCACAAACCAATTAAAAAAATTAAAGTATAGTACAAACATTTACAAATGAAAATGAGAAGAAAAATTGAAAGAAAAATTAATAGATATAATTATAGCACACTTAACCTTTATTATGTTATATTGCTTAAATAATTCATCTTTTTATATAATTTATTTAGTATTTTCTTAAAGTTTGAAAAATGATCAAAATGGCTACAATTTTAAAAAATAATAAAATTAAAATCAATTTTAAATGTAGATGTGCAGGAAATATGAATCTAACTAAAATATTAAAGTATACAGTAATGTTTAGCACTAGTTTTAAAAAAATAATTTTAAATTAAATTACATTATGCAATATATAGAATGAATAAAGAGAAACGTAAGTAAAAGATTCATTATACATGCAGTTATTTGTGTTTATGAAAATTTGGATGAAGAAATACTGCAAGTATATGAATTGACCATTCTAATTAGATGGATTGCATGAAGAAATAGTAGTAAAGGTTTACATAATGGATTACGTTTTATGTCTCATGACATGATAGATTATGTGTTCCTTTTATACTATTCAATTAACTATTCAACATTTTCTAATAAGAAATTAATTACAAATTAACCACAAGAATAATTTATCATATTTTAAGAACTTAATTATTCTGTGTATTAATGAATTATTAAGATATAGCGTAATTTGTGTGCCAAAGAAAGAAACTAAAATTATAAAGTAATATAATTTATCATTGTGAAATTCGTATAATAATTATTGTTACTACCTTCGTTTTTAGACTTTTTTCATTATCCTTTTTAAAAGTTTAAAGACAATGATATTATAATTTAGTTGCTTTATTTTCTAACAAATATATCTTGGTCTTAATTTCTGATTATCCAACATCAATTAAATTGAATTTAGAATTGAACCGATGAATCCTTCGTATGAGATATTGGCACCGTGTTTCAAACGTGTGTACGGAATTCACACAACCTTAGCTTCCGCTAATAACTAAAATTCAAAGTTAATAACCAAAAAACAAAAGAGAAATTTTCACTGCCTCTTGTGGAGATAAATTTTAACCAAATAATTTTCTTTTAAGCTTTTTCGTTTTTTTTGTTTAATTTTCCAACCACTTTAAAACGCGGTCCAAATTCCGATTATCCCCAATATATAACCCTTTCATCTCCAGTTCAGAACCCTCATCCAATTTCCTTTCTTCTTCCTTTGATCCTTTGTCTCATTCCTCTCCCAAGTTTCTCACTTTTTCCCACATTCTCTCAATCTACTCTCTCGTTCCCAACTGGGTCCCAATCGTATTCGAATTTCGTTTCTGGGTTCTCCCAATTCGAAGTTCTGCACTTTCCTTTTTTGCAGTGGAATTTCTCGTTGTTGGGGGTGTTCAATTCCATTGTCTCTCACTAAAGCTTTCAACTTGGAGAGAAAGTGCCATACTTTTCGATTCAATTTGTTATTTGACAACTGGGTCTGTGATCTTCCTGTGTGTGGGTAAGCAAGGTTACGAAAAACTGTCCGATCGTGATTTTGGCTACAACTTAAAAGGTTCTTGGAGTTGCTATAACTGGTTGAATCTATCGCCTTTGTTCATAATTTCTCGTAGTACTAAGGATCGTGACGAAACTATAATTGCTGTTGAAAACCTTGAGTGTGAGAATGCGTACGACGGCAGAGTTTCAAGGTTCTGTTCTGAATCTTCGTGGGGTTCAGGTTCACTCCATGGAGGGTTCAAGCATGGAACAAGAGCTTGATTTGTTTCAGAAGCATGTGACTGAGCGGTTCCTAGAGCTATCTTCGGTTGAAAGCCGGGAATTGCTCTCTCTTTCATGGGTTAGGAAGCTACTGGATTCGTTGCTGTCTTGCCAAGACGAGTTCAGGGTGATTCTCCACAACCACAGGGATCAGGTGTCGAAGCACCCCTCCCTGGATCGCATGGTGGGTGAGTTTTTTGAAAGGAGTGTGAAGGCTCTTGATGTTTGCAACGCAATCCGTGATGGGGTTGAGCAGATTAGGCAGTGGCAGAAGCTGTTGGAGATTGTTATCTGTGCATTGGATCAGAAGAGGAGCATTGGTGAGGGCCAATTTCGCCGCGCAAAGAAGGCTCTTGTTGACTTGGCCATTGGAATGCTTGATGATAAGGAATCCAACTCCAGTGGTTCTATTGCTCATAGGAACAGGTCCTTTGGTAGAAACAACAACGGTTCAAGGGATCATCACCATGGCAATAATCAGCACAATTCCTTTGGGCATTTTAGGTCACTTTCTTGGAGTGTGTCAAGGAATTGGTCTGCTGCTAGGCAGCTCCAAGCCATTGGGAACAACTTGTCCCCTCCTAAGGCTAATGATATTGTTGCCACCAATGGCCTTGCGTTGCCTATTTACACAATGAGTTGTATTCTGGTGTTTGTTATGTGGGCACTTGTGGCTGCAATTCCCTGCCAGGACCGCGGGCTGGGGCTCCATTTCTCTGTTCCGAGGCAGTTCCTGTGGGCGGCTCCGGTGGTGGCGCTGCACGAGCGGATCGTGGAGGAGTCAAAGAAGAGGGAGAGGAAGAACACATGTGGGTTGCTGAAGGAGATTCACCAGATTGAGAAGTGTGCTAGAGTGATCAATGAGTTGGCTGATTCTCTGCAGTTTCCTTTGAGTGAGAAGAAGGGAGAAGAGGTTAGGCAGCGAGTGCAAGATGTTTCAAGGGTTTGTGAAGCCTTGAAAGATGGATTGGACCCTATGGAACGACAAGTGAGGGAGGTGTTTCACAGAATTGTGCGCAGCAGAACTGAAGGGCTTGACACCCATGGCAGAGGGTAAAAAGTAAAAAAAAAAAACACTGTTTGTTTGTTGATGCTTAACTCAACATTGCAATTTGAGATCATAGCCTGATTTTGCTTAGATGAGTGAAGTTTGTGAATGACTAAAAGATGACTAGGAGGATAACCAATGAGTGGTAAGAGGATATGGTGATTTGAATCGATGATCATTGTAATAGTAAGGTATGTAAAGGGAGGATTCTGTATCTATGAACCACAAAAAATGTATAGAATTTAGGATATTTTAAGTAGACCTTTGAGGTCTATGCTTTTTACTCTTTTCTCCATTTGTGCTCTGATGTGGCTTATTGTATAATCAGTTTTCTCAGTGTTTTGCTGCATCCTCATTATAGCTGATTCTGATCGTATGTGTAATTCAATACATTTTCCTTATATAGCTCCTGCACTTGCAAACATGTGGTTGCTGTGTTCTTTTTTGTTTCAGTAGTCTATATAAAATGTAAATACATTCTATCATTGTCATTATATTACATTTTTACATAAGAAATCTGATTCTACTCAAGAAATTTGAATTGAAGTATTGTAGATGAAAAAAATGAAGCGTGCTAAGTTTGTTCCTTCAAATTGAATATGCTTAGCTCCTCAGTTGTGAAAGATCATTTGTGATGGTCCCTTCGGCTACTCTCTCTTCACCGACACTTTCCCTTTATATTTATTGTGATGACATCTCTATCAGTCCACTAATATTAATATAAAGACGAGTGTCCTGATTTCCTAACTGTGTGAATGTGTGAAATTGATTACTGTAGCCATTCCAAATCCGTTTTTAGATCTTTAATAACCCAGAAACCAAAGGCTAACAAAATGGAGGTGAACATAGAAAATTGATGAAAAAACAGAGAGAACTTTATAGTGGCAGCTACATACAAAATGAGAAGTAATCAATCTATAAAAGATGAATTACTATGAAGTTTTTAGATGGGGTTTGAGTTCATAAAAAGAGTTGAGGTTGAAAAAGTTAGGAATGATCAAGGGTGTGTAATAGAGTAGAGAGGGAGAGAATGAGAGAGTTGAAGATGTAATTTGCAGGACTTATTTTTGTTGATCTATTATTTCTCTTTGCTTTCTATCAAATCAATCTGACTACATAATTTAAAAAATATGTATATATTTTTCTTAATTTATTTCTGTTCTGCAGAACAACTAAACTTTCAATCTTATTTTTTATTTATTTATCCTTTTTCTATTTTCATTCCTCTATACCAACCAAAACATGCATGTTTGTATATGTCATAATTGATGTGTTGAGAGTTTAGTGTCCAAAAGAAAAACGAACAAATGGATGTTCTGGTTTGATGTTATCTGCAATTTGGAACCCATGCTTGCCATATATTTGGTTATAGCACAGTGTTTTGAAGGACTTTGAGATTAATTAATTTTCTCAGAAGTTAATCACAATCAAATCAAATTGGAGAGGAAGCTTGACAAACTAAAAAAGCAAACTAAGGTATTCCAGTGTCATGCAAGGAATATAGAGAAAAAAAAAACCATTGCACTTAGTCTCATCTTTGCACATAAGAAAGATAATTTCTGATTTTGGAATTCATAATGACCAAGTTATTAAGACCATTTTGTCATTACTTCAAAATTCATCCTCTATCTGGCTTCAGAAAACATGTTCTGATGAAGATTCTATTCACCAATTTATTCCTATATATGCTATTTACTTACTCTACAAAAATGGAAAATCCATGAAGAAACATTCTAACAGATAATTCAAGTATTTAGTTGTGTTATTTGGACTTTTGTTCCTAGTATTTTATATTTAGATGTGACCACAGCTAAGTAGTGGTGTTCAAGGGATGAATCTGTCACAAGACTGAGTTTGATGAATCCATTAAGAGACTGTTTTCAGTCAAAGTTCATGAAGTGCTTTGACATTGACTAAGTCAATTATCATCTAGAATTTATTTTCTTTGGTAGATTATGACATTATTTCTTGGATCTGGTCAAAGGTGTGACTTCTTTATCAAAAGTCAATCTATTCTTTTGTTGCAGCATCGGGATTTGTACTTTGAAATAAAGTAAAATCACAGTTCTTCTGCCAAACGTTGTGGTCTCTACCATCTTTGTCCTTTTCTTTTTCCTTCTCAGTAAAATATGCTAAAAGTGATTGAATAGAGGTCAATAAGTGCGTTTCGACAGTTAAATTCGGTAAAAAATAAGTTAGTCCCTTACAAATGCAATTACGAAATATGTAAAAATTCTTCAGTGTTCAGTTATGTATTAGGTAAAATTTTTTATTTTTTTTTTAATTTTTTTACACAATAAGGATTTCAAAGATTAAATTTGGGATTTCATTTGTTTTGGAAAGGATAACATAAAATAATTTTTTGATTGTATATTTTAATATTGTTTTTTTTATGCTAAGATGATACGTCCATTAATCAAGAGTTATAGGTTAAAGGTATTCTAATACTAAAATTAATTTAGATGTAATAAGTTAAAATAATTAATACTATAATAAATGTGTGATAAAAACTCCAACAAATATATCTTTTTCTCGATGGGGGCAACAAGTCGACTTTAAAGGCCTCTTCCAAAACCTTGACCCGCGACACATTAAACAGACTGTAATTACTGAAGTGAGGTTCCTTTGATCGTTCTATTCTCCTAGACGATTTTTCGTATGATCCATTCTTGTCTCCTCTTGATGACTTTGCGTGCATATGCTTTTTGAAGTCCTTAATCTCCTTAACCTTTATGAACTAGGTCGCACGTTGCCTAAGTTCTTCCATATTTTCAACAGGCTTCATGCATAAACTACAGGAAAATGACCCTGGTCGTAGTGCCATTATCATATGGTGCATGGTCATGTGACACCCGGGCACTGACGAGGGCGGGGAGTGATCGCCGGTGCAAGAGGCATGAGGTGCAAGAGGCACAGACAAGGAGCGACTCCTGGCAGGCTTCGAGTGGAAGGGACACATGGATGAATCGAACATACACCGGAACGAGAAGGATCTAGAGACTGTATAGGTATGAGACTATATAGTTGAAGAATAGCTTAAAGGGATTGATTTGGCTATTTATATCACCAAATGCATTTGTTTTTCGGTAGCCTAACTCATAAGAACTCCATGGTTAAGCGTGCTTAGCCTGGAGTAATTTAGGGATGGGTGACCTTTTGGAAAGTTTTCCCGGAAAGTGTGCGAGTGAGGACAAAGCACGTTGGAAAGCCTCGTGGTGATGTGTGGGGGCAGTCAACATTCCCTGTAAGTTGACGTTACAAGTGGTATCAGAGCCTAGTCTCTCCCAGTACGGTGTGGTTTGAGGACGAACCATGCGGAAGCTGGTGGGCATGGATGAATCGAACATACACCGGAACGAGAACTCCATGGTTAAGCGTGCTTAGCCTGGAGTAATTTAGGGATGGGTGACCTTCTGGGAAGTTTTTCCGGAAAGTGTGCGAGTGAGGACAAAGCACATTGGAAAGCCTTGTGGTGATGTGTGGGAGCAGTCAATATTCCCTGTAAGTTGCCGGGGCGTTACAGGTCACATCAGGACTAAGGTTCCTGATTTGAAAAGATACTTTCCCGAATTGCTCCATGATGGGTCAACTAGTGGCAACTTGAGCTTAGAATCTTGATTGAATACTTGTGAAGTAGTTCCTAAAATAAGTTGGTAAAAGGGAAAACTAAGCTAGGACTTCTCCTTTCAAAGAGGTGGGAAAGACTCTTCCCCATATGGCGTCACTTGTTGTATACAACATCATCTGGTTTATGAATATGTTGATGTGTTTGTTTGAGTTAGTAGACCCACATACTAGTCAGATATAAACATCCTCTAGTTGTCAAGTAAAGGGGTCTCCATGATGCCCATAGTGAATGAGAGCAAGCTGGTTGTGTTGACTATTGCGACAAATAGGTAATGGTCTTTGCTTGCCCTGAAGCTTCTCACTTGAACTGTCCGGTTTGGTTCATCCTAATGCTGCTGGTCCCTAAAGGGTCGGGGTGGATGGCATGTGATCTTTACCATCTCTCTCCTGCCGAATGATCTCGTTCTTGGTTCGCAATGCCTTTGCATAATTTCCTTTGGATCCATCTGATTGTCCAAAGCTTCCTCTAGCATAACGTTACTTGCCATGTTCCTAGTTTTAAGAAGTTTTTGTTCGACTCCAAGGTGGGCACTAAAATGTTTCGGGTGTAGGGTCGAACATCTAATTAAAACAATTTCCTGATTGTGCATCCAATGTTGTCATTTATGTGCTAAGGTAATTTGTTCACCAACCAATCAAGGGGTATCTGCTAAAAGTGTTCTAATGCTAAAGTTAGCTTAAGTTGGATTGGTTAAAGCAGTTAATGTTACAATAAATGCATGATAAAAGTCTCAATTATTAGGTTTATCTTAGGAGGTGGTTCGGTGAGGAGATACATCACCAATGAGATCTGAGTCCAACCACATAAGAGATTAACATCACTCTCTACCTAAAACTTTAAGGCAATGAGTTAATAGGTCCTTACCCTTATATGGTACTCCACTTTCTCATTTCTATCCAATGTGAGACTTAGACTCACACTTGAATTCCTAACAATCTCTCCCTCAAGGGTAAGTCTCTTCCACATTGGTACACTCCACATCCAACAGAAGCATTTCTAACCACGAGTACCCATTCGTACTGTCATTCATCTTAACGGGACACACTTACTTGGAACCCTTACCAAACTTTCGATACAAGAACCATATTGTACTCGTCTAAGCCAGTCACCAAAGACCAACCATCGACTCTGATACCATTTGAGCTCAACCACATAAGAGATTGACACCACTCTCTACCCAAAGCCTTAATGTTTTGGATTGAGAGTGGTGTCAATCATTTATGTGGTTTGACTTAAGTCTTATTGGTGTTGTGTCTCCCCAACGAACCTCTTCCTTGATAATCCTAACATCAACAACCATACCTTTGACCTATATTTATAGGTTTTTCCACGAGCTTGTGTTTAAAATCAACCTAATTATGGTTCAATTCTCTTTAAATCTTATTACTTAGATGTTTAACTGATTCTACTCATGACGATCAATATTTTTCATGCTTAAGCGATCTATCGATGACACTATTACTCTCTACATGTATCAGTTAATGCATACATTATAATTAATTATTCGTTATTTTTAACATTAGACCAATTCTAGTGGTCAAATTGTTTCAATAAGAAAATACATTTTTAAGAAAATAATGGAAAAAAATAATAAAAGAAAAAATATTCAAGTGTATTATTTGTTTAAAAGAAAATGTCAAATTATGGTAATTAAAAAAAGACACTTTTTTTTCTTAAAAACCTATTATTTATAGATAATTTTACGTGAATTTTCGAGTGCATTTTCATTCTCTAATAGTAAGAGTTGAAAATATAATTCATATTAGATGAATACTATTTTAAAGATTTAAAAGATAATATACCTTATGGGTGATTATACTTTTTACATTATGAAGAGGTCTACTCTAACTCTAATTTTCTTGCTATGTTCTAATTGTAAAAAATTCAAAGGAATTATTCCACACTTAATAATTAAAGGTAATTTCTTTTTTTATTTTCATATTCTTTTATTTTTATTATAAATAATTTTTTATTAAACAAGTGTATTAATATTTAGTTGTAATCTTAAGAAAAAAAAGTGAATAACTTTTTTATTATTATAGTCTAATTTTATTATAAAATTATTGAAATAAAATCATTTTTATAACAATTTTGATTATATAAAAATCGTGTTAACTTGACATGACTTTATAAAGAAGAAGTCATGTTATACTGAAATGATTTTATTTTAACTAAAATGAAGTCATGTCATGCTAAAACAATTTTATTTTAATTGAGATAAAATTGTAATAAATAAGACTCTTAAGACAAAATCGTTTATACGTCTAAACGCTCTCAAGTTTTGAAGTTTAACCAAATAACATTAAACAAAATAAGAATCTGAAAATACCATAGGTAGAAACATGTTGGAAGTCACACATCGACTAGAGATAAGATCAATTTAGAGTATATAAGTGGATGCAAACCTCACCTTACAAGCTGATTTTGTGGGGTTGAATTAAGATTAAGTTCACTTCTTAACATGGTATCAAAGTCAGGTTAGAACATGTTCTACTCCCTATTGGGTTGTTATCAGACCACCCATTGATGTCTAGTCTCCTACTCGAGATGTATATACCTCAACGTGAACGGGGTGTGTTGGAAGTCCCACATCGACTAGAGATAAGGTCAATTTAGAGTATATAAGTGGGTGCAAACCTTACCTTACAAGCCAGTTTTGTGGGGTTGAGTTAGACTTAAGTCCACTTCTTAGCAAAACATGAGTATTAGGTTCAAAATTTCCAACAACACAAAAGCCTTAGGAAAACACTTAGGATTGTGGAAAACACATAAACACCTAAGTCAAGTACCCAGACGCAATGCTAAACGATTAATAAGTCAAAGCGTTTAAGAGAGTTATGCTAAATGCGAAAGCTATACTGTACCCATGGGGTATTTAGTTGAACTCTCGGGAAAACAGAAAAAGTGACACTCTAAAAAGCTTAAACCTAAAACATAAAATAAAATAAAATAAATTGTTAAACGCTCTTGCTCTAAAAAGGAAAAAACAGAAACAAAAAACGTTTACATCTGCTAGATGGTACCATGAGCTAAAACTTTTACTTCGTCCAACGGTGAAGTTCCTTCTTAATGCTTGACATCTTTAGAAGAAAAACTTAATTGTCAAACGCTACATCAACGGTAGAAAATGAAAAACACTTTTTTGTAATGAGCAAACATTAAATGACATTAAATGCTTAACGTTCAAAAACAACAAAGTGATAAGAGATAAGACATATTTTCTGCATGCAGAATCTACTCCATTCTTTGTAGATAACCTACTTTACACGCATCCACATGCTTTATTCAAAATATCAGAAGTGTACATGAAGAAAGAGAAGACATAAGAATCAAGGCTAAGAGCTCATTCTAACAGATTTTCTCCAACAGCCTTTAAATAGAAGAACACTCAAAGCAAGAATGAAGAGAATAACTTACAACGAAAATATTCATCTTGAGAAAAGCATTCAAAAGAGAAGCACGAAAGAGCTTAAGAAAAAGAGAATATATGAGAAGAAAAAGAAGTTAATCAATACTCTCGAGCTTCATTGTAAAATTTGCTTACGCTTGTAAGAAAAAGAGAAAAAGAGAAAAGAGAGAAACGCCTGCGAGTGTTTAGATTGTATTGTATTGTTCACATATCCTCTATGCGAGACTAATAGTCTAAACGACTAGTAAGCAATCGTTGATTGCAATTTTGAAGAGAATTAAAACACTTATTTTTGAACTCAATGTAGTTAATAAGGAATTCTAGGTAGTGTTGTCTAGTACTAGGAGTAGTTCTAATACTCAACTGATCTAGGGTAATAGAAGGTTATTCGCTGATCAGGAACACTAGGAGTGGTGCGAATACTTATCTAGTCTAGGGTAACAAGAGGTTATTCGCTGATTGAGGATATGAGGAGTGGTGCGAATACTCATCCAGTCTAGGATAACAAAAGGTTATTCCACTAATACAGTAAAGGAAAATGAATGAGGTTATTTTCGCTTATACGCTGCGGTTCTGCAACTGAGGCATATACAGGCGAGGCGAAAAGGGGTAGGCTTTTTGCCTCGATTCTCAACCGAGGCAAAAAGGTGTGTGCTTTTGCCTCGGTTCAAATAAGACCGAGGCAGTAAAGGGGTTTTTTCTTTTTTTTTTTTGTTTTCACCATTCGCCAGGTGAGTTGTTAGCCCTTGGCCGTAAATCATCAACGCCCACCGCTCCATCTCACACCACCATAATCAAAGGACGGTGCGCTCCCACCATCACCTACAAAAAATCAATCAAACACCACCACTCCTGCATATAATCAATCAAACATAAAACAACCAAATCGAAATCAGAAAAAGGAACGGAAGGAAGCTTCCTCCGTCGCTATAAATCAAAACGGAGAGAAGAAGAAGAAGAACGAGAACGACCACTGCGCCCTTGCGCCTCTGCCGCGTCTCCATCGCGCCTCTGTCGCGCCATTGATGATCCCTCCGCCGCGCCTCCATCGAAACAGAGAAGAGGAAGGAAGCATCCCTCTTGCCAACGAAATAAAATGGGAGAAAAGAGAGGAGCTGCACAACTTCTGTCTCTGTTCACGAAATTTAACCCTAAACACATGTTATTACCTCAGTTATTTTTTTAATCGAGGCAATAAGGGTCTACGGCCTCGGTTTTATAAAGAACTGATGCCTAAAATCTCTAAAAAAAATTTCAGCTATTTTATGTCTCAGTTATTTAGACAACCGATGTAATAAACCTTTGCGATAATTACAAAATTGCCACCGTGCCAGTTTAAGGCATCGGTTCTTTTTGAACCGAGGCATATACGTTTGCGATAATTACAAAAATGTAACCCACCAGTTTTAGGCATCGGTTCTTTTTGAACCGAGGCATATACGTTTCTAATAATTACAAAAATGTCACCACGTAATTTTTTTCTTCGGTTACAGCTAAACCGATGTCAAATGCGCGAGTTAAAATTGTACTAGTGTTCGTCGATTAAGAATACCAGGAGTGGTGAGAATACTGAGTTGTAATCTTGTTGAAGATTATAGCGGAACCCTCTTTGAATAGAGGAGAATGGACGTAACTTAGTTTGAGTGAACGAGTATAAAAATACCAGTGCAATTATTGTTTACTTGTGTCTAATTGCTTCTTTTATTAAAACCTACAGCTACATTTTATTTCTACATACAAGTAACTTTCGCACTAAACGATTCTCGTTTAACTAAGAAAGTTCTTATAAACACTACAGTGTATATTCTGAAGAACACGTAAAAAGGAAACTATCTTTCAAAATTATTTACAAGGTCGAACGCTTAAATACTTATTTAACAAATCTAATACTTGACGAACGTGCTATATTAGAAGAGTTGCGAATTTTTTTTTCATTAATATTATTTAATCCCTGTTTTTCTAAGGTACTTCAAAAACATCTTTTATAAAAAAAAATTAAAGTGATGACTTGTTAAAATGACTATAAATATAATAATTATAGAAAGTAACTTATGTTGATTATAAAGAAAAACAAGTTCATCAAATAACAATATTAAAGTAACTAAATATGAAATTGAAAAATATTCTTCTTAACTATTTTTTGAATAAAGTAAATGTTTTCTTAATTATAATATTTTTGTAACATGATTATAAAATATTCTTATAACATTTTCTTAAGAATATTTATAAAAAATGGATTCCTCAAGTATCTGACAAAAATATTCTTACATTAAGTTTCATGTTTATAAGTAAACAATCAATACATTTGAAATCCATTCTGTTAAGTAAATTTAATGATGTCGAGTTGTAGAAATCATTTCCCAAATCTTTCTATACTTTCTAATTATAATTATATGGGTTCATCTAATAATTCAAACATTACAAGCATACTAAATTGTATTAAATAATAATTATAATATTTTAATATATTAATAATTTTAATCAATTCTAATATTAAAGATAACTTTTTATATTTTTTTAGAAAATTAATTTAAAAATAATATATTTCGTCACATAACATTCAAATTATATTGCATGTAAAGACAGTGAAATTCAAAGAAAGTGGAGGAAGACAGGTGTATGCAGCTGAGAAGACTGATCGATTTTTGACGGTAGTATATAAGTAAAAATTTTAAAATTTAGTCTCTGCATGCAACTCTTCTCTCCAAACTTATGAGTTTTATTTTCTCCTCCTTCTCTCTACAAATTCTCTCTAAAAATTCTCACTTTTTCTTCAACTGATCATCAATCAGGTAGTGACTGAACTTTCCTAGTGTCAATAGCTTCTCTTTTCATCGATCAAGTTGTTGTTTTGGAGTTGTTAAGTTCAATTCCTTCGTCCTTTGAGGTTCCTACATTTTCCGTTACATGCAAGCACTGTTCAGCTTGCATGTGTTCATTCACTACTTCTCTGAATCTATTTTTTGTCTTTGATCCTCTCGTTCGTTCCTTTTCACCAATCAAAAATTTGTAGGCTGCCTTAGAAGTTAGTCACTTGCGGGTTAGGCAAGACTATGGAAGTGTAGAATTTGTCTGGTTCATTCGAGGTATGGGAAGCTAAATAATTTAACTTGTATTTTTATATATTTGAAATGAATTGTATGATTGATATGCATGTTGAATTTCTGTTTTCGATTGAATGTGAGGACTGAACTCTGTGAACTGGATTAAGGGAGTAATATGCAGAAAAAGAGTTCGGTTAGTGTCAATTTGAGGAAGTGAGAGAGTGAAAAGGAGAGTTTGAGGTTGGGAGTGATTTTTGGCAATGAAGTGAGTTTGAATAAGGCATTGTGACCTGTAAGAATCATTAAGTTGGCAAAAAAATGTATAAAAGTGGTAAATTCTGGTGTTCTTCGTAATTCTGCAGAATTTTGCAAAACACGAAGTGTACACAGTTGGTTGTTCGGTCTTGGTTAAGCGCTCGATCTTATACTAGCAGTTATGCTACTGTTAGCGCTCGGTCTTATACTAGAAGTTATGCTAGTGTCAGCGTTCGTTCTTATACTAGTATTTATGCTAGTGTTCGTCTCGGTATTATACTAGCATTTATGTTAGTGTTAGCGCTCGGTCTTATACTAGTAGTTATGCTAGTGTTAGCGTTCAGTTTTATACTAGCAGTTATGTTGGTGTTAGCGCTCGGTCTTATACTAGCAGTTATGCTAGTGTTAGCGCTCGCTCTTATACTAGCATTTATGCTAGTGTTAGCGCTCGGTATTATAATAACATTCGGTTTAGTCTCGGTATTCAACTTAGTTTTAGTACTCAATTTTAATATAATGTTAGACTTTCCCTAGTAGTCGGTCTTCGTTAGTGTTCGATAAATTGTTAGGTCTTGTCTGTTATAGACTGTTCGGTCTTGTCCTAGGGTGGTGAGAAATTGTTCGGTCTCCAAAGTTCACAGGGTTTTCAGCCTTATGAGTGAGTATATGATTGGTGAATGACATGCTATGTTAATTGATGAGGATTTATGTTTTCAAGTAATGTGGAAGAGAATTCCAAGGAGGAATGTCTCGTGGATGGTATTGGAATTGTAAAGTATGAATGTGGGTATCGTGCTAAGCTGGCGTTTATCCTGGTATTCTGTGATTACTCATTCTCAAGTAGAGAGTAGTAACTCATGTGTGAGAATGGCAAGAGGTCCTTTAACCTCAGGGTATCGAGGTAATCTTCGCTGGACTAACCTTATGGGGTAGCTTGATGGGGGTCTTACTATTTCACCACCACAAGTGCAGGAACGCCTGTAGCTACACATTCATACAATCCGGATGGTCAAATCAGGTGTTCGGTCTATGCATGAATTATGGTGTTCGGTCTATGCATGAGTATAGTGTTCGGTCATAACAACTTGAGTATTCGGTTTGTATATGCTTGCTTGTATTTGGTTTTGGTATGTTGTAGTGTTCGGTCTTGCATTGTTTGGACTTGTGTGAAATGTATGTATGTGTATACAATTAAATTACATTAGCTTATCCTTATTTCCTGTTTTGTCCATGTTTCCTGTTCGGTTCTTCTTTTGCAATGATCATCCTGTGGATGTAAGTAGTTAGAGAGGAGTGTTCGTTGGAGCAGGCATTGGATGTCGAGGACCTTGCTGTTTAGATTAGGACCATTCGTCATACCTCTAATCATAGTTTTATATTAACCACTCGGTCATAACTCTATCTTTGTAATAATCGTTCGGTTATCTACATAGTTTTGTAGTAGTATAAGAATTTTGTAAAGTTTTAAATTTTATGGTTATTTTGTAATAACTGTAAGGTAACTTTATTTCCAATAACTGTTTTATTATATTATTATATGATAACTCCTTTATATAGTTTTATGTTATATTTTTGGAATGTTACATCGTCCGAATTAAAAGAGAGAATACATTAAACAGACATAATATTAGTTTAAGAACTAGTATTCAAACTTTTTCTTTTTTCTTTTTCTTCTCAACTTTTGTATAAAAATTGATTAGGTACATATTACTTTAAGATTGAGTCTTTTCTAATTATTTTATAAACAGTCATTTTATTAAAATACATTTAATTGTCAATTTTAGCATTTATTTTTACTTAAAATTCACATTTGACACACTCTATAATTATAATGCATTTAATAAAATAACTTTGTCTACTATTTAAATAAACAAACCTCACTTGTTTCGGAATACATTGAACACAAATTATGTGTTTTGAATAGGTTTCGAAAAGTCTATTCCAAACTACATCTGTGATTTTAAATTAAGCAATGTAGGACGTTCTTAAATCATTGAACCATAGAATAAATTACATAATCCCTAAATATTCTTTGGATTCTTAATTGCGTAATTTAAAATATCGTTTTGAATTACAAAATGTGAAATATGGTTTTTAATTATGTAATTATAGTTTCTGTACCATAGGATACCCACTGTTCACCAACACACATCTGAACTGATGTCGACCGCTTGAAGATCAACCGCTTAATGTCGACCACTGTTCACCAACACACATCTGAACTGATGTCGACCACTCGACGTCCAACCGTTAAGTGTCGACCACTAAATGTCGACCACTGATTGTCAACACACAACTAAATTGATGTCGACCGCTTGAAGATCAACCGTTTAATGTCAACCATTGTTCACCACACACGTCTGAACTGATGTCGAACACTGGTATGTCGACCATTGATAGTCTATCGTTTCCGATTTAACTTCGAGCGCTTGGCAACTGTCGACTTCCACAGATCTTAGTATATATATGTCGATCATCTGATGATCGACGATTACTAAAAGATCGACTATTTGATGTCGACCACTGAGGATCAATTGTTCACGATTAGATGTCGATCACTTGGCGACAGACCATTTATGGTCTGATGTCGCGACACAAAATTCTCACACAAAAGTCAAGCGGTTTTGCAGATACGAACAAAAAGACACTGTCACCGCGAATCAGGGAAATAAACTGATCCAGGCAATGATAAAGGTCTTAATAATGGCTAAAGCACTAGAGGTGGAGGGACCTACCACTCACGTTTGCTGCCCACTTCCATTAGATCCAGGTAAGAAGTAATGGCAAGCACTAAAAGTGGAGGGACCCACCATTCACTTACTGCCCACTTCCAATAGATCCAGGTAACGGGTAAAAGGGAGGGGGCAGGGAGTTTTCAGGATTCATTCACTTTTGAACTAAAAAATACATAGACAGGGAGAGTTCTGATCTAACTTGAGCGTCGGAGTGCCTTTTTCAGGTGCCCAGCCCGCTTTCCTCGGAGGATCAACAACGTCGAAGGCAAGATAGCATGGAAATGGTCTGATCAGAAGCAGGAATCCAGGATTGTTAGGTTGATATTTTGGTCCCCATACCTCATACCGAAACATTTTGGCGCCGTCTGTGGGGAATGAGATTGGAAAGCCCAACTACGACCACCGGAACCATGGACGATCTTAGCACTCGAGAGTTGATCCAGCAGCTGCAGACACAGATCGAGGCGCAAGCACAAACTATACGGGAGCAGCATGAAATCCAACGCAAGCAGACGGAAGAGCTGGCAGCACTGAGGGCGCAACAACCACCGCCAGAATTGTCAGCCTCTAACCGGCATGACAATAATGAAGGGAGCCATCATGGAGGGCCATCTGATCCCTTAGCTGGGAGAAAAAGGGGACCTTCCTCTGTGCGTATCACCAATATGCTCCCATTCACAGATGCCATCATGCAAGCACACATGCCGGATAAACCTCCCCCGGCTTTAGACCGTTATGATGGTTCCGCCGATCCTGACAATCATATGCGTAACTTTATAGACTCCATGGCGTTCTACACCGACAGCAATCCAGTCATTTGCAGAGCTTTCTCCTTATCTCTTAAGGATGATGCCTTAGAGTGGTTCCACACTCTTCCAGGAAATTCAATAGATTGTTTTGCAACAATTGAGACTCTGTTCCGAAAACAGTATGCAACCAATAAAAAACCGGAGATGACTGCGGCTGAGCTGGTGAATACCAAGCAGGAGAAGGATGAGACGTTGAGGTCGTTCATGCAACGATACAATGAAACCGCCCGGCGTGTGAAGAATATCAATCACACCTTCATCATCAGCAATCTACCTTCGTGTTTAAAGCCGGGGCATTTTGCAGAACAACTATATGCTGACCCTCCCGCATCTTTAGAAGATCTGCAATCCACCATTGCGAAGTTCATTCGCATTGAAGATCTCCGGAATTCGCGGAAGAAGCAGCAACAAGATACCTCCAACCATGACGCCAAGAAGCCATTCAAACGTCCCATCAACGATTATAAACCGGATCGAGCACCTCGAAAAGAGCTGGGATGGATATCAAAATATGATCATTACACCACCCTTAACGCACCAAGGGCGAAGGTGCTCGAAGAGGCATTACAGGCCGAACTCTTAACCGTACGACGAAAGGCCACCCCAAAAAATGCGGATAACAGTAAAGCCTGCATATTCCACATGAATCATGGGCACGACACTGAAGAATGCAATATGGTGAAGGACAAACTGGAACGGCTTATCCGGGCAGGATACCTCCAAAATTACGTTAAAGACAGAATCTCCGCCAGAGCCACCGCTTCCCCTCGAAAAGGTCCTTTTCGACAAGGCCCCGAGCGATCGCCTCCCAGAGTCGAACGACGACACAGGAGATCACGTAGTCTGCCTCGACGGATAGAACGGGAACGTTCAGTCCGAGGTCGGATCGACACCATATCCGGTGGATTCGCCGGGGGGGGAGCGTCCTCTTCAGCCAGGAAACGCAGCTTGAGGAATCTAAAATCAGTGCACATGGTCAACCGACAACCCCGGTCGATCCCCGATATTACGTTCACCAACGCAGACTTCCATGCACCCGACCCTGACCATGATGACCCCATGGTTATCACCGCCAGCATAGCTCGATACGATGTCAGTAAGGTTCTAATTGATCAGGGAAGTTCAGTCAATATCCTGTTTTGGTCAACCTTTAAAAAGATGGACCTATCCGAAGACCTCATCGCCCCTTTTAATGAACAAATTGTAGGTTTCTCAGGAGAAAGAGTGGACACCCGAGGATACCTCGACCTACGAACACGACTCAGAATAACTCTAGAAGCACCAGAACTCAGAATTCGATTCTTACTGGTCGATGCCAATACTTCGTACAACGCTTTGATAGGACGACCCTGTCTAAATGCCTTTGGGGCAATCGTGTCGACCCCTCACCTAGCCATGAAGTTTCCTACGGAGCGCAGCACCATTTGCACTGTAAAGGCAGATCAACGAACAGCTCGACAGTGTTATGTTGCGGGATTGAAACTCTCCCCTCTTGTACCCATGAGAAAGTCGAGAAGGGCTGATATAGCGGCCATCGAATTGGACCCGCGAACCAATACCGAGGACCGTCTCCATCCTCAGGGCGATGTCAAACTCCTTCCGTTAATGAAGGACCCGAACAAAACTACGACCATTGGTGGGAACCTGGATTTTAACGATGAACAAAATCTGGGACGTATATTACGAAATAACGCAGACCTGTTCGCTTGGACAGCTGCTGATATGCCAGGAATCCACCCTGGAATCATGGCACACAAGTTGTCCATCTTCCGAGAAGCACGACCCGTCACACAAAAGAAACGACGGTTCGGGGAAGAGAAACGTAAAGCCATCCAGGTCGAGGTGGAAAAGTTGATGAACGCCCGGTTCATCAAGGAGTTAACTTACACCACCTGGTTGTCGAACGTAGTTATGGTCAAAAAGTCTAGCGGCCAGTGGAGAATGTGTGTCGATTTCACCGACCTCAACAAAGCATACCCCAAAGATTCATATCCTTTGCCTAGCATAGACCGCTTGGTAGACGGAGCGTCCGGTCATGCAATACTCAGTTTCCTCGACGCGTACTCGGGATACAACCAAATCCCCATGTACGCACCCGACCAGAGCAAAACAGCCTTCATCACTGAACAGGCTAATTACTGTTATGAAGTAATGCCATTCGGTTTGAAGAACGCAGGGGCTACCTATCAACGTCTGATGGATAAAGTCTTCCATCAACAGATAGGACGTTGCATGGACGTCTATGTCGATGACATGGTAATCAGAAGCAACTCCATGGAACAACACCTGCATGATATAAAAGAGGTATTCAGCCAAATCAGCAGGTATAACATGCGTCTCAACCCTTCCAAATGTACTTTCGGGGTACCAGCAGGAAAATTCTTGGGTTTCATGCTTACCAGTCGAGGCATCGAAGCTAATCCAGATAAGTGCAAAGCCGTGCTCGACATGACTTCTCCAAAAACTCTGAGGGAGGTACAACGTCTGGTAGGGAGGCTCACAGCCCTGTCTCGCTTCATACCGAAACTAGCCGAACATATCAAACCCATTCTGAAGAGTCTAAAAAAGGACACCACGCAACACTGGAATGACGATTGCGAGACCGCATTCGACAAGGTCAAACATATACTCACTAGCCCTCCCATTATGGCTCGACCAGACGCTGGATCCAACTTATTATTATACATTGCGGCATCCCATCAAGCCGTAAGCGCTGCCTTGATACAGGAGGTTCCATCATTCAAGCTTATATACTTCATCAGCCGTACGCTACAGGGAGCGGAAGAGAGATATTCTCAGATCGAGAAGATCGCATTGGCCCTCCTTACGGCTTCGCGTCGACTCCGACCATACTTCCAGAGCCATCAGGTAACAGTTCGCACCGATCATCCTATTGCTAAGATACTCCGTAAACCCGATTTAGCAGGACGTATAGTCGCTTGGTCAATAGAACTGTCAGAGTTCGGTCTCCGCTACGAGCCAAGGGGATCCATTAAGGGTCAACATTTGGCAGACTTCGCCACCGAGTTAGTACCCCCACCGGGAAGTTCAACAATAAAATGGCTCCTCAGCGTCGACGGATCCTCAGACAAAAGGGGAGGAGGAGCCGGTGTTCTCTTAGAAGGACCGGATGGCTTAATTATAGAGCAAGCCATCATGTTCAAATTTCATGCCAGCAACAATCAAGCAGAGTATGAAGCCTTAATTGCTGGTCTATCCCTGGCTGTCGAACTCCAGATTACTTGCCTAGAGTGTCGGATGGATTCGCAGTTGGTTGTCGGACAGGTTAACGGAACTTATCAAGTCAAAGATAATCAGTTGTTGCGCTATTTCCACAAAACCCAGACCTTGCTTCACAACTTCACAGAGTTCAGCATCGTCCATATACCCAGGGAGCAAAACGCAAGGACAGACATCTTGTCCAAATTAACTCACTCCAAGGAGCGAGCACAGTTATCTTCAATAATTAAGATGACGCTAGACCACCCAGTTGTGGAAACACTCGCCATCGACATGTCGACCCCCAAAGTAGATTGGCGTCTAAAAATCAAAGATCTCATGATGAAGCAAGAACAAGGAGAAGATATTACAGTGACCGACTCCAAACGCATTGCACGTTTTGTGTGCATAGGCGACGACCTTTATCGCCGTGGGCACAGCTCTCCCCTGTTGAAATGCATATCCGAGGAAGAGGCCGACTACGTTTTACGCGAGTTACATACAGGGATATGTGGATTCCACTCGGGTAAACGAACACTCAAGGCCCGGATTCTTCGCGCAGGATATTACTGGCCCACGATCGACCACGATTGTGAAGAATTCGTAAAGAAGTGTGTCTCCTGCCAAGCACATGGCAACGAAATTCACGCACCGCCAGAGGAATTGCACGGCATTGTCGCCCCATGGCCGTTCGCTCAGTGGGGTCTCGACATAGTCGGACCATTACCACCTGCCAAAGCACAAAACAAGTTCCTCCTTGTTGCGGTCGATTACTTCACAAAGTGGATAGAAGCCGAACCACTGTCCGTCATTAGCGCCCAACGGGTGCAGAAGTTCATTTGGCACCTCATCTGTCGGTTCGGCCTGCCGCAAAAAATCATCACTGATAATGGTCGACAATTCATCGAACGTAAGTTAGAAGAATTCCTTAACAGTTTGGGCATCAAACATATCACCTCATCAGTCGAACATCCACAAACGAATGGCCAAGCCGAGGCCGCGAAGAAGGCCATACTCACTGAATTGAAGAAGCGACTCGGCGAAGCTAAAGGTTTGTGGGTAGAGGAGCTGCCAGAGGTCTTGTGGGCATATAGATGCACTCCTCACGGATCCACAGGAGATACGCCATTCAACCTAACTTATGGCACCGATGCAATGCTCCCAGTCGAGGTCGGAGAACCTTCATTAAGACGAAATATCACAGATATGTCGCTCAATGAAGAACAACTACGAATAAACCTCGACATTCTTCCTGAACGTCGAGAGATCGCCATCATCCGGGCCGAGGCACAAAAGAGAGTGCTCAGTCGCCGTTACAACAGCAAGGTCAAACCCAGATCCTTCAAAATCGGCGATCTCGTGTGGAGAAAACGAGGAGAGGCTAGGAAAAATCGCACACACGGTAAGCTAGCCTCCAATTGGGAGGGCCCTTTCCGTATAGCCGAGGATATGTCTAATGGCGCATACCGCCTCCAACTTCTCGACGGGCAGCCCATTCCCAACACATGGAATGCTACTCACCTCAAATTTTATTTTAGTTAGCATTCATCTCTTCAATGGCATATCGTTCACTTTAGTTTCAATTGAAAATATACATTGCGCTATCATTACTTTTCCATTTCTTCTATACTTTTATCTATGTCGAATTCAGGATCGTGATCTCCCACCCAAGGCACGACCGCTTTTCAAAAAACGTGGAACTCCTAAGACTGGTAGATGTTCACCCTCGAACACCCAGTTCTCTCGGGACATACTCCCACTGCTAGATGTTCACCCTCGAACACCCAGTTCTCTCGGGATACACTCCCACTGGTAGATGTTCACCCTCGAACACCCAGTCTCCTTGGGATACACTCCCACTGGTAGATGTTCACCCTCGAACACCCAGAATTCTCATATTTGGATCTCATCCTCGACGACTGTACTCGACATTATTAAAACGTTCGACATCAACGTTCAACTGATAGCTCGACAGTCGATCATTATCTGCAACATATATTCATTCGATATAATTATTCAATACATTGGCTTCAACAGAGAAAATTTTCAACATCAGTCAACACATGCAATTTGGAAATCAAACATCAACAATCTCAAAATTTTCGAATATCATCAAATTTCAAATATTTAGACAAACACAATTGTTTAAATTTACACACCCAGGAAAGATCCTAATCTGTTACAATATTTTCAGTACGGCCGACAACATCAGCAGTGTTCTCGATAGCCGGTCCTACTGCCGCTGCCGCTTCTTCAACCTCTTCTTCTCCCATGAAGGCGTCCCCTGGGATTTCACTGAGAGGCTTTAATTCGCCTTCATACACGTCCTTCTGGTCGTCAAATTCCATTCCCTTGGTCGACACCTTAAGCAGATGGCCGGCTTGTCTCAAAGCCTTCCGGAAGCCCCTAGTATGTTCAAGCATTACTGCATCCTTCAGATCTTCCACAAGATCTTTGTTTTCCAGGGCTTCCGCACGCCACTCATCCCTCTCCTTCATCAGGGTTGCCATCTCCTTCTTGGCCTGTTCCAACTCAGCCTTAGCCTTCTTGGCTTCTACCAACTCAGATGACATTTGATCGAGTTCCTTTTTGAGAGCTTGGCCAGCATTACGGGTATCATTTAACAACCCTTCAGCCTCTTTCAAGAGTTGCTCCGATCGCTTCTGCCTCGACTCACAAACAGCATGAGTCTCAACAATTTCTTTATGTTGAGCTTTTAACTTCTCCAGCTCAGCCCGAAGCAAACCTCTATCAGAAGCATATGCCATATGCCAAGTCAACATATGGACCCGAGCCGACATCTCAAGCGCGGCATCAGCAATTTGCTGCTCGCTCATATTTTCTATGATCGCCTTCTCTGAGCTGTCCAGGTTGAGCTCAACCTTATGGCCCATCGTGAAGGAGGAGTCCCACACACCAAGAGGAATCGGACGCCTCGGCTCATCCGCTACCTCTTTTTGCTTTTTCGACACTGCACCGCTAGTGTCGACTGCTTTCACTTTCCTTTTCCGAACCAGAGGTTGTTCGACGACTGTTGCCTCATCAGTCGACAACGACACCACCACTGGAGCATCTTGTTGCGGTTGTGTACGTTGGGGGCTGGCGGTACGTACAGAAGACGATTCTAGGCGAGTAGCTTCAGCTTTCCTCTCGCCGCCGATGGATTGAAACCAATTTATGCCACGCCCTTTCCTTCCCATTATTTCTGCAAAACAAATTTCAAACCATAATCAGCAACGCCAAAGTAACTTGCAAATATATCGAGCAAAGACACATACCAAACACTCTCGCATCAGCGTCATCAAACTCAAGGCAGTTTATTAGCTCACGAGACGAAAAGGGACGGGGCAATGAGGTCAACACATTTAGCGCCTCTAACTCTTCAATGGTCATCTTGTCTTCGGGTCAAGAGGTGAATCTCAGCGGATCTTGAGTCCAATACAATGGGAATTTGGGACTCCCATCACCACTGAAAAAATATCTCTGCCCGGCTTGGGTGATCGACACCTTAAAAAACTTATCTTTGAAACCCCTATACGACTGCAGATACAGCTCTAAAAGAGCATTACCCGGTTCGGAAATCAACGACACCCACCCCCTCTTCTCAACAGGACGACACCTAAAGAAGTGCAGAAACAACCCAACTGTTGGTCTAATTCCTATCACCCGACATAAAATAGCGAATGCTTGCATATATGCCCAACTATTGGGATGCAATTGACTGGGGGCAACATTCAAGGTCCGCAACACATCCATTTGAAAGAGGGAAAACGGCAATCTCAAATACAGGTCATAAAAGGGGGAACCATAACAGTAAAAAAACTCGCTTGGAGAGTTCTCCCTACCATAACAGACCCTCTCATCTCCCCGACAGGCCACCAACTTCACACATGATTGATACCCTAGGGTTCTCAAGATACAGCTATTCTCTATCCAATTATCTAAAACTGCCCTACTCCTAAACTGACTCACGAGTCCCTTCACTTCACTCGCGGCCCAATCATATTCATCACCGCTAATCGGAGACATCAAACGTCCCTCTGGACCTTCACTCATAACATTCCCATAAACAAAAGCAGCTTCACCGTAAGGAACGGTGGTCACTTCAGGACATTCCGCCGCAGAAGACGGTTCCGGCATACGAACACCAGCGTTATGCCCACTCCCTTCCATTATCAGAACTAAACACACTAAGACGAATTAGAAGGTTACCTGGTAAATTACTGAATCAGTACAATCAGAGGTTTGGCGATGAATCCCCTCGCACACAGCACACAATACTCAATTCTGTTTTCCCGAAAAATGGTTAACTCCCCCTCAGAAGCGTGTTGAAGAAGCTGGGAGGTCAAGCGTCAGCGCCGTTCGATTCTTCTTAATCCAACGGCTGCCCTTCCGCGTCTTTTCGTTACCCGAAGAAAGCGGGAAAACCCTAAAAATCTAAACGTCAAAACGGTGCGTATCGAGACCCCGAAATAACTCATTACTCAACGTCCTTTAGTAAACACGTAAGCGACACTTACGCTTATTTACTAGGACTCGGGGGGCATGTACCATAGGATACCCACTGTTCACCAACACACATCTGAACTGATGTCGACCGCTTGAAGATCAACCGCTTAATGTCGACCACTGTTCACCAACACACATCTGAACTGATGTCGACCACTCGACGTCCAACCGTTAAGTGTCGACCACTAAATGTCGACCACTGATTGTCAACACACAACTAAATTGATGTCGACCGCTTGAAGATCAACCGTTTAATGTCAACCATTGTTCACCACACACGTCTGAACTGATGTCGAACACTGGTATGTCGACCATTGATAGTCTATCGTTTCCGATTTAACTTCGAGCGCTTGGCAACTGTCGACTTCCACAGATCTTAGTATATATATGTCGATCATCTGATGATCGACGATTACTAAAAGATCGACTATTTGATGTCGACCACTGAGGATCAATTGTTCACGATTAGATGTCGATCACTTGGCGACAGACCATTTATGGTCTGATGTCGCGACACAAAATTCTCACACAAAAGTCAAGCGGTTTTGCAGATACGAACAAAAAGACACTGTCACCGCGAATCAGGGAAATAAACTGATCCAGGCAATGATAAAGGTCTTAATAATGGCTAAAGCACTAGAGGTGGAGGGACCTACCACTCACGTTTGCTGCCCACTTCCATTAGATCCAGGTAAGAAGTAACGGCAAGCACTAAAAGTGGAGGGACCCACCATTCACTTACTGCCCACTTCCAATAGATCCAGGTAACGGGTAAAAGGGAGGGGGCAGGGAGTTTTCAGGATTCATTCACTTTTGAACTAAAAAATACATAGACAGGGAGAGTTCTGATCTAACTTGAGCGTCGGAGTGCCTTTTTCAGGTGCCCAGCCCGCTTTCCTCGGAGGATCAACAACGTCGAAGGCAAGATAGCATGGAAATGGTCTGATCAGAAGCAGGAATCCAGGATTGTTAGGTTGATATTTTGGTCCCCATACCTCATACCGAAACAGTTTCAAATTTCATAATTTAAACCATGATTTTAGATTACATAACATAAATTATATTCTAGATTCTACAAACTAGAACTATATTCTAAATTTTGTAATTTAAAACCATAACCTAGACTTAATAATTTAGAATTATACTTCAAATTGCATAATTTAGAGCTACGTTTAAGATTTTGCAGTTTAGAATTATATTTTTGAATTATGTAAGTTATAATTATTATTTAAATTAGTTAATCATAAATACAATTTAAAATTGATTATGAGATGTATTGAAAAAAGTAGTGATGTTTTTTTTAGGAGAAGAAAGGAGGGGATGTAGAAGAAAATGACTCATAAGAATAAGATGATGAGGAGTGGAATATGGTTTCCTGCACCCCATAAATTTCTTCCTGCACCCATCAATTTTTTACAATGACATATTACTTTTGTAGAAGTGACTTCCGAATTATTAATTCTGGGACAGGTTTTTCAAAACAGGATTTGTAGAATTTCTGGAATGAAATATTTGGAAACAAAATTTTCTACACGAATTTTTGAAATGAGATTTTCAAAATAAAATTTTCGGGTACACGTAAAATATATTACTGATTACGTTTTTCGAAATATATTTCTGCAACAAATTTTGTAGAATACATATAATAGTCTTGGGAATGAATTTTTCTAAACACCCCTATATGTTTCGGATTGAATATTTCTGAATACATGAAATATTTTCCAGAAAAAACCATTCCGGAATGAGTTCTTTTAGCATTTTTTGTATCTTTATGTGATCCGGTGGTGACACCAGCAATGAGATAATGATAATGATGGTGTGATACAATGATAAGGGTATTTAAGTATTTTCCTTGGATGGTGTGTGCAAGAAGAAATTTGATAAGATGCACGAGCCTACCAATTTGAGTGAATCTTCCTACACCTCCCTCACCTCACCCTGCACCTCCAAATTTACTTGTTTGTCCTTCATTTAATAAAAAGTCAAAACAGTAATTAATGAATTTAATTTTTTTAACCTCCAACCATTTTCCTAACTCCCAACCACAAAAATACTTTATACTTTTATATTATTTTGATACCTAGTATAAAAAAAATCTTTTTAACTAGTATAAAAAAACCATTTTACATTAGTATCTACTGGTTCACATTAGTATCTACTACATTAGTATCTACTGCTTATAGTGTCAATAAACCATTTTACATTAGTATCTACTAGTATAAAAAAATCATTTTACATTAGTATCTACTAGTATAAAAAAATCATTCTACATTAGTATCTACTAATATAAAAAAATCATTCTACATTAGTATCTACTGGGTATAGTGGAAATGAAAAAACATTTGAAAAAAAAATAAACATTGAAAAAAATATATCATAACCAATATATATGACAACAAGACAAACAGAGATTTCAACCAGACATTCAAATCAAAGCCAAGCCTATTCTGGAGATCACATATATTATTATGAATAGATAGATATTTAATTAAAAAACTAAGTCTCAAAACCCCTCGCCGCAGATCGAAGTCTGACGCTCCTTGCCGCAGATCGAAGTCCGGCGCTCCTTGCCGCAGATCGAAGTCTGGCGCTCCTTGCCGCAGATCGAAGTCCGGCCTCTGTTCTCCTTGCCGTAGATCGAAGTCCGGCTTCTCCTTGCCGTAGATCGAAGTCCGGTGTGCCTCGGTTATATGTGTGCCGCAGATCGAACTGCGGTTTGTGCTTACCGCAGTTCGAACTGCGTTTATTCTGATCCTTTTCTCTAGCGAGCTCTCTGAACACGACCCACGCAGCACATAACAGCAAACAAATATATTACAGATTACACGAAGATGGTACTAACCTGGACGCCAGCTCAGATCTGTGAGGAAAACAAACGAGGAACGCGAGCAAAGCACCGTGGGATGGCAGAGACAAAGGACGGAGAGAAAAAGAGGGAGGAAGGAGGGGGTGTAGGTGTAGGGTTTCACTGCTGTGTGAGATGCGACAGGGAGTGAGATGCAGAGGGAAGAAGAAGAGGAGTTAAAGTTTTAGGGTTTAAAGTTTTACTAAACTTTTTAACCACAATATTTTTCTCTCTCTTCGTTGACTGATAAGGGCACACTTTGGAATTATAATTTTTTTTGGAGGTGCAGGACGAGGGTGGTGAGGTACAGGGAGAATGACTCACCAATTTTCATATCCCATGATTATGCTTAGTGTATTATATGGATTGACGGGTTTACGCGAATCCATCGGTCAATCACTTAATAAATCAACTTTAAAGTCAATCGAATTGTTGAATACAACTATTATTATGACTATTTAGTACGAAGAACTAGTTTTTTTTTATTCATAACTTAGGCATATGAGATCATTTGGAGAGAGTAATTCAATGGATTTGAAGAGATTGAAGATAAATTTTTTGTTGTTTGTTTGAGTGGATTTAGAGGTAATTGAGGGTAGATTTGGAAGTAAAGTTTGTAAGAATTAGTGTAGGATTTAATTGATGTGACATATTTAAAAAATTTGTTTAATAGGTAGAAATTAAATATTACCAAAATGTCTCTAGTTATTAAAATAATATAAAATGATATTTGTTAATGTTATATTTAATTGTAAAAATGTTTATAAAGAGTAAAAAATTAATCTTAATTATTAAAATTAATTTTAATATTGTACAAAAATTTTATTTTAATTGTAGTATTTTTAATTGTAATATTTTTGTAATATTATTTATGACAAACCGGTATGATTTTATTTGTTATTTTATTTGTAATATTATTTATTTTATCTTTAAGTTGTATAATTATTTTGCTTAATCCAATTAATCTATCTTTAATAAACAAAATTATCTATATTAAAATTCTAAAAAGTATTTATTCTATATACCTATGTTTCCACTTATTTATCTAAAAAACAATTTAAAATCTACTTTAGTTACCTTTCTGGATTTTAAAAATTGACGAGATTTTACAGTATTTTTCATTCATCAGAGGTGAAGAAGAATTGAGAATCTATGTGATGGAAGGGGAAGAAGGAGGAGGCATAAGTTGATTACAAGACCAAATCTGGCACTGCCTGGAGCCACTCCTATCTCAACCAGAAGCCATGGCATCCTCTCTCTTATCCTAACCAACGCTGCAAGTGGATCGCCGAACAAACCCACGCCAATCGCCAACGCCGCATCGAAGATGTTTCTCGCGAGGTAAGTTTTCTGTTATTCCTGCCTTTCCACCGCAATTCGTCCTCCAATTAATTACTCTCTGTTTTCGATTCCAGTTTCGCGCAGGAGCAGGAGTTCTTTGTACGCGTGGAATCAAATACTAGGTAATGGTAACCGAATACACCTTGCCTTTGTTGTTCTTCATGGGGCTAGAACCGAATACAGGTTCTTTGGAATCGAATACAGCTTGCCTTTGGTGTTCTTCACGGGACTGGAACCAAATAAATGCCCCTTGGAATCGAATGCGCTTTGCTCTTCTTCATCTTTTCCAGCTTCAAACACTCGTTTTCTTCATCAACCACTTTCTTTTTCATCTTCCATCAACATTATCTTCTTCATCTACCACCAACCTGCAAGGAAAAAACAACAAATACTTCTAAACAATCATACACTCATACTAACCTCATCACATTGCAGCAGCGTAACTGTGTTTTTATTTTAAACAATGCAACTGGAATCGATTTGAATTTACTTATATCCCATTATATTAAGGTGCCAAACAACTGGAATTAGTTTCACATGGAGGGGACACTTGTGATTTTTTGGAAAGGATTCCTCCAAATCTCACCACATTCGCGGGTGAGTGAAGAGTAGAGTCATTCCGCTTTTATCTTCAAATCCGTTTGCGTATTTCTTCTTATGCGAACATGACATTCATCTCAATTCATCGCTCTCAAAACTGAATAAACAGTACTTTCCGCTCATACAAACACAGACTTAAAATATCGAAGTATCTTTAGGAAGTATTCACCATGTAGTTTTTTTTGAAACTCTTTCAAGTTTTTTAATATTTTTTTATTAGGATTTGTATATTTATTTTTCTTTTAGTTTTATAGGTATTTATTATGTTTTAAGTATAATGGTGCCGTTTGATTTTTCAGTTAGAATTGAAACTTCAATCCTCATGATGAATATAAAAACTTTGAATGCCTAAATTTGGGTTGCTAAAAGATACCTTTTTTCCTCTCCTTGTAAGTGTGAGAAAAAAAAAGTTTCTAAATAATCAATGAAAGAAAATATGTGAATTTGAAAATATAATTCTAGTGTGCAATTTGAAATTAAAAAAAAAGTATTTTGAGTTGTTTAATCTTTAAATATATTTTTAAATTTAAAAATTTAATTTAAATTATAATCTATAATGTATTTTTTTAAGTTTTATAATATAAATATATATTTAGAATGTATAATCTAAAATGTATCTTAAAATTTGAAAATATATTTTGAATTTATGTAATTTATATATTTGAAATATATTTTCACATTTATATTTGTGCATTTCATAACAAGTTTCTAAATTCTAAATTCTAGAAATGTAAAGAATGAAGATTTTAAGACTTTTCCAACGTTTCATATAGACGCACGTAGAAACGAAAAGGATGCAAAAGCAAATAACACAGTAACCGAGGAACAATATAAGGAGGGATCAAACTTGATGTTCGAATTAGATTCTTCGTTTTCTTTCTTTCTTTTCACAATGTTATTCCTCTAAGTAATTTTTCTTTGATTAGTGGTATAATACCTGAATTCTGAGTTGCTCCTTTTGGAGTGAACTTATGAAGTTGTTGATCATACTTATGGTTTATATATCTTGATAGGAAAACTATAAAATTATATGATAAAGAACAAACTAATGATTATAGTAAAGATCACGATCACATTTTCACAAACATAATGTTAGCTAGTTTGCGTTCATCTTGACATCACAGTCTTACGATAATACAACTTACTAGTGCTAGACATGATTTTCAAAAATGATATATAGAAAATCTTTTTTAAATATATAACGAAATTATAAATATATGTAAGTTTTATCATAAATGAAGGAGTTTGGTGGTAAATAATGAGAAGAAAAGTTTTCGGCACTTTAAAGTATTTAAAATATTAGTTTTAATTTCGACAAAATTTTAATAGACTTAGTTTTTATATTTATTCAAAACACATGTTTTAAAGTAAATGGATTACTTTTTTTTTTTGAACAAGCATTCCGAAATGTTGAAATGTTTTGAGCGATACAATATATATTTTACCCTAATTCAGTTGAAACTTTCTAGTGATTTTAGGATGTTATAGGTAGAGATTTCTAAGAACAAGCAGTTTGATTTTTGAGCTAAGAAATTAGCAATCATAGATATTTATTAAATAATTTTGTTTCATGTTTATAATAAAATTTATTCTCCTGATTGTTTGGTTTGGTTTTTAAATAATGGTTTTTTCTTTTTAGAAATAAATGTTACATGAATCCAATTTACTCAACAAATCAATACCATTTACTCAAAACCTTGAAATAATAGAATTGAGTTTTTTTTTTTAATGTGACCTTTACTTATGCCATCATTATTATGAGTTTTGTTTCTCCAAACATGTCACCAAGATAAACTCATCACTGTTTTTTAGAAAAGATATGAATCATATGTTGTCTGAATGAACTTTTTTATTTTATTCATATATTTTATAAATAGAACAAAACATAACAAAATATTAAATATTTATAAATCTAAATAATAACTAAAAACTGAAAGAATATTCTAAAGAATTTCTTAAAAATAATTTAAATAAAATATTCTTAACACCAAAAAATAATTTATATAGTGATAAGTAAAAGTAGTCTTTAAAGAGAAGATTTTTGTATAATAAAATTAGAATTTGATACACTTACAAGTGGGGGTAACAACACACATACCCATAAACAGATAACTCAAAATTATGCAGCATAACTCTTTAAAAATATCTTTATTTTTAAAGCCTTAAATTTTAATTTAAAAGTTACAAATAAGCGTTTGAATTTGACTTCACGGTACCTTGGCTTAGCTAATGCTGAAATTGGGAACTAGACACGATTTTGTTTAGTGCGCGCTCATTCTTCCATTTCCAATTTCAAGCACATCAGAATCTGATGTCATAAGAACAATGTTATAAATCAGGGTCTAATATTGGAATATTGCGCTAATTGCAGTACTGCTCTCATGTGTTATGATTCATTCTAAATCATGTTCAATAGACAATTCTGGAGTTTAATCAGAGTCTTATATTGTCTGATGGAAGGAAGAAAAATATCATCTACTGAAGATTGTTTACTAATGTCGTGACAAATCGTTTAGTACAAATGATAAATACTATGAATTATGATAACACCAACATAAAATAGTTAATCAATTGAAATGATGAAGAAAATATAAATTTAAAGATAACATTTTTGCAAATCATTTTAGGACTACAACAAGAGCCACTGTTAATTGTGTAAGTTTGGTTAATCATGCCAATATACATTTTTCTTTCTCATTACATAAAACATGAGAAGATCCAAGTCATGCGTACCAATTTGCTTACCCAAACAACATAGGTGTTGCCATGTACACAGCAAACAAGCCATTGCATATTCTTCTCCGTTGAATTCTCAGGAGTTCAAAAATTGAGCAGAAATGTGAACTTCAACTCACTTTGAATATCACTTAGCACTGAGAGCAAAACAGGAACACTAAGGAAGATTCTCTTCACATAGAAAAGTGGAAACTAGATTTGATGAACACATACTTACCCTTTTATGGATCTTCTTTGTCGAATGATAAGAAATATTCCAGAAGCAAGAAGGGCTGATCCTGCTATGATGGTGGAAATGATTAGTTTCTTTGACCTTTTCTGGTCCTTCTTCCCTCCAATGGCTTCCTCCTCACCTTCTTTTTGCTCGTCCAACTCTTCCTGATCGGATTCATCTCCTTGTTCATCTGTCTTTTCTTCTTCTATTTCATGTGTTCCATTGCTTTCTTCCAGAGCTTTGTGGGTGCATTGTTGATCTTCAGGGGACTCTGGCTGGGGTGTCTCTCTTTGTACAACTTCTTCGTCTGTTTCACCTTGGTTTGATGTTTCCCCATCTATTTCAGAGTCCGTGTCTGAATCTTGAGATTCATCATCACAACTAGCATTTATCTTATCCTTTCCTTCAACTTCAAATGGTTGAGTGGAAGATGAACTTGGAAATTTTGATGGTTCATCCGTTTCATCTTTTCCTTCTTGCATATGATCTAAACTCACAGCCTTATAGCCATCTTCTTTCAAACCATACTTTTCTGATTCACGTGGTTCTGTACTCCCCATTTCTGTAGATGGAGATGGTAGTTGATTTACCTGCAGCTCATCAATCTCACTTTTTTCTTTTGAATGTGTAGCTATGGCTTGTGCAAGTTCTCCTTCTTTGGAAAAGGTTGCTTCTAGTAAATGCATGGTTATTTTTCCCTCCTTTTGTTGTACTTCCTCTATCTTTGAAGTTTTGTAGTCCTTGCTTGGCAGTGATAATTCAAGAGGTTCTTTTCTTTGGCTTGCTGTAGGCATAGGAGAATGCTCTTCCTTCTTTGATTTTTCAACTTCTTTCTTTGGAGTCATTATTTGATGTTCTCTCTTGCTACTTTCATGCGAATTTTCTTCAGCCATTTTGAATCCACTAGCCTTCTCAAACTCTGGAGTTATTTCCCCCATTTTAGGCTTCTTATCTTCTGCTGCTGTTGTTTTTCCCAAGGGCTTTTCCTTTTCTTCTTGCAAACGATGTTGATCTTTTACCATCGTTTGGATCTTTGGACCTTCTCTTCCTTTCTGAGATGACTTCCGTCCTTTTTCTTCAACTTGTATCTTCTCAGATTGATCTCCATCTATTTTCTTCGCACACTCCTCTATTTGTGCATTGTCTTCTTTTGCGCCTTGTGTTTCTCCTATCTCTAGAAATTGTGGTCTCTTTCTTCCATCAAATACCCCAAAATCAACATTCTCTTTCCCACTTATTTGGTCAGTAGACTTGAGTTCTGGCTTTCTAACTTCTTTCTCGCTTCTTTCTTCAGTTTCATCCTCATCAAAAGCCTCAATTGGTTCAACATGCATCTTTATAGACCCCTCTGCTTTCAACTTCACAGTAACATATTCATTCTTATCCTTATTTTGGCCAATTGCTTCCATCACCTTCTTGGGAAGCATTGCCTGAAAAGTCCCCAACACTTCAAATACGACTTTGACCATATTGTTTGGTACATTTGGTCCTTCTCTGGACTTCCTTTCATTGTTGGACTCAGTTTCTTTCTGTAAGATCTCAGTTGCTGTGTTTTTCTGAATAACTCTCCTTGCTTCTTCGCCCTTCTTAGACTTTTGCCATTGAACCTTTTCCATTAAATTTTCTGTTTCAGCCATTTCTTCTTTGATAATTTCTTTTGGGTCTTCTATGTTTGAAACCTTAAGTCCTCTACTTCCATCTTGTTCCCCCACCAGCTTGGGACCCTCTTCAGATGGTACTTCAGATTTTCCTTCAGTAGTTTTTCCTAGTACATTTCGTTGATCATTATCCGTAATTCCATGCTTAATCTTCTCAACTATCTGAATTTTCTCTTTTGGTATGTCTTTCTCATCTTCTCCCTTTTCCAGAAAATAGTCCATCTCTTCTTCCCCTTCTCTTTTGACCATCGCTTCTCTGATAACTTCCCTTTCTTCTCTTGTCTTGGTTGTTAAGTCCTTCTTTGCTTCCGTATGCATCCATTTCGGTTCTTCTCCCTTATCCACAAGACATTCAACCTCTTTACCTTTTCTTTTGACCATTGCTTTTCTGGTATCATCACTTTCTTTCATTGTCACTTTTGTTGAGTCTTTCTTTGTTTCCCTAATTTTGGATTCTTTACCAAAATTTTCAATCTCATTTTCTTTGCTTTTGACCATGACTTCATTGGCATCTTCAATTTCATGCATTGTCTTTGTTGCTAGGTTTTTCTTTTCTTCAATATGCATCCTTTTGTATTCTTCAACTTCACCTTCACTGTTATCCACAAAATACTCAATCTCTTTGCCCTTCCTTTTGATCATAGTTTCTTTGACATCGTCTTTTTCATGCACTTCCTCTTTTGTCAAGTCTCTCTTTGTTCCCATAAGCATCCTTATTGATTCTTTGTCTGCACTCTTATCTGCAAAACATTCAATGTCTTTGCCTTCACTTTTTACCTTCACATTTTTTACATTTTCACTTTCATGCAATGTCTCTTCTCTAAAATCCTTTCTTGTTTCCAAATACATCCTGTTGGGTTCTTCATCTTCACCCTCATCCGAAAAGCATTTGTTTACATTGCCTTCATCGGCACCATCACTTTCCTGCACTGTCACTGTTGTTAAGTCCTTCTTGTCTTCCACATGCACCCTTTTAGTCTCTTTATCTTCACCCTTTTCAAAACTTCCAATCTCTTTGCCTTTTCTTTTAGCCATTGCTTCTTTTGCACCTTTTGTTTCTTGCATTGACTCTTTTCCCGTGTTCTTCTTTGTTTCCATATTTGTCATTTTAAGTTCTTCACTCTCACCCTTATCAACAAAATATTCATAATCTTTTCCTTCTGTTTCGACCACTTCTTCTCTCACATCTTCACTTTCTAGTATACTCTTTGATGTTAAGTCCTTCTCTGCTTCCACATGCATGGTTATGGGTTCTTCATCTTCACCCTTATCCATAGAATATTCAGTTTCTTTGACTTTCTTTTGTACCATAACTTCTTTGAATTTTTCTCTTTCTTTGTCTCTTTCTTTTGGTAACTCTTTCACGAGCATCTTTATGTGTTCTTCACCATCATACTTGTGAACAAAATTTCCAATCTCTTTGTCTTTTGTTTTGACCTTTGCCTCTTTGACACCCGTTTTTGGTATTGTATCTTTTGTTATGTCCTTTGGTTTGATATGCATCCTTTTGGGTTCTTCACTTTCTTGTGTAGTCTTTGTTGTTAAGTCTTTCTTTTCTTCCACATACATGCTTTTGGGTTCTTTATCTTCACCCTTATCTGCAAAATATTCAGTCTCTTTGCCATTCCTTTTGACCATAACTTCTTTGATTTTTTCACTTTGTTGCTTTTTTTCTTTTGTTAACTCTTTGTTTGACTTCGGAAGCATCTTTGTGAGTTCCCCAACTTCATCCTTATCAGCCAAATTTTCAATCTCTTTGCCTTTTCTTTTGACCATTGCTTCCTTGACACCTTTTATTTCTTGCATTGTCTCTTTTGCTACGTTCTTTGGTTCTATTAGCATCCTTTTGGTCTCTTCACCTTCACCCTTATCCACAAAACATTCACAATCTTTGCATTCTTTATCATCTTCATTCTTTGCTTCCACATTCATGCTTTTGAGTTCTTCACCTTCACCCTTGTCTACAAAATATTTAGTCTCTTTGCCTTTCATTTTCCCCATGGCTTCTTTGACATTTTCACTTCCTTTCTTTGTTTCTTTTGTTGACTCTTTCTTTAGTTTCATATTCATCTTCTTGTTTTCTTCACCTCCATCCTTAACAACAAAATTTTCAATCTCTTTGCCTTTTATTTTCACCATTGTTTCTTTGGAACCTTCTATTTCTTGCAATTTCTCTTTTGCCATGTCCTTCTTTGGTCCTATATGCATCCTTTTGGGTCCTTCACTTACACCTTTATTCACAAAATATTTATAACCGTTGCCTTCTCCTTTGACCATTGCTTCTCTGACATGTTCACTTTTTTGCATGGTCTTTGCTGTTAAGCCCTTCTTTGGTTCCACATCCATGCTTTTGGGTTCACCTTTATCCACAAAATGTTCAATTTCTTTGTCTTTCGTTTTGAGCATAGCTTCTTTTACTTTTTCATTTTCTTGCTCTGTTTCTTTTGTTAATTCTTTCTTTGCATGCGTAATAATCTTTGTGGGTTCTTCACCTTCACCCTTATCAGTAAAATTTCCAATCTCTTCTCCTTTTCCTTTAACGATTGCTTCTTTGACACCATATGTTTCTTGCATTATCTCCTTTGCTATGTTCTTCTTTGCTTCCATATGCATCCTTTCGGGGTTTTCACCACGCTTATCCCCAAAATGTTCATTATTTTTGCCTTCTCTTTTTAGAATTGCTTCATGGATATCTTCATTTTCTTGTATTTTCTCTTTTTTGAAGTCCTTCGCTTCCATATATAACCTGTTGTGTTCTTTCCTTTCACCCTTATCTTCAAATTTTTCAATCCCTTCGTCTTTTCTTTTGGACATTTCTTCTTTGACATCTGCATTTTCTTGCAGTGTCTTTTTTGCCAAGTCTTTTTTGGCTTCCTTGTGCATCCTTCTGAGTTCTTCACCTTCATCCTTATCCACCAAATATTCATTATCTTTCCATTTTGTTTTGATCTTTGCTTCTTTGACATCTTCAGTTTCTTGCATTTTTGAAACACTCAACCTTTTGCCATCCTCAGTTGTGCCTTTTGGTAACTTCTGAGGAAATTCTTTCCTTCTTATTTCCATTAAATCAAATTCTTCCTTACCAGCCTTTACTCCATCATATACTTGATCTCCATTCCCAGTTTCAATCTTAGGCAGAATATGATCTTTATTCCCTGTTTGAATCCTAGGCTTTTTAATGTTCTCTTGCATGCTCTTGCCATATATGTGCTTTTTACCATCCTTACTTGCCTGAATAGGAATTTTTTCAGATTTCCCTTCATCCATATTCTCTTTTATGCTTTTAGTTTTCTTCTTCCATTGAATCCTGGACTCCTTATATCCTTCTTGGCTTATACCACCAATGTTAGCAGGAATCTGATCATCTACATTTTGGTCAAGTTGTGGGGCCTTCATTGTTTCCATTCTATTTTCCTTCAGACTTTCATTTAGTCTATCCTCAGTTTCAGAACTCGGTTCTCCAAATTGTTTTTGGTTTGACTCTCCAAGTGTCTCTCCTTCAGTAGACACATTGGCTTCAACAACCATCTCTTCTGGCTCTTCTCTCTCCATATTCTCTACAATACTTTTGTTTCCCCCCATTTGTTCTATAACAGAATCTTTAGATACTCTTTGGATTTTATCTCCAATATTCTGTGTGACATCTGCACCTACATTCTGCTCAATTTCTGATATCTTCATTCCTTTATGTCCTGCTCTCACATTATTTTCTTTCACACTTTCTCCATCTCTTTCCTTAATTTCTGACTTGGATTCTTCTTCTTTCTGGATCACCTCTCCAATTATGTTTGCATTGGCATCATCAAGCATATTTTCACTTGCTCCTTTCTCCTCCTTCTCTACAAAACCTTCATTGCCCTCCATTTCTTGAACCTTCAACTCTTTATCTTGTCTTGTATCTCCTCCAATGTCTTTAGGCATACCTTCATCTACACTTTTCCCCTTTGCTGATGGTTTTACTCTTCCATCCTCATTCTTCAACTTTAATTCTTTGATTTCCTTTTGGCTTGCTTCTCCAATTTTCTGTGAGGTGGCTACTCCAACTTTTTGCTCTGGTTCTGATGTCTTCTTCACTTCATATTCTTCCTTTCCAACTTCTCTAAAACTATCTCCATTTTCACCATCAGTTCCAACTTTAGATTCTTCTAATTCTTTATGTACAGTATCCTTAGTTATTTTCCTGTTGGAATCATCAAGCATCTTGTTAGACACTTCTTCCTTCTTCTCCATAGAATGTTCACTCTCCTCCATTTCCTGAACTTCAGACTCTTTAGACCCCTTTTGGCTTGTCTCTCCAACAGCACTAGGAATGTGATCACCTTCACTTTTCTCTTGTTCTGATCTCCTTCCATCAGATTCTTCTTCCTTGACCTCTTTAATCTTAACCCCACAAATTCCTTTAACCAATTTTGGCATGATAATGTTCATTATCCATTCGTCCTCATCATACTTGGCCTTGATCCCATCCAATTTCACGCCATCAGGAATTCTGAAAACCTTATTAAACCCTGCAACATCAACCTCTTTCCTATGCATTAACCATCCCATCATCAAAATATTCTGAACAGGCTTCTCTCCACTAACTGATATCTTGTTACCATCTTCACTAATCTTGATGTTAATGTTATTCTTCTTAAAACCTGTGTTTGCATTGGGTACTTACCATGATTTATTCCATAAAGAATAAAAGAAAAAAAAATGAAAAGAAAATAAGGACAAACAAGTACATCACTTATATATTAGATCACAGATATCCTTCAAATCCTACACAAGCCTTGTTCTTACATAACACTCAAGTTTGAATTCTAAGTATATAATTGCATTAAATAATTTGAAAGAGGGTTTTGCCATCATAATAGTTTTGCCTGATTCAAGCAAGATTGTATATCATGAAGAATAATTGTGATCTCTGATAAAAAGCTAAATGAGTTATGCAAGATGTTACAAGACTGACCTTTGAGATGAGCAGTGAGGATGAAAGCAGTGTTTGTTTCTCTAGATTGAAAAACAGGTCCTGCTTTTGCTAATCGATATTCAGAGATGGAAGCAATGTCATCTCTAGTTTTGGTGATTTTGAGTCCCAATTCCAGGTCCATCTATTATGTTGCTGCTATAATATTTCCAGAACAAGGATTAAAAAATTGTGGTGTCAGAATTTAAAATAAAAAGTTTTAGATTTTGTAATAAGTATCCGAACAGAAAAATGATATTTGAGGCTTCTATCATTGGCTGGTCATAATTGTGAAGTATTATTCTTTTCTTTCATTGTGAGTCCTAAATATGAGGATGATGCTTATACGGTTTGTGTTGTTCTTTCTTTTGAGGGAAGTTAGTACTTCCATTCCTTTCAAGGATTCTAGTTTTTAAAGCTCTCTTCATTAAAAACCAGACCTTTGTTCAGTGAATTCATGATTATTGTCTTGTAATGAAATTCCAATACTATTTGTGTCACTTACTATTGCTTTTCTTGTTTCAGAAAACCAAGGTTTGAAGCATGGTTGGAAATGTTATGTGATGAACTAGGTTTAATGCTATGCCCAAAAGATTGATTAATAGCTTTTGTTTAATGAAGAAAAACATTTCAAGCAGAAGTAAAAATAAAATATATTCCATAACCCCCTTTCTTTTCTTATTCTACAAACTACAAATTTAAGTGTATAAATATCGTAATTATAGTATAATTTATAATTTTTGGTAATGTATAATGAGAATAAGAATTTTTTATTTGGTGTATATAAATTATGCTTTTATTTTACTTTTATTTGTAATAAATGTATTGTGTAATGTGGAAGGGAAGGAACGCAGGTTAACAAAATGAGAGTGTAATTGTGATGAGTGAAACCCTTGCATAGTTAAACTTTAAATTTTAAAATACAAACCATTTTATTTTAAAAACATATAAAATTAAAATTAATATAAATGTTATTAGCTCATTAAAATAAAATAATAAAATAGAAAATACAGACTCATAACAACTTTATTTCAACATTTTTTGGACAAGGTAAATGGATGAAACAAATATTGTTATTTTCATGTTATTAATTCCACTAAACAATAACAGTAATTTCAACTATTATATTCCCCAAATATTAATAAGGAAAATTGAACTCACAATTTCTCTCATTTTTTTTAAAATTTTTATCACTAAATCAACCTTATAATTCATTCTTTAGATAAATTAAATCTTAGTTTTGATAAATAAAACAATCGTACTTGATTTTTAGTTCTGTTCTCCTTTTCTTCTTGAATAGATGTTTAATACGTTGCAAATGTAGGATTGATATTCTGCAGTCTTACATGAAGTGATTAAGTTGCTGGAAGAAATTTCCAAAGGACTTTTGAATTAAAGTACACTTCAATCTAGAAAAAAAGAGGTATTACTACATCTTAATAACCGAGTAGTTCACAAGGTTTTAATGCAACTCCTTCCATTTTACTATAATGAGGATAATGCAAGAACTCTTGTCAACTTCTCATCTCCAATACTCCCTCCCATGTGCATGATTTAGGAATTTGTGAAATTTATATATCTCTTTGCCTTATTGGTAAAAACGTAATTGACGTAATTGACGCACTTTTTAAAGGATGGACTAATTTGACATTTTCGAGCGAAACTGGGGACAAAATAGGGTATTAAGCCTTAAAAAAAATACCAAAAATATGATTGTTGAAGATAAATGCACAAATTATTGATTGAAATTTATGTTAAGAGAAAACTTAATTTGAAGATATTTGTGATTCTATTTCATAATATAAGTGGATTTTTCATCCATTTGATCTTGGTAATGAATTCATAAACACTTTAATTCATATTGAAAAATATAAATTTGCTAGTCCACTCCATAAGAATCTACGTTGAATTGATTTAGTTCATTCATTAGCATTGAAATTAGTATCGAACTAAAGTCCTCGAATGAATATATATATATATATATATATATATATATATATATATATATATATATATATATATATATAACACCTAATTCCTTTACTTTATCAAATACTATCTACAAACCAATTACAACATTTATATATGTGAAGATAAATTCACCTCTTGTTGTTGGTTCCTCTCTCCATGACTCATTATCTTAATTTTTTCAAAATGTAAAGCATAAATCAATCTCTAATATACTTTTGAGTAAATTTGCATCGAAAAATTAATTTTATGTTCTTTTTAACATAATTGATTATGATAAAAAATAATCAATTATGTTAAAAAAATAATTGATTATATTTAAAAAAATCAATTATCCTTATCAAAATGTGATTTTTACATGTTTTACAAATTATCAATTAATTTAGACAATAATCAATTATGTTAAAGAGATTTTAATTCGTAAATAATCGGCTATGTTTAATAATAATTGATTATGTTGATTCAAAATGGTTTTTGAGCTACACGAAGAATGTAAGACCAATGAAAATAATTACCTTAATAATAAATAGTAATGACTTTCTCTTATTATTATTATTATTAGTAATTTTTATGGATAAAAAATGTGATGAATGGATTTATATGAAAGAAAAGTGGTAAATAAAACAAGAAATTGTGATAGCTCATATGGTAGTTATGTGTGGTGACACTAGGGACATGGGTTAAAAAAAATTCTTGGACTAAGGACAAATTCTAAAAAAGAGGTAGGGAGAGCTAACTCTTTCTAGACTATGCTTTCACTATTTTTTATTTTTCCAGTTACTTCGGTAAAGCATCCATTTTTACTTCATTTACCATTAGATTAACCTCAAATTTAGATATATGGTTCATAAGACATATTACTTCATTTTGAATGCTCAGATTATTAAGGAATTAATTTTTCTTTTTTGAGTAAACTGATCATCACTCTATTTCTAGCTCTAAGTTATATAAGTAAAACATCAATTTTCACTTTGTTTACCATTAGATTAAGCTAATATTTTGATTTATGATTCCTAAGATCTATTACTTTACTTCTACCGTTTAGATTATTAAGATGAGGTATGTGATTAAGGTTATTAATTTCTAATTTTTGAGTAACTTGATCACCACTTTATTTATGTCCTTAAGTTCTCTCGGTAAAACCTCAATTTCTACCTAGTTAACCGTTAGATTAACCTGAAATTTGGATATGTAGTTTTTAACACATATTGATTCACATTGACAGCTCAGATTTGTAATTAAATGTTTAAATACAGAGAAATTAGTTTTATACTTCTTAGGGAACTCAACGCCACCTTAATTCTATTTTTGGATCATCTAGGCAAAATTAAGATTTCTATTTCATTAACTGTTGGATTGAACTAAAATTTTACCATATATTCTAAACATGTTGTTATTTACTTTGATCAGATTAGATCATTGATTAAATGTCTACAATTAGAAAAATGCTTCCCTGTAATATTTCAATTGGTTAAGTTGTTAATAATCTTTGATCAAATCGAGTGAAATCTTGAGTGATTGTATTATTGATTTGTATATATGATTGTATCATTGACTTGAAAACTATTCTAAGTTAAGATATGAACATGAAATTAGACCAAATTTGCATGATTAATTGGTTGATGAATATGAACATGATATGAGATTGGTCAAGGGTCTTGCAGATAGATTCTATGTTTGTAATGGACTAGTGTACACGTTGATGTTGGAAGTTCTGATGTTGGAGGTTATCCTCATACTTTAATAACCATCTAGTCTCAAGTAGAGAAGGATGATTTGTGTGGTGAGAGTGACATGAGATCCTAGTCTATGTGCCTTTTTTGGACATAAGTGTTGACGGACTAATCTTGTGGATGACATGATGTATTGCATTGACAATGACTCTGTAAGAGTAGTGGAGGCCCCACAAGTGTACGACCCCATGATCATTGTTATGTGAAGTAATATATTTATACATGTTTTATGAATGATCTTTTGCATGTTAGCTCACCCCTACTTGTTTGTGTTTGTGCGATGGTCGTATAACGTGTGTGTTATACAGGAACAAAGTTTTATACAAATATAGTTGAATACGTATAAGTGTGAGGAGATACACTAGGAAACTTTTGGTTGTTTTCGGAAAGCATTTGGAAAAATGTTTTAAGTTTTAATATTTAAAATTCGTTTTAAGTATTTTGGACAAGAATGATGTTTCGAATAAACAAAGCTTCTATTCTTAAATTTCATATTTCTTTTGGTAAAAGAATGTGATGTTACATTAGTAGTATCAGAGCATGATTTTTTTAAATGTTTTGGGGCTTTTGGGAAGTGAGCTCATTAGCTTCTATAGTGTAACTCTGTGACTTGTTGTGTTTTGTGACGTGATATGTCAAATTATGAATTTTCTTCACTTATATGTTAAAAAATATTAGTCCACTTTTCAAGCAATCAGAGAAATAAAGTTGCAACTTCTATCAAATGAAAGCTTATAATATCACATACTATTAATGCCATGCAAAATGATACTGAAACAAAAAAGTCAAATTATTCCATGAATGGAAACATCCTGTTTGTTAACTTTTTGCCATAGTGAATTAATAACGTTTTGGGAGGCTTATAATGGAAAAAAAAAAGAAAAGAAAGAAAGAGTCTAATGTAATGATGTTGACGACATAGGCGCTTGAACCGAATTCTTAGCTGGATCCCGATATGTTAACAACGAATTATATGTGCAAGAGTGCTAGGAATTCATTTCTGAAAATACCCCTCCCATTTTCATTTTCATTCTCTCTCTACTCTCCATTTTCGTTTTCATTTTCTACGTGCTCTCTCTCACAATGTGTGGTTCCTCTCCTTTCTCTCTCATGAAGCAATCATAAAGGTTCCTCTCCTTTCTCTCACAATGTATTTTGGGCCAAGTAGTTTAGATTTTATTTGGGCTTTGTATTATGGACCTAGTAGTATAGGATTTCAATTGGGCCTTGTATTTTAGGCCGAGTATAATAGGATTTTGACCAAACAAGTAAACAAAGGGCCAAGACCCAAAGTTGACTATGCTTGGACATCAAAAATGGGTGTATCAACCAAGGAGTCAACATTTTGGCTAAGCTTGGAGGGCAAGGGAGAAATATTTTTTTCCAAGGCATGTGGAGGCTTCCCATTGGAGAGTTTTCCTCCTAGTTAGTGGTCATGTGCCACTCTAGAAATGAAGAGTTTTTCCATTGGTAGTGACCACAATTCACTTTCTTATTTGAGAGGATTCTTGTCTTTTGGTCCTTGTCTATCCTTTATTGTTCTGTGTTGTTGATGTTATTCCTTATTTGTCTTGTGTTTTTTTCATATCATTTGTTCTGGTAGTAAACTGTGACGATTTTCAAACTTAAACTGCACCTAGCCCAGTTGGCCAAAAAATACGTAAAATATACTCAAATGAAAGCCCATGAGTCTAGTTTCAAACAAAAAAAATCATTTCATTTGGATTTCTTTGGAGAAAGTTATGAGTAAAACACTCAACAAAGGTCAAAGCTGCTAGAATGTTGGCATTAGCGTTTTTCAAGTTATGTTTTGGTAGTTTTGACTACTGTTTTGTGCCTTTTCTTTTTTGAGTCATTCCTTAAAGTTTTTTGTTGGTCAATATATGTTTTTTTGAGTCATTTTATGTTTCAAATCTTTCCATGTTGTCTAGAGTCATGTTTAGTCCTTTTGATGTCTTTATTTCCTAGTTGAAACTTTGAAAAATCATCAAAAGAACTATGTAACTTAGTTTGAAAAACTGCACCATATACAACCATTTGAGGGTCTTATCTTTGATGTTTTGGGTTCATACTTTCCATTAGATAATTGGAAAGACCTTAAAAAAAAAATTCTATTGACGTTTCTAGTTTTCAACTTCATTTTGATTATAGTAGGATTCTTTCCTATTTTGTGTTTCTTGTCTTTGTGGCTTTTAAAACCCATATATCATCTCTGTTCCAAGTGCATGGTTGTCTTATTTTGCACCTTAAAAGAGTGGAAAAAGAAGTAGTAAAAGATTTTAAGCATAAGGCTTCAAAAGAGTACCAAAAGAGAGCCTAAAAAGTGTTGAAAACAATTGTGTGCTTGGACCACTACCACTATTTTTGTGCAATCTGTTTGGAACGTTTTGCTCACTATTTTTGGGCTTTTTCTCTTCAATTTTACAGTGGCTAAAAGTCTTCACTATGATGTTAAAAGAGTGGCCTTAGTGCCCCATTTTCTCAAAGTTTCCAAAAGACAAGAACCACCCACTTTTCTTCTAGTAATTTTTCTTTTGTGAATCTATTCTAGCACCTTTCATTAAGATTTCTTTTGAGTGCTAACCTTTCTTTCTTAAACTTTAATTTCTTATCTTCTTGGATTTATTAGTTTTGTCATAATTAAATTCCTTTTGCAAAACCTTTATTTTTTTTTACCTTTTTATTTGTTTTATTCCTTATTTCTTCTTGCACAATTTCGGTTTTGGTTACTTTGTGTGGTGTAGGTTCTCTTTGTGAGGTGATCCAATATCTTAGAGGTATCCTTTTAGGTGGTGGAGACCCAAAGGGAGATAGAAGTCTAGAGTGGTAGCCAAAAAGAAAGGAGGGAAACATCTTGGGAGGAAGCTTTGATTTGATTGTAACTTTTTTGGCTTTGTAATCTTTTTTTTTTTCTCTTATAACTCACGACCTTGTTAGGTGTCTTGGGGTATTCTTTGGTTCTTAACCCCATCTCCTAACAAGAACCTTTATTTCTTAGTAAATTTCATTTTTAGTTGGTTGGAGGAACCAAATTTCTTCTAACTTAATCATTAGGCCGCATAGCTAGTTTATTTGTTTTCTTTAATTGTGATAGTTTAGTATGTGTCAAATTTAATTTAAACTATAGTTCCCTTTGAGAAATTTGGTTCAAGAGTGCCTAAGGTAAACTTTGGCTAGGAAAGGTTTGGTATTTAAGAAATCCATTGTGATTCACCTCCCTTTCCTGGAAGTGAACTTCAGTGTCTTTTGCCTCCTTAAGTCTCTTAAGGAACTTTATTTGAAATTTAAGTATTTGTTTGTTACATTGCATCTTTTTCAAAACCTTTAAGGATTTCTAACACTAATTCCTATGAAATTGTAAGTGACTCTAGTGAGGATGTAAAACCTACTTTGAAAAATTTAGCAAAAGAGATAAAGTCACTTAAAATTTGGCAAAGGCAATAAACTCTTCTCAAAGATAAAGAAAGAATTGAAAGAGAAGAGTATATTGCTAAGTTGGAAGAACTTAGAGTCCTTAATGAGAAACAAGAAAAAGCCTAAGAGGAAATAAAGAGAAGTAGGAGTCATACAAGGAGGAGTTCTAAAACTTCAACTTAACTCACACACCATGAGGTAGATAGTAGGCTTGCAAAGCAATACTATCAACCACACCCACATAGAATTCATGATAGAGAGCACACTCCAAGAGAGGTTAGAGTAGACCTCCCCCATTTCCATGGTAAAAAAGATGTTGAGGCATACTTAGATTGGGAGATGAAAGTTGAACAACTCTTTGAGTGCCATCAAGTGAGTGAGGAGAGAAAGGTCACATTGGCCACATTGAGTTTCCAAGGGAATGCCATGTATTGATGGACCTCCCTTGTGAGAGAGATAAGACTCTCTAGTTTTCTCCAAGTCACCTATTGCAATGACTTGAAAAGTGCCATGTGAAGAATGCACATTCCCTCATACTATCATAGGGAGCTAATGGACAAACTCCAAAGACTCCAACAAAGAGACATGAGTATTTAGAGCTATAGGAAAAAAATGAAGCTCTACATATTGAGGGCGAAAATTAGGGAGGAAAAAGAGACCACCATCTCTAGATTTCTAAGTGGGCTTAATCTTGAGATTAGGGATAGAGTGAAATTTTTGCCCTACCAAGACTTAAATGACTTGGTACAAATTTGCATTAAGGTAGAGCAACAAGTTTTAAGAAAAGGTTTTAAAGTTTTCCACTCTAACTCTAGTGTTAAGAAAGACTACAAGAGGGAGGGCAAGCAAGTGGTAGAAGAAGAACTCTCTAGGAATCTAAGGGGGCAGAAGAGAGAAGAGAAAGAAAAAGATAGGCCAAGGGAACATCATCTCACATTCGCACTAGTGAAATTAAGTGTTTCAAGTGTCTTTCTAGAGGTCACATTGCATCACAATGCCCCACCAAAAAGACCATGATCTTAAGGGGTATTGATGTATATAGTAGCCAAGATAAAGAAAGTGAGAGTGAGAGAAGTGGTGCAAAGAAACAAGAAGAAAGCGCAAGTGAGGATGCCCATCCTTGTGAGGGAGAACTTCTTATGATAAAAAAGGTTCTCCATAATCAACCTAGTTCACAAGAGCACACACAAAAAGATAACATCTTCCACACTAGATGTAAAATCTTAGACAAAACATGTTCCCTTGTTGTGGATAGTGGCTCATGTTCAAATTGTTATAGCACTAGGTTGGTTAACAAGCTTGGATTAGCTATTTTTCCTCATCCTAATCTTATAAGCTTTAATGAATCAATGAGGATAAGGAATTGGAAGTTAATCAACAAGTGATGGTTAAGCTATCCATAGGGAATTATGACGATAGTGTGTTATGTTATATAGTACCTATGGATGCTTGACACATTTTATTGGGAAGACCTTGGCTTTTTGATAGAAAATCTCTACATAATGGTCACACCAATGAAATAACCATCACTCACAATAAAAAGAAGTTTGTACTTCATCCTCTCACACCTTCTCAAGTGGAAGAGGATCAAGCACAAATGACAAAGAAAATAGAAAAAGAAAGATAAAAAGAAGGTAAAAAGAAAATAAAAGACACCTTTTGTTCTAAGTGTCAAAGCATGATGCACAAGTCTCAAGAATGCCCCCAACAAGAAAATTATGATGTTAAGGGCCAAAAGCTTGTGTAAAAGTGTAAAGGTCTCCTTGCCATCTACCTCTAGAAGCATGACAAGAAAAAATCCAAAGCATCCTTGTGTTGGAAATAAAATTTCAAGAAAAATGCTCCTACTTTCCAAGACCTTAATCATTCATTTGATTTATGGTGTATCCTTATTGGGAGCTATATCCTTCATATGTTCACTGTTATAAAACTTGTTCTAACTTTTGTTATAAAATGTGTATTTGACCTTGGTGGAAAAATAAGGAAGAATTGAAGGAAGTTGCCAGCCCATGTTGAAGATTTGAAGGAAAATTCATTTCAAAAGGGCGGGGATGATGACATACCCCTTGTCATAACCTAGCACATTCATGAAGAGTTGGAGGCATTTATGGAAGATGGACCTAGACTCCTTCTCTTGGACCATCTTAAGTCATCATGAAGATTTAGTAGAGTAAAAATAATTTTGGGCCTTGTATTTTAGGCCAAATAGTCTAGATTTTATTTGGGTTTTGTATTTTGGGCCAACTAGTCTAGATTTTATTTGGGCTTTGTATTATAGGCCTATTAGTATAGGATTTCAATTGGGTTTTGTATTTTAGGCCAAGTATAATAGGATTTTGACCAAACAAGTAAACAAAGGGCAAAGACCCAAAGTTGACTATGCTTGGACATCCAAAATGGGTGTATCGACCAAGGAGTCAAGATTCTGGCTAAGCTTGGAGGACAAGGGAGAAAGATTTTGTCCATGGCATGTGGAGGCTTCCCATTGGAGAGTTTTCCTCCTAGTTAGTGGCCATGTGTCACTCTAGGAATTGAGAGTTTTTCCATAGGTAGTTGCCACATGTCACTCTCTCATTTGAGAGGATTTTTGCCACTTGTCTCCTTCCTATTGAAGAGGATTTCTCCTTGCTCTCCAAGCCAATGAAGGTGGCTATTTTAGGTTAAAGCTTCTTCCCATTTTGAGACACCTTAGCCTATAAATAGAGGTGTTCTCCATCACATAATCACCTTTGATTTAAAGTAAAGTTATGCTGTCATTTTTTTGCCATACTACTTTTTTAAGGTCACCCTAGGCTAGAGCAACCCAAGTGGCCTCCTCTATCCACCTTCTTCTAAGAGTTGGTCCAACCTCTCTTAGAGAACCCTTAAAGACATCTTCCCTCACCGTACAACTCACCAAAACCATGAGATATCAACACCTTTCACCACCGCCAATTTCGCAATCTTCATCCATGAACTTATGGCTTGATTTGCTTCTAGATTTGGCTTGTCCTGGCTAGAGTATTGCCATCACCTTTGCCATTTCCCCTATCCCGTTTCCCCTTTCCTTTTTTCACTTACTCCATTTTAATTTACCTTTTAGCATTTTCGATATACCCATTTCAATTTACATTTTACGCTTTGGTCATTGATTTATTTTTCATGCAATTGAATGTGCATCATTTTTTGAAAATGAAGTATGTTGGTGATTTAAATGGAAGATTGACCCCGCAGCAGAGGAAGTAAATTGCAAAGAGACCATTCTGTTGGTTTTTAGAATATTCTGACAATGTTAAGTTAGGTAGAAATCTATTGAATGAGTTATTAGTTAGATGGGTAAACTCTAGTGGTGGGCTTTTTCTTTGAGAAAAATTTGTAGAATTCAAGGAAATGGATATGTGCTTAATAAGGATGATTGTATTATCTTTTAGGATGGTTGTATTATTTTTTATGATTAATGTATCATGGTATCATTCTAATGAACATGGTCAAGTTAATAGTAATGGAATACAATGAACCTTTGCGCTCATCATCAAATGTTAAATTATTTTCCCATCACTGCACTTAAAAAACAACCATTCACATTCAACTCACTCACTCATCTAAAAAAATGGAAAAAATGATCAAAACTATAGCAAAACCCTTCACGAGAGTGTTTTTCATCCAGCTAGGGAGTATAGTCGAAGATTTTGTACAAATGGCCATCTTGGCCTATAGTAATCGATTACAATACCCTTATAATCGATTACCAAGGCAAAAAATGGCCAGAATGTTCATGGCCAGCAGAAAATAACCTTTTTTCTCAACAATTCAATGGCCTAACATGTTCATTGGTTCACTAAACACCACCCATTACCATTAAACTCACTCACCCATAAATAATAAGAAACATTAAACAATAACTTGAAAGTAAACTCATTTAGGAAGCTTATAAAAATGATGTATTTGGGAAATTAACTGCATCTAGTACAATGGTATAAAAATTATGTGTTGGTATTCATTTGAAAGCTCTTTGAGTCTAGGTTCAAACAAAACAAGAATCAACTTATTTGGAGTTTGATGGAGAAAGTTAAGAACAAAACAACCAACAAAGGTCAGATTTGGCAAGAATATCTAAAACGTTAACTTTAAGTAATAAACTGTCCAAAAATTACAAATAAGTAGTCATTGGAAATATTTTTTAGTTTATTTTCTAATAAAAAAAGAATCGCATCATTTGGAGGTCTGTGGAAAAAGTTATCATTAAAATAGTCAGCAAATGTTAAAGTTGGCAACACGTTATCTTATACGTATATCTTCCCCTTTTGTTCAAAGATATATTAATTATTGAAAATGCATTTTAAAATTTGTGCGTTATAACAATATCATATGACATAGTTCTTAATTAATAAAACAAAATTTTTTCCTTTAATCGATTACCCGGACAGAAAATGGCTAGCAATGCTCATGGACCTCATCTAACTTACATGAAAGCAGCAAAATGAATTTTTTTTCTCAACAATTCAATAACCTAACATGTTCATTGGTTCACTACACACTATTTATGACCATTAAACTCATTCACCCATCTAAAATAAGAAATATAGAACAATAATTTGAAGGTAAACTTATTCAGGAAGCGTAGAAAAATGTCATTTTGGGGAAATTAAGAAACATGAAACAATAATTTGATAGTGAGCTCATTTAGGAATCTTAGAAAAACATTGTTTTTGGGAAATTAACTACATCTAGTATAGTGGTTTAAAAATTATGAGTTAGTAGTAATTTGAAAGCTCTTTGAGTCTAGATTCCAACAAAACAAGAATAAACTCATTTGGATTTCGGTGGAGAAAGTTAAGAGCAAAACAACCAGCAAATATTAGAGTTGGCAAGAATATATAAAACGTTAACTTTAACAAATAAACTATACCTACTCAGATGTCCAAAAATTACAAATTTGTAGTCATTGGAAATCTTTTTGAGTCTATTTTCTTATAAAAAAGAATCGCATCATTTGGAGGTCTATGGAAATATTTATGATTAAAATAGTAAGTAAAGGTAAACGTTGATAACACATTATCTTATACATATATCTTTTCCTCTTGTTCAAAGATATATTATTTATTGAAAATTATTTCTAAAATTTGTGCATTATAACAATATTAGATGACATAGTTCTTAATTAATAAAATGAAAATTTTTTCTATGACACTCCAAGATGGGGTGTTACAACAATGGTCATGCAGCTCAACTTAGTTGGAGAAAACCACTTAAAGGAACATTTTTTTTTGAAGAAATCAATGGTCTAACTTTATCATTGGTGCAAGGAACACACCCAATAACATTGAACTCACTCACCCAACTCAAAAAAAATGAAAAATTCAACAAAAACAGATCAAAACCCTTCATGAGGAGTATTGTTCATCCAACTGGGGAGTATAGTTGAAGTTCTGTACAAATGGTCCTTTAGCCTCTAGTAATCGATTATAAGACCCCTTTAATCGATTACCAGGGTAGAAAATGGCCAGCAATGCTCATAGACCTCATCTAATTTACATGAAAGCACCTAAATGACATTTTTTCTTAACAATTCAATGACCTAATGTGTTCAATTGTGCACTAAACACCACCCATGACCATTAAACTCACTCACACATCTAAAATAAGAAATATGAAACAATAACTTGAAGGTAAACTCATTTAGGAAGCGTAGAAAAATGTTGTTTTTGGGAAATTAAGAAACATGAAACAATAACTTGAAAGTAAACTCATTTACGAAGCTTAGAAAAACATTGTTTTTGGGAAATTAATTGCATCTAGTATAGTGGTTTAAAAATTATGAGTTAGTAGTCATTCGAAAGCTCTTTGAGTCTAGATTCCAACAAAACAAGAATCAACTCATTTGGACTCGGTGGTCAAAGTTAAGAACAAAATAAGCATCAAAGGTCAGAGTTGCCAAGAATATGTAAAACGTTAACTTTAAGGTATAAACTGTACCTACTCAGATGTCCAAAAGTTACAAATTAGTAGTCACTAGAAGTCGTTTTGAGTCTATTTTCTATAAAAAAGAATCTCATCATTTGGAAATTTGTGAGAAAAGTTATGATTAAAATAGTCAACAAAGGTATAAGTTGACAACACGTTATCTTATACGTATATCTTTTCCTCTTGTTCAAAGATGTATTATTTATTGAAAATGCCTTTTAAAATTTGTGCATTATAACAATATTAGATGACATAGTTCTTAATTAATAAAATGAAAATTTTTCCTATGACACTATGAGATGGGGTGTTACACCAATAGTCATGCACCTCACCTTAGTTGGAGAAAACCACCTAAACGGACATTGTTTTGAAGAAATCAATGGCTTAACTTCATCATTAGTGTAAGGGAAACACCCAATAACATTGAACTCACTCACCCATATGAAAAAATGGAAAAATTCAACAAAAAGAGAGCAAAAACCATCATAGGGAGTGCGCTTGTTCCAATTGGGGAGTAACATTGAAGTTTCTGTATAAATGCCTCTGAGGCCTCTAGTAATCGATTACAAGACCCCTGTAATCGATTACCAAGGTAGAAAATGGCCAGCAATGATAATGGACCTCATCTAGCTTACATGAAAGCACATAACAGAGAGAGAGTAAGAAAGGGGAAAATGCCGAAAGAAAAGAGCGAGAACCATGCTTATTGGATCAACTTCGCCAATGACGGAGAGAGGAAGAGCGAGATGGAGAGAGAATGAGAACTTCAGTGAAAAGACAGTGAGAGCAATGGTGGAGAAAGAATGAGAACAATAATGATATTCACGAGAGGAAAAAAAGATGCAAAACGCGTAGGAATTTTCTAAATGAAATTACGAAACCTCTTTTTCCTTCTTAAAATGTCCTCAACAACACCTTACATTTCTTTTAAAAAAAACTTTCAAAGTAACCAATCAATGTGTGTCACATAGTATTGTAAAATAATTCACAAAATTTAATTGTTAAAGAAACATTTTCGTTTTTAGTCCCGTTACACATGGACTTTGATTTTGTCTTTTGTCTACATGTTTCTTATTTTTTATTTAAATATTTATTTTTACCTTTTTATGGTTTTCTTCGGAAAAGAATAGGATAGCTGCTTTTTCCTTTTTAAAATATCAAATGGAGTTGAATTTGGAGTTGAAGTCCGCCTCAGTTGCGTCATCCTTTTCAAAACTTCCCATCTATTTTCCTTTTCTTTTAACAAATTAATTCTCTTTCTGAATGAGTCATCTTTTAACATTCTAAATTAATTGATTCATTATATTCATAACATTTTACACTCCAGATGTATCGTCCAAATGCAATATTTAAATTTATATTAATTCTATCAAGTTGGTTTTTAGTTTTATTAAAAATTAATATAAATCTTTTCTAATTTGGTACAAAATCATACCTAAACAACATTAAAAATATCTTTAAAAGTAAAAGAAACTCTATAATAGGATTCTCACGCTCGTGTCCTTAACCACAGATTTTTTTAACTATTAGTAAAAAAAGACTTTGATACCTCACGTTAAACTTCGGATCCCATAATAGCCAACCCAAAAATAATAGATTTCACGTTAAATTAGTTTAGAATACAACTTTAGGTTTTTCACACTGTGTTTAAGAGATGATTTTGGAGGGAGAATGAGTAGATGGATTTAAAAGAAAGTAATTTTGTTATTTATTTGAGTGAATTCAAAAGTAAATATGAGAGTAAATTTGGAAGTGAAATTTGTGAAAATTCTAATTGATGTTATAGATAAAAAAAATTGTTTAATTAGTAGAAATTGAAGATTACCAAAATGCCTATAATAATAAAAGTAATATAAAATGATAATGGTTAATGTTATATTTAATCGTAAAAATATTTATAAAGAAAATATTAAAAATTAAATATTAAAAATAATTTTAAAAATTTGTAATTTAGTAAAATGAAATAATTTTTTTTAAATATTATATTTTTGTAATACAATTTATTACCAAGTGATATATTTTTATTTGTTATTGAAGTGAAATTTAATATTTATAATTTTTATAAAAAAATATGTTGTTTTAAAATCAATGTTATTAAAATAAAATTGTAGTAAGATGACATCCACTCATATATAAATAACTTACAAGACTCGTATATTTAAATAATTTCATTTTTATTTCTTTGAATCATCTACTTTCCTTCATCAAAACATTAAACATACGAAATATTTGTAACAAGATAGGTAATAAAATAAAAAAAGAAAAGAAAAACAACAATCCAGAAATAAACAAAAATTGGAGTCACTACATGAATCTGGAAGAGATGATTCTCTCTCTGTTTTTATTCCTTTTCAAGAGAGCAAAGAAAGATACCTCCTTCCAAATAATAAACAAGACATTGAAGGAGAGAAACACACACTCAAAAATCATCATGGAAAGAGAAAGGTGTCTCTATCAGCTCATCTCAAATGGATCTACTTGCCTTGCATCACTCTCACAACACAAGAACACAGTGAAAGCGACCCTTTCCCACGTCAATTAAGACCATGCCATGGCATAATTTGCAATAGCTAAAATAAGATCCCACTGTGTTGTTTTTGCTGTGCATAAAGTAGTCCATGGTTGGGAACTGAATATGTAGGTTCTGCGAAATGATGGAACTGAATAAAACCTAGTGAGAACCGAATACAACTTGGAACTGAATACGCCTCCAACAAATCACTCTTTTTCATCTTCTCCAGCTTCAAAACTCGTCTTCATCTTTCAACCACTGTGTTCTTCATCTTTGTTCTCATCTACCATACACAAGGCTCCTTCTTGATCCTCGTCTACAACCCTGCAACCTCATAAACAACAAAAATATAATATTTAAGGTAAGGATTGGTGGTGGTGGTGGTTTAATCTTTCAATTGAAAACGCCTATTTTCTATGCAAAGGTACAATAATCTTAGCCACTAAGACTTTTATGGATTCTACTGTCTGTATACACTTTTCATATGGTTAAAATATATAAAGAAACAATACCAATAACAAAAGCTTATAGCCAACTTTCTGATCTCATCTCATCTTGACTCCAAAAAATCTCTATATATATTCCAACAAGTTTCCTTGCTACATGACCATTCATACGTACGTACCACAAAATGAAGAGTTTTCTATTGGGATGTTTGGCCACTGTGGAGAAAAATAAACCTTATGTTGCAATGTTTTTTGTTCAGTTTGTGTATGCAGGAATGGCCTTGTTGCCCAAAGCTGCAATCTCCAAGGGAATGAGCCCTTATGTGTTTGTCGTTTATAGAGAAGCCTTTGCATCACTTGCTCTCTCTCCATTTGCTTTCTTTGACAGGTTCCAAACATCACTCTTCTTAATCCTCACAATAAACATGCTTAAAAAAAACATTTTGTATATACCCGCCCCAAAAAGGCTAGGTAGCACGGCCCATTAGAGGCTTATTATTATAATCTCAAAAGTTTTCTTTGTTTCTAACTGCAAAATCATTGTTCTTTAACAGTCTGTCTCCAACATACAAATTTCATATTTAGGTCGCATAAATGACATAGATCCTAAGATCCTATATAAACTCATGCATGCATATTAGAAACACGTATTGAAATATACACTAATAGATACTCATAATATTCTGATTCATTGCTGATTTAAGTGTCAAGAGAACTTTTTGCAGGTGAATTTCTCCATGCTTCCCAACCTTCTCGAACACACTAAGAAGTTTCCTAAGCATAATTGTTGATCTCAACCCGGTTGTGATCATGCACTCATTCATGAGCGATCTACCCAAACCTTTTCTAGATTCTCTCTTCATAAAGAGCCCAGATAGCCTGGACGAACTCAGAAAACATGCGGCCAAATATAAGGCCATTGAAGAAAATAGATTGAAGAGAGTAAAGCAGCAACCCGACATCCCGACATCCCGACAGGGAAGAGCAAGAGAAACAATGGTACGAACCAACCTACCAATCGATTCGAGCATTACACTCACTTGAACACAAGCAGGGATTCGACCCCATTAAAATGTGTACCTACCACCAACGGATAGGGCATAACAGTGAGGATTGTCGCCACCTTAGGGACATTATTTAAGAGCTTATTTGCTCTAGAGCTCTTGCCCAGTTCATTCTACAGGGAGACGACCAACAAAGCCGTGGTCGTGGTGGCTACCTAAGTCAGTGTCGAGGCCGCGATCGAAGTGGCTTCGTAGACAGAGGACGTGGACAAAAAAAGCAGCCCAACATGATACTCCACGTTCTAAAGATCACTCAGGAAAACCAACCTGTCAATGTGCAACCGACCATACGTAGCCAGGTTGTTCAGCCTAGCTCGACCCAGCCAAGGGGAAGCATCCATACAATCGTCGAAGGTTCTGCAAGAGGAGGAAGCTCCTAAGCTACCCCGAAAAGATATCGGATAAGTATAAACTCTGTAAGTAATTTTCCACCTCGGAGCTTGTCACCCATAGTGTTTTCCGACGAAGATTTCTCCCTAAGCGACCCAAACCAAGACGACCCGGTGGTTATCACTGCAACAATAGCCAATTGGTGGGTCCATAAGATCCTTGTGGACCAAGGTAGCTCGACAAATATCTTGTATTGGCACGCTTTTACAAAGTTGGATGTGCTTTTACAAAGTTGGATGTGCCTGCCCAACTAGTTCAACCTTATCCAGAGCTCCTACGTGGGTTCGCTGGAGAGAGAGTCTAGTACAAAGGGTACGTCTTCCTGCTTACGACTTTTGGTACATTTGATGTTCATAGAATTGTGATAGTACAATACATCATAGTTGATGCTAGCTCACCCTACAATGTCTTGATCGGACGAAAAACTCTTAAAAAGCTTGGAGGAGTGATGTCTACTCCACTGTTAAACTCTCGGCAAGTGTAACCGAATCGTATCAAGTAATAAAACTGGTAAGACCAACCGAATCGTATCAAGTAATAAAACTGGTAAGACCAAGTATCGTTCTCTCAAAGGACTCACGGCCTAGACATTTATGTGATTTGTTGATTATCTAAGACTTGTGACCAAAATATTGTAGGTTTAAATGCAAAATACTGAAAAGTAAATATGAATCCATATATTGATCAATGGGCAAGAAGAGACAAAACACGTGGTTTGAAATATATGAATGAATATGTTGTTGGAGTTTATCAATTTCATTCTATCCACTCTCATGTATTCTAGAATTCATCTTTCTTCATTAATTGTTAATGCCACTTTCTAAATTACCTTAAACCCGATGTTGCGGCGAAGAAAGCCTAATCATAATCACTAGTTTACAATGTCTTGTCTTCCTAACAATCACTCATGCATTATAAAGAACAGAAGCTTAAAGGCAACCAACCATCATACTCCTATGTCTAGGTTTATACTACTATTCGGAGAGATTTTCTAGATCTAGATTTCTCCGTATGTGTCCATATCGACAAAATCAATAATCATGACATCGAATGAGTTAAACATTGCATGCTTAGAGCAAAGAGAAAAAACCCAAACAATTAATGACAGAAAGCATGTATTTTTAAAAGATCTTGAAGAACAGATTCAATACATGAGAGCTTCAAAGGATTACATTGATTCCCCAACAACAATAAATGTTTAGTTCACCTTATTCTGTAATATTCTAAAAATTATAGAAAACTAAGGCCAAGCCCATAAGAATGCCGCTCAGCGGTAAGTGCGTGACTGCTATTTTTCCCCTCAGCTACAGTTTTGCTCCTCAACGGTGACTACGGGTCTTCAAAGTGTCGCTCAACACCATTTACCGCTGAATCCAACTCTTAGCTCCTTTTATGGACTTTTTCTTCCTTTTCTGAATCCAATTCTTAGCTCCTTCACTTCTTTCACTGAATTCATCTTTAAAACCTGCAAAAACAAGTAAATCAAGTATAAAACCTGTCCAACTCTCTTATTTCCAAAACATCAACAAAAACATGATTCAAAGCTAGTTTCTAAGTCATAAAGGTTGTCTTTAAGGTCAAATTTAAGTATAAAAATAACAGTTTTTCAACTGTTATCACCCACACATGCCGATGAAATTCCCAACTGAGAACGGCTCAAACATCACTACTTTAAAGAGTAGTAATAGGTTCACATGCCTACGTGTTACACTAATTTGACACGGTCCACATAAGCTTTTTTTTAAAAAAATTGCAAAGTGATGGACGGTAAAATCCCCATTTAGGTTTTCTTTCAAAACCTGATTTCCATCACTCTTAATTGCTTCCCATTTCTGTGTTTGAGGCGCTTTAGTGGTTTGTTGTGGAGGATTCCGGTTGGTTAAAAGAAAGCATGTATCTTAAAGAAGATTTTGAAGAACAAATTCAATACATGAGAGTTTAAGAAGGTTACATCTTTCCTAACAACAATAAGGGTTAGCCCTCCATCGTCATGGAAGAACTAGATGAATAATGGAATGAAAGAATGAAAGAGATAGAAAAACCGTAGAAAGAGAAGAGGAAAGCCGTCACCATCTCCAAATCTACCCCTAAGGGGTGAAAAGTGTTTATGTGCTTAAGCCATCAAAAGATACTAACCCTAGGAAGACTAAAGCCTTATATAGACTTCTAAATATTACAGAAAAGTAAGCCCAAGCCCATAAGAATAACAGAAAACAGGTCCAAGCCCAAAACAGATCATAAAAATTACAGAAAATTGGCCCAAAGCTCAATAAAGTGGCGCTCAGCGATAATTACCGCTCAGCGGGAAGTGCATTTCTTCTATTTTGCCCCTCAGTTGTAGTTTTGCCCCTCAGCGATGACTGCGGGTCTTCAGAGTGCCGCTCAGCGGTAATTGGCGCTGAGTGGTACTTGCGGCTCTTCTTTTATGCACATTTTCTTCATTTTCTGAAGCCAACTTCTGCCTACTTCACTTCTTTCACTCAATTCATCTTAGAACCTGCAAAAACAAGGAAAACCAAGCATAAAACCCATCCAACTCTCTTATTTCAAAAACATAAGCAAAAGCATGATTTCAAGCTAATTTCTAAGTCATAAAGGGTGTTTTTAATATCAAAATTAGGTATAAAAATAACGGTTTTTCAACCGTTATCACAACCCCAAACTTGAAACTTTGCTTGTCCTCAAGCAAAACAAAACCTGGTTTTAATGAAATAATGATACTACAATGGTCTAGCACACTAAAAAGAATTTTTCTCTTAGGACAAGTAAATCACTCATGAATTCTCATCATAGAAAGATTAGTCAAGATATAATGATGCTTTAGCCAATCAAGCTTCAACTATGGTGCTCACATAATCAAGACATACACAATAGATGCAAACCTCATGAATAATCAACAACCAAGCAAGAATGTTATCATAAAATGTATGGAACAATTCCTCACCAAAGATAGTGTTTCACTCAAGCACTCAAAAGTGTTTCACTCAAGCACTCAAAAGTGTATAGTGAGGTGACACTTTTACACTCTACCATCACAATGTCACATGAATAAACTTTTCCTTTCATTTAAACACATATCAAACACACTTACAAGCAAGTTATCATCACAAGGGCTTTTCAAGGCTTGTATTGAGGCCGGGCTAAGAAGAAAATTGGTTTTTCTAGACAACTAAATTCCTCGAGTTAAGAGAGTGCATAATTCATTCATTCACATTAGCAATAATCACTCTTTCTCCTTTTTTATGTGAGAAACCAATATTCAACTCATTCCCAAAATTTACTTGCATTGAGTTTAACTTTTTCTTTTCTTTCTTTTCTTCTCTTTTGCTTTTTGCTTTTGCCCAATACTCTTTAATGAATTTCACAAAGTTTTTTCGGTTTCTCACCACCCCAAACTTGAACCATTCTCTATTACCACAAAAACATATTATACTTAACTCAAGGTAAGAATTTCAAAAAGGGTTTTTCCACTTTTCAAATTTAGGCTCAAGGTGCAAAGGTTAGAGAAAACATTGATCTTTATTGGGTTCACCTATAAACATTGGCTCTAAGGGAGAAGAAAAAACATGGCCTTGATCTTTTGTAACAAGCAAGAAAGTGGTTCAATCATAGAAAATTAGGAAAAATCAATCATGCTTCCAAAGCAATAGCACTCAATCAATCAAAAACTCTGGAGCCTAATCTCTCACAGGTTAACTCAAGTTCCACAATTTGATAAACATCTTGCCCAACATATTAATCATGCATCTGTTTTTTAACAAAACTATGAGAAACCACTATCTATGCTTAAAACGCCTCAACAATCATTAACTCGACATGCATCATAGAACAATAGAGCAAAAACAAGAATATTACTCATCACAAACAATTTACCACATCATACCAAACCATTGCAGCACAACTCATTAAACCAAGTACATAAGCAAAAATAAAACAAAATTCAAATAAAATAAAGCAAAAACATAAAAATCCTGATCCAACAGCATCCATCAGTAGATGTTGTCAATAACATCCATCAATAGATGTCTAGTAGCATAGCATCCATCAGTAGATGCTCTTAGTAGCATCCATCAGTAGATGCTCTCTTATCTGAATCTTCCTGCATCCATTAGTAGATGCGGATCCTTCTCATCAGCATCCATCAGTAGATGCTAATCTTTCTCCTCTTCATCGACATCCATCAGTAGACGCCTTCAATAGCATCCATCAGTAGACGCTATCATTCATCACCCTCATCATAGCAGCATCCATCAATAGATGCTGTCATTCCTGCAAAGTAAATTCAAATCCAAAAGAAAAAGTCATAAATTGGGTTGCCTCCCAATAAGCGCTTGTTTAACGTCATGAGCCTAACCCAAAATCCTCCAGCATCCTTCAGTAGACGCATATCTTTATCATCAACACCCATCAGTAGGTGTATACAAACATAGTATCCTTCAGTAGATACTCTTCCACTAACATCCATCAGTAGATGCAAATCCTTTTCATCAACACTCATCAGTAAGTGTCTGATAGCATAGTATCCTTCAGTAGATACTCAATCAGCTGGCATCCATCAGTAGATGTTGTGCTTCTTCTCTTGATGATCTTGTGCTCCTAGTACAGATTTTCAAATTTGATCCTGCAGACACTAAAGGACACTGCACTAGAGCACCCAATTAGTACAAAAGATAAAAAAATAAAAAATAAAAAGATGAAAATTGGCCCAAAGCTCAATAAAGTGGCGCTTAACGGTAAGTGCGTTTCTTCTATTTTGCCTCTCAGTTGTAGTTTTTCCCCTTAGCGATGACTGCGGGTCTTCAGAGTGCCGCTCAACGGTAATTGGCGTTGAACGGTACTTGCGGCTCTTCTTTTATGCACATTTTCTTCATTTTCTGAATCCAACTTCTGCGTACTTCACTTCTTTCACTCAATTCATCTTAGAACCTGCGAAAAGAAGGAAAACCAAGCATAAAATCCATCCAACTCCCTTATTTCAAAAACATAAGCAAAAGCATGATTCCAAGCTAGTTTCTAAGTCATAAAGGATGTTTTTAATATCAAAATTAAGTATAAAAATAACGGTTTTTCAACCGTTATCAATTTGTTGGTGACGTGTTTTATTAGTACTCTTTGAGACTTTTCTGTAGGAGCTTTATGTTTGGTGCGACAGGAAGCACACTAGTAAAAAGGTTGAGACTTTTGAGTTTGATTTTGATCCCGTAAATTGAGGCATAATACGGGGTCCATTTTGTTAAAAATTGGGGACCTTTAGAAAGTGACTGATATTTTTTCATATAAGAACTTCATTGGCCGAGGTGGGTTTGGGTTGCTTTACAATGAAACCTTGGCTGATGCAAAATTTAGATTCACCCAAAATAAATTGGAAATAGTTATAATATATATAGTTAAAATTTTAAATTTCATTTAGAGAAGTTAATTTCATATTTTATGTTTAGGTATTATTGATTAACATTATGAGCAGCCATGATTCCACTAGATTATATTTCAGTGGTAGTATGAAGTTTACAGAAGTTGAATATAATTTGTGTTAGTGTGTTTCCCTCTTGATTGTGCCTCATTCTCAGATAAATTGCCCATCCTCTTCCCTTTGTTGTCCCCCAGTTAAAAGACAACAACATATGGTGTACATACATAATTTTAAGAACAAAATCATGTGTTAACTTTGCAAAAAAGAGACATTCACATCTCAAAATCATGTGGACAGCACAATGCATGTCCACGAAGCATTTTCCTAAAACAAACTTTATGCATGCATTAGTTGAGTAATGAGCTGCAGTAAGTGGTTATGTTGTTAGTCCTATTTGGTTATTTGTAAATCGGGTTTTGTGCAACAGTAGAAGTTTTTATATTCAATGAGACAATGAGACCCTTAGAAACAATGAGACCCTTCAATACATAAAAAGGGTTTGTATAACAGGAACGAAATCTTAGTTGTAATTGAATAACAACGTTAACTTTGGAATAAACCTTTTCATTTTGAAAAGCATAGATGGGCTATGTGAAATTTATGGTGAAGAGTATATGAGAGGGGAGGAAAAGGATTAAGCCTAGGCAAGGGAACACAAAGCAATGGATGAGCCCTTAAAAGAGTTAACCCAGGTTTGTCTTCCATGTCAACAGTCTCATTTTGTCCTTTAACCTTCCATTCAAAGCACTGAATCATAGGAACATGGTTGGCCTATACAACCTGCAAAGCCAGTGAGGTACCAGGACAACCTCTTTTTCCACTCCCAAATGGAATCAAATGAAAATATTGTCCCCTCAAATCTAACGGGCTCTTACCACTTCCCTCTTGATTAAGAAACCTATCTGGTATAAACTCAAGTGGGTTCTCCTAGTGGTTGGGATCCCTACCAATAGCCCACACATTAACAAACAACTGAGTCTTTGGTGGAATCCTCAGTGTTTCTTTGACTATAGGTTCTCCTAGTCTGATTCTTCTACTAATCTACCACTTCCAATCACACCATCAATGTCTTGGCTTGCTCTGTCCATCACATCTGGACGGTTGATCAACTCAGTCAGAGCCCATACGATTGTCAAGGCTGTAGTGTCTGTTCCTGCCATAAATACGTCCTGTAAAATTTATACAAGTACATCATCAGTTTTTCATGTTCCACAAATTTTGGATCCAACACAAAAATTTCTTCAAATTGAAGTCAACCAAATTTTAGCCACAGAAAGTGGACTTACCAAGATGAAGGCCTTTATGTTCTCTTTTGTCAACTTTATGTCAGAGTTCTTATCTTCATGTATGTCCAATTACACATGAAGTAGATCCTTGATTTGATCATCATCTCTTCCTCTTCCCACAAGAACCAAACGAAATCCGACACATTAAAGTTCCCTGTAAGAAGGACAGTGTCTTGCACCAAGTTCCTCACCTCTTCAGGTTCACTGTCATCTTGATTGAAAGTAAAGTGATGACAGAGTTTTGGATTAAAAATGATTTGATGATTATAAAAGGCATATCTGAATTGAAAAGTTGACCAACCACTTTATTATTACACTTTCCATATTGTTCATGGTATGGTAGTTTGATCTGCACCATAAGTCGCGTATGTAGTTGGTAGTATTTTAATATTACAATTCCACTATATGCATGCATTAGTTGAGTAATGAGCTGCAGTAACTGGTTATCTTGTTAGTCGGATGTGGTTATTTGTAAATCGGGTTTTGTACATATGTAGAAGTTTTTATATTGAATATCAATGTTCACATTTTTTGCTGCAGTAAGTGGTGATATGGTCAGTTATGCATGCATTAGTTAGATACATTGTATTTTTTGGTACAGTAAGTGGTCAATGTTCAAATTTTAATATCACAGGTCCACTTTATGCATGCATTAGTTAGATACATTGTATTTAACCAATTTATTAATTTGAACATGTGATTGTCAAGTGAGATACATAGTATTATACAATCAATTTTATTTTGTTTTGATAAATTTGCAGGATATAGTTATATGGACAAAGAAGTTAGTGAAATGGTAAGTATGGTTAAATTTTAATAATTTAATATTGAATATGCACATTGTTATATTCAATTAAGTAACATATGGTTTGATTTATACCTGTAGGCCTCACTTAGAGTTAGGCATCGAGTCTAGACACAACATATAGTTCAAGAACGGTTGCCTGTCATCCTTTCAAAAGGAACGTTTAAAGTCGACACCTTTCAAGTGGTTGGTGGATATGGTTGACAATATGGTTATTTCTAGCCCCATTCTTGTAGAGTTAATTATTAGGTGGGACATGGTTCATAAGTCGTTTAGGATTAGGGAGAATTTAGTGCGTTTTAGAGTTGGTGGAGTTTGTTTTTTTTTAGGTTTACCTAATGTTGGTGAGAGTGTTGATTTAGAGAATGATGTTGGTGGCATTGTCAATGACTTGTTTAAGGATGAGGACATCACAGTTTTAAGTATAATGGAAAAGATGACGCATAAGACATTTAAATCCAAAAAAAGTGTTGACATGTTTTGTAGGTTGTATATTTTGTTAGGTTTTGGAGCATTTTATTTTCCTAGGAATAGTAATGTGATAAATAGTGTCCCTTTTAGTAAACTAGATAACATTAATAATCTAAATATATACTACTCGGGTGATGTTGTACATGGTTTGATAGTAAGTAGTTTGAATCGGGCATGCGATAAATACAATCGCAGATCTTACCAAGAAGTTATACACATAGCTGGGTGTGCAACAGTTTTGCAGGTATGTTTATACATTCATTTATTTAACTGTTAGGAAATAAATGATGATATTTTTTGAAAGAGTTATAACTGTTGTGATGAACTTTACAGTTTAGGTTGTTGAACACATCAGTTTGTATTATGTTGGTGGAGGGTGTATTTATCCCCGATTTCTTCATTGGGTTATTATTAAAGATAAAAGGAAAAGAATCAAATTAACTTTTCAACAAACAGAGGTAATTCCATATTTTTTTATATAATCCTTAGATTTGTTGTGTTATTTACTTAATATGATTTATTAGCGTTGGTAAAATTCTATTTTGTTTTGAAGATATTGTGGGAATGCAACTTGTCTGAAGAGCAATTAGATAATGATGAAATAAAGGAATCACAAACTTACGGTGGGAAAAGTAATCCTGAGTCAAATGATGAGAACTTAGAGTTTGCTAGACTTGTGGAAAAGGAGAAAGTGTTGAGGAGAAGACTTGATAAGCATGCAGAATGACTTGATGAGTTAGAAATGAAAATAAGACGTCTTCAAGAAGAGGTTCTCAATGAAATTCCATCTTTTAATGATGGTATGGAGGGATCATCCACAGATGACAAAACGAATGATTTAGCTATTGTCAATTTTGTGGATGTGGGTATGGAGGGAGCTTCCAAACATGAGAACATTGATTTTGGAAGTGTTTACACCACCTACACTTCATTGCTTTGTAATGATGGTGATGTGTAAGTTATACATAACACAATGGTTACAAAAATAAATTAAATGATGTATAAATGTTTTTATAATTGAAATTTATGATGAATTTGTTTTGTATATAGAGCGCTTGTGGAGGTGTCTAACAACATCTTAACTAGAGGAGACTTGCAATGCTTTCGACCTCGTGCAAAAATTGATAACATCGTAAGTTCAAATACCCGAAAACTTGAAATCATTGTTTGTATCGGTTGGTTATTACGATATCCAAGAGACATTTTTTTTTGTAATACCATGTATGTAGTCAGGTAAAAGCGTTGTGTACAAGTACTATGTGAGGAGTATATAGAATGGTTAGGAATCAAAATATCTACATTATTTTATATTAATGAAATATAAATGTGAAAAGGATATTCAATGATTGGTTATGAACTTTTGGTGTAGGTTATGTTGTTTGCGACTGCGATGACTGTGTACAATCAATTGCATAAATCTGGAATGATTACTCGATGTTGTTTCAATCCATTTTTTGCGGTACGTTAATTATTCATTGATGTTTCACCTTACTAAAGTACACATGTTAGAACTAATGTTAAAGATGCAATTTTTGTAGACAATGATCATTGAAAAAATGAAGATTCCTAAAAAAAAAGAGAGAATTATTGCAAGCAACAGATTACCATCATTTCTTCCAACCTCAAAGTTCTTCATTGAATCATTTGTTAATTTCTGAATTTGTAAGTACTTCAACCTATACCTTTATCATAACATGTCTTGTTCACTATATTGATCTTTGTGGTTGTGGTTCTTTAGTTGTTTGTGCCCACTGTGGGTGATGACCATTGGTGGTGCTATTGTGTCAATTGCCAATCAAGGGAATTGTTCATTTTAGATTCTCTTGGTCATAAGAGGCGGACCAGATATGCTATTGATAAGGCAATGGTAAGAGAAGTTGTTTTGTAGTCTTATTCTTTTGATGAAAGTATTATTTTAGAGTAAAAGCTTTACAATAATATTGAATGTGTTGAATACAAATTTGTAAGGTTGGTTGTTTGCAAGAGTTATTCAATATGATTGATAATGAAACAAATTGTAAGGAGTGACAATTGAAGGTCATTAAAGAAGATTTGCCAATCCAACCAAATACGTTAGTGACCTTATCCATAACCAATGTATTGGGTTGTCTCATATATGTAATCTTTCTAATATTAGTTTAATGTGTAGGTATGATTGTGGTTTGTTGGTGATGAAATATATGGAGTTATGGGACAACCAACCTAAATTTGATGGCAAAAAAATGCCCGATTACACAACGGTTGGTCTTCTTTAAGTATATGTTTGTATTGTTTTATATGGTTTATGATAAGAGGTTATTAATTGTAATATTTCACAACTGTAATATCAATGCAGGAGCAATTACAACTTATTCGACAACAAACGGTTTGTGATTGGGTATTACATAAAGGAAATCTTCACAGAAGTACAGTAATGAAGAATTGTGGAATGCTATAGCAAATGAAGAAGTCATGAAGTAGGACAACATGAAGAATTTGAAGACACTAAAGAAGGGATAGAACTTGTAATGAAGTTGGTGGAATATGATAGAATATGATACAATTTTTGTTATTGTTTTTGAAGTTGTTTAGTATGTATAATATACGATCACAAATTGCATTACTTATGTACTACTACCACCAATGTCCAATGTAGTTGCAACACGTGTGAATGAAAAGGTTTAAATGACCAATATCCATTTTGTGTACATAAGTTATTAAGTAAATTAGCAGAAATTATATGGCCAAACAAAGAAGAGCCTTATCAAAAGATGGTGATGCTAAGACACTCTTAAACCATTTCTCTTCCATGAGAGAATTAAATAAGGATTTTTTTTACGACATTGATGTGGATGATGACTGATGACAAATTTATGAACACCGAAAACGGCGCCACAAACTTGTTTAACAATCGGCAAGTGTGACCGAATCGTTCAAGTAATAAAACTCGGTAAGACCAAGTATCGTTTTCCCAAAGGACTCATGGCCTAGTTTAGCTATTTGATTTGATGATTATTTAAGACTTATGAACGATTGTTTGTAGTTTTAATGCAAAAGACAGTAATTAAACATGTATGCATGAATGTGATCAATGGCAAAAAGATTAAAACAAACACGGAATGAATTATATGGATGAGTATGTTGTTGGGGTTATCAATTTCATCTTATCCACTCTCATATACTTTAGGAATTCATCAATCTTTTCATCAATGTTAATGCCACTCTTTAAATTACCTTGTCAAGAAGGCCTATCCTTAATTACGAGTTCATACAATTCCTAGCATTCCTAGTAATTAGTTCTGAAGTGCAGGAGCTTAAAGGCAACCAATATGCTATTGGGAGAAATTCCCCGGATCTAGACTTCCCCGTACGTTCCCATATCGACAAAATCAATGATCATGACAATGAATGAGTTAAACAATGCATGCTTTGAGCAAAGAGGAAAAACCCTAACTAATGATGAAAGAAAGCATGTATCTCAAATAAGATGTTTAAACACAAATTCCATATATGAGAGTTTCACAAGACTACATTGATTCCCCAACAACAATACAAGGTTTAGTTCACCATATTCATGGTGAAACTAGATGAATAATAATGAAAGAATAAAAGATAAAACCCTAGAAAGGTAGAGAGGTAGCCTGAGCATCCAAGATCTTCCTTCAAAGGGGTGGAAAATAGAGTGTTTGCTTCGTCCCAGCCAAAGATACAAACCCTAGGAAAACCTAAAGCTTATATACTATTCGTAAATTACAGAAAGTTAGGCCCAAGCCCAAAATAGTGCCGCTTAGCGGTAAACTACCGCTCAGCGATAAGTGCGCGAGTTCGTTTCTTCCCCTCAGCGGAGCTAACGTGGGTTTCTGAGTGCCGCTCAGCGGTAAACTGCCGCTGAGCGGTGGTTGCGGCTTCTCCTTTTGCACTTTTTGATGTCTTTTCTGATTCCCTTTCTGTTCTTCTTCACTTCTTTCACCAAATTCACCTTAAAACCTGCATAAAACACTGAAATCAAGCATAAACCTGTCCAGCTCTCTTATTTCTGAAAATATAACCAAAAACATGATTTCAAGCTAGTTTCTAAGTGTTAAAGGTTGCTTTTAGTATCAAATTTAAGCATGAAAATAACAGTTTTTCAACTGTTATCACAACCCCAAACTTCGAACTTTGCTTATCCTCAAGCAAACAAAATGTAACTCAATCTTCTACCAATCTATACAATGGTTCACTCCATTCAAAATCCTCTTTTCAAGATAAGTAAAAACTTCAATCAAATTCATGACAAAGATTTCAATCAAGATGTGCACATGCTTTGGGTGTTCAAAAAATCACTTAATATCCAACAAATGCTATTTTTCATGAATGATCAATCAACTAAGCATGGATGTTCATGTGCTCATGGAATATTTCCTCACTAGGTAAAGTGTTTCACTCAAACACAAGTGTATAAGAGGTAATCACTCGTTCGCTCTACTATCACAATGTTACATAAATTGGCTTTGCCTTTCATTTAACCACAATCAAATAAATTCACAAGCATGCATCATCACAAGGACTTTTCAATGGATTACAATGTGGCTGGGCTAACAAGAAAATTGGTTTTTCTAGATCACAAAACCCTTGAGTTAAGAGAGTCATATAAACACAATCATTCTTACTTTCCCAACTTTCCTTTACATTGAGCTTTGCTTTTCTTTTCCTTTCTTTTCTCTTTTTCTTTTGCTTTTCACATATTTACTTCTTAGCTCTTAGCTCAATGCTTTCAATTTCCCTTTCTATTTTGCAACAACCCCAAACTTGAACATTTGCCAATACCACAAAATATTTTCTACTTAACTCAAGGTAAAGCTTTCAACAAGGGTTTTAAATTTATGTTCAAGGCTAAGGGTTCAAAGGATAGAACACATAGTGTTCTCTTTTAGTGGCTCATTTCATGAAATTTGGCTAATATAAGGGTTTCTAACAAACGGCCTTGATCATATAATGCAAACAAGCAATTGATTCAATCATAGAAAACCTGGGCAAAGTTATTCATGCTTCCAAAGTAATAGCACTCAATCACAACAACTCTGGAGCTCAAAACCTCACATATAAGCTCATTCACATTTGACATACACATCCTGCTTAGTCTCATAATCACAATCACAATAACTTGCATTTGTTCACAAAGCTTGTGAACCACTTGTATAAGCATGTAATGTGCACATCTCAACATCAATCTATATCAAATCATCATCAAGCATTACTTATCAAACAATCACAATCATAAGCAAACCATCATAACAGACAAGGTTTCCAATTGAGTACATCAAACCCTATTCTAAAACACAAATAAATAAGTTCAGAAAACCAAACAAAAACATAAGTCCTGCTTCAGTTATGATAGCATTCATCAGTAAATGCTATCTCAGCTCCTCCTCAATCTGAGCTATCATCTGTATCTTCCTCTTCTTCCTCATCTTCGGCATCTTCAAATGCCTCATCCTCATCATCATCAGCATCATCTTCTTCCATCTCCATAGCTGAAGCTTCAGCTGCTTCAGCTCTAGCTCCTTGTACCTGCTCTTCTGACCAAGCTACCACATTATGAAATTCCTCCATAGTCCACCTGTGTGCTGGAGGTGTATCATACATTCCAACAATCATCTCAGTAGTGGCCACCTGCCCTCTGTGGATAGACTGTAGCTGTGCACCTATAAGAGACATGTACATGTCCCTCATCTGGAAAGGTTCTGCTTCATGTGTCTCAGCAGATGCTTGACTCTGTGCTTGCCCTCTTTCTCTGCGATGACGGCGTGATGGAACTGGTTGAGCCGCCTCCTCACCTCCACAATATTGTCTGTAATAGGCCTCATCAATTGCTTTTCTCGGCCTTTCAAATGGTGGAGCAGAAATATCCACCCCAGCTATCTTGCAGAGATGCGTAATCAAAGAAGGATGGCCTAATGGTGCTTTACTGTTTGTTGTGTTGGCACTCATCCTTATCTCATCAGCTATCACCTGTCCAATATTGACATTCAAGTTCCTGATTGCACAGTAAATGAGAAATGCCCTGCTCAGAGTAATGTCTGACACATGAGAACATGGCTGAATATTGGCATGAGAAAATGCCATCCAGTACTTTGCAAGAGGAGTTAAATCAGTTCTCCTAATGTTAACCACAGAGCCAGTTCTATTCCTTTGAAAGTGTCCTCCAGGTACACATAAAACTCTCTCCACATCATCAAAGTCAGTGCCTTCTTCCATAAAGAGAGCAAACTGGCACTACTCACCAGCCCACACAGTATCTAGAAAGTTGTTGATGGAATCAGGATCATACCTAATAGCATGGCCTCTGACATAGCCTAGGTAATTCTCAGCTGGGTAATCACCAATCTTTCTTGCATTAGTGTAGAATTCTTTCACCACAGCTATATTGGCAGGTGTAGGATATGTGGCTAGCTTCCCCCAATCATTCCCTAACAATTGCTCTCCAAATTGAGGAGCAAAGTTAGGTATCATTCCAACCTTTCTCTCCATAAGTAATCTCCTATCTTGGACCACCTTGAAGTGCTTCTCATGTTTGCAAGATAGGAACCTACTAGAATGGGGTTGTTCTGGTTCCTTTTCTTTTCTTTTGGATGCCATGGTCTTCATCCTTTTGCCTGAAGAAGATGCCATCCCTATATCAAACACACATACAAAACCACAAACATGTTGTTAAGCATTAGTAACACACATCCAACACCATTATTTCAAAGCTAAACCACCGCTGAGGGTCAAAATCACCCCTCAGCGCCACCAGTGCAACAATCCAGAGCCCAAACTCAGCAAGAGCACGAATCTGTCAGAGTGCCGCTCAGCGGTAAACTGCCGCTTAGTGGTACCTCTGCAGAATTCTGAAAAACTCGTTTTTAACCTGTCCTAACTCCACCCACATGCAATTTTTAGTTTCCAGATCAAAATCATTCAGTTCAATCGGTTCAAACATCAATTAAATCATGCATAAAAATTAAAATCCCTAAAGATTCATGCTTCAACAATCCAATTCAAACTCAAGAACCCTAGAATGAAAAATGCTTGACTTACTTGGGTGGAGATGCTAGATGAATGGAGAATGCTTTCAAGCTATGATGCTCTCTTCCAACCCCAAACTTAGATGGAAAACTAGTAAGAAAGTGAGTGAAAGAGAGATTTTCTCAATAGGGATGAGGGAAAAATTGTAGAGATCCTTTAAAAGAGTGAGTAGGAGTGTGTGTGCAGAGCAAAGTGTGGAAAGAAAAGCCAAGACGCAGCTTAGGGTATAAAAATACCCTAATGGGCTCGGGTTCCGCTAAGGGGCAACCCAAGCCCGTTCTGCGATACTACCGCTCAGCGGTAGTTTGCCGCTCAGCGGCACTTTCGGGAAGTGTTCTTCTTCTTCCTGGCTTGACCTAGATGCGTCCTAGACCTACCCCCTCACTGACTCCCTGCAATAAAATTTTCAAATCACTCATGCACAACCCTATTATGCAACTAAAACAAGATCAAAACAAATAATACAGAAAAATAAATCAACTGGGTTGCCTCCTAGGTAGCGCTTGTTTAACGTCACGAGCCTGACCCAAAATCCACCAACACCCATCAGTAGGTGCAAATCTTTCTTACCAACACCCATCAGTAGGTGTACACAAACATAGTATCCTTCAGTAGATACTTTTCCGCCTAACATCCATCAGTAGATGTAAACCCTGTACAAACTTATAACCAAAACACAAAATGTCCCAAAGTTCAAAATTACATCACCAAAACAAAAATTAAAAGTTCTTAAATCACTGGGTTGCCTCCCAGCAAGCGCTCTTTTAACGTCATTAGCTTGACCCAGTAAAGTTCAAGTTCCTTCTTCAAGATTAATATCCGTATCCAACCAACTCCTTAACTGCTTCCGATGTACTGTTTTGACTCTTCTAGAATATGGAGACTCTATCTCTATCATCTCCTTTTCTTTATAGCCTTTCACAACCCACAACTTGTTTTTGAATCTCACATGTGTACCAAGTTTGAGTTGTTCTTTCATCCCATCATCATGAACTTTTCTTCCTCTGCTAATCTTCTCTTTTTCATGTACCTGAAACAACAAACAATGTTTACCTTTAACCTTGAGCTTTTCATCTTTGGGGCTAGTCATGAGTACATCTTGAAATGCAGCTTTATGACTAGCTTCTTCCTCCTGCATCCGTCTCTCCTCTTTGAAAACATCTACAATAACCCTCTCTTCTCGGTCTTGGAATGCTACTATACCTTCGTTCACATCAATGATAGCTTTGGCCGTTTTCATAAACGGTCTTCCGAGAATAATGGGTATCTTTTTGGTCTCCATCTCCATCACCACAAAATCTGCCAAGAACTGTAGTTTGCCTACACAAACTATAATGTCCTCTGCTATTCCATAAGGTTTCTTCGAAGATCCATCTGCCATTACCAGGTTAACCTTTATAGGTTTCACATCCACATCACCAATCTGTTCTAGTAAAGAATAAGGTATCAAGTTGACACTTGATCCTAAATCAAGTAAAGCTTTTCTGACTCTTTTCTTCCCTATTGTCCATGGAATGGAAAATCCTCCTGGATCCTCGGCTTTTGGAGGGAATGACTCCTTTTTGACAGTTTCATACTTCTTTGTATCTTCATCTCTACATCTTTTCTTTGTAGAGATTTCTTCCTCAGGTTTGGTATAAACTGCAATTTGTTGTAGTATCTCCTTCCAAGGTGCGTCATTGTCCACCATATTGAATAATTTAGTAAAATCAAATTGTTTCTCTTGATTCATTGGAAAAGGAAGCATATCATGATTCTTTATACCTTTTTTCTCTTTCTTCTTTTCGTCTAACTCAACTATTTCATCATTTGTGCTCTCCACCACTCTACATTCTTCTCTGGGGTTAACCTCAGTATTAGCCCCAAAATTTCTATTAGGCTTTTCTTCCACTTTCTTGGTAATCTGACCCATTTGAATCTCCAAATTCTTAATGGCAGCATTAGTACTCTTTTGAGAAGATTCAGTTTTCTGTATAAATTGATTAACAGTTTCTTCCATCTTTATGAACCTTTTCATTAAATGCAGCAAACTGTTGCCATAAAGTTGGTTGTTGTTGTTGCTTGTTGAATTGCCCATTTTGTCCAGCCTGCCCATTCTGCCCTTGACCAATGCTTGGGTGTGGTTTCCACCCTTGATTGAAGTTCCCATGACGGTACGGAAACTGATTGGCCATGAAATTCACATCTTCCAAAGCTTCTGCTGGAAAGGCACACTGACCATTTATATGGTCACCTCCACACAATTCACACAACTGTGATTGAACCTGTGCAACAGTCTTTAACTCTTTCGGCAATTGTGCAAGTGTTTTCGTAAGAGCTTCCAGTTGTTGAGTTAGAATCTTATTTTGTGCTAGCAAGGCGTCATGGGTTTGCAGCTGTAGAACTCCTTTTTGTTGACTAAGAGCTCCTCTTTCACTATTCAGATCATTATCACTAGTTGCCATATTATCAATAATTTCTGTAGCTTCTTCTGGAGTTTTCCATTTGATGTTCCCTCCAGCTGTGGCGTCAAGCATCATCTTGGTTTGAGAACCAAGACCTGTAAGAAAAGCCAAGACTACCTCCCCCTCGTCAAAATCATGTGTAGGAGTTTTTCTCAGTAAGCTTTTATATCTATCCCATGCATGACCTAGTGATTCCTCCATACCTTGCCTGAAAGTTGTAATCTCTTGCCTTCCTTTATTTATCTTTGATTGTGGAAAGTACTTGTTTAAGAATTTTGTTACCACCTCTTCCCACTCTGTAAAACTTCCTTCTGGAAAAGAGTTTAACCAAATCTTAGCGTTGCCTCCTAATGAGAATGGAAACAAGCTAAGTTTGATTGCTTCATCTGGCACCCCATTTATCTTGACTGTGTTGCAAATCTCATTAAATGTAGTGAGGTGCTCATATGGGCTTTCATGAGACAACCCATTAAACTGGTTACTCTTAACCAATTGGATTAGTGTTGGTTTCACCTCCATATTTGTTGCATTGACTCTAGGTCTTGCTATGTTGTTAAAGTGTTGAGGTCCAGCTACATTTGTATAATCAGCAAGAGTTCGTCTATTGTTCTCCATATTTTCAGTGCTATGGTCAGAATTCTGTGGTGATGGTTGTAACAGAGTTTCCGGAGAAGGAAAGAGTTCTCTAGATGTTCTGATTCTTCTCCTCCGTCTACTCTCGTCCAAACCTTCAAGAAGAGGATCTGCAGTTTTCTTGCTCCTTGTTCGGATTGCTTCCTGCATACACAAGAAAACAAATCCCTAAAAGAATTGGTTAGCACAAAAAAATATAAAAGAAGATAAAATAAAAATAGAAAAATAAAAAATAGAAAACAGAAAAATAAAATAAAATAAAATAAAATAAGATAAAATAAAAACAGAAAAATATAAATAGAAAATAACAAGTCAAAGTTAATCAATAATCAAACAAATGAACTATTTAAACAAGAGTCCCCCGGCAACGGCGCCAAAAACTTGATGACAAATTTATGAACACCGAAAACGACGCCACAAACGTGTTTAACAATCGGCAAGTGTGACCGAATCGTTCAAGTAATAAAACTCGGTAAGACCAAGTATCGTTTTCCCAAAGGACTCACGGCCTAGGTTAGCTATTTGATTTGTTGATTATTTAAGACTTATGAACGATTGTTTGTAGTTTTAATGCAAAAGACAGTAATTAAACATGTATGCATGAATGTGATCAATGGCAAAAAGATTAAAAAAAACACGGAATGAATTATATGGATGAGTATGTTGTTGGGGTTATCAATTTCATCTTATCCACTCTCATATACTTTAGGAATTCATCAATCTTTTCATCAATGTTAATGTCACTCTCTAAATTACCTTGTCAAGAAGGCCTATCCTTAATTACGAGTTCATACAATTCCTAGCATTCCTAGTAATTAGTTCTGAAGTGCAGGAGCTTAAAGGCAACCAATATGCTATTGGGAGAAATTCCTCGGATCTAGACTTCCCTGTACGTTCCCATATCGACAAAATCAATGATCATGACAATGAATGAGTTAAACAATGCATGCTTTGAGCAAAGAGGAAAAACCCTAACTAATGATGAAAGAAAGCATGTATCTCAAATAAGATGTTTAAATACAAATTCCATATATGAGAGTTTCACAAGACTACATTGATTCCCCAACAACAATACAAGGTTTAGTTCACCATATTCATGGTTAAACTAGATGAATAATAATGAAAGAATAAAAGATAAAACCCTAGAAAGGTAGAGAGGTAGCCTGAGCATCCAAGATCTTCCTTCAAAGGGGTGGAAAAGAGAGTGTTTGCTTCGTCCCAGCCAAAGATACAAACCCTAGGAAAACCTAAAAGCTTATATACTATTCGTAAATTACAGAAAATTAGGCCCAAGCCCAAAATAGTGCCGCTCAGCGGTAAACTACCGCTCAGGGATAAGTGCGCGAGTTCGTTTCTTCCCCTCAGCGGCCATTTCACCCTTCAGCGGAGCTAACATGGGTTTCTGAGTGCCGCTTAGCGGTAAACTGCCGCTGAGCGGTCGTTGCGGCTTCTCTTTTTGCACTTTTTGATGTCTTTTCTGATTCCCTTTCTGTTCTTCTTCACTTCTTTCACCAAATTCACCTTAAAACCTGCATAAAACATTGAAATCAAGCATAAACCTGTCCAGCTCTCTTATTTCTGAAAATATAACCAAAAACATGATTTCAAGCTAGTTTCTAAGTGTTAAAGGTTGCTTTTAGTATCAAATTTAAGCATGAAAATAACAGTTTTTCAACTGTTATCAATGACAACCGCATACTTAATGTGTTTTGAGTTGATGCACGAAGAAGGGCAGCTTGTGAGTATTTTGGTGATGTCATATCTTTTGACACAACATACTTAACGAATAAGTACGACATGCCATTTGCTCCTTTCATTGTTGTCAACCATCATGGCCAATCTATATTGTTAGGTTGTGGTTTGTTATGTTCAGAGGACACAGATTCATTTGTTTGGCTATTTAATTCATGGCTTCGGTGCATGTCCAATAGACCACCCGAGGGAATTGTTACGGATCAGTGCAAAGCAATGAAGAAAGCCATAGAACTAGTGTTTCCTAACACTCGTCATAAGTGGTGCTTGTGGCATATAATGAAAAAAATACCTGAGAAGTTACAAGGTTATGCAGCTTACAAAGATATCAAGCGCCAACTTAAGCAAGTTGTGTACAATTCTGATTCAGTTGATAGTTTTGTTTATGGATGGGAGAGGATGATAACAACCTTTTCACTTCACACCAATGAATGACTTTCTTCACTTTACGAAGAACGACGTAGGTGGGTTCCTTGTTACTTGAGAAACAGTTTTTGGGCTGGCATGTCAACAACTCAAAGAAGCAAGAGCATGAATGCATTCTTTGATGGATATATTAACTCACGCACTACTGTTCAAGAATTTGTTAAACAATACGAAAATGCACTACAACACAAGACAAAGAAAGAGACCCAAGCTGACTTCACGTCATTAAACACAACTCTTGCATGCAGTTCACAATCACTCATAGAGCGGCAATTCCAAAAGCATTACACACATGCTAAGTTTACAGAAACACAGTCAGAATTTAGAGGTAAAATTAATTGTTTCGTTGATGGCATTGTGGTAGAAGATAATTCGTCACTGTACAAGGTCATGGAGGACTTCATTCATAATGAAATAAGGGAAGAGAGGGCATTCATGGTTACATTTCAGCGAGACACAATGGATGTTAATTGTAGTTGTTTGCTTTTTGAGATTAGGGGCATTATATGTAGACATTGTGTTTGTGTTTTGGCCCAAGAGCGAGTAACAGAGGTTCCTGCTAAGTACATACTCACAAGATGGTGTAAAAATGTCCACAAAAAGCACAGGTATATTAGAGCAACATACAACAACAAGGAAAAGGACCCACATATTGAACGATATGATAACTTAATGAAGAGTTTTGGAAATATTGCTGAGATTGCCTGTGAGTCAGTACACATGACACAATTATTGGTTGACAACTTTAGTTCATTTATAAACAAGCATGGCCTACAAATTTCACCTTCACCATACGTCGACAACAATAGCCACATACAAGAAGAACACCTGTATGATAGTAACATAGGCCATGATGTAGACACCACTACAAACACTATTCAAATCCAAAGCCCTAAATTTGTCAAGCGAAAGGGTCGACCTAAGACAAGAAGGTTGAAGTCAACAATTGAGAGAATAAAGAGGAAGAAACCATCAACAAAAGGCATTAATCAAACATCCATTGATATTGGTGTAAGTAATTATGTTATTAATTTTTACCGTTATTAGTTGCAATAATCATTTGGTTATGTCAAAATTTCCAAACCAATGCAAGTTAAACTAACTTCATATTGACTACTCATAAAGGAAACAATAATGGACGTACCAAATATAACATTGAGCAACAACATTGATGTCACGCTCAACACACATTACACAACATCCAACTCAATTGGACCGGTAAGATTGAATTCCATTTTCATGATTTATTGATTTAACATTTAGTAAGTCGTGCATATATTTAAATGTCATTTTATACTCTTGTTCTGTCATGCAAGTATCAGCTGTGCAATCCACTGGGTTCATGTCACTGCTGACATCATTACACAATGACATGCAAAACACGCAATCGTCCACAACTAATATTGACAATGTATTTTGAAATACAATATTCACATTTAGCATTCAATTCCTCACATCTATGTTGTTACATTTTTTTGGGTCATGTGATTTGAAATATATGGTGAAAATGAATGTCATATTTATAATCATTGTACACAAATGTTCTATTTATACTCTACCAGTTATATTCATTTGAAGTATTCTATTTTTGTACAAAATTTCTGAGACAACTAACCAGAAAATTGTAATTCAATAACCACTTACTGAACCAAATAATCAAACCAGTTAAAATTACCAAATAACTATTCTGCCAAATACCAGTCCATTTGACCACATCACGCGATGCACATTAACTACTTAATCAAACCTTAATATCAAACGGATATAAATGAGGTTGATCAATTTATTGTTGAACGAAATATGTGTGAGGATCAACCACAAATTTTCAATAAAATAACCACTAACTGCAGCAAAAAGACTGAGCATTTAAAATGACCAATTTATTATTGTGCATAATACCATTCCCTTTACCCAAATATTGGGATGCACATTAACTGCTTACTCAACTATTATTATCAAACCACTTGAAATCAGTTACATCATTTTATTCTTGTACACAATATCTGTTACAATCAACCACAACTTTTCAAACAAATAACCACTTACTGCAACACAAAATCTAGTAATTTACAACATTGACTACAAAACAGTTTCAGTTATTGCTTATCTCTAATGAAACACATGGTTAATTCAATTGCCCTTATCAACAAAAACAACATAAAAAATTACGTATTCCCAGATGAAGTTCAATCAACCTGAAAAAATAACAACTCAATAACAATTACAAATGGATCATAGATTCAACCTCTATTCATTAAAAAATACAACAGTTAACATAATTCAAAATAACATTTGAGTTTGGTAACAATATTTATCATTTCAACCTAATATTGTAACATAAACAAGTTCATAAACTATACAATGCGCCTATGATTTTTCCTATCTAATCTTGTCCAAGGGGTTTTCAAAAGAACACTTCTAACACGCTTCCTAGGTTGAGCTTTTAAACGCGTGTACATGTCAGATTTTTCAGTATCCATCTCTTCATTACCTAAAACATCACCAGCTTTTTCATTGAAACTTTTTCCAACAACATCAGGTGTAACGTCAAAAACCTTCTCAGAATTGGACTTCTCCACATCATCACCTTCAATCTCTGACTCTTTCTTAGAATTTGACTTCCCAACAGATGAAACTACTACCTCATAATCTTCCTTTGAATTACTAGTCCCAAATTCATCAACTAACATGTCACAATCTTTTTTTGAATTTGAATTCTCAACATCATCAGCCCGTTACCGCTTCTGTGCAACAAACATTTGTAGGTTGTCAACCATTTTCTCAAGCTTGTCAATGGATGCCTCTTGGTCAACAATGATAGCAACCAAAGCTTCATTTTCTGCAACAATATCAGCCATAGATCGCCTTTGCAAGTTCTCCTTCAATCCAGCATTATGATGACCATCTAAGCCTTCTTTAACTATTTCAGTACACATCTCTTCATTGCTTACATATACCTCAGTAATGACCTATACAAAACAAAATAACCACAAAATTCATATTAAAGTCAATACAAATTAAAAAACATCCAATTGGTTTAACATATTTTAATTTAGTCTCACTTCATTACACAAAAAGGCTTTCTCAATTTCTGCTTCACCAACTTTAACATGTATCCAATGAAGGATTCTAGGTAAACAACTATTTGTTTTAGCCAACTTCTTGTGACCAAATAAAACATGTTCCATTGCCCAGATCTGTTACATACAAACTTCAATTTCAAAAAACTAACAATTATAAATTATAACACAATAACTTTTCTAACTAACATCAAAATATACCTGTAATGCAAATACACAACCAACCACATGACAGTGTGATCTGTTTTGTCTCTTTCCCACACACAATGCAGCATCACACAAACTAGAAACCAAATACTCATAAATAACATGCCCCCAGTTATACTTTCCAATACACGATAAATAATCTAATAATTCAAATAAACCTAAGTGAACTTTTCCACCTTATTTGGGAAGAAAAACTCAACCCTAACAGTAAATATAATCTACAAACATCACCCACTTCATCCCCTTTTATACGCTTTTGAATTTCTTCATAAACATTATGTACACTTACATCAATTGTGTCAAACAATCTCCTAGTATGACAATCAACTTAAACATCTCTCCATTAACCCCAACCCCTAAACCTAAGCAAAGGTCTAACTTGGTGAATGGAATAAAGATAGACCTAACTTCAAACCGGCCCCTCCTCTCTGACCATCTACTACACAATTCTAAAAGTAGTGTCCTACTCCTTTTGGCATCCACATGAATGGACAATAGCCATGCAAAAGGAGTTGTTTGTATCAACGTCTTTTGCACATCTGTTAATAATGTGTTCACATGTGCCAAGTATTTTGTCCTGCATGAATGTTGTGCATAAACCTATACATCAAAGTATACAATTGAATAAGTCAAACAAACCACTTCACCAAATTAATTTTAAAAACATAATACATCATCATGTGCATTCAAACCTGTTTCTTCATAATGACTCTTCCAACTATCTCTATGGTTTCTACTGAATGTCCATAAAATAAACAAGTTAGACTTCAAGCCATAAAAGATTAAAATGAAAGACATATATAGGCATATCTCACAACAAAATTACATTCAAAGGAGCATATATAATAATTATATTTTCCATGTATCTCATTTCATCTGCCACTCATATATAATAAGTATAGTACTCCTTATTGTGGAATCACAACATACATGATGACCACAAATGAGGTATACCCCAATAACAAATAGGAACATCAAGTGACATGGATATTTGTAATCATTAATGATGACAAAAACAAGAAAAGGAAAGAAACCAAATAAATAGATGAAGATGGAAAATATTGACGAAGACTTTGCACAATTTCAAATCCATCAGAGGGCTAAGCCTAAAAATGCATATTGAAGAACAGTGGTGAATGAGACTCAGAGTGGATTCCAAAACCAGAATGTTGCGTCACAAAGGAGCACACTACCATGCTACTCTTTTTGGGATGATGACTACTTTATAATAGTAAACATCCCGACAGAATCAACATTAATAGACTTATTCAACTAGATAAACTCAAGTGCAAGGATCAAAGAATGTCATCAAACTTGGTTCAAAATGAAATCCTGATATATAAATCATCATTAAATCCATTTTAATAATTTCGTAATGTCTTTTTACTTTTCTTTCAACATCTAATCACAGGGTAAAAGTCATACATAATACTCCCCTCAATAGTCGGAATAAAGATAGAAATGAAATACATACTTGACTAATTGAACAAAAATCTCCACAGGAAACAACTTTTGCACCAGCCACTTGCAACCAGGAAGAAAAATTAACAAAATAACATGTCAAGAGGAGCTATGCTTTAAAATTAACAACATCTATCCATCTTAGAGTATCAAAACCTCCACCATATTTACATATCAACACAAAAAAAAGTTCGAAAAATTAAGTACACAAAATGTTAATCAAACCTATAAGAATTACCAAACTATAAAGTACAGAATAAACAATAACCTTCTTCAGTTATAACATATGGTCAAAAGGTCATGGAATATAAAGCTATAATTACCAAACTATAAACTCAAAGCAATACTAACCAATGACAACTACGAATTTTGATGTTGATATTCTTCTCTGCAAAAACCTATAAGGGATAATCGGTAACTAGTTAAAATTCAAACAACACAACAAATTCTAGAGTGGTTGCAGAATCAAATCTCACATCGGTCAGGACTTGGAATACAAATTGTGGCATAGTCTATGCTTTTACCAGACAAAAAATAACTAGCCAAACATGTACAATAGTTATTCTATTTTCTGTTTCTACTCTTTTATGTTAATTATTCCAAGACATCTCTGATTACAAATAATGGTCTTCCTCATATGTGTTGCATAATTTAATTATTTTAGGCTAATCTTTTGCAGAACATGCTAGCTATATTGTAATTGCATACAAGATATATGAGGAAATATACTTTCATTTTATGCTAACGAAATACTGAAATATTTAAGCTTAGTTATCTCTAACTATTGTTACTAATCTTATATATGCTTTCAAAAAATATTTCACAACAATTTTTATAACCAATTTGCAGTGCACTATTATTATTCATATGCATTAGTTCTTAAGTAGAGGTGATTATTACCTTCAGTGTCTAATATTGATCATTTTTTTAATGATTGGACTTATAGGTTTTAAACCTTCTACATGCATTTCTTACCCTTTGTTAGATTTATTTACTTAGAACAACACAACCTTATGTTTAAAGATAGTAGCACACTATATATATACATATACAAGATTGGCTTACTTTTAACCCAATATCTACATTCACTGGATATATGGATCTTTTCTAAAATATATGTATTGTCTACATGTAGGGATCAAAGTGAAAGAGGGACAATATGAATAGTTTTTCTAATGTTACCCCTGGTTATAGGTTCCACCCCACTGATTAGGAACTTGTTGACTACTAAATGTGGAAGAAAGTTACCTCACGAAGGATTCACCTACATGTCATAAAAGATGTTGACTTATATAAAATTGACCCATGGGATCTTCAAGGTAACAGTCAAATTGGATTGTATAATTCAAACTTAACAAGAAAGTCACTGATATTTTGGTGTTTTGAAAATATGAAGAGCTTTGCAGAATAGGAACAGAAGAGCAGAATGAATGGTACTTCTTTAGCCATAAAGATAACAACTATCCAACAGGAACTCGCACAAATACACCAACTGCAGTAGGGTTTTGGAAAAAAACTGGAAGAGACAACGCAATCTATTCAAAGCATGACTTCATAAGAATGAGGAAAACCCTAGTCTTTTACAAAGCTCAAGCACCCAATGGACAAAAATCAGATTGGATCATGCACGAGTATCGACTTCAAACACACGTAAATGACACACCACAGGCAAGTTTCACAAATTATTACATTCATATAACTAGAGAGAAAGAAGATATTCTTCTCATGATTTAATTTTGTTCAATAAAACTTAATCATGCATTGCTTTTTTTTTCATTATAACTGGAATATATATGTACAAAACTTTATCATAAACATATGGGTGTGATTGGATTCAAAATAGAAGTGCTTTCAAGAGCTTCTCTACTGAGAATATGAAGTTTTTTTCCTCTAATAACAGACTAAACTTTTCCAACTTTATATCCGAAAACATTCATAAACTTCAATAAAAAGTCACTGAAATCACATTTCCAAAAGCACTTAAGTATGTGGATTTATGGAAGTAAGTGTAATTATTATGATACTATGTTAGCTTTTGTAACTCTTAAGCCATAACTTTTTATTCTTTTTTTTGAGTCTTATACGTGGTTAATGTAGTTTTAACCGTTTGTCTTTGTGTTTTAGTACAACGATTGATCATTCAATTAAAAAAAAAATGTGATATGGTTTAAAGTATGATGAAGGATGCGTTGTGTGTACAGTATTCAAAAAGAGACTAACAACCATGCGTAAACAATCACAAAACAGAAAGTTTAACTCCACATACCTTGTTCGATTTCCCCTTTTCCGCAACCCTAGCTTCAAATTTCATGTATCTCACTCTCTACTCCTGTGTCGACTCTCTAACTAATAAAAACTTGTTTTCTCAATGCGTCTCACTCACCAGCTATCAAATTCGTTACCGATTCAGCATTTGCTCTTCTCCCTACCGCAACTCTCTCTCACAACCTTCCCCCTTTAGTTTAAGGTTTTCGAAAATCAATCAAAAATTAAAGAAAACATAGACAAATGATGACAAAAGAAGAAAGGAAGAACAACCTCATACTTTCTATTCTTCAAACACTACAAAGGGGAGAAAATAGAAAAGGGACGAACCTTCCGCGCTCCACACCGTTCACGATTGGTAACAACTTCTCCTTCGCCTTCGACTTCGCCAGTAAGAACTTCTCCGATCACGTCCACCCTTCGGTGGCAACCATGGACTTCTCTCTTTTTCTTTCTTTCTTGCATTCTCTCCCAATCCTAACCCTAGCACGAAAACTGCGTCTTTCAAAATCAGCAGCTCCAATTCACTGAAACGCATCGTTTCATTTAGTCTCTCACAAACCACCTCAGCAGCAGCCCACAGATTGAAATGACTAATATATCCTTAATGACATCGACAATTATTGGGTCCCACGTCGTGTCAAATGAATGTGGATTCCTTTAACTGTGTCAAAGTATTCTTTTTCTACTTTAAAATGTGATCCCAAGGAGGCAAAAAACTATTATTCCCTTAATTTAAAGGTACCACCACATCTCCACCAGTCTGGCCAACAACAGTAACTTCTCTCAACCAATAGCATTTGAGCAGCCCAGACCTCTATGGGCAGGACCAAGCTCGAAAAAAATAAGACAATTGTTAGAATAATTAATTAGTGTTATGTGGGAGCTATGTGCTAGTGGGGTGTGAGTTGTGTTTAAGTGTGTTCTAACAAGATTGAGTTGGATGATTGCTTTTTACTTCCTATATATGTAACATGGAGATTAAAGAAGAGCGAAGCCCTCTAGAAATATATTTTCAGTTTCAATCTGAGATGGTATAAAAGCGCGTTTCCCGCTCTAGTTTTTTTTCCTTCTTAATCTACCAAACAACCATCATTGCTCTCCACCATTATCGGGAACTAATTGCCATTATCCAGTGTATTTTTGTTGCTATCCACCTATAATATGCAGTTATCCAGTGTATTTTCAATTGTACGCTCTTGTCCACTGTCGTTCGCCACCATTCGCCACCGACCGATGTCATAGTTTAGTCTAGTGACCACCAGATCTGGTTCGTCTCTCTGCACGATAGCCAACCTCACTGATGCCAGAGTGTTGTTCCCCTCCACGCACTGCCATGAAACTCATTTTTGTGTGCCGCGAACAAACACTTGTTGTTCACGCGCCACCTCCATAGTTGTCGCCGAACTCTCCTTTCTCTATTCTGCCCCTTATAATCCTGTTTCGATAACGTCTAGAAGCAACCCTTTTCAAAGTCATCTAGATTTTTTTATTTTTCTTGACTAGTTCTTTAACCCTTGATCAGAAATGGCGACTAAAAGTACCATTTCATTTTCTAGAAGTCCCTCAATCACTTGTGAGAAGCTAAATGACAAAAATTACCTATCTTGGTCGGCTATAGTTGAAATGTGGTTTCTTGGTCAAGAACATTATGATCACTTTGAGAAGATGGCAGCCATGTACCTGTTGAAAAACTGATAAGTGGAAACAAGTTGATTTCCAGTTGTGTGCCCAATTATGGCAATCAGTGGAGCCCAAACTTTTTATATCTCTTAGTGTTTTTAAAACTTGTCACTCCTTTTGGAAGAAAGCTCAAAGCATCTATGCCAACAATATTCAACGTCTCTATGACATGGTAAACAAGCTTGTCTCTCTTAAAATGGCAGACCATGATATGATGTCCTTCATAACTAAAGCTCAATTTGATGTAAAAGAATTGAGGATGTTTTTGGAAGTGGACTCTTTGGAGGATATCAAGAAGAAACTAGACAAATATTATATGGTGTTGATCCTTCGTGCTCTACATCCAGACTTTGATCATGTCAAAGATCAACTTTTGATCAGTCATGATGTCTCTTCCATGGAAACCTTGACCAATCGCCTTCTACGTGTCCCTACACCTCAGACTCTAGAACCTCATGAACTAGTGGGACCATCTGTCATGGTTGCCACACGAGGAAGAGGAGGATATGACACTAGAGGAGGAGGACGAGGATGTTGGGGATGTCTTCGATGCACATACTGTAAAAGGATGGGTCACAATCAAGAAAATTGCTACTTCTTGCATGGTTTTCCTTCCAAAACCGCTAATATCTCGATTGCTGAAACTATCCATTCCAAGTTCACTAAAGAAGAATGTTACGAATATTTGTGGTTCTAACTTCAAGTACATCTACAGTTTGTATTTCTCAATCAATGGAAACTCAAAATTCATGGGTAATTAACTTAGGTGCTTCTAATCACATCTCTGGTAATACATTCTTATTCTCAACCATTTCCTTTCCAGAAAAACCTTCATTCATAACTCTTGCCAATGGCTTTAAAATTTCTTCAAAGGGTGTCGGTCAAGCCTCATTGTCTCCCTCTCTAAATCTCAAATTTTTCTTATTTGTCCCTAACCTTTATATCCACTAGTTTCCTCCTTTTATTCGCATGTTTGGCCATCAAATCTTGAGCTCGGGTTAAATGAAACTTCAATTGCTTAAGGGCTTTATCTCTAGTTTGTAATTCCTGGGCGACCGCTTCAACTAGAGTTTCCCCAGGTATGAATTTTTTCAAAGAGGGAGGAGCCCTGCCATATATTGTCTCGAAAGGAGTGCAATTGGTTGCACCTTGATAGTTTCTATTATACCATACTCAGCCCAAGGCAACACTATACTCCAATTGTGTGGTTAATCAAAAGAAAAACACCTTAAGTAACCTTCCAGAATCCTATTCAACACCTCGGTTTGGCTGTTTGACTCTAGGTGGTAAGCGGTACTCATCCTGAATTGAGTTCCCTGCATCTTAAATAGTTCTCTCTAGAAAATACTTAAGAACAAAGGATCCATGTCATTGACAATGGAAATCGGGATCCCATGTAGCCAAACTATCTCCTTGACAAAAACCTCTACGACTTTCTTGGCAGAATAAGGATGTTTGAGTGGTAGAAAATGACCATATTTACTTAGACGGTCCACCACTACCAACACTGCATCATATCCTTGCGATTTTGGAAGCTTAACTATAAAATCCATACTCACCTTTTCCCAAACTGCGTGAGGTATGGCAACGACTGTAACAGCCCTTGCGGAGACGATGTAAGACACTTGTGTTGTTGGCATACTAGGCAACTCGCAACAAATTCAGTGACTTTTTCATACCTATCCAATACAAAGATTTGGCCACCTTCCTCTAAGTCCTATAATCACTCGAGTGGCCTCCTATTCTTGTCATGTGGAACTCAGCCAAAAGCTTGGGAATCCAAATCGATTTGGCTGAAAGCTCCAATCTCCCTTTGTAATGCAGCCTGTCTTGCTCTAAAGTAAAAGTTGAATGAGAGTTGAGATCCTTCTGAATATGCTCTATCACCTTCACCAATACCTCATCCTCCTTAACCTCCTTCAACACTTCTTGGAAATCCTACCAATAAGGTCTGGCAATTGCCCACAACTCCTTTTCTTCCTCTCCACTACCTTCCCTTCTCCTTGACAGGGCATCTGCTACCCTGGTGGTGGTCCCTGCTTTATACAAAATCTCAAAATCGTATCCTAAAAGTTTAGCCATCAATTTTGTTGATTCTGAGTGGTGATTCTCTGTTCTAACAAGTACGTGAGACTTCTCTGATCCGTGTGCACAATGAATCTCTACCTTAAGAGATAAGGCATCTAATGCTGGATTTCCAAGACCAGAGCCATCAACTCTTTCTCGTATATCGACTTGCTTAAGGACCTTTCGGACAAAGCCTTGCTAAAGAAGGCGATGGGTCTCTTTCCCTGGGTCAGAACTGCCCCCACTCCTCCACTTGAAGCATCACATTCTATGTGGAAAGTCTGGCTAAAATTTAGCAATATCAACACGGGTGCCGATGTACCAGCCTCCTTCAACCTTGCCATTGCATCCCTAACCTGCTCTGTCCAAACAGATTGCCCCTTTTTCAAAAACTCTGTCACGAGTTTTGTGATTTTTCCATAGTCCTTCACGATTCGCCTGTAGTATCCTGTCAAGCCTAGGAACCCTCTCAAAGCCTTTAGAGTTTTAGGTATTTCCCACTCCATTACTGCCCTTATCTTTTCCTAATCCATCTTAACGCCCCTCTTAGAAATTTGGTGACCTAGATATCTGATCTATGATCTCTCAAACTCACATTTCTTCCTGCTAGCTATCCAATTGTTCTGTTCCAGCACCTGCAGTACCACTCTCACATGTTTCAAGTGCTCCTCCCAATTCGGGTTGTATATCAATATATCATCAAAGAAAACCATCACAAATCTCTTCAAATAAGGCTGTAATAAGTTGTTCATGGCGCTGTGGAAGGTTGCTGGCACGTTATTGAGGCCGAAAGGCATCACTAAGAACTCATAATGGCCTTTGTGAGTCCTTGTTAGAAAAGATGTGCTCTGTTTCTCACACCAAGAGGGGGGAGGTGAATTGGTGTTATATAAAATTGATCGCTTTTGAAATCTTTTTCGCAATACAATAAGTCTTTGAACCTTTTCTTGAATCATAAGTAAAAATGTATGCAATGTAACAGTATGTGTATTCGAATACAGACAGAGTATAAATGATTTAATGTAGAGAGATGGGGAGAAGAAAATTCAAATTTTGAGTTTTATACTGGTTCGGCCAACTGCCTACATCCAGTGTCCTTCCACTCAACCCGAGACTGGAAGCCAATGCACTATAAAGATCTGAGTTTTTACAACAAGGGCTTTAGAGCGACCACACTGTCAAAATGTAAATCACCTTTCTAACTCACTAATCTAATATAGGCAAATACAAAATGACTAGCAGCAAGAACAATCCTCTTTACAGTCACCCTTTTGAGACCCTTCTCAAAGTCAAGAACCACGTTCTTTTTCCTGTATACACCACAGGGAAATAACAATACTCAGCGTTTGCTAAAGCTTCTGATCAGCAGTAAGCACCTCTATTGTGCAGAACGATCAGACTTTACGAATCAATCAATCTTGCTTCTCAAGAAATCTTCAAGACTTGTACACCACAACAATTATTGTTTCTTGAAGCATTTCTCTCTTCTGTAAAACTTCAAAGCTCAATCTGAAACTAATATGAAAATTGTTAAACTCAATTGTCTTACAGAATTTCAAATCATGCGTCTATATATAGTGTAAGTCAAATCAGACGCGTTTTAATCGATTATGCTATTATTCTAATCGGTTTTGTTGAATATAGTGAAAAACTATATATTAGATTAATCTCCCTTGTGTTAAATACGCACATAGGGTTCTCTATTTATAATAGAAGAAATATGGGCTAAGCCCAAAATACAAATGAGAAATAATAACAAACTAACTAAAAGATAAAAGATATAATATATCTAACACTCCCCCTCAAGCTGGAGCATACAAATTGTATGAACTAAGCTTGGAATAGATGAACTCAGTGTTGAACTAGATGATTTGTCTTCAAGAGTGTGAGGCAAACATAGATAGACTAACAACAGCTTGTGAAACTTCAACTTCAAAAGTGGATGAAGGAGAGCAGTGGTGGACAATGACAAACTGCAAGAACTGATTCCCAATCAATGATGGATGAGTGACGAGATCAACAGTAGTAGCTGAAAGCTAAGAGCTACAAAACTGCAGGGACTACACTAAATCCTCATCAATGATGGATGGGTGACGGGATCAATAGTAGTAGCTGAAATCTACAAAACTACAGGGACTACACCCATATTTATGTGACTTGCAGTGTCTTGGAAACGTACTCCCCCTTAGTGTGAAGGGCGGAAATGTGAAATATCACAGTTGCTGGACCACTAAAACAAAACAAAATATTAAGCTACAATGCTGAAACAAAGGCATCAAAGATCCAAAGACATGTTGGAGATCCAAAATTCTTTGCTGGACAACTCCCAAGTGGTGATACTTAGCAGTGTATTATAAGAAGATCGGGCTAACTCTAGCCCAAGAAGAACTGACGCAGTTGCATCTGTCTGAGGCGGTAGCGACTACAACGGCGGTTGACTGCTATAAAACTGTAGGGACTAAATTGCCATCACTGACTGATGGGGCCTGTAGTGGCTGGAAGCGACAAAACTACAGGGACTGCCATCACTAACTGACGAGGTGATGGGGGCCTACAGTTGTTGGAAGTATACGACGCCTGGACAACGGCATACGATGCCGAACAGCGGAAAACAGTGCCGAACAGCGGCAAACAGCGGCAAATAGTGCCGAACAGCGGCAAACAGTGCCGAACAGCAGAAGACGGCGCCTGGACAGCGGAAGACAGCGCGGACAGCAGCAGACGGCGCGGACAGCGGCAGACGGCAGCAAACAGTGGCTGGACAGCGACAAACAGTGCATGTACAGCGAAAAACGGTGCCTGGACCATCAACGGCGGTTACGAAGACAAACGAAGATGGCAGCAATGGCTACTCTGAGGTTTGAACAGAGAGAGGGAGGTCCGGCGAGAGCTATGGAGGTATCGCGGTGAAACTCCGACACTAGGAAGGCGGCGCATGCAGAACACGCGGCCGAGACTGGCCAAGAAGAAGCGGCGTGTGACAGCTGGTGCGGAGGCTTTGGAGGACGGGACCACTAGGGTTGGGTTGCGCTTCTCAAGGCGCACCTAACCCATGACTTCGCCAGAGCAAATGACGTTCGGCGGCGGCGACGGCGAACTGGCCGGAAAGAAGCGCTGCGTGGCGGCGCGTGATTGAGAAGTGGCTCTCGAAACCGGTGTGGTTGGCCGTCGCTCAAAGAGACGGTCCAGATCCGCAGGTCACCCGTCGAAACTGTGACGGTGGCCGGCGGTGGCGGCGGCGGCGGCCGGCCGCGGACAGAGGTTGGCGACGGACAGTGGTTGGCGATGGTCGACGGCAGAGGCGACTGGCTGCACTGGTACTGACTGTGGCACAGATTTCAGAAGAAGAGAAAGGGCTGCCCACTGAAATTTTAGGGGCTGCCGGCGGCCATGGCGGTCGGCCGCCGGCAGACAACGGAGACCCCGGAACAAGATCAGAGAACCTCCTCTGATACCATGTTAAATATAGTGAAAAACTATATATTAGATTAATCTCCCTTGTGTTAAATACGCACATAGGGTTCTCTATTTATAATAGAAGAAATATGGGCTAAGCCCAAAATACAAATGAGAAATAATAACAAACTAACTAAAAAATAAAAGATATAATATATCTAACAGGTTTCATCTCACAGTTATAACAGATCAACAACAGTCAAAGCCATTAATTGAATGCTCACTTAATATAATCGATTTGCAATAAATGTTTGGTCAACATATTTAAAAATATGACCGTTGAGATAGTTATGTCAAACAATGAAATAGTTTTCAAAACTTGTTGTTTTGCCACAATTTAAAAGTTAAGTTGTCTAATGACTTTAATTGATTAACACACCATTGTAATCGATTAAGTCATACAGATATGCTTGGTGCATGTTGTTTTTCCATTTCCAAAATTTATATTATGCATGCACAGATATAATCACATTTCAAACACAATAGTATGCAATAATCAACACAATATGTCCACAACTATGCTTGTACAAATCTCACAATAAGCATAAGCATATGTAACACAAATAACACAGTACATACACATGTGTTTTTATTAACAATGTGTTGTCATCATAAAAAACATATATCACAGAGATTGTGGGTTCAACTAACATTGTGCTTCCCTTATCAACAATCTCAACAATCCTAAAGGTTGTTTTATGAATGTCTCTCTCACCCATCCTAACCTAGTGATAACCCGCCTTCAAATCCACCTTGGAGAAATATCTAGCTCCTCTCAATTCATCCAAGAGCTCTTCTATCACAGGAATTGGGAATTTATCTGGTATGGTTGCACGGTTCAAGGTCCTATAGTCCACACAAAAACGTCAGCTGCCATTTTTTTTCTTAACCAAGATGACTGGACTGGAATATGGGCTGGTGCTTGGCCTGATAATCCCTGTCCTCAACATCAAAACCACTTGCTTCTCAATCTCTCCTTCCATCAGGTGTGGGTATCGGTAAGGACACATTTACTAGATCAATCCCCTCCTTAATGGGAATTTGATGCACCATTATTCGTTCTGGGGGCAACCTCCCTGTCTCTTGGAAAACTCTGGAGGATAACTTCAGTATTTCCTCCAACTCCTCCTCTTATGTCCTGGTCAGCCCTGGAAAGTCTTCCACCTCTGCCTCCTTTTCCACCTGACCCAAATCCCACACCAATGACCACACTTCCACCTTTGTCAGCTTTAGAAGCCTTGGGTTCCACCAACCTCCTAGCCAAAGCAATGTCCCCTTTAATAACCACCTTTTTCCCTCCTTGAATGTAGCTCATCGTCATCTCTCCCCAGTTCAGCATCACTTCTCCGAATTTGGCCAACCATTCTACTCCCAATATGATGTCCACTCCTCCTAGGTCAAACAAATAGAATTTCTCCTCTACCTTGGTTTCCTCTAGGGTGATCAGAACCTTCCCACAACAACCGTTGGTCTTCCTTTTCTGGTCATCACCTAGTCTCACCTAGTAAGGTGGCGTATCTTCAATGAACAAGTCCAACTCTTCTACTAACCTTTGACTAATAAAATTGTGGCTTGCACCACTGTCTATCAACACTAATACCCTTCTTTCCCCAATTCTCCCCTGCAACTTCATAGTCTTTGGCTGAGTCAATCCTCCAACTGACAAAGGTGATAACATCATTTGCTTCTGATCCCGCTCTGTCAATTGTACCTCCTCTTCCTCTTTTTCATCCTCGGCTAAGATAACCACCCGCAAACTCTGCTTAGGGCAATGGTGGCCTGGACTGAACGGTCCGCCACACCTAAAGAATTCCGGATAAGGCAGATTTCTCACACTTCTTCCCCTGTTTTCATTTCCCGCAACATTCCCCATTTTCGCCACGCTGCTATTCGCATTTCCTTCTATTTTCAACGATCCCATACTTTCCGTCGCCCCTAGTCGAATCAGATTAATTCGACTAGCCTCACTTCACATCACCGAACTCGTTGCGCGCCCCCAAGACATTTGATTTCTGTTTGTGTTCCAACTCCCCGCCTTCGCGCCGCCTTGACCCTCCTCGACATCCCTTGCGATCCTTATTGCCACTATCAATTCCTGCGGATGATGGGGTCTGACTAGACTTCGTATACTTTCTCGCAGTCTGGCGAGGAAGTGCCTCAACATTTGTTCTTTCGACACCCCTCGCATCTGACCCACCAATATTTCAAAGTCTTGAACGTAATCCTCCACGGTGCCCTCCTTTTTCATCGCGGCTAGCCTCTCGAAAACGGTACCCCGGTTTCGTCCTCCGAATCTCCCTACCATCGCTTTCTTTAGACCCTCCAAGAACGATTCTTGGCCTTTTCCTTCAAGAATCGGAACCACTAGCTCGTGCTACCATCCATACTCACATACGCTAGGTGTACCTTCTCTTCCTCTGTCACCCCTTGCAACTCAGAAAACTTTTCTGCCCTGTAAATCCAGTTCAAAGGGTCCAGACCCTCAAACACCGACAATTCGACCCTATTTCTCCAGTTTCGTTGCCCTTCCGATCGGTCGCCCCCCTCCACGGTGCCCTCCGTTTTCATCGCGGCTAGCCTCTCGAAAACGGTACCCCGATTTCGTCCTCCGAATCTCCATACCATCGCTTTCTTCAGGCCCTCCCAAGAACGATTCTTGGCCTTTTCCTTCCAGAATCGGAACCAGTAGCCTGCGCTACCCTCCATACTAACATACGCTAGGTGTACCTTCTCTTCCTTTATCACCCCTTGCAACTCAGAAAACTTCTCAGCCTTGTAAATCCAGTTCAAAGGGTGCAGACCCTCGAACAACGACAATTCGACCCTATTTCTCCAGTTCGGTTGCCCTTCCGGTCGGTCGCCCCCTCTCCCTCCAATTTCTTCCTCACGCCTTCTCATGTTTTCATTGACGGACACTTAGCTGTCGTCCGATTGTCCCTCATTGTCGCGATTTCGCCCCCTAGCATCCTCATGATTTCTTGCAAGTCCTAGCGCATGGCAGCATAATCTTGGCGTAGTGCGGCCATCTCCGCCTTCATCCTGTCAACGTCAATCTCCATCGCTTCCAACTGTCCCTCCACGGCGTTCAACTGTCTGTCCATCCTCCCCTTCTTCATGCTCAACTTCGCCCAATTTGGGATTCGGCAGGTCATACCAAATTGTTAGGTTTCTGGGTAAGAAACCCAAACACACCCTCTAACTATCTCACACAAAAAAGAAAGAATGAATGAATGTTATTCAGTATGGTAGAAACAGTGTTCAAGTAATCAATGGGAGCCTAATCTCCCCCACAGGACCAAAAGGTACCTGCCTATACAACTAACTGTCAAAAATTGTCCAAAACAAAGTACATAATTCTATTTATACAAACCCCTTTCCCGCCATTCCTAACTGCTTTAGCAGTTAGGCTATTAATTATTTCTCCTCCTCTCATAGACTCTCCACTTCCTAACAGGTTCACATGGAGAAAAGATTTTCCTTGGACTGAGGTGAAGTGTTTCAAGCACCAAAAGGAGAGGCATACAGAAAAGAATTGTTCTCAAAAGAAAGACAAGCTAGTGTTTCCAATGTACAATTAAGGAGGAAAGATGAGGAAATGTTTTGAGTAGTTGAGAAATGTATTTTTGTGATAGCTGGTGCTAAAGCGGTTAGAACAAATAATCTCATTCAAGATGTATGTTACATATGTTACATAAATGCTAATAATGTTAAGTGGTTTGGTTTAAAATAATACACTAATTTATGTCACATGCATATGTAGATGAGTCATGTTGTATATGAAGGAGTTACAGTTTTAGCTAGTAGTTTTGCTACATTTTCAACCAAGTAAACATTGTTTTTGTGTGTGACATGTCTCAACAATAGTCATAGAATACTTTCAAAAGTCAATTTGAATTGGTTGTTTTCCTAAATCCTAAAATTATTATCATTACTATTAATAAACTATTATCTAAAATAAAAGATGCTGTTAATATAAAAAATATATACCTCAAAATATAAGAAACACTAGTAAAAATTTGGGTTTTTACAGCGCACATTATGCCACGGTTCACTAGAAACCGCAGCATAATGGTGCGCGGTGGCAGTTTTGTAAATAAATCGAAGGAATATGCCGCGGTTCAGAGGGGAACCGCGGCATATACGCCAGTCAACCATCCCCTTTGACGCCACGTCTGAAAAAAAAATTAAATAACAGCCTATATGCCGCGGTTCTCAGAGTAACCGCAACCTATTCTCCTACATGAAATAAATTTAAAATGAATTTGAAATATTTAGAGGAATATACCGCGGTTGCCCTCCGAACCGCGGTATATAGTTTAAAAATAATTTCAAAAATGTCATCTTCTACCGCGGTTGCCGCCGAACCGCGGCATATAGTTTAAAAATAATTTCAAAAATGTCATCTTCTACCGCGGTTGCCGCCGAACCGCGGCATATAGTTTAAAAATAATTTTAAAAATGCCATCTTCTACCGCGGTTGCCGCCGAACCGCGGCATATAGTTTAAAAATAATTTTAAAAATGTCATCTTCTACCGCGGTTGCCGGCGAACCGCGGCATATAGTTTAAAAATAATTTCAAAAATGCCATCTTATACCGCGGTTAAGTAGTGAACCGCGGTAGATTCCCCAGTCAGAGTTAAAAAATAAAACTTTGGAACAATATCGTCTTGTTCGCGCAGACGCTCTGGACTTCGAGTTTTCTTCTCCCGCCGACCACCCATCTCAGTTCCTTGTTTCTTCACCGTTTAAACTCAAAATTGTTCGGTCATTTCCCATTTTTGACGATAAAAAATAGTTTTAGCCGATCAAAATCGTTTGAAACGCCTGTCATTCCTCTTCGCTGCCATTCCCCTTTGTTGCACCAAGCTTTTTCGCCGCCCCTGTTCCAGGTATTTATGCCCTTTTACATTCTTAACATGATTTCTTCATTAGTGGTAACTTTAACAAATTTTGATAACTTTAACAAATTTTGATTTTTTCCCAAATGTTGAATTCATATACACTAATTAATATGAATTGTCTTTTGCAGAGATTCAAGACACTACTATATGCAGGTCTGTTTTTGTGGTAGTGGATATCACAAAAACAGACCTGCAATTTTAAAAAACTGCAGGGGAATATGCCGCGGTTGTAACCCCAACCGCGGCATATAGTGGACAAAATTTTTTTTTTTAAAAAAGGATTTAGGCAGCGGTTCTTTGGACAACCGCGACATATTCTGCAACCTATATACCGCGGTCATAACCGCGGCATAAAGTCTCTAACTTACTACCGCGGCTGAATATGCCGCGGTTCGTAAACCGCGATGTATATTGAAAAATAACCGCGGTAAAAGCCCCTCGCTGCACTAGTGAAACAACAATAAAGATAAAGTAAATAAATTAAAACTCGAAGTTTTACCTTAAATAATCTATACTATATAACTATAAGTTCCTAATATATCTTTCACAATTTTTTTTTACAATTATTAATTTCTTTTTAAATAATAATAATAATGTAGTAAAATATAAAAAACAATAATAAAAATTAAATAAACTAACAACTAAAAGCATATAAAATAAATTAAATTAGTTTTTGAAATGTTTTACCAAACATATTTTTGTGCTAGTAAAGTTAATGTATAAGATAATTACATTAAATGATTATTTGCTTTACAATTGGCAGAAAAGTTAGTAAATCTTTTATAAAATCATTTATTGGCCTATAGAAAGGTGCATCTAACCAACCAATCACACATCCTTAAGATGATCATCATTTCCATTATAAATACAACAACTAAGCTTCTTATTCTCCCAACACACCTAAAACCCATTTCCCTAATCATATACATTTTGGCTTTGACTTTCTATATATCTATCATCATGGCTGAGGAGCACCACCATCACCTCTTCCACCACCACAAAGAGGAAGTTCCCGGTGAGGTTGATTACAAGAAGGAGGAGAAGCATCACAAGCATCTTGAACACCTTGGAGAACTTGGAACTGCTGCAGCTGGTGCTTATGCCTTGGTAATCACTTATCTATCTTCCTTCAAGCAATTCATGTTTAACTCGTATATATCTATTATCTTTGTGAGATCATGCCTTGGTAATCACTTATGCCATTCTGGTTTGTGTTTTGTATAAATTTTTCATGATGCTGCATAAAAGAGTTGATTGAGTCCCTTTTAATCTCAAGAAAATATGATTCCAAATTGATTTAGTTTTGCTGTAATTGTGAATGATCTGATATAGCATGAGAAGCACGAGGCAAAGAAAGACCCAGAACATGCTCACAGGCACAAGGTAGAAGAGGAGATTGCAGCTGCTGCTGCGGTTGGTGCTGGTGGTTTTGTGTTCCATGAACACCATGAGAAAAAGGAAGACAAGAAAGAAGATGAGGAAGCTCATGGAAAGAAGCACCATCATCTCTTTGGCTGAATCGACATCAACATGATAACAATATTCAAGCTCAGAATATCATCAGTGTGTCTGTTTTATTTTATATTCTGCAGTGCCTAAAAATAATTTCTGAGCATGTTTGAAGAGTGTTTTATTAGTTATACTTTATGTATCTACTATCATATGCTATAATAATGTACATGTGCATTATATTGGCTATATTAATAACATAGTCGAGTGATTTTAAATTATTTTATCACCATTCCCTTTCTCTTGCATTGATATTCTGATAAATATTACCAATCATTCGAAATGCAAGCATGATGATGGAAGAGTCATTCTGAAGACATTAGAAAAATCGTGTTAAACTTAAAATAAGTATTTCTGAATTAAGCAATTTTTTTAAGAACTTTTAAATAAAGCGTGAAATTGCTAATTTTTAAAATAAAAAAGGAAATAATGCATTAAAAGCAAAAGCAATTGCTTATTTGATTAAAAAGCACTTTATTAAAATGAATATATATAAAGTTGCAAATTCAACAATGATTTAAAAAGTTAGCTTGTTGCAAACTCAACAATCTCTTTCTATAAGTGAAAATGATCACATTAAAGAAATGAACTCTGATTTCAACTGTGGATTCTTAAGTTGAAAGAACTAAAATTTAAATAGACCTTGGAGAGAATGTGCTAATATACAGGTTCTAACCAAGACAGGTTAGACTGGGGTTGAGAAGGATGGTCAAAAATAAAATAAAAAATCCTTATATAAATTAAATTGGCTTATATATGTAAGTTATTTGTTGAATTTTTTTATATATTTTTTGGTCATTTTTACTTTTTAAGTTTTTACATAAAGTAATTTTAATTTATAGAAAAAATACTTAATTTTTTTATCATAAGCTTTTATAGAAAATTTGTCTAAATATATTTTTTCACCTTTGATATGTTTTCTTATTATTTTTTTTTACTAAACAAGCTATTGGACCCACTCTTTAATATGGACATATATAAATTCAACAAACTCAACCTCCAACTCAAATGAGAGATAAACCAAACTAACAGTCAAATAAATACTAATTATTACTACTCATTAAAAGTCTCTATTATAAAAAAATATCACAAACCACTCATTATTACTACACCAAGAAAAAGGTAGAAATCACCAAATGTAACAATCAACGATAATAATCCAAAACGATGAAAGAAACAAAAATTATAAAACCACATAATAATAACTTTGAACATTGCCACAACCAGAACAAGAATGATTGGAAACGCAAAAGAAACATATCTTAGTGGGCAAAATTTTTTCCACTAAAATCAAGATATGGAATAATTGTGAGATGGCAAAGAGTTTTACATCACCAGACATGAACGAGAAAAAAGAAAAGAAAAGAACTAAACGACAAGTTTTCTCAACGTAAAGTTGAATGTTTGTTGTGAAGCTTGAATATGATTCAAGAAAATTTTACTTATGATGGAAACTAGTTGTATTGTGATTTTAAATGGATAAATTGTTTACATATGAATAATAAATAGTATGATTAATATTCACGTAATAAATAGAAAATTAAAAAAAAACACACACTATGTATCTAAGGTCAAAGTATGACATATTTGCTAATAATTATTTTTCTTTACCGAAAAAATTGTTTTATACACTTCAAAAATTTGTATAGAGAAAAATAATTGTATGACTTCCTCGGAGAAGACAATGACTCAACGTTTTGTGTATAGTTTACGTATTATTTGACATTTTTAGAATTATATTTTAATCACAAATATTCATGTATTTAGGAGAAAATATAGTATCAATAAAATATAAAATTAATCTCAATTTAAAAACTTATAATAATAAAATTAAATATGTTTTTAATTCCACGTCTATCAGGATTTAGTCGCTCCTCTAAACTATACTTCACTGATAAACTTTGCTTCACTACATAATTTCTTTCAAACCAAACTATTTATTATTTAAACCAAAACACAAAACAATAATACTCATAAATTAATATATACTCTCATATACAAAATCTTAAATCCTTTCAACAACACCTAGGTTGCTTCATTATTCACACCAATTAAACACTAATACCATCATCTTAGAAAGACAAATATTTTGCTGTGTTACTTTTAAATATCACCTTTTTTCTGTTTAGAAAACATTAAAAGTTTATTATTCAAGAATAAAAAACGATGACAAAGTAACTTAGAATGGTTATTATTAATTTTGTGAACTAGGCACTTCAGCTAAACAAAGTGTTGTGTTGTACCCATCACAAGAAGACTTTCAATGATGTTAAATCCAAACGTATCATGCTGGATATAAACATGTATATTGTATTAGTAATATTTTCAAATATAACAATTTTTTTTTTGTTCAAATAATAGGAAAAAGTATTGTTAGTATACAAGTGTGGGGTGCCCATGCAAAATAAAAACGATCAAAAAAAGAGATGAAAAAACAAATTTTATCTTTATTAGGTGTTCCTGTCAAAAGGAAAAGCGAAAAATTAAATATATTTTCTCTGATAATATTATAATAAATCGTTTAATATTATAGAAACAAGAAAAAGTATATGATATAAGTAAAGAAAACATTTTTAGCAATAAATAATTTTATACGATGGTACAAAAATTGTTACTTTATACATTGATTTTAAATTATTTTAATCGCCACAGAATTACTTTATAAAAGAAAAAAATGATAATTTTCTTTATTATCAACTTTGTGGAATTTTCAATTGGACAAATATAATACCACCCAATAAAATATTATTGGATGAGAAGTTGTTGGATTAATGTGAAAATTGTAATTAAAAATAATAAAAACTAAAAGTGTAATTAATCTTGCTTATTAGTAGATGATTTAGGAACTGGTTTTAATTTAATTTTATTTTTTGTGTTGTTATCATCATTTATCTTTCTATGAATAATAATTATATATAATTGAACAACTAATAAAATGTTATGGGTGTTTTGAAGTCACATGCTACCCTTCAAACCCAACAATTCGGTTTCCACATGGAATCACTTTTTTGCATTATAATAAAAAGTTGAATGCAATTTAGGAATTTGACACGTGTAAGTCCCTATAAGTAGGTGGGAAGTAATGTCTTGGCCTAATAGCATCCATTTTAAAGGTTAATGCTCAAACTATTACATAATACAGTGCTTTCAACCTTATTGGTAATTCCGAGTCCCTTCGAACCACAACTTTATCCACCACTTTAGATATGCTACGACTCACTCAATAATTCATAAACTGCAGAAAGATTTTTTTTTATTTATTCAGTTAATTAACCTATATTCCATTAAATAGAATTATTGATAGATAAAATTTGTTGATAATAACAAAAATCTGTGGCTAAATAAGAATTATTGACGAGTTATGGATGATCGAAAAATCGTTTGTAAAATGTTCTTCGATAAAACAATTAAAAAAAATATAGATAATTTTTAGTGTCCATTTTAACCACCGATTTATGGATAGTCTCTCATGTGCCAAGGGTTAAAATATATATATATATATATATATATATATATATATATATATATATATATATATATATATATATATATATATATATATATATATATATATATATATATATATATATATATATATATATATATATATATATATATATATATAATTGTTATAGATAAAATTCATTTTATAAAAATCATAAGTATTATATTGTTTGATGTATAATGATATTATTCTATTATTTTAATTTATTACTAATATTGTTATCATGTTTAATATTATTATTTTCTTATGTATATATTTAATTTATTATTGAATTGGATTGTACTATTGTATTGTATTATATTATTATTATTATTTTTCTTTAAAAAATAAAACAATCACTAGAATAAAAAAGGGTTTTAACGTGATTAAAGAACACATTTTTTTATAATACCTAGTTAATGAAAATTTATGTTATTAAACACTTAAATTCAGAGTTAAATATTTTTATGTAAGAAAAAATAATGAATAAAATGTTAAAAATGAGTAAAAATATTCAAATATAAAATATTTAATTTATATAGATTAATTGAAATATATATGCACAAAGGTTTTGATAAGAAAAAAAGTATATTGAAAAGGTGAATTAATTTTACGGTAAATTAAACAATTAAAAAAAGGTAAAAAAGTGTGTAGATAAAAGAAAAATAAAGGTTATATGAATTTTAATTATACATTTTATATTTTTATTTTCAAGAGATTAAACCAATATCTTCTATTTATCGTTAGATATGTTTTAACATAAAGAGGTCCTTTCGAGCCAAAATGATAATAGTATTAAGGACATTTCTTGATGTGCTTTCTAAATATTAAGACAACTCTTTCGTGTGCCAAATTCATGGATAGTTTTTTACCAAAAGAAATAAAGCATAAATAATCCCAAAACTCGAGAATGTAACATGTCCTTTTAACTTTTTTCTTTTTCAAAAAAATTGAGATGTGTGTTAACATTGATAATGATACACAATAAATTTCAAAAAAAAGTAATCAAAATTTCACAATCTTCTTAAAAATAATGTAAAAGTTGTAATTTCGCGTTGCCTTAATTAAAACGAATAAGCTTTAGATGTAATTATTAAGAGATAGGTAAATTGTTGCTTAACTCTGATTACAATAAAGTATTATGTTAAAATCTGAAATATAAATAGAATTAACATCTAATGAACATAAAGCACGCATAACTTCACCTTTACTCCATACTCATGACCGTTAATCAATTTTAGTCTCTCACACATTAAATAATATAAATAATAATGTATTTCATCATACTCTAGCTTAACAACACAATTCTTTTTTAAACATATACGTAGTAAAATACAGACACATTCATCTTCATCCACAGTTATATAATACTTTATTTTATTTTTATTTTTAGTACTTAAACTCACTCTTAGCATTCTAACCTATTATATAAAAAGAAAAATGTATTATCAAGAATATAATGCTAAACATATAGGTCTCGTAAGTAAATCATGGCAAAGAAATATCTACTTAAATAATCTAAATAAAACATAAAATCACTAATACTATAAATTTGCTTATGTAATGAGACGTAATCATAATGTTATACTATGAAAAACTGCTTCTAATTAATCATCCCCTGCATGTGTATAGAGATAGTATCACTCGCCATAAAATAAAACAAGTGAAAAATTTTAGTAGCATTAGTTAATATTTAATGTACCTTGTTAACTATTTTCATCGCCATCTGAACTATTTCAAGGACTGAACTGTGCCACTAGAAGTACTTGGAGCCTATTTAAAACAAAAAAAAAAAACATATACAGGTTAATTTTGAACACGATGCAATCAAAAACGCATTCCGCCAAACATAATGTTCTGGCTTTTTTCCCGTTTAGTTATTTGAATTATATTTCCAAGGAAAAAAATATAATACCTTCTCCCCAAAGAAAATGTCTAGGTTCTTAATTAAATGATAAATCCAATTCCACATAACCCTATATAAAATACAATTATTTAACTTTGAAGTCTTTTGAAAATTTAATCATTTTTAATTCAATTTTTTATTAAAAACTTTAATCCATTGAATACTTAAATTTTTATATTTTTAATTAAATATTAATCGTTTAATTATTCTAATAATTGATTGATGTGACTGTTATATATGTATTTTGTCATTTTATTTATTTATTTTTACATATAAACAAATGTGAAGTTCTATTGTCAATTTAAAATGATATTATAATTAATAAAAAGAAAATAAATTTCGTTTTTTGTTTTAATTATAAATATGTTAGACAACAAAATGGTTATATTGTCTTTCATGACTTGTATTATAAGAAAGGTACAAAAAGTTTCAAACCATCCTTCCATGTTGGAAAAATCTTGTCCAGTTTATTGCATTCTTCAATGTTCACAGAAATGATACTAGAAAAAGAATCAAGACTCACTTCAGTATGCCACATCTCTGTTAAGCTATTCATTTTGCAAAGATGAAATTCCTCCAACTTAGGAAAGACACATATCTGCATATATTAATGAAAACAAGCTATTATTACTACATATAGAAGCTAAATGAAAATGTGCAAAGTAAAATGTGATAAAGAATCATAAACTTAATATTAAATCACTACAGACATGTACTTAGTTATACCAACACATACCTCCTTTGCAGTAATTCCTTCACTCTCAAAAATCTTGTTCATAGTCAGACACTCACTTACGACGAGACTTTTCAGCTTCTTCAAATTGCTAGCTACTGATAATGAACATAGATGTGTCAATTTATCACAACCTTTTACAACTAAATTTATCAAATTTTGAAACGATTGTTGATCACTCCATATCTTACAGATGTTGAGTGTGGATAAATTCAAGCTATGTAAGTATGGAATTTCAACCCTTAGTTCCAATGACCTAATACGGGGAGAGGGGGGCTCTTGATTTGTTTCACTTGGATCTGAGTTATCCTCTGCGAAAATTGTCATCAATCTCTCACAGTTCTTCACCACTAAAATTTTAAGTCCTACAAGATCTTGGGCTAGTGATGCTGGAAACATACTTGTAAGGCCTTTACATTCCTCGACGTTTACTTCTCGCAAATGGTGCATACTTAGAACTCCATGAGGATCTTCATTCCAAACATTCTCCAGATTTGGCAGCTTGGATAAAGTCAATTTCTTGAGAGGAAAAGTCACTGTGTCTTGTGTTGTGCATTTGACATCAAAAATGGTTTTGACAAAATTACAGGTTCGAAGTTCCAACTTTTCCAAATTATTTAAGAAAGGAAGTAAATTGAATGGTAGAAATACATCTGACGAAAAATTGCATCCATTCATAGTCAAACAATCTAAGAGACCGAAGGAAGAGTTTGGGATGGGCCATGGCCGAAGACATAATAGCTCTTGCAGTGGACTATATTTCTGATTCCAATCTGTTAAACTCACCTGCAAAATGAAATTAATTAATAATAGATACTTTCCATAAGCATAAATACATATATATAAACTAAGTTTGAATGAGCTTAAAGGCAAAGATGTGAGAATTACCTCCTGATTGGAGTAGGTGTGTAGAGTATTTGAGGCCTGGCAAATGCTGCAGTGTCAATGTGGTGAGACCAGGAAACACAGACTCTTGTGTTGTTCTTTCATCCTTCCTAATTATTTCGGCCAATTCACCACACTCTTTTACCTCAAGCACTTCAAGTCTAGACAAATCTCTGGCCAACGATGCTGGGAACAAACTTTGAAGATGCCCACAATTTTCAACGCTCGTTTCCTTTAGCAGTTGAACCCCAATAATTCCCTCCGGATCCTTCTCCCATACATGCTCTAGATTTGGTAGCTTACATAATGACAAACTTTTCAGACGGAATATTCCGGAGGATTTTTTGAGCTTGTTCTCATCACTGATACTATATATGACCCGTACTGCTCTGCAATATCGTACATGTAACTCTTCCAAATTGTAAAAGCTCTGTGTTACGCATTGATTTATCTGTGTTGGCTTTAAATACATGGACTTTGATCGAATAAATACAGGAACAAATAACAATAGCTGACTGGATTACTACAGCAAAATAGAAAATAAAAACCGAAAGAGAGAATAGTAATTATGAGGTATAATTTTATAATCTAAAATTATCTAATAAAACTCTTCCATAAACTTAAATTTCTCTTTTCTTTCTCTTATCAGTTTCTTGTACTCCTGGAACGATGTTGTAGGTAGTGGCTTTGTGAATATATCACCTATTTATTCTTTGCTTCCTCTATAAGTTCGAATTTCACGCTTTCTTTCTTAACTTTTTTCTAAACACAATAAAAGCACACATCAATATGTTTGTTCCTTTCGTGATCGACCGGATTCTTTGTCAACTCAATCCTTGATTTATTATCTACCTGGATCAACACCTTACCTTCTTACATTATCTCCAAATTAATCAGCAGGTTTCTCAGCCAGATTGCATGCCTGACACTCTAGGTTGCTACCACATAGTCAGCCTTACATGTGGATAGTCCTACAATAGGTTGTTTCTTTGATAGCCAAGTAAATGTTGTATTTCACATGAAGAAGACATAACCAATGGTGCTCTTCTGATCATCCGTATCTCCACACCAATCATTGTCTCAATACCCACTAAGTTGATAGTCATCCGACTTAGTGTACAATAATCCAAAAGAGATAGTTCCCTTTACATACCTTATAATACCCGCTTTAGTGCTTTTCAATGAGTATACGTTGGCTCTTCCATAAAGCGACTTGTGACTTCCACGCTTAGAATAAGGTCTAGCCTTCAGTTCGTCAAGCACCTAAGACTCTTAAGTAAGCTTCTATATCTGCTTACATCAACTCAATCCCCTTCTCTGTATTTGATAGCTTCGTGCTAGGTTCCATTGGAGTGGGAATCAGATTGCACTTCATCGTTTTTGTCCTTTTCAGTATATCCTCAACATACATCTTTTGAGACACGAACATCCCTACAGATCTTTGGTCAATTTCCAACCCCATAAAACATCTCATGATTCTCAAATCGGTCATTTCAAACTCCTGCTTCATTACTTCCTTAAAATCTTCAACTAACTTAGCTTTACTTCCCATAAAAATTAAACCATCTAAATATAGAGCAATGAACAACATACATGTTTTAAGCCTCTTTAGGTATAAAACATGTTCATGTGAACACTGCTCACAACCATTCTTTTTGAAATAAATGTCAATTCTTTCATTCCAAGCTCGAGAGGCCTACTTCAAACAATATAGTGTCTTCGACACCTTCTTTTCTTCACCTTTTTCCATTTAATTGAGAGGTTGCTTTACAGACCTCCTCTTCCAGAATTCCATCAGCAAACTTTACATCCATTTGTTGTATCTTCCACCCTTGTTGTGTTGCCAATGAAAATAATACTCGAATTGTTTCCATCCTTCTTATTGGAGCAAATACTTTATCATAGTCAACTTATTTATGCTGCTTAGCATTTCACTACAAGTTGGGCTTTATAGCCCTTCACCTCTCCTTCTACATTGATTTAATTCTTGTATACCACACCAATTGGTCGAGCTCTTGTAGGTAAACTTGTCAGTTCCCACGTTTTAGTTTTTCAATTAAGCTCATTCCTCTTCCATAGCTTTCTTCCATCTTTCATCAAGCATGACTTCTTCAAATTTTACATCTTCTGTAGCTACTAACATATATATTACTTGTACCTCATCAGTGGAATTATAGATGTCATTTAAACACTGAGATCTAGGCTGCATAAGTTTATATTTTTCTTCAGTATGCTCGTTCATGTAAGACCCATGAAAAAAAAAAAATATATATATATATATATATATATATATATATATATATATATTTATAATAGTAAATTTTAGCATTTTATTAGTAATAATAATTTTAATGGATAGAAAAATGTAAATTTTTGGATATAAAATTATAGTAATTCTAGAGGGAGAGCTTCAAATTTTTGATAACATATTTAGGATTTTTTTTAAGAAAAGTGAATAGTGAATAGTAAATAGTGAATAGTGAATAGTGAATAGTGAATGGTTAAAAATAAAAAAATAAAATAAAAAAATATATATTAAAATAAATTGTGGAAGAGAACACTCCACGTAGAATTAATCATTCAGAGATAAGAATGGTGAATAAAAAATAATTTTTGAATAGTAAAAATGAATAGTAAAAGTGAATAGTAAAAATGAATAGTAAATTTTTGGCTATAAATAGCCAAGGGTGGGAGGCTGAAGATTTACACCAAAATTCTAGAGAAATTGTGAGAGAAGAGAGTTGGAGGAAATTCTAGTTGAAGAGGGGAAATTCTGGAAGTTTCCGGAGAACGGTTTGAGAAGAGGAAACTAAGTCTGGAATAGAGGTAAGGGGAGCTAACTTTGAGTATTTCCTTTTGTATTATCTTGAGTCTAGAATATGCTATATTTTGTTTTTGTCTGATTTTAAATCTTGAATATGGAGTATTTTGTTTCTGTATGATCTTGAAATTTAAATAAGAGTATGCTTCTGTGATGATATCCAAGTGTGATAATTGTAAAATGTGATATTGATTATGTTATGCCATTTGTATGTTATTAGTTGTTTATTTTTTTTCTATTTTGGAAGGATTAGAAATTGTCTAACCGGCTCTGTCAGATTCAATTTCTTGTTTCCCCAATCATTTTATTGCTTTCCTTATTTATTTTTATTGTATTTTGGAAGGATTAGAAGTTGTCTAACCGACTCTGCCAGATTCAACTTCTTGTTTCCCCAAACTATTTATTGCTTTACTTATTTATTTTATTGCATTTTTGGAAGGATTAGAAGTTGTCTAACCGGTTCTGCCAGATTCAACTTCTTGTTTCCCCAGACATGTTATTGTTCGTGTTATTTAATTATATTGTATTTTTGGATGGATTAGAAGTTGTCTAACCGGCTCTGCCAGATTCAACTTCTTGTTTCCCCAGAAATTTTATTGTTTTATCTATTTTTTTTATTGCATCTTTCTGGAAGGATGAGAAGTTGTCTAACCGGCTCTACCAGATTCAACTTCTTGATTCCCCTAAATTTTTATATTAATATTATTTTGATGGTAATGAGAGCTAATTATTTTTGTATGAATTTATTTTATAAAATATTTGCATATGAATGTTGAACTGGTGTGCTCTTGTGAAACTATTTTATGACTTTTATTATATTGGGTATGATAACTGAAACTGTGAAATTGTACATGTTGTGATGTGATTAATTTAATCTGTTCTGAATGAGTTTGTTGGCTGAAATTGATCTTGTTGGAAGGTCTGAAGTAAGGGTTCTGAAATAGCTTATATATGGGTATTAAATAGATGTACAGATATTGTTTGAGGTTGCTATGAGAGGAAGTGAACACATTAAAATTTGGCATTTCAAATTTAGAGCATAAGAGAACATCGTAGATAATTTAAATAAATCAATTGTTAATTATTGAGGGCCTTTCTTTGTTGGTAGGATAGAGGAACCTTAAAAACCTGAGTTGGCACATCCCTGATCATAGAGCAGCCCTGGCCTGGTCCAGTCAGTTGTGACTAGTCATATGTGCTGGCGTCGAAGGTGAGTTTGATGCGTTCAGACATCTGGGTCCTCTCCGGTGACCAATTGGAGTAAAGAAAAATCTATACTAGGATGAAAATAAAATAAAACAAGTTGATTGTAGATGCATAATATTATCATGGTAAAAATTTCATATATATTTTATTACATTGAGCCCAGACTTTAATATGTAGTTCCTAAGATGTGTTGATATATTTTGGTTGATCCATGATCTTTGTTTGGTGAAAATACGTTGAGTTATACTCGTTATGGGCAAAATGAGTTTATAATATGAAGCATGATATCTGGCAATATGTTTAATTTATTGATACCAAAACGGGTTATTATGAATTCATGATTAAAGAATGAACATGATTGAGTTAGGTGGATAAGAGGGTATGAATTGTTGGTTTTATGAAATGTTGGGGTGGATATGAGAAATCATTACTTATGAAATGATGTTACTACCGGGAGTAGTATGTTCGAGTTATACCATGAGAGTTTGGTATGAGCAAAGTAACACCTGAGGTTTATGAAAGCAGGCAGAAAGTGGTCTGACCATAAGGCTTTGACATAAACATATGATTCGTAAGTTTTATAAAAGCAGGCAAAGAGGGGTCTGACCATAAGGCTTCAGAAAGTAAGACATAGTATATAAGTGAGGCTTAAGGAAGCAGGCAGAGAGCGGTCTGACCATAAGGCTTCATGAGTAAGCATGGTACACTTGTAAGATTTATGGAAATGAGAAAGATGATTTTGATAATGATGAATTAATGACATCGAAATAATGATATTTTATCAATTGCAGAAATACATGATTATAATATTTTTATTACAAGTTTAATGATTTTATGATATGGTTGGCTTACCCTTATTTTTTTGTACTATGATCATATAACTCATGTTATATGTGATTAGATAATGTTGCAGATGCGGTTGAAAAAACTTAGAGATGAGAGAGATGCGGGGAAAAACTTTCAGGGATTTTTGTAAAAAGAATAAATTTGTATTGGGAAGATTATGTTGTGTAAAATTTATAAGTTGAAATTGCAATGGTGAAGACTATATTGTTTAAAGTTTGTAAGTTTAGTATTGTACTTTGGAGTAATTGAAATAAAGTTTGATTGTTTATATGAGATATCAAATTAATTTAGTCTCTACTATCAGTAATACCCTTTAAAATATTTGGGTGTTACAGTTCACCCCTTTAGTTGCGATCTCTAGGGTTCTATTTGTGTCATTCGAGTTCCTGTCAAACATTATTGAGCTCTCTCCCCTAGAGATTGTGTTTTTTGAAAATTTTTCCTTTGAGTTAGCCCAACTCCATTCACTATTTTCATCCACCTGAACATCCCAGCTCACTAGAGTCTTACCTGATATCGAGTTGTGCAACTTTTAAGCTTTTGCTTATTCATCATAGCCAATGAAAAACTACCTTTTACTTTTTCTTCATCAAGCTTTGTTCTAAGACTTTGAAATGATTGACACAAGGTTTTCTTCTACTTCAAGGTTCCTACAATTTCACTTCATCCAGCATTGAATGTGGGCACTTATTTTGTACATATATAGTACACTACACAACCTCCACCCATAACTCCTTTGGTATATTCTTCCCTTTAGGCATGGTTTGAACCATATCAAGGATAGTCTTATTCTTCCTCTCAATTACACCATTCTATTGTGGTGAATACAAAGCTATAAGAAAACACCTTATCCATTGCTTTTCCCAATACTCTTTAAACTTTTTTTATGTGAATTCACCTCCCCTATCAGACCGTACTACTTTAATTTTCTTGGCAGCTTCTTTTTCCACCATCAGCCTGAACATCTTAAATGCCTCTAATGCTTCTAACTTCTCTTGTAACAAATATACCTAGGCTTTTTTAAAGAAATCATCTATAAATGAGATGAAATACTTACCATTAAATGAGTTAGGAGTAATTGGTCTACATAGGTCAGTGTATATCTCTTCTATCTTGTACATAGCCGAGTTCTGAAACTTTGTCCTTGGCTATTTTTTGAGCATGCATTCTTCACAAAACTTCTTCTCAAGTTCTACACAAGGTATTCCAAGTACTAGTTCCTTCCTTGACAACTCAGTCAAGCTTCCAAAGTTAAGTTGACCAAATCAGAAATGTCATATCATGGCTTCATCTTTCATGTCCAACTTCAAATACCGTTTCTACAAGATTTTTATCCCCAACTTATACATCTAAGTTTTCTTCATTTCCAGCCGGACTGCATGACGACCATGCTTATCCTTTAAATACAGTATATGGTTGCTTCATTAGAACTAAGTTTCCTTTTTCAATCATCTGACCCATGTTTAAAATATTGCTCTTCAGCTAGGGAACATAGTAAATGTCCCTAATTTCCCCCAACTCTTCCATCCTTTTGTATGTGTCTGATTGTTCCACACCCTTTTACAACCATCTTGGAATCATCTCCAAATGACACGAAGTCGGCCTCCTCTTTGACAAGTTCATCGAAGAAAGTTTCATCTCCACACATGTGATTGCTAGCTCCTGTGTCTATATACCGAACTGAACTTTTCTCAACCTTTGATTTTAAGCACGACCCTACATTTGAGTTTACCATATTCAACTCCAAGTTTTCCTTTTTCATTGTCAGCACTTCACAAGCATTGTCGAGCTATGTAATTGTATTGTTGAGTTCTTCAAGTTCAAATGTGTTATTGAGTTGTTCAAGTACGTTGTGGAGCTCTCTAGACATGATTTTTAGCTCTTCACGTATATCATTGATCTCCCAAGTAACCTAGCCTCTCCTAGCTTCATCTCGCCTTAACTCAGCACGGGGTATCCATAGCTCACCTACACCATGTCTGAGCTCTCCATCCTTGTTGTCGGGTTCCACATCTTTATTGTCGGGCTCTTTGACAACATATCATTAAACAACTCGGCCTTCACCTACTCGACCTCGGACAATTCTACCTTCACTTGCTCGGGCTCGAACAGCTTGGCCTTCACCTGCTCGGCCTCAATTTTCACCTACTTGACATTCACCTGTTCAGCTTCAACTCATGTGGTTGTCTCCTTTATATGCACCTCTCGAATTTCCCAAGCCTTCTTTGAGGATACATCTTTTTTCTTGTCCTCCATGGAGGACCGTTTATCTGTTCAATAAATGTTTCCTCTACTATCATGTGATCCCTTGGTTACTTGTGCTTCTTTACCTCAAACTCAAAATGCAAATGACATTGTTCCTCCACATCTTCTCACATATTAGTGTCGGACACAATCTCAAACTCAGAACACTGAATATCCTCTTGACTCAGATCCTCCTCCATCAGATTCCCAAACCATGGATCCTTCATCCTCCTCAACCTCTTTTGACTTAGATAATAATTGGCCTATTGGCCTACGGGAAGGTATTCGTTCTACTCATAATCCTTATCCTGTTTATAATTTTTTGAGTTATCATCGTTTGTCTCCTCCATATTTCTCTTTTGTTTCCTCCTTATCTTCCATTGAGGTTCCTAATAATGTTCATGAGACATTTGGTCATCCTCGTGATAACAGTTGAAAAACTGTTATTTTCATGCTTAAATTTGATACTAAAAGCAACCTTTAACACTTAGAAACTAGCTTGAAATCATGTTTTTGGTTATATTTTCATAAATAAGAGAGCTGGACAGGTTTATGCTTGATTTCAGTGTTTTATGCAAGTTTTAAGGTGAATTTGGTGAAAGAAGTGAAGAAGAATAGAAAGGGAATCAGAAAAGACATCAAAAAGTGCAAAAGGAGAAGCCGCAACCACCGCTCAGCAGCAGTTTACCGCTGAGCGGCACTCAGAAACTCACGTTGGTTCCGCTGAGGGGTGAAATGGCCGCTGAGGGGAAGAAACCAACTCGCGCACTTACCATTGAGCGGTAGTTTACCGCTGAGCGGCACTATTTTGGGCTTGGGCCTAATTTTCTGTATTTTACGAATAGTATATAAGCTTTAGGTTTTCCTAGGGTTTGTATCTTTGGCTGGGACGAAGGAAACACTCTCTTTTCCACCCCTTTGAAGGAAGATCTTGGATGCTCAGGCTACCTCTCTACCTTTCTAGGGTTTTATCTTTCATTCTTTCATTATTATTCATCTAGTTTCACCATGAATATGGTGAACTAAACCTTGTATTGTTGTTGGGGAATCAATGTAATCTTGTGAAACTCTCATATATGGAATTAGTGTTTAAACATCTTAATTGAGATACATGCTTTCTTTCATCATTAGTTAGGGTTTTTCCTCGTTGCTCAAAGCATGCATTGTTTGACTCATTCATTGTCATGATCATTGATTTTGTTGATATGGGAACGTACGGGGAAGTCTAGATCCGGGGAATTTCTCCCAATAGCATATTGGTTGCCTTCAATCTCCTGCACTTCAGAACTAATTACTAGGAATGCTAGGAATTGTATGAACTCGTAATTAAGGATAGGCCTTCTTGACAAGGTAATTTAGAGAGTGGTATTAACATTGATGAAAAGATTGATGAATTCCTAAAGTATATGAGAGTGGATAAGATGAAATTGATAACCCCAACAACATACTCATCCATATCATTCATTACGTGTTTGTTTTACTCTTTTTGCCATTGATTAAATTCATGCATACATGTTTAATTTTTGTCTTTTGCATTTAAACCTACAATCAATTGTTCACAAGTGTTAAATAATCAACAAATCAGATAACTAACTAGGTCGTGAGTCCTTTGGGAAAACGATACTTGGTCTTACCTAGTTTTATTACTTGATACGATTCGGTCACACTTGCCGATTGTTAAACAAGTTTGTGGCGCCGTTTTCGGTGTTCATAAATTTGTCATCAAGTTTTTGGCGTCGTTGTCGGGGACTCTGGTTTAACTAGTTCATTTGTTTGATTATTGATTATCTTTGACTTGTTTTCTGTTTTTTATTTTATTTTATTTTATTTTATTTTCTGTTTTTATTTTTTCTGTTTTCTGTTTTTATTTTTTTGTTTTTATTTTATTTTCTTATCTCTGATCTTATATCTTCTTTTATATCTTTTTGTACTAACCAATTATTTTAGGGATTTGTTTTCTTGTGTATGCAGGAAGCAATCCGAACAAGGAGCAAGAAAACTACAGAACCTCTTCTTGAAGGTTTGGACGAGAGTAGACGGAGGAGAAAAATCAGAACATCTAGAGAACTCTTTCCTTCTTCAGAAACTCTGTTACAACCATCACCATAGAATTCTGACCATAGCACTGAAAATATGGAGAACAATAGACGAACTCTTGCTGATTATACAAATGTAGCTGGACCTCAACATTTTAACAGCATAGCAAGACCAAGAGTCAATGCAGCTAATATGGAGGTGAAACCAGCACTAATTCAATTGGTCAAGAGTAACCAGTTTAATGGGTTGTCTCACGAAAGCCCATATGAGCACCTCACTACATTTAACGAGATTTGTAACACAGTCAAGATAAATGGGGTGTCGGACGAAGCAATCAAACTTAGCTTGTTTCCATTCTCACTAGGAGGCAACACTAAGATTTGGTTAAACTCTTTTCCAGAAGGAAGCTTTACAGAGTGGGAAGAGGTGGTAACAAAATTCCTAAATAAATACTTTCCACAATCAAAGGTAAATAAAGGAAAGCAAGAAATTACATCTTTCAGGCAAGGTATGGAGGAATCACTAGGTCATGCATGGGATAGATTTAAAAGCTTACTGAGAAAAACCCCCACACATGGTTTTGACGAGGGGGAGGTAGTCTTGGCTTTTCTTACAGGTCTTGGGTCTCAAACCAAGATGATGCTTGACGCCATAGCTGGAGGAAACATCAAATGGAAAACTCCAGAAGAAGCTACAGAAATCATTGAAAATATGGCCACTAGTGATAATGATCTGAATAGTGAAAGAGGAGCTCTTAGTCAACAAAAAGGAGTTCTACAGTTGCAAACCCATGACGCCTTGCTAGCACAAAATAAGATTCTAACTCAACAACTGGAAGCTCTTACGAAAACACTTGCACAATTGCCGAAAGAAAAACACTTGCACAATTGCCGAAAGAGTTAAAGACTGTTGCACAGGTTCAATCACAGTTGTGTGAATTGTGTGGAGGTGACCATATAAATGGTCAGTGTGCCTTTCCAGCAGAAGCTTTGGAAGATGTGAACTTCATGGCCAACCAGTTTCCGTACCGTCAAGGGAACTTCAATCAAGGGTGGAAACCACACCCAAGCATTGGTCAAGGGCAGAATGGGCAGGCTGGACAAAATGGGCAATTCAACAAGCAACAACAACAACCAACTTTATGGCAACAGTTTTTTGCATTTAATGAAAGGTTCATAAAGATGGAAGAAACTCTTAATCAATTTATACAGAAAACTGAATCTTCTCAAAAGAGTACTGATGCTGCTATTAAGAATTTGGAGATTCAAATGGGTCAGATTACCAAGCAAGTGGAAGAAAGGCCTAATAGAAATTTTGGGGCTCATACTGAGGTTAACCCCAGGGAAGAATGTAGAGTGGTGGAGAGTACAAATGATGAAATAGTTGAGTTAGACAAAAAGAAGAAGTAGAAAGGAGAGAAAGAAAAAGAAGAGAGAAAAGAGACAAAGAATAATGATATGCTTCCTTTTCCAATAAATCATGAGAAACAATTTGATTTTACAGAATTATTCAATATGGTGGACAATGATGCACCTTGGAAGGAGATACTACAACAAATTGCAGTTTATACTAAACTTGAGGAAGAAATCTCTACAAAGAAAAGACGTAGAGATGATGATACAAAGAAGTATAAAACTGTCAAAAAGGAGTCATTCCCTCCAAAAGCCGAGGATCCAGGAGGATTTTCCATTCCATGCACAATAGGAAAGAAAAGAGTCAGAAAAGCTTTACTTGATTTAGGATCAAGTGTCAACTTGATACCTTATTCTTTACTGGAACAGATTGGTGATGTGGATGTGAAACCTATAAAGGTTAACTTAGTAATGGCAGATGGATCTTTGAAGAAACCTTATGGAATAGTAGAGGACATTATAGTTTGTGTAGGCAAACTACAGTTCTTGGCAGATTTTGTGGTGATGGAGATGGAGACCGAAAAGATACCCATTATTCTCGGAAGACCGTTTATGAAAACGGCCAAAGCTATCATTGATTTGAACAAAGGTATAGTAGCATTCCAAGACCGAGAAGAGAGGGTTATTGTAGATGTTTTCAAAGAGGAAAGACAGATGCAGGAGGAAGAAGCTAGTCATAAAGCTGCATTTCAAGATGTACTCATGACTAGCCCCAAAGATGAAAAACTCAAGGTTAAAGGTAAACATTATTTGTTGTTTTAGGTACATGAAAAAGAGAAGATTGACAGAGGAAGAAAAGTTCATGATGATGGGATGAAAGAACAACTCAAACTTGGTACACATGTGAGATTCAAAAACAAGTTGTGGGTTGTGAAAGGCTATAAAGAAAAGGAGATGATAGAGATAGAGTCTCCATATTCTAGAAGAGTCAAAACAGTACATCGGAAGCAGTTAAGGAGTTGGTTGGATACGGATATTAATCTTGAAGAAGGAACTTGAACTTTATTGGGTCAAGCTAATGACGTTAAAAGAGCGCTTGTTGGGAGGCAACCCAGTGATTTAAGAACTTTTAATTTTTGTTTTGGTGATGTAATTTTGAACTTTTGGGTATTTTATTGTAAGATTGTTACAGGGTTTACATCTACTGATGGATGTTAGGCGGAAAAGTATCTACTGAAGGATACTATGTTGGTGTACACCTACTGATGGGTGTTGGTAAGAAAGTTTTGCACCTACTGATGGGTGTTGGTGGATTTTGGGTCAGGCTCGTGACGTTAAACAAGTGCTACCTGGGAGGCAACCCAGTTGATTGACTTTATCTGTATTGTTTGTTTTGATCCTGCTTTAGTTGCATAATAGGGTTGTGCATAAGTGATCTGAGAATTTCATTGCAGGGGGCCATTGAGGGGTATGTTTAGGACGCATCTAGGTTAAGCTAGGAAAAAGAAGAACACTTCCCGAAAGTGCCGCTGAGCGGTAGTGTCGCGGACTGGGCTTAGGTTGCCCCTTAGCGGAACCCGAGCCCATTAGGGTATTTTTTATACCCTAAGCTGCGCCTTGGCTTTTCTTTTCACACTTTGCTCTGCACACACACTCCTACTTACTCTTCTAAAGGATCTCTACAATTTTTCCCTCATCCCTCTTGAGAAAATCTCTCTTTCACTCATTCTAGGGTTCTTGAGTTTAATTGATGAAGCATGAATCTTTAAGGGTTTTAATTTTTATGCATGATTTGATGATTTAATTGATGTTTGAACCAATTGAACTGAATGATTTTGATCTGGAAAACTGAAAATTGCATGTGGGTGGAGATAGGATAGGTTAAAAACGAATTTTTCAAAAATCTGCAGAGTCACCGCTCAGGGGTAAATTGCCGCTGAGCGGCACTCTGACAAACATGTGATTTTTTTTGAGTTGCGTTCTGGATTGTTGCACTGGTGGCGCTGAGGGGTGATTTTGACCCTCAGCGGTGGTTTAACTTTGAAATAATGGTGTTGGATGTGTTTTACTAATGCTTAACAACATGTTTGTGGTTTTGTATGTGTGTTTGATGTACTGGCATCCTCTTCAGGCAAAAGGATGAAGACCATGGCATCCAAAAGAAAAGAAAAGGAACCAGAACAACCCCATTATAGTAGGTTCCTATCTCGCAAACATGAGAAGCACTTCAAGGTGGTCTAAGATAGGAGACTACTTATGGAGAGAAAGGTTGGAATGATACCTAACTTTGCTCCTCAATTTAGAGAGCAATTGTTAGGGAATGATTGGGGAAAGCTAGCCACATACCCTACACCTGCCAATATAGCTATGGTGAAAGAATTCTACACTAATGAAAGAAAGATTGGTGATTACCCAGCTGAGAATTACCTAGGCTATGTCAGAGGCCATGCTATTAGGTATGATCCTGATTCCATCAACAACTTTCTGGATACTGTGTAGGCTGGTGAGCAGTGCCAGTTTGCTCTCTCTATGGAAGAAGGCACAGATTTTGATGATGTAGAAAGAGTTTTATGTGTACCTGGAGGACATTTTCAAAGGAATAGAACTGGCTCTGTGGTTAACATTAGGAGAACTGACTTAACTCCTCTTGCAAAGTATTGGATGACATTTTCTCATGCCAACATTCAGCCATGTTCTCATGTGTCAGACATTACTCTTAGTAGGGCACTTCTCATTTACTGTGCAATCAGGAATTTGAATGTCAATATTGGACTGGTAATAGCTGATGAGATAAGGATGTGTGCCAACACAACAAACAGCAAAGCACCATTAGGACATCCTTCTTTGATTACGCATCTCTGCAAGATAGCTGGGGTGGATACTTTTGTTCCACCATTTGAAAGGCCAAGGAAAGAAATTGATGAGGCCTATTACAGATAGTACTGTGGAGGTGAGGAGGCGGCTCAACCAGTTCCACCACGCCGTACTCGTAGAGAAAGAGGGCAAGCACAGAGTCAAGCATCTGCTGAGACACATGAAGCAGAACCTTTCCAGACGAGGGACATTTACATGTCTCTTATAGGTGCACAACTACAGTCTATCCACAGAGGACAAGTGGCCACTGCTGAAATGATTGTTGGAATGTATGATACACCTCCAGCACACAGGTGGACTATGGAGGAATTTCATAATGTGGTAGCCTGGCCAGAAGAGCAGGTACAAGGAGCTAGAGCTGAAGCAACTGAAGCTTCAACTATGGAGATGGAAGAAGATGATGCTGATGAGGATGAGGATGAGGCATTTGATGATGCTGAAGATGAGGAAGAAGAGGAAGATACAGATGACAGCTCAGATTGAGGAGGAGCTGAGATAGCATTTACTGATGAATGCTATCATAACTGAAGCAGGACTTATGTTTTTGTTTGGTTTTCTAAACTTATTTATTTGTGTTTTAGAATAGGGTTTGATGTACTCAATTGGAAACTTTATCTGTTATGATGGTTTGCTTATGATTGTGAATGTTTGATAAGTAATGCTTGATGATGCTTTGAGATTGATTGATGTTGAGATGTGCACATTACATGCTTATACAGGTGGTTCACAAGCTTTGTGAACAAATGCAAGTTATTGTGATTGTGATTGTGATGTTAAGCAGGATGTGTATGTCAAATGTGAATGAGCTTATATGTGAGGTTTTGAGCTCCAGAGTTTTTGTGATTGAGTGCTATTACTTTGGAAGCATGAATGATTTTGCCCAGGTTTTCTATGATTGAATCAATTGCTTGTGTGTATTATATGATCAAGGTCGTTTGTTGGAAACCCTTATATTAGCCAAATTTCATGAAATTAGCCACTAAAAGAGAATACTATGTGTTTTATCCTTTGAACCCTTAGCCTTGAACATAAATTTAAAACCCTTATTGAAAAGCTTTACCTTGAGTTAAGTAGAAAATATTTTATGGTATTGACAAATGTTCAAGTTTGGGGTTGTTGGAAAATAGAAAGGGAAATTGAAAGCATTGAGCTAAGAGCTAAGAAATAAGAAAAGAAAAAGAAAAAGAGAAAGAAAAGAAAGCAAAGCTCAATGCAAAAGGAAAGTTGGGAAAGTAAGAATGATTGTGTTTATATGATTCTCTTAACTCAAGGGTTTTGTGATCTAGAAAAACCAATTTTCTTGTTAGCCCAGCCACATTATAAGCCATTGAAAAGTCCTTGTGATAATGCATGCTTGTGAATGTATTTGATTGTGGTTAAATGAAAGGTAAAGTAAATTTTTGTGACATTGTGATAGTAGAGCGAATGAGTGATTACCTCTTATACACTTGTGTTTGAGTGAAACACTTTACCTAGTGAGGAAATATTCCATGAGCACATGAACATCCATGCTTAGTTGATTGATAATTCATAAAAAAAATAGCATTTGTTGGATATTAAGTGATTTTGTCAAAACCCAAAGCATGTGCACGTCTTGATTGAAATCTTTGTCATGAGTTTGATTGAAATTTTTACTTATCTTGAAAGAGGATTTTGAATTGAGTGAACCATTATATTGATTGGTAGAAGATTGAGTTACATTTTGTTTGCTTGAGGATAAGCAAAGTTCTAAGTTTGGGGTTGTGATAACAGTTGAAAAACTGTTATTTTCATGCTTAAATTTGATACTAAAAGCAACCTTTAACACTTAGAAACTAGCTTGAAATCATGCTTTTGGTTATATTTTCAGAAATAAGAGAGCTGGACAGGTTTATGCTTGATTTCAGTGTTTTATGCAGGTTTTAAGGTGAATTTGGTGAAAGAAGTGAAGAAGAATAGAAAGGGAATCAAAAAAGACATCAAAAAGTGCAAAAGGAGAAGTCGCAACCACCGCTCAGCGACAGTTTACCGCTGAGCGGCACTCAGAAACTCACGTTGCTTCCGCTGAGGGGTGAAATGGCCGCTGAGGGGAAGAAACCAACTCGCGCACTTACCGCTGAGCAGCACTATTTTGGGCTTGGGCCTAATTTTCTGTATTTTACGAATAGTATATAAGCTTTAGGTTTTCCTAGGGTTTGTATCTTTGGCTGGGACGAAGCAAACACTCTCTTTTCCACCCCTTTGAAGGAAGATCTTGGATGCTTAGGCTACCTCTCTACCTTTCTAGGGTTTTATCTTTCATTCTTTCATTATTATTCATCTAGTTTCACCATGAATATGGTGAACTAAACCTTGTATTGTTGTTGGGGAATCAATGTAATCTTGTGAAACTCTCATATATGGAATTAGTGTTTAAACATCTTATTTGAGATACATGCTTTCTTTCATCATTAGTTAGGGTTTTTCCTCTTTGCTCAAAGCATGCATTGTTTAACTCATTCATTGTCATGATCATTGATTTTGTCGATATGGGAACGTACGGGGAAGTCTAGATTCGGGGAATTTCTCCCAATAGCATATTGGTTGCCTTTAAGCTCTTGCACTTCAGAACTAATTACTAGGAATGCTAGGAATTGTATGAACTCGTAATTAAGGATAGGCCTTCTTGACAAGGTAATTTAGAGAGTAGTATTAACATTGATGAAAGGATTGATGAATTCCTAAAGTATATGAGAGTGGATAAGATGAAATTGATAACCCCAACAACATACTCATCCATATCATTCATTACGTGTTTGTTTTACTCTTTTTGCCATTGATCAAATTCATGCATACATGTTTAATTTCTGTCTTTTGCATTTAAACCTACAATCAATTGTTCACAAGTCTTAAATAATCAACAAATTAGATAACTAACTAGGCCGTGAGTCCTTTGGGAAAACGATACTTGGTCTTACCTAGTTTTATTACTTGATAAGATTCGGTCACACTTGCCGATTGTTAAACAAGTTTGTGGCGCCGTTTTCGGTGTTCATAAATTTGTCATCACCTGGATGACTACAAGCCATGATTAATGAAATGCAGGCACTTGAGCACAATGGCACTTGGGACCTTGTCGCTCTTCCTCCTAGTAAGAAGCATGTTGGTTATAGATGAGTCTATGCTATTAAGGTTGGTCCTACTGGTGCAATCGATCGTCCCAAAGCTCGTTTGGTAGCTAAGAGGTATACTCAATTCTATGGCCTCGACTATTGTGATACATTTTCTCATGTGGCTAAAACCAGTACTATTCGTATGTTGGTTGCTATGGCTGTCATTCGTCGATGGCCCCTTTACCAGTTGGACATTAAAAATGTCTTTCTTCATGGTGATCTAGAAGAAGAGATATACATGGAACAACCTCCTGGGTTTGTTGCGTATGTGGAGTCTAGGTTAGTTTGTAAATTACATTGTTCCCTCTATGGCTTGAAGCAATCACCTCGAGCTTGGTTTGGTAAATTTAGTCAAGTTGTGCAAAATTTTGGATTGAAATGATGTGAGGCAGATCATTCAGTATTTTATGGTCACTCTTCTCCTGATAAATGTGTTTATCTTATGATTTATGTTGATGATATTATCATTACAGGAAATGACGTCACTAGAATTGCTTCATTAAAGAATCATTTGTTCAACCACTTTTAGACCAAAGATCTAGGTCGGTAAGAAAATTTCCTAGGTATTGAAATGGCACAATCAAAGGAAGGTGTCATCATTTCACAAAGAAAATATGCTCTTGATATTTTGGAGAAAACAACCCTAACAAATTGCAAGCACATTGATAGTCTTATGGACTCAAATCAAAAGTTAATGAGAGACTGATGACAAATTTATGAACACCGAAAACAGCACCACAAACTTGTTTAACAATCGGCAAGTGTGACCGAATCGTATCAAGTAATAAAACTAGGTAAAACCAAATATCGTTTTTCCAAAGGACTCGCGGCCTAGTTAGTTATCTGATTTGTTGATTATTTAAGACTTATGAACGATTGATTGTAGGTTTAAAATGCAAAAGACAGTAATTAAACATGTATGCATGAATTTGATCAATGGCAAAAAGAGTAAAACAAAAATGTAATGAATGATATGGATGAGTATGTTGTTGGGGTTATCAATTTCATCTTATCCACTCTCATATATTTTAGGAATTCATCAATCTTTTCATTAATGTTAATGCCACTCTCTAAATCACCTTGTCAAGAAGGCCTATCCTTAATTACGAGTTCATACAATTCCTAGCATTCCTAGTAATTAGTTTTGAAGTGTAGGAGCTTAAAGGCAACCAATATGCTATTGGGAGAAATTCCCCGGATCTAGACTTCCCCGTACGTTCCCATATCGACAAAATCAATAATCATGACATCGAATGAGTTAAACAATGCATGCTTTGAGCAAAGAGGAAAAACCCTAACTAATGATGAAAGAAAGCATGTATCTCAAATAAGATGTTTAAACACTAAATCCATATATGAGAGTTTCACTAGATTACATTGATTCCCCCAATAACAATACAAGTTTAGTTCACCATATTCATGGTGAACTAGATGAATAATAATGAAAGAATGAAAGATAAAACCCTAGAAAGGTAGAGAGGTAGCCTGAGCATCCAAGATCTTCCTTCAAAGGGGTGGAAAAGAGAGTGTTTGCTTCGTCCCAGCCAAAGATACAAACCCTAGGAAAACCTAAAGCTTATATACTATTCGTAAAATATAGAAAATTAGGCCCAAGCCCAAAATAGTGCCGCTCAGCGGTAAACTACCGCTCAGCGGTAAGTGCGCGAGTTGGTTTCTTCCCCTCAGCGGCCATTTCACCCCTCAGCAGAACCAACGTGAGTTTCTGAGTGCCGCTCAGCGGTAAACTGCCGCTGAGCGGTGGTTGCGGCTTCTCCTTTTGCACTTTTTGATGTCTTTTCTGATTCCCTTTCTATCCTTCTTCACTTCTTTCACCAAATTCACCTTAAAACCTGCATAAAACACTGAATTCAAGCATAAACCTGTCCAGCTCTCTTATTTCTGAAAATATGACCAAAAGCATGATTTCAAGCTAGTTTCTAAGTGTTAAAGGTTGCTTTTAGTATCAAATTTAAGCATGAATGTAACAGTTTTTCAACTGTTATCACAACCCCAAACTTAGAACTTTGCTTGTCCTCAAGCAAACAAAATGTAACTCAATCTTCTACCAATCAATATAATGGTTCACTCCATTCAAAATCCTCTTTTCAAGATAAGTAAAAACTTCAATCAAACTCATGACAAAGATTTCAATCAAGATGTGCACATGCTTTGGTGTTCACAAAGTCACTTATTATCCAACAAATGCTATTTTTCATGAATGATCAATCAACTAAGCATGGATGTTCATGTGCTCATGGAATATTTCCTCACTAGATAAAGTGTTTCACTCAAACACAAGTGTATAAGAGGTAATCACTCATTCGCTCTACTACCACAATGTCACAAGAATTTAGTTTGCCTTTCATTTAACCACAATCAAATACATTCACAAGCATGCATCATCACAAGGACTTTTTCAATGGCTTATAATGTGGCTGGGCTAACAAGAAAATTGGTTTTTCTAGATCACAAAACCCTTGAGTTAAGAGAATCATATAAACACAATCATTCTTAATTTCCCAACTTTCTTTTGCATTGAGCTTTGCTTTTTCTTTTCTTTTCTTTCTCTTTTTCTTTTTCTTTTCACATATTTACTTCTTAGCTTTTAGCTCAATGCTTTCAATTTCCCTTTCTATTTTCCAACAACCCCAAACTTGAACATTTATCAATACCACAAAATATTTTCTACTTAACTCAAGGTAAAGCTTTCAACAAGGGTTTTAAATTTATGTTCAAGGCTAAGGATTCAAAGGATAGAACACATAGTGTTCTCTTTTAGTGGCTTATTTCATGCAATTTGGCTAATACAAGGGTTACCAACAAATGGCCTTGATCATATAATGCAAACAAGCAATTGATACAATCATAGAAAACTTGGGCAAAGTTATTCATGCTTCCAAAGTAATAGCACTCAATCACAAAAACTCTGGAGCTCAAAACCTCACATATAAGCTCATTCACATTTGACATACACATCCTGCTTAATATCACAATCACAATCTTAATAACTTGCATTTGTTCACAAAGCTTGTGAACCACCTGTATAAGCATGTAATGTGCACATCTCAACATCAATCTATATCGAAGCATCATTAAGCATTACTTATCAAACATTCACAATCATAAGCAAACCATCATAACAGATAAAGTTTCCATTTGAGTAAATCAAACCCTAAACAAAAACAAATAAAACAAATCTTGCTTTAGTGTTTTGAAAAACTCAACCCCATGATGCTCTCTCCCAACCCCAAACTTAGATGAAAAATTAGTGAGAAAGTGAGTGAAAGGAAGATTTTCTCAAAAAGGGTGAGGAAAAAGTTGTAGAGATCCTTTGAAAAAGTATGTAGGAATGTGTGTGCAGAGAAAAGTATGATAAGAGAAGCCAAGGCGCAGCTTAGGGTATAAAAATACCCTAATGGGCTCGGGTTCCGCTAAGGGGCAACCTAAGCCTAATTTGCGACACTACCGCTCAGCGGCACTTTCGGGAAGTGCTCTCCTTCTCCTTAGCTTAACCTAAATGCGTCCTAAACATATCCCTCACTGGCTCCATGCAATAAAATTCTCAGATCACTCAAACATTCAATCCCTATCATGCAACTAAAGCAGAATCAAATCAAACAATACAGATAAAATCAATCAACTGGGTTGCCTCCCAGGTAGCGCTTGTTTAACGTCACGAGCCTGACCCAAAATCCACCAACACCCATCAGTAGGTGCAAATCTTTCTTACCAACACCCATCAGTAGGTGTATACAAACATAGTATCCTTTAGTAGATACTCTTCCGCCTAACATCCATTAGTAGATGTAAACCCTGTAACAAACTTATAACAAAACAAGAATACCCAAAAGTTCAAAATTACATCACCAAACAAAAATTAAAAGTTCTTAAATCACTGGGTTGCCTCCCAGCAAGCGCTCTTTTAACGTCACTAGCTTAACCCAATAAGGCTCATGTTCCATCTTCTTTTTCTTCTTTCTACTGAACTTCTTCAGAAATTTGATCAAACCAGGAACCTGTTGCAATGTCTCAATCATAGGAACTTTAATCTCCAATTTCTTGAAGATTTCCATAAATCGCTCAAATTCCTTCTTCCTATGATACTTCTTTGGATGGGGACGAGGTTTTTCATATGATTCTCTCTCTCTTCCTCTCATCCTCTTTCTCTTTTCTCTCACTTTCTTTTTTTCTTTTCTTTTTATACTCACCTTCTCAATTTTCACACAAATTTTCTCTTCTTCTTTCTCTTCTCTCTCTTTTCTCTCTTCTTCTTCCAACTCAACTTTTTCAACATTTACACTCACTAGCACTTGACACTCTTCCCTGGGGTTAACCTCAGTATTAGCCCCAAAATCCGTGTCAGGCCTTTCTTCCAACTTCTTGGTAATCTGCCCCATTTGAATCTTCAAGCTCTTAATAGCAGCTTCAGTGCTCTTTTGAGAAGATTCAGTTTTCTGTATAAATTGCTGAAGAGTTTCTTCCATCCTTATTGATCTTTCATTAAGTATAGAAATCTGTTGCCATAAGGTTGGTTGTTGATGTTGCTTGTTAAATTGCCCAGTTTGTCCAACTTGCCCACTTTGTCCTTGACCAATACTTGGGTGTGGTTTCCACCCTTCGTTGAAGCTTCCCTGACAGTATGGAAATTGATTGGCCATGAAGTTAACATCCTCTAAAGCTTCCGCTGGAAAGGCGCATTGACCATTGATATGGTCACCCCCACATAATTCACATATCAATTCACACATCTATGGTTGAACCTGTGCAACAGTCTTTAACTCTTTTAGCAGTTGTTCAAGTATCTTTGTGAGATTCTCCAATTGTTGAGTTATTAACTTGTTCTGAGCTATCAAGGCATCATTGGATTGCAACTGTAGAACTCCTTTTTGTTGAATAGGAGCTCCTCTTTCACTGTTCCACTTATTGTCATTAGTAGTCATGTTTTCAATTATTTCTGTGGCTTCCTCTAGAGTCTTCCATTTGATATTGCCTCCAGCTGAGGCGTCAAGCATCATCATGGTTTATGAACCAAGACCTCCAAGGAAGGTTAGGACTACTTCTCCTTCATCAAATCCATGCGTGGGAGTCTTTCTTAATAGGCTTTTGCACCTGTCCCATGCGTGACCTAGTGTTTCCTCCATGCCTTGTCTAAATGAAGAGATCTCTTGCTTCCCTTTGTTGATTTTAAAACTTTGTTGCTGCCATTGTTGTTGTGGTTGGTTCTCAAATTGTCCGGCAGCTTGCCAAAATTGGCTTTGATCCATGCTTGAGTCATGTTCCCACCAGTGGTTGAGATTACTTTGGTAGAATTGAGTGCCCATATAGTTAAATTCTTGACCAAATTGCATTCTGCAGACATTAGACACAAAACCCTAAAAACAATTGTTAGCACAAAAAGATATAACAGAAGATATAAGATCAGAGATAAGAAGATAAAATAAAAACAGAAAACAAAAAATAAAAACAGAAAAATAAAATAAAATAAAATAAAATAAAATAAAAATAGAAAAAATATAAACAGAAAATAACAAGTCAAAGATAATCAATAATCAAACAAATAAACTAGTTAAACCACGAGTCCCCAACAACGGCACCAAAAACTTGATGACAAATTTATGAACACCGAAAACGGCGCCACAAACTTGTTTAACAATCGGCAAGTGTGACCGAATCGTATCAAGTAATAAAACTAGGTAAGACCAAGTATCGTTTTCCCAAAGGACTCATGGCCTAGTTAGTTATCTGATTTGTTGATTATTTAAGACTTATGAACGATTGATTGTAGGTTTAAAATGCAAAAGACAGTAATTAAACATGTTTGCATGAATTTGATCAATGGAAAAAAGAGTAAAACAAACACGTAATGAATGATATGGATGAGTATGTTGTTGGGGTTATCAATTTCATCTTATCCACTCTCATATATTTTAGGAATTCATCAATGTTAATGCCACTCTCTAAATCACCTTGTCAAGAAGGCTTATCCTTAATTACGAGTTCATACAATTCCTAGCATTCCTAGTAATTAGTTTTGAAGTGCAGGAGCTTAAAGGCAACTAATATGCTATTGGGAGAAATTCCCTGGATCTAGACTTCCCCGTACGTTCCCATATCGACAAAATCAATAATCATAACATCGAATGAGTTAAACAATGCATGCTTTGAGCAAAGAGGAAAAACCCTAACTAATGATGAAAGAAAGCATGTATCTCAAATAAGATGTTTAAACACTAATTCCATATATGAGAGTTTCACTAGATTACATTGATTCCCCAATAACAATACATGTTTAGTTCACCATATTCATGGTGAAACTAGATGAATAATAATGAAAGAATGAAAGATAAAACCCTAGAAAGGTAGAGAGGTAGCCTGAGCATCCAAGATCTTCCTTCAAAGGGGTGGAAAAGAGAGTGTTTGCTTCGTCCCAGCCAAAGATACAAACCCTAGGAAAACGTAAAGCTTATATATTATTCGTAAAACACAAAAAATTAGGCCTAAGCCCAAAATAGTGCCGCTCAGCGGTAAACTACCGCTCAGCGGTAAGTGCGCGAGTTCGTTTCTTCCCCTCAGCGGCCATTTCACCTCTCAGCGGAACCAACGTGAGTTTCTGAGTGCCGCTCAGCGGTAAATTGCCGTTGAGCGGTGGTTGTGGCTTCTCCTTTTGCACTTTTTGATGTCTTTTCTAATTCCCTTTCTATCCTTCTTCACTTCTTTCACCAAATTCACCTTAAAACCTGCATAAAACACTGAATTCAAGCATAAACTTGTCCAGCTCTCTTATTTCTGAAAATAAGACCAAAAGCATGATTTCAAGCTAGTTTCTAAGTGTTAAAGGTTGCTTTTAGTATCAAATTTAAGCATGAAAATAACAGTTTTTCAACTGTTATCAAGACCAAGGTGAACTTTTCTCAGACCCAGAGAGATATAGAAGGCTAGTTGGAAAACGCATTTATCTTACCATAACAAGACCTGATCTTTCTTATCCGGTGGAAGTTGTGAGTCAATTTATGCAAAATCCACATGTTGATCATTGGAATGCAATGATTCACATTCTCAAATATGTAAAAGGGAACCCATGATAAGGATTGTTGTATGAGGACAAGGGAAATACTTAAGTTGAAGGATATTGTGATGCAGATTGGGCTGGTTGTCCAATTGACAGAAGATCTACCACAGGATATTGTGTTTTACTTTAAAGGAACCTTGTATGTGCACCAATTAACATATCTCTAACGTCTTGGAATCTCAGAAGCACCTTCATCTATGTGCATCAATTATCATAATTAGTCTTTTCCGTTAACTATGGTATAGTATTTTCATTTGCTACTTTTTCCATCTCTCTCACTCTCTTTTCCCAAACACTCAAACACTCACTCTTTCACTCACAATGTTTGACCCTCACTCTCCTTTTTTTTCTCTTACTTGATACTCAAAACTTCTGATACCACTTTGTTAAATAAGAACGTTGCATACACAATAAAGATAGATGCACTATAAATTTGTGTTACGCTTTAAATAGCCCATGAACTTGACCGAATAAAAACAAGAACAAAAATAACAACAACCATTAATTGGTCGGGCTGCTACAATAAAGAAAATATAAACCGAAACAGAAAATAACAACTATATGCAATTCAATACAACCAATCCGACACTAAAAAATAAACCTTATATGAAATTACAAATCATGACTGTTAATAAATGAAAAGTAAGTACCTTATCATTGAAAATTTTTGTATGGTGGCATTCAAGTCACCTTTCCATTGCCATTTAGCCTTTTCATCTCCTTCCACACCAAACACGTTCTTTAACTTTGGTGTTATTGATCCTTTTTCATTGAATTTCCCCATGTTGAAGCATTCTCTAACGATCAATATTTTTAGTGATGGGAATACAAATTCACACTCTTCGTGACTACAAAAACTTGTGAGGTTGTTTAGTCGCACAAGTTCCATAGAAATCAATTTGTTGAATACAATTTTCATCACTTTGCCTTCTTCATTCTCATTGCTTACTATTTCCTTTACTTCACGACAATTGATCACCTTCATGGTCTTGAGTTGAACCATGCTTTTGGCTGTGGAGGATGCCATCAAGTTTCTTAATCTCGAACAAGAATTCAGTTCCAAATATGTCAAGTGAGGCAATGATACAGAGGGAGGACCTAAATTGTTCAATTCACTGCATTCTTCTAATATTAAAACCTCCAGTTTTCGCTGAACTAGAACTCCTGCTAGATCCTTCATCTTTACATTCAACAAAACTAATGCCTTGAGCTCTAATAGGGCTCCCAATCTTTGTTGTTGGGCAAAGTTTACTCTTGATTCTAGTCGTCTATAGTAAGAGGTAGTCAATTTTAACTTTTGTAGATTTGGCATCATGTACGGAAATTGGTAGAGAAGATCCACACTCTGGACTGACATCAAACTAAGCTCTTCTAGACATTGCATTTGGTAGTTGGGTAACAATTCTTGTGCTTGGTTGAAGTCCATATGTAAATACTCCAAGTTGGGCATTACCTAACCAATAAAACAAAAAAATGTGAATACTATGAAGAATGAAACTCTTTAATTTTTTTTTATTTGAGGCATATATTTTTGTTTCATTTTTTTAGTTTGTATTGTATTGTAACAATTTACGATCAGTATTGCATGTATTTTGTTTCTTTTTTGTTATTTGTTCTTGAACCTTAATGTTTGACTAGGATTATATTATAAACTGGTATATATATATAAGAAGAAATTGACAAAGAATGATATAGATGCAATAATGCAAATGACTGAACAACAATTCTCTCTCACACAATCAGCATAGCAAAATACAAGAATCTTATGGAGAAAAATAAAATAACACTCCTTTATTTTATTTAAAAATTAAATAATATTAAAATTTTAATTTTTAATTAGTTTATTTTTTATTTGTCCTCTAGCAAATAAATTTAGTTTCCAATTTATTCTTTACCAAATTTATCATTGAAATTTGACTAAAAACTTACTTTCGTGAACTCTAATGAAAATGGAATTTTACTTACCTCTTCAGCTGAGAAAACACATTTTTTTTCTTTATATGTTGTTTGACTGGTTTCTTTGGAGTATGTTTTCAGCTTCCCACCATCACCCATCAACTCCTTCAACTTTGGACACTTTATAGGATGTTTCCCTTTATAGAAATGCATGATGTTTGGTAGCTGATAATGCTAATTTTTACCATTATCTAAGCATCATTTTTGTAGCAAAATCAACTCCTTTATAACTTATAACTTGTTTAATCCTCTTCTTTTGTCTTGTTTTCTGAATAATTGTGTTTTAGGCTACTTCAATGTACTTTCTTCGATAATCTCTTATTTTGTAGCTAATAATGAGCTTGGAAGAGTCTCCAACAATGTGTAGGGCTGAACCAAACACAAGGAACAAGCACACATACAGAAACGCTCGTTACCCAGGGAGCGGACGCTCGTCTCTCAGAGCACGAACGTTCGTCCAGTGTGGTGCACGAGAACGCTCGCCTAGAGAGAATTGGACGCTCGTCTTGTGTCGACTCACGAGAGAACGCTCGTCCAAGACGATTAGAGAGGACGCTCGCCCAAGAAAAGTGGACGCTCGTCCACAGGCGCTCAGTGGACGCTCGGCAACAAGTTTTCTGACGCTCGTCCACTTTCAATTTATCCAGTCCGCGCCGGGCGCGACGGGGCGTCGGGCGCGACTTTTTGCGAGAGGCTCGCGCCCGGGCACGAAATAGAGAGGGCGCCGGGCGCGACTTTTCGCGAGTTTTCGACTTTTTGCGAGAGCTTCGCGCCCGGGCGCGACTGACAGAGGGCGCCGGGCGCGATTTTTCTGATGTGGCAGATTGGGCTTATTTAACCCTAAAACGCGAAGGGGTTTGCATCTTTGGCTGCCCAAACACGATTTCTCTCAATTGGAGCTCTTGGAGGCGAGCTAGGAGCTGTGGGAACAGTCCTTCTTCAACCTTGGGTCTTCTTTCTTCTTCCATTTCCACCATTGTTGTAAGCTTGAGCTCTCCATGGAGAGCTAGTTTCATTATTGTTGGGGGATTGATGTAGCCACTGAAATCTTATGTAAAATACTATGTTTTGAATGAATTTATGCCTCTTTCATTTATTGTTAGTGTTTAATTCCTTTTCTTAATGCTTGTTGTGAAATTGCTACTCATTACATGATTTTAGGGTTTGCTTGATATTGGGAAATGTTGGGTAAATCTGGACTTGGATTAAACACCTAAAGGAAATAGTATCTAGGGATAGAGCTAGGACCTTTGGTTGTCTTAGATTTCAATTCTTAATGCAGAAATAATTGTTAGGTTTTCCAAGGGATTGGGGCCTAATAAGGAAGTCTAGGCTCTCTCCACCAAGGGATTGAGTTTGAGTAATTTAGTAGATTGACATTGGCATATTAATGAAGAGGAAGTGATTTTCTATACATAAGAGTGAAGTAGGTGAAATCATACCCCCAACATTACCATTCCATATCATTTCTAATCTTTCCATTTCCAAGTGTTTGAGTATCTAAGATCACTTTTATCAATTATGTTTCATGTTTACTTTAATTGCACAAAAACACAAATTATGAAGCATTCTTTAGTCTAAGTTAGTTGGAAATTATACGATTGTTTGGTGACACGAGTCTCTTGGGAAACGATATCCGGTCTTACCGGTTTTATTACTTTGAACGATTTGGTACACTTGCCAAAGTCTCAACAAGTTTTTGGCGCCGCTGCCGGGGACTCTGTGTTAACACTATACTTTTGTGTGTTTCTAACCAACTTAGGCTTTATTCTTATATTCTTTTTACTGTGAATAAATTTTTGTTTTCTTTTATTTTTGGATAACTTGGTGCTCTAGTATTGTTGTCTCTAGTGTATGCAGAGCACAATCCGTACTAGGAGCACAACATCATCTGAACCTCTCCTTTTAGACCCTGAAGTTGAGAAAACTGCCCGTAGAAACAACAGTAGAAGGAGAAGGCAAAACAGGGCTGCTAGAGAAACTTCTCTCATTCAAGAGATTCCTGAGCAACCATTCTTACCTGTTTTTGATCAGGAAGGAGATGATATGGCCGCCAATCCAAATGGTCATGGTGAGGGCCAAGCTAGACGCACCTTGGAGGACTATTCTACATTCTCAGGGCCTCTTCACTTCAACAGCATTGCTAGGCCAAGAGTTAATGCTGCCAACATGGAGATGAAGCCTGCTCTCATCCATTTGGTGCAGAACAATCAGTTCCATGGCCTTTCTCATGAGAATCCGTACAATCATTTGGCCACCCTCCTTGAGATATGTAATACTGTGAAGATTCATGATGTTCCTGATGAAGCTATAAGGTTGAGCCTGTTTCCATTCCTGAGAATAGCTTCACGGCATGGGAGGACGTGGTTGCTAAGTTCCTCAACAAATACTTCCCGTAGTCAAAAGTTAATAAAGGGAAGCAGGAAATCTCATCTTTTCAACAAGATGGTAGTGAAACTTTGAGCCAAGCATGGGATAGGTTCAAGGGGTTACTAAGAAAGACGCCCACTCATGGGTTTGATGAGCCTACCGTCCTGAATATGTTTTTGGGAGGCCTTAAATCTCAAACCAAACTGATGTTGGATGCCTCAGCTGGAGGAAACATCAGATGGAAGACACCTGGAGAAGCACATGAGCTGATAGAGAATATGGCTGCTAATGATAATGAACTGCAGAATGAAAGGGCTCAACTCCAACAAAAAGGTGTTTTACAACTACAATCTCAGGACGCCTTGTTAGCTCAAAACAAGATAATGACTCAACAACTTGAAGCTCTCATGAACAAACTCTCTTAGTTGCCAAGAGAGCTCCAAAATCTTTCTCAAGCTCAACATCAAGGTTGTGAGTTATGTGGTGGAGATCATGTGAATGGTCAGTGCGCCATGCAAGCAAAGTCCCAAGAAGAGGTGAACTATATGGGTAATCAAGGTCGACAAGGTAACTACAACCAAGGGTGGAGACCTCACCCAAGCATGGGTCAAGAACAAGCTGGGCCATCAAATAGACCACCACAACAACAATATCAACAACATCCCTCTTTAATAGACAGGACCTCAAAATTGGAGGATACTCTTCAGCAGTTTATGCAAGTGTCCATCTCCAACCATAAAAGCACAGAAGCTTCCATCAGGAATTTGGAGATACAAGTTGGCCAACTGGCCAAGAAGCTAGAGGAAAAGTCTAATAAGAGTTTTGAAGCCAATACTGAAACTAATCCGAAGGAAGAAAGCAATATAATCAGTACTAGAAGTGGAAAGGTATTAATTGAGAGAGAGATGGAGGAAAAAGCAAAGAAAGATTATGAGATGGAACAAGTTAGTGGAGAGAATAATAAAAAGAAAGAAGAGGGAGATGAGAGAAGAAAAGGAAAGGAAGTTGAGAAGCCTCTTCCCTATCCACAACTCTACTCAAGAAAGGAAAAAGAGAAGCAATTTGGGCGGTTTATGGATATCTTCAACCAGCTTGAGATCACCATACCCTTTACCGAAGCATTGCAACAAATTCCTGCCTATGCAAAGTACATGAAGCAATTCCTCAACAAGAAAAAGAGGTATTTAGCTGAGGAAACAATTGAAGTGTAGGGAAATTGTAGTGCCATCATGCAGAAGACTCTTCCTCCAAAATTTAAAGATCCGGGGAGTTTCACCATCCCGTGCACCATTGGAGACCATGATATAGGGAAGGCTCTCGTTGACTTGGGGGCTAGTATCAATCTGATACCTCTATCTATGCTTAAGAAGATTGGTGGTCTTGAAGTCAAGCCTACAAAAATGATGTTGCAGCTGGCGGATAGATCCATCAAGTATCCGTATGGTGTCGTGGAAGATGTGGTGGTCAAAATAGATAAACTCCAATTCCCGGTGGATTTTGTAGTTATGGACATGGAAGAAGATGCAGAGATACCACTCATACTTGGAAGACCTTTCATGAAGACAGCAAAGGTTGTCATTCATGTGGAAGAAGGAACAGTGAAATTAAAGGACCAAGATGAGGAGGTAACTTTCAACGTCTTTGGAGTTGAGCAGCAAAATCATGAAAAAGAGACTAGTATTGAAGCCACTGATGAAATTTTATCCATTACTAGTCTAACAGAGCAAGCTGCCAAGTTGGTCAAGAGGAGCCTCAACTGTTTATCCCCAAGAGTAAAGGGAGAGGAAGAAGAAAAGGAAGAAGAACTAGTTCACCAAAATTCTGTGAAAGCAAGCGATGAGCCCAAACATGGCAAACCAGTGAAATTCAAGAATAGGTTATGGGTCATCAAGAACATCAAGATAAATAGAGTACTTGAGATCGAGGCTCCATATTCTAGGAGAGTCAAGTTGGTGACTAGGAAATTACTGAGAGGATGTTCGTGCTATGACAAGAAGAGGCACTCCAACATCAAGAATCAAACTTGAGCTTAATGGTGTCAAGCTAATGACGTTAAACAAGCGCTTACTAGGAGGCAACCCAGCTTTCTAACCTTCCCTCAGTGTTATTTTGTTATTTGAGTGTGATTTTGATTGTTTGAATGTGTTTTAGAAATTGTTAAAATTGGGCTGTGTGGAAGCATGTTAATGTGTTGTGTAGCCTGAGATGTTAATAGTGTGATTTTGTTGTGTCTTGAATTGTAATTGCTTGTTTTGGAGAATGCTGAGAACTCTTGAAATTGAGCACCAAAATTTTGATTCTTAAATTGAATTTCAAGTGTTAGTGATTTGAGCAAGTTTGTTTAGTAAAAACAAGGTGTTCTGGGTTGTTTTGAGAGCTAGAGAATTCAAAAATCAGAAAATTGTACTATGAGTTGAACAATCCTACAGTCTGCTGAAATCTGCAGAATTCACGCCCAGGCCCCCTTGACCAGGCGCGCCCAGGCGCGAGATGGCACAACCTACGTGCTGGTCGCGCTCGGCGCCCTCCACACGAGGGGCGCCCGAGCGTGACTTGTGCAGGCTTATCTTTTTGAGTTTTAGTGCACAGTGTGGTCCGTTTCCATTTTCTAACCCTAATCCACACCTCAGTTCAATTCTCTCTCGCTCTCTCTCGTAACCCATCCTCCCAAAGCCTCCAAAACCACCATTCACCTCCATCTCAGCCACACTCACTGTCACCACACAACCACCATCAAACTCACCATTGTGAACTCTCTCACTCACGAACCCTTTCAACTCCACTCAACCCAGCCACTAAACCCTACCACTTAAACATCACACTCACTCATTCTCTTCACAAAAATCAAGTCTATCTGGGCACTCTTCACTCACAGACAAGCTCTCAACTCATCAAAGAACCCCAATTTCAAAATCAATTTCACTTCTCCAAAACAAGCAGGTTTCAATTTCTCTGTTTTTAACTTTGTATTGTTGTTCGTGGTTTGAAATAGGGTTAGATGTTTGTAATTGAACTGATTGTTGAATGTTGGAGAGGCTGTGGCTCAAGAAAACTAGCCAAACTTCTCCAGAATTTTTCTGCATAACTCGCGCCGGGCGCCCCCTGCAGGGTCGCGCCCGGGCGCGACTCGTTCTGCCAGTATTTGGCCTGTGTTGAGTTTTTCAACTGTTTTCCAATTTTTGCCTTTTGATCTTCTTGTGATTGTTTGTGATGGTTTGCCCTAATTGTTTGTGTATGATTTTAAGCCTTGAATGAACATTCTTTTGCACAAACATTGCATTTCACTTTGATTATGTGTTGCTCCTCTCACCCAGGTTTCATGACTCCAGCGGAGTATGCTGCCAGAGTAGCTTGGCCTGGAGACCAGACCAATTTTGTAGGGGAAGGTGGAGCAGAAGCTGGTGAAGATAATGCAGATGAGGAGGAGGATTCCGATATGAACGATGACAAACGTTTCATGAGTAGAGTTAGAGACTCCTCTGTGCACTCACAAGCCCTTTTATTTTGCTTTTATGTTTTGTTTGATTGTCTTTAAATTTGAGTGTGACTTTTACTTTTTAGTTTGTTTGAAGATGTTTAAGTTATCTGGCTTGGTAGACTGTGCTGAACCATGATATTTATGCTTGAATATGAAATGATTCTTGAGATGGTTCAAGTTAGTTCAAATTGTGGTTGCTTTATTCATGAAAATTATGAGAATGCTCTATGTTTAATTGCGATCAATAATTATGGCAGTTGCTTCATGATGTTGTGGAACCTTGAGTTAACCTTGTGAGATGTTGTGCCTTATATTTTTCTTGTAAATGCTATCATGTTAGATCACAATTGACTTTGCCTGAGTTTCTGTGAATTGAATCATTTGCTTGCTTGTTAGACATGATCAAGGCCATCTTACTCTTCTACCTCTTTTACATGTTCTGAGGCAAATAAGCCAATACTAACCCCTTCAACCTTAATGAAAGATGTCTTCCCTCTTTGAACCTCAAGTCTATTGAAAATTCCTTGATTTCCCTACCTTGAGCGTAATAGAGCAATCATTTGTACTACATGAGAATGGTTTAAGTTTGGGGGAGTTTGTTCAGTATGGGTGTATTGAGAAAAATAGAAAGATAGAAAAGTAAGGAAAAAGAAGAAAGAAGAAGAAGAGGAAGAAAAATGAATTCATTGAAAAAGAATTGGGAAAGAAGTTGAGTAGTCGTTTATCCAATTGTGAAGCAAAGAGAGAGACTAATGTTATATCATGAAGTAAATTGTTTTATCTCTTAAGCTCAAGGTGCTTTGTTATCCAAAAAAACCATGTTTCTTTCTTAGCCCAACCACAATACAAGCCAATCGAAGTCCTTGTAATGCTAATTTGCTTGTGAATGTGTTTAATTTGGTTGAAACGAAGGGCAAAGTTGATGTGTGTGACATTGTGATAGTAGAGTGATATATACACATCCTTATACACCAGAGCATTAAAGGGAAACACTATCTTGAGTGAGGATTGGTTCTACATAATTCAGTAAAGCATTCTGCCATGATTGTTGATCTCTTATAAACTGTGACATTTGATTGATTCAATGTATTGTGAGCACCACAGTGGAAGACTAATTTGTTATACATTTTCAGTTGTTTCAAGTTAAGCAAGTATTGTGAATTCGGTTGTGCTTTTGAAAATTGTGTTGTGTTAAAGACAGATACCTTTTGCTTGAGGACAAGCAAGGTTCTAAGTTTGGGGGTATTTGATAATGCTAATTTTTACCATTATCTAAGCATCATTTTTGTAGCAAAATCAACTCCTTTATAACTTATAACTTGTTTAATCCTCTTCTTTTGTCTTGTTTTCTGAATAATTGTGTTTTAGGCTACTTCAATGTACTTTCTTCGATAATCTCTTATTTTGTAGCTAATAATGAGCTTGGAAGAGTCTCCAACAATGTGTAGGGCTGAACCAAACACAAGGAACAAGCACACATACAGAAACGCTCGTTACCCAGGGAGCGGACGCTCGTCTCTCAGAGCACGAACGTTCGTCCAGTGTGGTGCACGAGAACGCTCGCCTAGAGAGAATTGGATGCTCGTCTTGTGTCGACTCACGAGAGAACGCTCGTCCAAGACGATTAGAGAGGACGCTCGCCCAAGAAAAGTGGATGCTCGTCCACAGGCGCTCAATGGACGCTCGGCAACAAGTTTTCTTACACTCGTCCACTTTCAATTTATCCAGTCCACGCCGGGCGCGACGGGGCGCCGGGCGCGACTTTTCGCGAGAGGCTCGCGCCCGGGCGCAAATAAGAGAGGGCGCCGGGCGCGACTTTTCGCGAGTTTTCGACTTTTTGCGAGAGCTTCGCGCCCGGGCGCGACTGACAGAGGGCGCCGGGCGCGATTTTTCTGATGTGGCAGATTGGGCTTATTTAACCCTAAAACGCGAAGGGGTTTGCATCTTTGGCTGCCCAAACACGATTTCTCTCAATTGGAGCTCTTGGAGGCGAGCTAGGAGCTGTGGGAACAGTCCTTCTTCAACCTTGGGTCTTCTTCCTTCTTCCATTTCCACCATTGTTGTAAGCTTGAGCTCTCCATGGAGAGCTAGTTTCATTAGTGTTGGGGGATTGATGTAGCCACTGAAATCTTATGTAAAATACTATGTTTTGAATGAATTTATGCCTCTTTCATTGATTGTTAGTGTTTAATTCCTTTTCTTAATGCTTGTTGTGAAATTGCTACTCATTACATGATTTTAGAATTTGCTTGATATTGGGAAATGTTGGGTAAATCTGGACTTGGATTAAACACCTAAAGAAAATAGTATCTAGGGATAGAGCTAGGACCTTTGGTTGTCTTAGATTTCAATTCTTAATGCAGAAATAATTGTTAGGTTTTCCAAGGGATTGGGGCCTAATAAGGAAGTCTAGGCTCTCTCTACCAAGGGATTGGGTTTGAGTAATTTAGTAGATTGACATTGGCATATTAATGAAGAGGAAGTGATTTTCTATACATAAGAGTGAAGTAGGTGAAATCATACCCCCAACATTACCATTCCATATCATTTCTAATCTTTCCATTTCCAAGTGTTTGAGTATCTAAGATCACTTTTATCAATTATGTTTCATGTTTACTTTAATTGCACAAAAACACAAATTATGAAGCATTCTTTAGTCTAAGTTAGTTGGAAATTATACGATTGTTTGGTGACACAAGTCTCTTGGGAAACGATATCCGGTCTTACCGGTTTTATTACTTTGAACGATTTGGTACACTTGCCAAAGTCTCATTAGTAGCCAATGGAATCTCACACGGGTTAGTTTTGGAAATACTAATGGATCTATATTAGCTTCTGACGCATCATGACTAGAAACAATTTCTGTCATTTTCTTACAATACATTGCAGACATGTACTCAAGCTTTGGAACATCTTTGGCCACAGAAACTGGAAGCAAATACTCCAGTTCGTCACAATTCTTTATGTCTATACTCCTCAGTTTTTTAAAGTTTAGAATTCCATCCGGATTTGTGCTCCACAATCGCTTCAACTTTGGGAGGTTGTCAATAAGAATTACTTGCAAATTTGTTTCTATCCCACCATATGCATCTATTTCTTGTGAATCTTTGATTTCAAAAATCACTTCCACGGACTTACATCTAAAAACTTTCAAGTTGTCTTCCATCCATGTGACTCGGAAAAATCTTGTCTAATTGATTACATTCTTCAATGTTCAAAGAAATAAGACTAGCAAAGGAATCCACACTAACTTCAGTTTGCCAGACATTTGTTAAGCTATTCATTTTGCTAAGGTAGATTTCCTCTATCTTAAGAAAAATGCAAACCTGCATTTATTAATGAAAATAAAAAATTATTACCTATGGAAATGAAAATATACAAAATGATAAAGAACCATAAACATAATATCAAGTCAACGACAAACATTTACTTATTTATACTAATGCATACCTCCTTTGCACTAATTCCTTCAGTCTCAAAAATCTTCTTCATGAGTCAACATTCACTTATGGAAAGACTTTTCAACTTCTTCAAACTACGAGCCATAGATAATGAACATATATGTGTCAATTTATTGCAATCTTTCACAACCAATTTTATCAAATTTTGAAAGCAAAAGCTTGTCGAGTGTTAGTCGCTCCATATCTTATGGATGTTGAGTGAGGATAAGTTTAAACTCTCTAAGTTTGGAATTTCAACATGTAAACACATGAAATGTTAATATATTTACAACAATTGAACAAGTTATTTAAAATTATAGGGAAAATATCTAATATCATACAAGTTCACCAAAAAGAGGAGAGGCCTTATCATTTTGCTCATCATCTTGTGTACTAGTAGCTTTGTTGATGCGCCTATTTGTAGTTTGAGTATTTTTCAAATGTGTTCAACCAGAATCCACTTTGGTATAAAAACTTGTAAATGATGGTAAAAATTGGAGTGTTAAAGTGTGCAACTTAATAAACTCAACCTTACCATAATCCATTGGTATTTGAAGCACTTCTTATAAAAGTTCACATTTAGAAACTTCAATTGTTTCTATACTAGTACAAAATTTATCCATGTAAACATTAGATTCAGAAATTTCACATGTTTATGCACTTGTAGAAAATGTAACCGTGCAAAAGGAGTAGAGGTTCCTCAATTGATTACACATCCTAATCTTGATTGCTTTTAATTTGGCAAATGATGCAACTGTAAGAGGATAGTAACATATGATCTCTAAATTCCCTAAGTTGTAAAAGCATAGAGATTCCAAGTTGGGAAAAACATCCACACAATTCGATAACTTTGTTGAATTGACATATTTGACATCATTGTTATTTATGATGGACAAATGCTTCGGATCCGGAAATCCATTTCTATTAAACTCATTAACATTTTGAACACCATTTACCTTTCCCAACAAGAGACTTTGTACTGTTTTAAACAACAATTTTATGTCTACATAGGAGTGAATGTTAGTGTCATTATTCAGTTGCAATGCCAAAACTCTGACTATTTCATACTTATGGGGCATCCTAAAGTCTCCATCAGAAAAAATTTCCAAGTCTCCAACCACAATCTTGTAATCTTTTATTTTGTCAAAAAACAAGTGATTGGGCAAAACTGAAACACATGGGATGTGTAAGTCCATCACTTTCAATTTATGTAAATTCTTTAGCTCAAAAAGAAATGAGTTTTGACCTTGGTTTGCCTCTCCTTCTGCCAACATTTTTACTAAGCTCTTTCCTATATACAACTCTTCTAAATATGTCAAACTTGATAGTAGATCATGTGAAATATCTATCTCTATTATAGAATAATCACTAATGTCTACCATTCGTAGCATATCCAAGCACCCTAACTCAGCTCGCAACATTTTAAGTTGAGATCCTGAAAAGCTGAGAATTCTTAATTTTTTCAAGTTTCCAAGTATAGATAAGTTGCAATCTAAAGTGCATCGCTCTAAACAAAGCATTCTGAGGTTTAATAGACACTTAATTGAATATGGCAAGCTTGATAGATGAAAACCAGTCAATATTAAAACTCTCAAATTTTCCATTCTTCCAAAAAAAGTCTCGGGTATTTCCAAAGAAGCATCATTATTGTCTATTTCAAAAAATTTAAGTATAGGACAGTTTATGACTTGAGGAAGCCCCTCAATTATATCGGTGTTGCATATGGAAAAAGAAGTGCACTTTTCGAGTTCGAGCCAAACATCTACTTTTATAATTCTCAAAGGAAAGATATTGTGATCCTTGTGTGCTATCGACAAAGCAGCATCTCGAACCATATCATGCATATTGAAATGATTATTAGAACTTCCATCCAATAACAAGTCAGAAAATGGACTTTATTTCTTCATTTTCTAGATGGTCATAACTCATCTTCACTGAAATCTCCATAGATGTTTGCACTCCCATCAATTCTTGCTTTTTTTAAGCTTTTCTAATGTCGTTTTCCATACTCGCTCATGCTTCTTAGTGCCCTTGCAACTGTAACTATTGCCATGGGTAATCATGTTGGGTCTATCAAGGAGGAGGTTACCTTGTGGGTTACACAAACACCAATAACATTTGAGCCAACTATATAAGGGATCGACATCACTCTTTACCCAAAACCTTAAGGCAATGGATTAATGGGTCTTTCATCTTTATATACTGCTCTACTTTCTCATTTCTATCCAATGTGGGACTTTTGACTCACACTTGGATACCCAACAAATCCTACAAAATACTTCTTCACAATTTCTTGTTCAGAGTCAGACATTTCATTACGTATTCCAGCCTTGAAACAACATCAAAGCATCATTGTCATCTTCCTAACCTATATCTATTCCATAAGTATGGAAAAATATAACAATTCGACGACTCAGCCCTTTTGTGGCCATCATCGTCCGTAAACTCCTTCACTATGTTCTCAACTTCATTCACTTTTTGAATCCATTCTATAACCTTATGTTCAATGTTATTTAGGTTTTTCTCAACCTCGTCACATTGATGATCTATCCTTTCTTTTTCAAATCCAAGATCCTTAACACTATTATTCAGTTTAAGAACATTTTTCTTGTAATTGAATATGTAAATCACTTGTCGAAGACCTGATTTTAATACAAAATGAACCACTTCTTCCATAGTCTTTTTAAAAGGGTCCAAAATATTCATCCTTGAAGCTTAATTATCTTGTACAAGGTTGGCCTACATATCTTTTTCAAAAGAACATGAAGTGTTATTAGTTGATAACTAAATAAGAACAAATGACACTTATCTTTACAAATACCATAGGTCATCATACTAAAATCTAGAGGTGTCAATTTGATCCATGACTCCGGGGCTAGCCCTAACCCACTCTTGAAAAAACCCCCTCTTAAGAAGCTCCTCAAATGGGGGCCAAAAAAAAGCTCCAACCCCCAAAGCCCCCTCTCAAGGGGGTTAGGGTCAGGGTTAAGGTGAATTTAGCCCACTAAAATTTTTTTGGAAACTAAACTTCAACATTTTTAATAGTAACTATTAAAAGTACTAAATTTTATATTCATGTAATTGATTTCTTATTTCAAATTATTAAATAAAACTAATTAATTATAGTATAATAGAATATTTAATACTCAAAATAACCACTTTTTTAAATAATTAAAAACAATTACAAACCACACACTTAATTTTATAAAACTAAATAGTATTACAAATTTATTTTACTGAAATATTATAAAAATGCTTTATTTTGTTGTCAATTTTAATAAAATTATGTCTTATATTGCAGACACCAATTATTAGAAAATTATATATAATTAGTAATATCAAAATAACCACAAAGAGAGATAATAACATATTAATTTGATTTAATATTTGCACTACTTTTACAATTCTTAAAAAGAATCAATGTTTTGTTTCCTCGACTTCTAAAATATCACTCAATCTGTTTTTAATTATTTAAAATTAAAAATAATTCAAAAATTTATTATCTAAAATTTTTGGATCAAAAATAGTATTAATATTTTATGTGTAAATTAAACTTATGTTTTATTTTGTTTTTTTCTCTCTGATAATCTTTTCTCAAAATCACCATAAGATATATTATAAAAAGAAAGTTAATTTCCTAAAAATTTATAAAAAATGAAAATTTTAAATGGACCTAAAGTACTAAAGAATGACAAATGTTATAGTGTTTCAATTCTTTAACTAACACATTAAATAATTTATTTTTAACTTTCAATTAGAACACAACCTAAATGTATGTTTATGTTTATGTTTATATTTATGTTTATGACATTTAAAATGTAAACATTTTGAGTAAGTAGTACGACAAGATTGAATTCTATGGGCGAATACAACTTTAGTCTGCACAAGGTTTATGAGTTTTTTTCTTTTTATTTATTATTTTTGTTATGAACATGATTTGTTGAGTATAAAATGAAAAAGAAAATCATTTATATTTAATTTCTTTTTCAATAACTTTCTAAAAAAATAAAGAAGCCTCATTTTTTTTAAATTAAGAGTTTCAATTAGAGAAAATCTTCTCTTAAATTTCAATTAGGATAATTTTAGATAAAAAGTTAATTTCTTACTTATAACTTAAAAAAAAGTGAAATTAAATATTTAAATTTCAAATTTATAAAATGATCCTTTAATTATATACTTGAGAATCTAATTCAATAAATATTGTCATTTTGTTTTTGCTTCTTGATTTTAGAACTCTCATCTTATAAAAATTTTAATTTATTTTTTATAGTAACTATTTTTGTAACAAATTAGGAGTTAATTATATTTTTTCTTGTATTCAAAATGAACATTTTTTCTAAAAAAAAAAGCCCATGGGCTGGCCCTGACCCACAGGGCTTTTGAAGATATTTTGACTCTGTGGACTTTTTCTACGAGAAGCTTTTTGGCTCTGTGGATCTTTCTGGCCCTAACCCACGTGGGTTAGGGCAAACCATGTAAAGAGGACCAAATTGACAGGTCTACTAAAATCAAATTAATCAACGTTATGTTAAAATTTATAAAGGCGTACTATATTATTAAAAGGATGGAAAAAGTAATAAGGAAGCAGTGTATTATATTGATAGTTTTAAAAAATTATTTTTGATGAAAAAAGTTTTTGCAAATTTTAAAGAACTACGTAAGTGATATATTGTTTTCTTCAAAAGACTTTAAAACAATTCATATTTTGTAGTTTCAATTTTAAAGTGTTTATATTGCAAGAATTTAAAACATTTAAACAAATTTTATAAATTTTTTTAAATTTATAAAATTTACAATAACTCTGTAAATGTAGAAAACTTTCAAAACTATATGATGTCAAAAAGACTGCCATTGTTTGGATAAAATAGAAAAACCAACACAACTGTTTTCAGCCTTTTATAAATAACTAACTGTTTTTTACTTCGTGTTTGCTTTAATGCTTAATGTATTATTATCTTTTGCATTTCTCCTATTGAGTTCAAACAATAAGGTTAAATCATAGCTTCTATTTTGAAATATTAGAAATGAATATATATTAGTTCAGTTGCAAAATTGTTCAAAATGAATATATAATATTGTTCAAAATTATATATCTGTATACGAATGTCTAACCATCAATAAATAGAGAATATTGTATCTAAGAGGAAACCGTGCTAAGTACGTAAAAGGTGTGAATGATAATTGTTTTCCATGCTTAATTTCCTTAATAATTCTTTTTACTTCTTTTCAATGTGGGGATTAATGTTTTTCAAATTGTAAACAAATATATACATAATTAAAATATGGCAAAAAGTGGGTTTGTTGTGGGTTAATGAAATATTTTAATATAATGTTATTTAATTTTTAAAAATAAAAGTTAATCTAAATTAATTGTCTCAATTTGTATTTTGAAAGGTAAAAATCTATAGAATATGTTATATTTTTAGTTTAAAATACGATATACTTTTCTAACATTATTTTATATATTATTTAATTAATATTGATTTAATTGTGCTTTGATTGAAGCATTAGATCTTATTCCAATATAATGACTACTCCAATTTTTAAAACAATTTTTAAATAAACTTTCTAGTTATTAGAGGCTAAAATGGTTTAATTTTCCATTCTATGTTTAATAGTATCCTTCAAATTAACTGTCAAAAATAAGAAATGATAACAAATTTATTATTTTTAGAATTAAATTTTTTTTAGTTATAACTTTCACGAAATTAAAATTCATTTGTAAAAAGAAATTGATATATTTTATAATAAAATTTTAAAAATAAGTAAATATAATCTTTTAATCTAATTAAGTTAATTGTTTTATGTGTTTTAAGTTAGTATTTGAATTATTTACATTGAGCTGAAAAAAATATTTAATATATTAAAAATATTTAACTTAATTAGACTAAAAGAAATGTATCTATTATTTTGAAAAATTAAATACTAAAATGTATCAAAGTTTCAAATAATACGAATTTTAGTTTCGCATCAAAGATTAAAACATAACTTTTATTATTATTATTATTATTATTATTATTATTATTATTTCATATTTACTAACTTTTACAGTAATAGACATATTGTTTTAGAAGGGTTAAATGGTGCATGTAAGAAGATGAAGATAAATAAGAAAGAATTAGAATGAATATATTCTTTAGATAGGTTAGATAAGTTAGAGAACAGCATGCATGATGATACATCGATCCTTTTCTTTATCGTTTTTTATATACGTTGGAAAAACCCTTCTGCCTGTATTAATTTTATTTGTCTTTTCTTAATATAAAATAAATATTAACCGACGGTAATTAAGCTAAATACAGCTTTTATCATTTCAGGAAATGGATCCATTAAAAGACCTGAAGTAAGTGATAATTTAAGAATCTAACTTTGAGTGTGAGACAAACTAATTAAGATTAAAAAACTCTTATTCATCACCATCAAGCGCTCCATTTTCCATTTCTTCTCCCTTTTTTCCTTCTCTTGAGTGAAATATATTGCCCTCGTTTAGAAGCTGATGCTGCTCTGCAGAACTTCAAATCATTGTTTGGTAACTTCAAAATATTTTAATATATTCATCTTTGTAAATTTTCTTACAAACTCAAACATAGAAATTAGTCGATACACTGACTGATAGATTGATATTCATACAACACAGCTGCTATAGTTGTGATTTGGCTTTAGTTGTCACTGTTCTAAATCGTAACACCCAGCAACACTGCAAGAGAATACTGAGGGCATATGAGAAAGAGGAGAGTATTATAATATTACGAGCCCAATGATATATTTCATTCACTTTTCTTTAAGAAGGTTCCACCACTGTGTGTGAGTGAGCTTTGAGAGATCTATTTGTAAATGCTTGTATTAGTAAGACACAGAAACCTGAACTTGGAGCATCAAGTTTTCATGAGAGTTTAAACTGTATTAATAAGACACAGTTGTAGTGTTCACATACTATAGTCTCTAATATAGCCAACCAATAATGCTTTAAATTTTTAATCATTACTACTGCCATTGTTTATACATTATGACGTGTGAAAGGTATTGCAGAGAGAATATCTTTTGGATTATAATAAAACATGCAGTCCTTAAAGATTACATAGATATCTATCAGGATCTTCTATTCATTTTATTTTATGACTCATTACAATACTTCCGAAGTCGTTTTAATATTGGTATACATGAGCTTCCTTCCACCCACTCAACAAAGTAATCAATCATTGAACGTCTAATTTATTCTAAAATCCTTGTTAGTGCATTATCCTTTCACCTACCCAGTCCTTGAGACACTAATAAACGTAAAAAAAAATAAAACAATAAAAACAAAAATATGGTAAAAAGGTGGTGTTCCATAATTTTAACAAAGAACATATAATAAGATGTTTTAGAGACTATTTTTCTTTTCTTAAAATTAGATAATATTATTTTAGCAAGGTATTAGATATTTAAATTTAGATAATATTATTTTAGCTAGGTATTAGATTATTTAAAATTAGATAATATTATTTTATATAGGTATTAGAGATTTAAAATTAGGTTGATAACCTCTTCATAACTCCTAACTAACTTATAAGGGTTAATAGTTTTCTTATAAGGCTATTTTGTAAAACACAGTAAGAAAGTTTTTTTCCAAAGGTTATCAGGTACATTATAATTAATAATATGACATTTATCATTTTTTAAGAGTTTTATTTTTTCTTTCAACTACTCCATTACACTCAGTGAATATTGTGGAATTACTTGAAGGATAATATCTTCTCTAACATATTTACGGCCTTTATCTTATTTAATCCTCTTGATTTTTTTTATTCAATTAATTTTCTACTTTCACTTTTTAAGTTAAAAACACATAAAAGGTTTCATCCTTATCTTTGATTAAGTATACTTGTATTTGGAATAATCATCTATAAAGGTTACAAAATAATTTTTACTACCTCTAGACATTGTTTATCTTAAATCAGCTAAATCAGTATAAATTAATCCTAACATTTTTGTTTCACGTTCTATAGAATGACTTATTTGCATTATTAGTATAGATTCCACATGTATCACATTTACTACTTTGTTTATCATGCATATTAATTGTTGTAATTTCATGACATATGATAAGTTCACATGTTGTAATCTAGCATGTCACATATCATACAAGTCAACAATGTAAACAAAAGAACAAGATTCATTTAATTTCAGAAGAAATATTAAGTGGAAAGAGAACTTAATCACAATATCCCTTCTCCATTATTTTTTGTCATAACAATCTTGTCATATTCAAATAATATTTTAACTCCAACTTTTTTAAATAAGGTTAAAAATATTATATTAACTCTTATTAGTAGCATATGTAATACATCACTCAAGACAAATGTCTTCTCATATGTGACCTTTAAAAGAACTTTTCCTTTTCTCAAAAGAATTGTCTTAGAATCACCGAGATATATATGTTTTTCTCCATCTCAAACTTGTGTAAGAAGTAAAAACACTTTTGTTTGCACATATATGTCTCGTAACACCAGACTCTCCCACTTATTTTCTCACGTTAATTAGTTACCATGTTTATTTTGAAAACCAATAATTATATCCTCATTCAGATATATTTACCTCAAGAGGATAATTGTTCCTAATTTTATTTTCTTAAAAAACGATGTTAGATGCATTGAAACAAAAAAAAAGTTAAGTTTTAAAGATAACTTACTTTGCTGATCAAGTTTTTTCCAGTAACTTTTTGAAGCTTTAACAGCTAATTTCTTAAGCTTTAAAGATTTTGTGTTTGTGTTGGTGTCATACCGTCAACCGATAAAACTAGACTTTTTAAGGCATACAGATTCATAACCTTTAAAAATTTACCCGTAATATATTACACAAGTTTTCTAATATATAACAGAAAATTTACAATTTTTTAAGGATCTAAAAGATAACAAGAAATTCTTTTAAAAGAATAAATAATCCAAGATAGAAAAATAAAGAGAAAAGAAAAGAAGGAAAAAACGGTGAAAAAGATGTATGAATGTTGTTTCTTTAAGAAGAGAAAATAAACACCTATTTTATAGGTGGTCAAAAATCAAAGAAAGTAGCCCAGCAACCCAGAGACGAGGAAACAGAACTGTAACTTGTGGTACAAGCCTCCATAACGTGAGCAAGGAAGCAACTATGGTCCTTAAAATGAGGGCATCCAAAGTCGTGTGATGGAGTGCGCATCCAAAGCACTCTGTTGCAACAAAAGGAAATACCTCTTTTGCAATATATATACTGTTTTACAATAATTTATATAACTTGGGAACAAATACAAGGAATAAATCTAACTATAGATATTCTGCTATTATATGTAAAATTAATTTTGTAGTTTCCTAAATTTATTAATTCATGAAAGATTCAATATTATTTAATCTCCTTTTCTCAATTTTTTTTTCTCTTCTCACACGTTCTTAATGATTTATTGTAATGATTTATTGTAAAAAAACACCATAAACAACTTTAATCTCTTTTTATAAATGATAACTTCTTCATAAGCCTACTAATTTGTTTCAAGTAATAAGTGTAAGTACATGTTAAAAGAACATGTGTAAGTACATGTTAAAAGAACATAACTCACACAAATAATTGGACTCTTCAATTCATTCATTAGGGTTACTTTCCATTAAACCTTGGCAACTTTTAAATAAGTACAAATAGAACTTTTTGGGCCAAATACAAATAAATAAAACTGACAACAAAATATAACATAGTCAACATAATATCTATTCAATTCATCTCTATCTTATAAAAATAAAATAATAGTCTCCTAAATAAATGAAAAATCAAAACTACCTATCCCTATTTTATCTCTAGCAAAAAAGTCAAACTAAATATTATTAGACCCAAAACTAATAAAATAAGATTTTAATGAATCCCTAAAATTTAAGTTTATCCTAACAAAACTCCCCTATAAACTTAAATTTTTCATTCTTTATTTGCCTTTCCATGTGCATCATCCTACACCAGGCTTGCTTCTTTCAATCATATATGACTTATTTTTCCTTATGGTACTCCTGTCTTTTACCTTGGTTGACCTCTTTAATGCTTTAACTGACTTTATTATGTCTGACTTCTCAATAACCTTGACCAACTCATTTCTAACCTTAGGCGATTTCTCAACAATCTTGGCCGACATCTTCATCGGGTTCTTCACAACATCTTCCTCTTCATCTGGTTCAAGAACACTAGATGCTTTCTCTTCCTTTTCAAGAGTCGCCTTCTTCAGCTCCTCAAGCTCAACCCTCTATTTATTCATAATTTCATTAGTTTCATCTAGAAGCCTCCCTATTCGCTTAATTTCTTCATCTTTTTTTTTTTGAGTTCTTATCTATGTTTTCCTTCTTCACAATTGTTTCATCCTTTACCGAGATCACTTCATCCATTGTTGGGATCGGGCTCTCCGATGTCCACTGCATCCGAGCTCTTTGCTATCAAAAAAAATTCCACACTTTTCTTCATCTTCTTTCATAAGAAGGTTTCTCTCACTTTTCTTCTCAACTCTACAAAATTTAGCAATGTGACCAGACTTACCACAATTGTAGCACTTTTTTTATCTACACTCGTTAGCATAGTGGTCATATTTGCCATACTTAAAACACTAAACTCTTGACTGATCTCTTCAGCCTTTCCTTTGTCCTCGGTCACGCCAATTTTGCTGACCAGTTTATACGCAACCTCCAATATCTCTCAACTTCCTTTGCTGATTTAGCATTTGTCATTTTTTCAAATCCCGACTCATCTATTGCATTAAAGAGAAAATACAATGTTGACTCATCTCTTGCATGTGATTTCTTCAATGTTGTCATTTGTGCCACCGTCTAATGTTCGTCCTCATCAGGTTCAACATACCCATCTTCCACCATATCCTAAATTTCTTGGGATCTCAATAACGCCTTCATTTGTAAGCATCAATTATCATAATTAGTTTTTTTTCGTCAATTGTGGCACACTAATACCATTAACAACATTTTTCATCTCTCACAAAAAAATCAAGCACTCATTATTTCCCTTACGATGTTTGACTCTCCCATCTCTCTTTGTCTTTTCTCTCGGTAGTCAGAGCATAAAGTTCTGAGACCACTTTGTTAAAAAAATGTGACCCACACAAATAATTGGACTCTTCAATTCAATGGGGTTACTTTTCATTGAACAATGACAACCTTTAAATAGGTGCAAATAGGGCCTTGGGCCAAATACAAATAATAAAAACTTACAATAAAATATCAAGAGACTCAAAATAAATTATACTCAATCTATCTCTATCTTATATCAATAAAATAAAATAATACTCTCCTAAATAATTGGAAAATGAAAATGACATATCCCTATTTTATCTCTATCAAAATGAAACTAAATATTACTAGACCCAAAACAAATAAAATAAGATTTTAATGAATCCCTAAAACTTAAGTTTATCCTAACAGTACATAGTATCATTCTTCTAAGAGAGTTGTGTTATGTTGTCTAATCAAATGTGTTTACCAAAATCAATTTAGTAATGATAATAGTAGAATTCATATTGGTGAAATTGTATTAAAATAAGAAGAATTTAATGATTATGATTTAAAAACTTAAAGTAAGTTTCATTGGAATTGGGTTTCATGCTCAAATTAAAGTAAAGTTCTAACAACATATTCTGCTTCAAAGATTCACATCAATGTATCTTGGTTTAATTCCTTAAAACAAGTTCTAAATGTATATGTTAGATCATTAATTCCTTAATTAATCCAACATATACTTTGCATTAAAATATGATGTTAATAAATGACCAGAAGAATTGAAACTATTCCTAGCATCCTTTAACTGACCCAATTCGCTCAGTGAGTTGTGATGGTGTGCTGAGCGAATAATCATCCCTATAGTTGAGCGAATGATGATTGGCTTAGCGAGAAATTGTGGACAACACTTCAATGATGTACAAAATTCTTGTACAAAGGACTACACAACTTTCTTACTCACTATTACAACTTTTCTATGAGGAAAACATATTGTTTCATGAATAAGTACAACTTTGGGCTAATTAATAAGTATGAAAACAAGTATTTTTCACACTTATCAACTCTCCCAAACTTGAATTATTTCATGTCCTCATGAAATCACAATAGAGACAACACAATAGACATCTGACATTTTGATAAAATGACTTTGCACACCAGAAAGAGTTACATGCATTCCCAAATATTTCAAACAAGTATGACATGGTGCATTCATTACTCAAAAGTTCACATGTGCATAGAATATGAACAACCAGATCAAAGACTAAACATTACTTACAAATTTAGTGTTCATCCTCACATGTTTATCAATAAATTTGTTATAGAACTTCATCAGCTTTTGCACATCATCTAATTCACACACTTCACACATCATTGATTAAGTCAAAAGGTCTTTTTAGGGTTAAAGCCTGGTTGGCTAGAAGAATCATGGTTTTTCCTAGATCCAAAATCACCACTTAAGAAGAGAAAACAAATACATGCTTCAATTCTCAATTTAGTCATCAAATCCCAATGTATATCACTCATTCCATATCATATTCTTTCACAATTCAACCTTCTCTTTCAACTCATGCACCCTTTTTATCAACATTTTTTAACATCTTTTCTTCACCCATACTTGAATTCAACCACACTCTCATTAAAGCATAATACTTGTTCTCTTCTAGGGTGTAAGGTAGGATAACATATAATAGGCTCAAGGTGGAAGAAAAAAATCAAAGCTCAAAAGGGTTCACAAATGATTATATGATGTATCAAGGTTCGCCTATTTGGCCAAGAAGCTGTACAATCAATAACAACATTGCCTTTTTCATCCCTAACCAAAAAATGTGTATATGTATGTAGAACCACAATCATGCAAAAGTGAATTCCATATCTAGACAAACTCATCATATCTCTCACCTTCAACACATGCTCTCAAACACTCAATTGATTTGGTCATAGTTCATACTTACACACAAGATAAAATATGAATCACATTGCAACCATAGTCATACATGTTATCATCTTCTAGAATCACATATACTTAGTCAAAAAAATGCATAAACCATTAAACCAAAAAGTCTAATGTCTTTACAAATACATAAATTAAAAACATAATACAACACATAGTTCAAAACACAATTATAAATCCAAAATAACACAACTAAACTTTAAAAATTTTCAATTTTCCCAATCAATCAAAACAAGGAACCATCTTGCCTAGATCTCCACTAGCTCTCCAGTTGTTGGCTCGGCTGAGTCCAACGTGGATCTGGTTCCTCTTGTTGCTCCTCATCATCCTCATCTCTTGCCTCAACATCATCAGCCTCCGCATAGGCATTCCCCTACTTGGACTCGGACCTGCCCTAAGGCCATGGTAGGTGCGTCACAAAATCTGGGATATTAAGTGATAATTTGTGGATGCTCTCCATGATAGAGACTTGACCCTACCTCATAGTTGCACACCAATCGTGTATGTCCTTCTAGCGGGCAAAATTTTGGCGCATGTAGGCTAGAGGTACATTGGCGCATGTAGGCTAGAGGTACATCAGCAAGAGGAGCATGAGGTACTCTAATACCTCAGCGTGGTGGAGGGACTAGTGAAGGAGCATTCATCGTGGACAACTTAGCCTTATTGATGCAATTCTATACAAAGAACTTATTTAGTGTCGATTTCAGTTAAAGTCTTATGGCTTATTCGGATTGGATTTCACGCTCCTTACACAAGGTAGTGACCAAGGATGGAAATCCTAACTTGCACAGATCACCATCAGCAATCATAGCAATCTCCTGTAAAATGTGGGCAGCAACATCCATCTCAATACCAATGATGATGCCATAAATCAAATAAGATCGCTCTAGATTGATGTTTGAGGTGTGTGTGTTTGGACTAAGGTTGGAGAATGAGAAAGTACTCCACATTTGTGCCAAGGAGTTTAAACGTTTTCTAAGGATCCTTACTAGGGTCCCATTCACACCCAATTGATATCCATAACCTAGTATACAAAGTGTAGAATCAATCTGATCGTGGTCTGGGTGAGAAGTCATGAAGGTGCTCAAAGGGTAAAGACTTAATGATGGGGTCCACAAGATGATATTCAATGTCCTTCTATCAAAGTGAGCTAGTCTTCCTCGCACCTTAGAAACCCTTGGCATAGACGCCTCTCGATCATAGGCATTGGCATAGAACTCTTTTACTACCACCCAATCAATGTCATTAGGGAAATTCCCTAAGAAATGATGCCATTGTCACCTTTCAAGCTCTTGCTAAAACTGATCATACTCTCCTGGGTTTAGTTGCATTCGTCGTTCTGGTAGCAAAGTTTGACGCATCAAAGTGGTAAACCGGTCAGCCGCTATCTCACAAGAGAACCTATTCTGATCAAAGTTTAAACCAAGGTTCTCTTTTTGTGCCCCAGTAGGTTGTGATCTTGAAGAAGACCCTCTAGTGGTCTTTCTCTTCTTATCTTGAGTGTTCTTTGGTGGAGCCATCTGCAGAAAATGAGCTAAGCACAAAAACATTGAAACAGATGGTGAGAAATTCACATATAACATATTTGCAGCGAACAATTAAATGAGTGAACTAGTCACTAAGCGAGTAGAGTTATACACAGGATCAAAGTTGCAGCGAGACAATCGTTGAGTGAGTTAGTCGTTGAGTGAGAACAATATTAGACCAATAGTATCATGTTACTAATCGAGCTTGCAAACTCAACGAGGGTGCACATACATGGTAACATTTGAACTACTACAACTCGCTAAGCGCAAACACCCTAGACCAATGACAAAACACATACATACTTCAAAGTAAAAACATTTTACAGGAACGTGACAAGCCTAAACAGGTTACTGTTGGTCGAATATTACTCTAAACATTCTATAGAGGAAAAGAATTGCAACATACATTCGTAAAGATTGATGAATAAAAAATATTAATACACATGAAAGCACTTAACACATACTTGAAAGCACTTAGTACAGAGTATCATTCTCCCAAGAGACTTGTGTTATGTTGTCTAATCAAATGTGTTTACCAAAATCAATTTAGTTATGATAACAATAGAATTCATATTGGTGAACTTACATTAAAATAACAAGAATTTAATGATTATAATTTAAAAACTTAAAGTAAGCTTAGTTGGAATTGGGTTTCATACTCAAGTTAAAATAAAGTTCTGACAACATATTCTACCTTGAAACATTCACATCAATGTATCTTGATTTAATTCCTTAAAACAAGTTCTAAATATATATGATAAATCATTAATACCTTAATTAGTCCAGCATATATTTTGCATTAAAATATGATGTTAATAAATTACCAGAAGAATTTAAAGTGCGGACATCACTCTAATGATGTACAAAATTCATGTACAAAGGACTACACAACTTTCTTACACAACTTTGAGCTAATTAATAAGTATGAAAACAAATATTTTTCATACTTATAAATTATTCATGATTACTTTCATATTTTTGTTTTCAATCTTGGAGTGTTATTTAAACATTATGTATTTTTTATATTTAAATTGTAATCATCAATGAACATATGTTATTTTAAATTATCAATAAAATTAATTTTGAATCATTTTTGTGTATTTTATAATCTTTTATATTTTATTTATTTTTTATTATAAAAACAGATTTCATTAAATTAAAAAATTATAAATCTAAGTGGATAATTATAAATAAAAGAGATTTCAAACCTCTACAAAATAAATTATCACTAATAAAAAAGAATAAAACCCTTCACAATATAAATCTGATAGGAAGAATCAAATATAAATAGTCATTAAAAATTTCGATAAATTAATAATTACACTCTAACTATAAAATTTTGAAAATACTTCAAAAATTAATTTATATAAATATCTTTAGAAAATAGAAAATAAATTTCCACTAAATAACAACTTTTTAACTATATTTATCAAATTAGTTTCTATTTCATTTTTATTCTAATTTCTTATAATAATCAAGATTGTTATATTTTATTAAATTATATTTTTGAAATCAATATAATATTTCAAATAAATCACATTTGATAAAATTAATTCATGAATTAATTCTAAGACCCTTCTCATCCAGTTTCTTTTTTAACAGTATGGTCCTTGTGAGGTGTTCATTGAGGAGTCCTACCAAAGTCCTCAACGTATCAAATCCCAACCTTTCTCGTTTCATTAAAAGGCACTCCGAAGTTCTTTCTACTGAGTCTCACCATCTAGCTATTACAAGTTCGATAACTTGTCATGCGATCTCCTCTAAGGTTGCTGAAAATGTTGTGCAAAGGTTTGACACTCTCTAAGTATGTCCTTACAGCAATACGACATGTGGGTTACTTGCGTTACTTTTGTTCTGTGTTTTTCTTCTCCCATTGTTTGCAAACTTACATCAATTATTTGATTACCTCAATTATTTGAAGCAAACATCATACGACATTGTATCTTTATCTTCATCCACACACAGTTCACAATCCTTTTAGAGAAATAATACACAACAATTTTCTCTTGGTGTATAATGAAAACAAAAGAGAAATGAAAAAGAGAATAAAAATATAAGTATAATATGTGATGTTGAGAGAGAGTGAAAATAAGAAGGGAGTGAAAGTGTGTATTTTGAGAATTTTTCAAATTTTTATGCGCATTTTAAAGAAAATTACCAAAGCATGAAGAATGGATAACGTTACTTTATTTGTTTTCCTTCTTTTTTTTTTCAAGAAAGAACATTTTTGTATTAAAAATTATGCTTAAAAAGGTTAAATTGTGTAAAAAAAAAGATAATTCTAAAACATGTATAATAAGATGTCTTTTATACTTTGTTTGAAACATGTCAAACTAGAAGAAGTCAAGAAGAAGAAAATAAATAACACAAGTAACTCGATTACTCAAATTCTCAAAAAGTATCTTCGTCTAATTTTTGATAGATTAGTTAGAGAGCTTTCTTGTCTCTCTTCCTTGAGTTCCTCAAATTCTCCTTTTGAGCTTGATAAAAACGGTCTACATTCTCTGACTCGACGTGACCCTTCTCGACCACCTACCACACATCATGTTGTCAACACCCAATTTTGTCCGATAAAATTCATTACAAAAAATAAATAAATAAATAAATAAATAATACTATTTATTTTACTGTTGGCACCCCCAAATTAAATTTTTAACCCTTAGCCCAATGACCCAAAATAATTTAACACTTTTTTACTTCTTCACCACCTATTTTTCTTACCACATCTCACTCTCCACATCACCTTCCACATCATCCTCCACATCACCTACATTTTTCATTTACTATTATGTTTTTTTTATATATTTATTTTTTATTTAATTTTTTTTCCTAACTTTTCTAGTTTTTCCACTTACTCTTTTATTATATTTTATTTCACCTAATTTCTCCACTCACTTTTTATATTATTTCTTTGGATAATGATAATTTGACAACATTTTAACATCATCTACGTGTCATTCTGTGATTGGTCCAAAATTACTTCACAATCAATAATAATAATCATAAACACTAACATGGATCAATCACAGAATGACACATAGATGATGTTAAAATGTTGTCAAAAGTCAAAGTATCATTATCCTATTTCTTTTACTTATTTTCCACATTAACTTTTACTATTTACTATATTTTATTTCACCTACTTTCTCCACCAACTTTTTATATTATTTCTTTCACTTATTTTCCACATTAACTTTTTCTATTCATTTTTTTTATTATATTTTATTTCACATAATTTTGTCACCCACTTTTTATATTATTTCTTTCACTTATTTTTCATATTAACTTTTACTATTTACTATATGTTATTTCACTTAATTTCTCTATCAACTTTTTTATATTATTTTTTTCACTTATTTTCCACATTAACTTTTATTATTTACTTTTTTATTATATTTTATTTCATCTAAATTTTCCACCAACTTATTATATTATTTTTATTCATCAACTTTCTTCATCCTTAACTCTATAAATGCATACATTCTCTTCACTTCGTTTTTACACATAATTACATTATCCATCTCTTTTCTCTCACACCAAACTTCTTCAATCCATCCCAAAACTCTACTTCATTCTTCTCTCACATTTTACCATTTCCTACTCTACCTTTATACACATTAAATCTTATACCACATTTCTACTCCAAGGTCATTTTCTTCACCTTCCATCCACCTCTTCTCACAACTTATTATTGCAAGTAAGGTTTTCCTCCATCATTCAAATCTTCAACAAGGTACACATATTCTTCTTATTCCATTTATATATATGTTTTGATTTTTTTTTAGTTTATAAATTTATTTTGTTTTCCACCCCATTTATTTCATTTTATGTTTTTTTAACATTTGTGTGTCATAGATCTTTCAATTCATCTTTCTTTCTTAAAATAAAAACAAATAAAAAATGACAAAAATATATAAAACTTTAAAAAATATATATATATAATAATATAAATAGTGTATAAGTACTTGTGCGATCGTATGCATCAACCTAATTACCAAAAATATAAAAATAAACAACAAAAGTCATATGAGTACTCGTGTGATCGTACGCATCAGCCTAGTGTTCATTACGCAAAACAATAAAATAAACAAAAAAAGTCGTATGAGTACTCGTGCGATCATACGCATCAACCTAGTGCTCATTACGCAAAAATATAAAAATAAACAAAAAGCCATATGAGTACTTGTGTTATCGTACGCATCATCCTAGTGCTCATTACGCAAAATCTAAATATTATATCAAAATACCAAAAAAATACAAAACATAAAAAAAAAATTAAAAAAATATCAAACTCTCTTACATGCAATCTTTGCCAAAACTACGTGAACCTCGATTCTCCATCAAGAGTGGAGATACGTAGGAGTAAGGTTAATCCTTATCAGGTTCATCTCCCAAAAATCCAAAATTTTTCATAATCATTCTCAAACAATTTTTAAATCATTTCCTAATCAAATAACAGATTCTCAAAATAAAAAAAATATTTTTCTTTCATTTGTATTGTCTTGTCCTGTTATTTTCGGGGGAAATAACCATTTTGAAAACCACATCAACTTTGCACATTTGATTAAAGGTTCCAACAGATGGTGTAGGGTGCTAATACCTTCTCTACGTGTAACCGACTACCGAACTCAAATATCTGATTTCGTAGACCATGCCTTATTTTATGGTTTTTCCGTAGTTTTTGTTGGACCAGCAAAAGAAAATATGCACCGAGTGGCAGAGAAAGAATAGAGAGAAAGAACAAAGAAAGGCAGGTACTGAATGATGATATTGTATTATTGAAATGTGAGAACTCGTGTGTCTATTATATACAGATTATAGGGGCATCTATTATGTTGTAGTATATACAATTGTGCAACAAAAGAATAACACTGACATATTGATGGACGAACGCCCGAGGAGAGACCGAAGACGTGACGCGGACTCCTCGAAGCTTCCTCCAGAGAGATGAAGACGCAGCGGAATGGAAACGAAACTTTAAATTGGGAGCTGACTCGAAGGAAAACTACTAAACTATGAACAGACTCAAGAAAACCCTAAGATCTAAGGTTTAAACGGTGGACAACCTAGATTGTTCGGTGGAAAGTTGATTAAACGGTAGAAAGGGGAAAACAATCGGTGAAATCGAAAGGCAAAGTGAAAATGATGAAGGAACCCTAAGTTTGGATGAATATGTTCGGTAGAGAGGTTTGTAATGGCTGAAACGAAGCAAAGAAATGAAGGAAGAAGGAGATGTGTGGAGAAGCGAGAAGAGGCTTGAGCGAAATGAAGCCTCAGGATAATGAAGACGTGGATGTTGATGATGCGGATTTGAGAGAAAGATGTACTGGCAGCTGACGCGTGCCAGATGTGGTAGTGGAGGAGAGGTAGCGTGGAGGAGAGAAGCACGGTGGTAATTGGAAAATGGAAATGAGAGTGGTGCTTGGAAGGTGGCTAGAGGGAGTCTTTGGACACTCTAGCCTATGACTTTAAAGAGAGAATAGTTTCTGATTCAGAAAACTCAATTCTCATTAATCTCAAAAGTGCTAATACAAGAGAGGAGTTGGGTATTTATAGTAACCCATGCTCCTTAAGAGCTAAGCTAGGAAAAGTAAAAATACAAAAGGAGGACTACGTCAAGGAGGATTCCATCATGCCCTCCCTCTTAAGAAAAGATTTGTCCTCAAATCTGGCAATCGCCTTATGAAGAAGCTCCACACAATCTTTGGGAGCATGGCCATCTTGGAGTAGCCTTATTCTTTTAGATCTAGTTTTCTTCCTCCTGGATCAAACACGAATCTGCAATACACATCAAATATATCTTCGGTTAATATCAATCCAAGAAAGAATTTTTCTTTAAAAACAAGAGAATAAGAACTTCTAATACTTTGATTAGTAATCTTTAAAAATTTTAGAAGTCCAAATTCAATTTTATCTTGAGTTAATTGTTTTCTTAAAGATAACAATAACTCAAGATTTGAATTGTCATATTTTGAAAATGTTTTCATGACAATTGGTTTGAAAGAGAAGTCAAAAATTGAAAAGTAATCAATTATTGGAAAAGAAGTAATGATTTGGAAACCTTCCCTTTTAGGTTCCACAGTCTTTGAAAGAATAGGATTTGTCATCAGTAACAATTTCTCCTTTTCTTTCTTCTCTCTTTCTTGCCTTTCTCTCTTTTCTTCTTTTCTCTCTTCTTCTCTTCTTAATTCCTCTCTTCTTCTCTCTTCTCTTTTCTCTATTTGTTTTCTCTCTCTCTTCTCTTCTTCTTTCCTTTCTTCCTTTTCTTTTCTCTCAATCTCTCTTTCTCTTTTCTTATCCTTGATCTCCTTAAGTCTTGCCCCAAATTCTAATTCTCTACGAAGAAACCCATGATCATTTAAACTCTCAAGAAATAATTTTCCATCATCAATGCAATCCCTAATTAGTTCTAGGTTTCTTTTAATGCTTGAAGGCACAAACTTTCTTCTCATGCAAGCTTTTAAATCATGTCAATCACGAATGGAGGACTTTCTACCTTTCCTAACATGATATTGTCTTTCATCCCACCACTCACTTGCATGCTCTTCTAACTTAGAGAGATATATGCTAAGGACATAATATTCACTCTCTTCATAAAACCAAGGATTTATTTTATCAATTTCTTTTTCCCAAGCTAGATATGTTAATGCACCTATGTCTTTACCAAAGAATGGAAGATTCCTAGCTTGTTTAAACATTTCATCAACATTATCTAACCTAGAAGACCTATATGAACCATAAGAAGACATCTTTGTTTTTAAAAGTTTTCTTAATCTAAAGGGTTCAAAACTTTCACTTAGACAAGTCCCAGGTAAGAGAGGTGAGCTAAAGAGCTGCTTAAGTACCAAGTCTTGCCTTGCCAGAAATGTCTTAGGCTACTAACTAATTACCCCTTAAACTAAAATCACCTTTAGAAACAAAGTACACAACTCAAACAATCACAAACAATTAATCACAATTAAAAGACTAGACTCTCGGACTCTAATGTGATAAGGCTTAGAGTTTAATCCCTTTTAGCCTAAATCACCCCTAAACGTGAAACACAAAATCAAACAAACACAACACTTAAGAATCCAGCGGACTCTAATGACCCCTACGAGAAACACAAATCAAATCACACATTCATCTATCTACCTATGCTAAATTTAAAGCAAGTAAAGTTGCCAAGAGTTTGAAAGAGCACCAAGGACTCTTCCAAATACTTGGACTTTTTAAAGGCCTTTTACAAAACAAAGCTAAAGCTAACAGTGACTAACACAAGCCTATTAAAAACAAATTGAAGAAAACAATTACAAAAACAAACTATGCTACTATCCTGGTCCACTTCTCCATTTTGCACGAAATCTTCAAGAGTCTAAATATTCCTTTCAACTCTCAGCCTAAATCCAGAATTTAACTTGTCCAATTCCTGCAACACAAATGAATTCAAGGCTGCTGTCACTTACACCCTTAGTAAAACTAGTTTGCACAAAAATATAGGGCAGTAAGAACTTCCCTTTCTCTTGGCTGCACGAGCTTTCTAGTGAGATTCTGCAGCTGCTCAATTAAACTCCTGGACAATTTGAATTCCAATGAAAACAACTCTGCACAGATAATTCACACCAATTCAGCAGATCATGTAATTCAACAATGAACAATTTAAATCCAAAACAGTTTAAACAGTCAGAAGCAATTAAACTAGATAACTCCCTTTAGTTCAAAGCTTCCACATTAAGTGCTTAGGTTGCTGTTTTCTCAGTAAATTTCTACTCAAGCTAAACTCTCAAATATCAGCTCTGCACACACCAAAATCAAACCAGATTCTATTAGACACGTGCAAATGGTCATTATACCAGATTCAAAGAAATATAATTCTAAGCTGAAACCAAACTGATTAACAACCACCCCAGTCTAATCAAAATCAGATTAATCCAATACAATGCAGAACAATTCCAATTTAAAATTCAGATTGGCTAATCCTAGTGTACAAAAACTGTCATACCAGATTCAACACTTGAAATTATGCTAATCAAAGACAAGCTATAACATGCATAGTTCAATCAAACAGAAGTAATTTAAGGTGAAAGAAGCTCCCTTCAGTTCAGATGGCTGCTACTGTTTGCTCATTCTAAACTAATCTCAACTTCTATTGGACACCCTGCACTGGTTCATTTATGCATACAAAATCAAACCCAAATCCAGCAAATACAAATAGGAATGGACATTAACCAGATGCAATGGATGTAATTCAATCAATCTGAACAAAACTGAAATCTGCATGTGATTAATACCAGAAAAATATTTTCTATATGCATTTGGAAAAATGATCTCAACAAAGAAAGAATGATGGTGCTAATAAGGACTCAACAGATTTCAACAATTGTAAGCAAACCATGAAATCAGTAATCACATTCAGACATATAATATCTGAATGATTTCAGCAAACAGTTTATAAGCCAAAATGAATGCAATGTCAGTTTAAGCAAATCACAACTGCTCCAATCTAATTGATCCAATTTCTTTTCCTACACAATGAACAATCACAAAACAGTTAGATTAACAATGAATTCTCTATTTCAAAGTGCCAAGAAATTAGGCCAAGTCAGCCTCACTAAACTCACTACACTCAGGCTTCTCTTTTGAAATTTAAAGCACATAAATGAAAAGGTTTGGAAGGGAGATTCTCCCTTGGCAGTACAAAGCTGGAAACTCTTTCAGACCACCACCACCTAAGATGCTACCAAGCACACAAACCTTCTTTCAAATTCCAGAAACCAAAGTATAACAAGCTTCTCAATCAAGAATGGCTAGGCTAAGGTCAAAATAAAAAACCATAATAGAACAGGACAGCCACTAGACAATGACAACACAGCAGATAATGAAACTGACTCAAGATCAACTCTAGATCAGATTATGAAAACAAACAAAGCTCAAATTAGAATAGCAGATCAGAGTTTACACGTGCAAGACAAAACCAAGACAGCCAACAATTGACAAACAAGAAACAAAGCTTTTGATCAAAGTAAGCACAACAAATAGAACAGATTTTAAAAACAATAAAAAGGACTTAAGTTGAACCAGTTATGATTGAAGAAAGTTATATCTGATTTTGGCAGAGATAGTTTACTGAAACAGTGAACACTATTGTGAATTGCACCAGTTCTCCTTGCTTTTTTTTTTATTTTTATTTTATCACAATTTGATATCCAAATCTGAGTTGGATAACACTTTAGAACTTGCTATTTTCAGTCACAGTTCACAACAGATCACTTAATCAGATTTTTTTTTCAAAGGAAAATGAACATGGTTCAACGCAAAGAAACTATCCAAAGGAAAACAAGAGACTAATCACTCTCAACCACAATTATAGTTTCAAATACTACTGGTTTAGGCTTCCTTGAGTGACCAAAATGTATTCTCAATTGCAGAATTGATAGCAAAGTGAAAACAGTGAATGCATATTATGGATCACAAACTCAGAAGTTCAAACTAAGTTCAATCACTGTTGTAAACAGTTTTAATGCAATTCTGCAGATTCATATACCCCAATAGATGCCAATGAAACAAAGACAATACTAGAAAAATTTAAATCAGAACTTGGCAAAGAATTTAACCCGTATGAATGACTCACAGACTCTTCAAAGCAAATTCCAATTTCGGTGTAATTGGTGAAAAACTGTGTTGATGTTAGTCAATTGCACCCGAGCTCACAATTGAAATTCATCACTCATTTGGTGTGCAATGACATTCACATTCAAACACATTTCAGATCATGAATTGCACAATTAGCACATGATACATCAACAAATGCTGCAACAGAAATCTGTCATCGAACTCATTCAATTGAATGTCACGGCTCTTAATGATTGACAAGATTCAAACAAGGCAGATATCAAATCAAATCATGAATTGAAAATTTGAAAGGTTAAACTCAGATTAAGAATAACAAAATAAAACAAAGCACAAGACTAAAACATGACAGAAATGGATTTAGAAAATAAAAACTTAAATAAAGTGAAATGACCGAATAAAATGAAAATAAAACTCAAAGTAATGACTCAAGGCACAGAACAAGTCAGAACACTCAAGACAATGAAGGAAAATGATGAACACCTCAGAAATGAAAAGAAACAACACAAAATACTCAGAATCAAAATCAAACCGAGACATAACTAGAAACAAAAACAGAGACGCGAATCAAACACAAGAACAGAAGAATCGAAACAACTCAAAAATGGAAGAAACTCAGAACAGAGACGAACCGAGATACTTACCTTCGAAGCGTGTTCGACCTTGCTCTGAATACCACTTGATGGACGAACGGCCGAGGAGAGACCGAAGACGTGACGCGGACTCCTCGAAGCTTCCTCCAGAGAGATGAAGATGCAGCGGAATGGAAACGAAACTCTAAATTGGGAGCTGACTCGAAGGAAAACTACTAAACTATGAACAGACTCAAGAAAACCCTAAGATCTAAGGTTTAAATGGTGGACAACCTAGATTGTTCGGTGGAAAGTGGATTAAACGGTAGAAAGGGGAAAACAATCGGTGAAATCGAAAGGCAAAGTGAAAATGATGAAGGAACCCTAAGTTTGGATGAATATGTTCGGTAGAGAGGTTTGTAATGGCTGAAACGAAGCAAAGAAATGAAGGAAGAAGGAGATGTGTGGAGAAGCGAGAAGAGGCTTGAGCGAAATGAAGCCTCAGGATAATGAAGACGTGGATGTTGATGATGCAGATTTGAGAGAAAGATGTACTGGCAGCTGACGCGTGCCAGATGTGGCAGTGGAGGAGAGGTAGTGTGGAGGAGAGAAGCACGGTGGTAATTGGAAAATGGAAATGAGAGTGGTGCTTGGAAGGTGGCTAGAGGGAGTCTTTGGACTCTCTAGCCTATGACTTTCAAGAGAGAATAGTTTCTGATTCAGAAAACTCAATTCTCATTAATCTCAAAAGTGCTAATACAAGAGAGGAGTTGGGTATTTATAGTAACCCATGCTCCTTAAGAGCTAAGCTAGGAAAAGTAAAATTACAAAAGGAGGACTACGTCAAGGAGGATTCCATCACATATACTCCTAATACACCCCCTTAAGTCAGATTATTTATTGACACAACTCCTATGCTTTGTTTCAAACAATCAAACCTATCAATCTTCAAAGGTTTGGTAAACAAATCAGCCAACTACACTTCAGTTTTGCAGTAGGCTAAAGCAACTATACCCTTATTCACCATGTCCATTAGGAAATGAAATTTAATTTCTATATGTTTACTCCTTCCATGGCTAATGGGATTTTTAGCCAAGTCGATTGTTGAAACATTATCGATCTTCAACTGAATTGGCTTCTCCATGGGCACCTTCAATTCTTCCATCAACTCTTTAATCCATACACCTTGACATGTAGCGAAGCTCCCTGCTATATACTCAGCTTAACAGCTTGAGAGTGCCATCACCGGTTGCTTTTTAGAGCACGAAGAAATGGGAGCATCATTCAATAAGAAGATATAACCTGAAGTACTCTTTCTCTTAATCGGATCACATCCATAATCTGAGTCTGTATAACATGTTATCTCCTCTGCTGTTTTCTTTCTTCTAGTAGGAAATAACACCCCACAGTCCAATGTGCCTTTGATGTACCGTAGCACTCTCTTTGCAGCCTGCATATGAGATTCCTTTGGTTTGCTCATAAACTTGTTAATCACTCCTACACATAAAGCTAAACCAGGCCTACTATTACAAAGGAAACAAAGTGAACCAACGATCTGCTTGAACTTTGTTTCATCCGCATCCTTCTCTTAATCATCCTGCATCAACTTCAGATTGGCTTCCATAGGACTCCTTGCAACATTGCACTCCATCATGTTAAATTTTTTCAGTAAATCACTTGCATATTTCCTCTGATGCAAAACCAATCCAATGGTTGTATAGGAGAATTTCATCCCTAGGAAGTAGCTCAATCTTCCCAAAATAGTCATCTCAAATTCAGCTTCCATGACTCTCTTGAATTCATCTATGCTTTCTGGATTTGATCCTGTGACAAGTAAATCATCTACATATAGGCAGATAATAACCAAGTCTTCCTCTGAATCTCCCTTAACATAAACTCCATGCTCGATTATACATTTGTTGAACTTCAGATTGATTAAGAATGAGTCAATCTGCTTATTCCAAGCTCTGGGAGCTTGTCTTAGTCCATAAAGCGCCTTCTACAGTCTGTATACCTGGTGTTCCTTCTTCTTCTTAATGAATCCAGGTGGCTGCATAACGTACACTTCTTCATTAAGGGGACCATGTAAAAATGCAGATTTAACATCAAGCTGAAACAGTGACCACTCCCTTGCACAGGCCACTACTACCACCAATCTTATGGTCTCTAATCGTTCTATTGGTGCAAATACTTCGTTGAAATCCACCCCTTGCTTCTGAAGAAATCCCTTAGCCACAAGTTTCGCCTTGTGTTTCGAAATTGATCCATCAGAATTCAGCTTTTTCTTGAAAATTCATTTCACCTCAATACATTGTTTTCCGATTGGAAGATCAACCATTCTCCATGTTCCATTCTTCTCTATGGATCTAATTTCTTCCTCCATCGCATTACTCCAGACTGGTTGCTTCATGGCTTCGGTTTCATTCAATGGTTCTACTCCAGCCATTAAGGCTATATGCACAAGATCTCCCCCTTCATCAATTTGTGCATCAGAATATGTTTCAAAATCAGAAAATCTGTGAGGCATTACCCTTTACCTTTGTTGTCTCTGGAATCCAATGTGTTGAGGTGTATAAGTGATTTCTGCAGCTTCTTCAGTCTCTGCAGAAGTGATATTATCATCAATGACATTCACCTTTCTTCTCCTCAAACTGGTTTGCATTTTATTCCAGTCCCAACTCTCTTCCTCAACCACCATAACATCCCTACTTAGCACCATTTTCTCCTTGAATGTATCATAGAGCTTGTATGCACCTGTAGAGTGATAGCCAACAAATACCATTGCCTCACTCTTATCTTGTAGCTTGGTTCATTTCTGATCCGGTATATGCATAAAAGCTAGTGATCCAAATACTTTTAGATGGCTAACAATTGGCTAGTGATCCAAATACTTTTAGATGGCTAACAATTGGCTTAACACCTGTCCACACCTCTCACGGCACCTTCTCTTCCAACCTCTTTGTAGGACATATATTCAAAATGTATACAGCTGTTGACACTGCCTCACCCCACAAATTTCTTGGCAATCCCTTCTCTTTAATCATGCTCTTGGCCATATTGAGGATTGTCCTATTTCTCCTTTCTACTAGCACATTATACTGAGGAATATATGGTGTAGTGGTTTCATGTGTAATTCCACATGTTTGACAATAGCTCTCAAATGCACTAGAAGTATATTCACTTCCTCCATTAGTTCGAATAATCTTCAATTTCTTTCCATTCTCCCTTTCTACATATGCCTTGAACTTTATGAAGACATCAAGTGCATCACTCTTCACTTTGATCACATATATCCAAAGCATCCTGCTGAACTCATCGACAAATGTTATGAAGTATTGGTTTCCAGCCAAAGAAGATACCTCAAACAGTCCGCATATGTCAAAATGCACCACCTCCAAGCAATCTTTTGCTCTTGTTCTCATCTACGACTTGAATGGTTTTCTGGTTTGTTTACCAGCCAAGCATGATTCACATACACTCTTAGGTATAGTGATTTTCGGCATTCCAGATACCATGTTTTTCTCACCAAGATGCTTCAAGTCTTTGAAATTCAAATGGCCAAACCTTAGATGCCAAATCAAGCCTTCATCTTTCTTCACAACATTCATCCACTGCAGATTTTCTACTACATTCATATTGATCTGAAATGTCCTGTTCTTTGAGATCTTGCATCTCAAGATCAAATTCTTGTTCTCATCATACAGTTCCATCCTATCACGATTTCCCATCACAACCATGTACCCTTTCTCCACCAACTAGCCAACACTCAGTAGATTACACTTCATGTCCGGAACAAATAGAACATATGTGATCACAGCATGGGATCCATTCTTTCTTCTTATTGTCACGTCCCCCATTCCTTTTACTTTTATAGTGTTATCATCAGCAAATTTTACCTTACTCCTCTTTGTTGCATCAAAGTTGATTAGCCACTCCCTATGACAGATCATGTGGTTTGAGCATCCAAAGTCTAGATATCAGGACTCAACCTGTGAGCTTGGACCTTCAGTAGTGGTAGTCACCATCAGAGTTAAAGGCTCAAAATCTGAATTTTCTTGAGCGACATAAGCTTCCTTATCTTGATACCTCTTTTGGTTTCCTTTGTTAGCATAGCATTCGTATGAGTAATGTCCATACTTATGACAATTGAAACACTCAGTGCTCCTTTTATCTTCTTCTTCTGAAATTTTTCAAATTTTCCTTTGCCCTCCACAGCCTCTGATTCATCATCTTGATCATCTTTTGATCTGCTCACCTTCTAATTTCCCTTCTTTCCTTTCCATTTATTTTGTTTCTTATTTGCATTAATCTTATCATGATGAACCTTTAATGCTTGTTCATCAATCTTGACAGGATTTCTGTCAAACATCCTCATCTCATGTGCTTTCAGAGAGCTTTGCAATTCCTCTATTTTCATCTTTTCCAACTCTCTTGATTCTTCTATGGCCACAACTATGTCAAATTTTTGAGGTAAAGATCTCATGATATTTTCAATCACCATTAGGTCCAACAGATGGGCCAAACAGGCAACTTTTACCCTTTCACCTCCCAATTTCCCTACATACACCCCTCTTCTCTTGACCAAGCCCAATACAAAGCCAAAGAGTAACCCTATTCTAAATACACCTCCTAAGTTTCCTGTTCCTACCCCTCCTAAACTAGACTCCACCAGATCATGCCACATGGCAATCTAATACCCACACATTTGACCATCAAGAAGTTGTCATGTCATTAATCCTCTGCACACCAAATAGACCAACCACATGCTGCCACATCATTCCCCTCTGTCACGTCATCATCTTCCACAGGAAACCCTAATTCCCAATCCAAACCCTAGCCACCACTATCGTGTCGCCGTCATCACGCACAGTCGCCGTCGCACAGCAACCACTGTCAACGTCCACCGCTGCCGCGACCACCACAGCGCCTCTCCTCCATTGACGCAAGCTCTGCACCACATCATCGCACAACCCTTCTTCTCCATCACGCCGCTGCAGAATGCCACCCAAAGCCGCCATCACTTCGCGAGCCTCCTCGCCACTGCCATGACCGGACAATCACCATCTTCCTTGCGAGCTTCTCGTTAGCCACCAACGCACCATGTGCCGCCGTCGTTGCACAGCAATCGCCGTCAACCGCAAGCCACCGCCACGAAACGCCACCATCGCGAGACAAATCGCGAGTTCATCATCAATCTTCAGGCCACCATCTTTCTCGTCGCGCCGTCAGCACCAAAGCGCGACCTCCATGGCCGCCGTGACACCACGCTTCTCGCGACCTTCTTCCACAGCCACCATCATCTTCTTCGCATTGTCGACCCTACCAGAGAAAACACTTAGAAACCCAATCACCCAGAATCGTGTCGCTGTTAAGCTTCGAGCATCATCTCCATTCGCGCCCACCATCTTCCTCGCACCAATGCCGCATCGCCAATGTCGCGCCTCCATCATCAACGAGAGACATCCGCTTCGTCACCAAACCTGCATCAGATTCGCGGTAGAGGTGGAAGGGGAAGCCTTTACCCAATCTGAAACCCTAATTGGGGAAGGAAGAGGGCAGCCACGTGGCGAGCTCCCATTGGACGCGACCTCTCTGGTCAAAGCTGGTCAACAGGGGCTTCTGGTGCAATTTTGGAGAAATTCTGAAGGGGCTAAAGTGCAGATAAAGGAAATTTTAGGGTTTATGTGTAATTTTGGAAATTCAGAAAAGCTAAAAGATAAAATTCAGTTGTTGAATTAATTTAATTTGGGAATATCAACAGAAAATATCTTCCAAATAATGTTATAATTATCTAAATCTTTTAGTTATTTGGAAGATATAAGATAAAAGATTCTATCAACTGAATATTCAGAGTCCAAGCCCAATCAAGCCTATATAAAGAGACCCAAGGGAGACTTCACGAGACAGCAATTCATTCATTTATTCTCTCATACTCCTCTCACTTTTCTTTCATCTTGTATTCAACTCCATTCATGGAGAGTTAAGCATCTAGGGCTATTCTGTTGTAATTCCATGATGGATTATGAGGTTACGTTCAGTTAATGCAATTGTTTATTTTGATTATTGATTTAAGTTGTTCTCTCTATGTCTTTCATCTCTCTACCTTGTTAAAAGCAAAGATTTTTGCATCATAATGTATTTGAATCTACATGCATATTGATTATATGAGTTCTAGGGTTTCTAGGTTTAATTAAGAATCTACTTTAATTTAATTTAGGAACTTTCATATGATTAATTGGTTTTTACTATCAATTGAGAATGTACTTTGATTGGTAGTAATAATTTCAACTATAATCAATTGAGAATTTACTTTGATTGATTAGTTTTTAATTTGGTTAGGCGATTTAAGAATAGACATGATTAAGCACAATAGGATTTGATTGAGAATGTACTTTGGTTGAATTCATTTTGAATAATCTAGAAAGGTTTTGCATTTGATTAAGAATTTACTTTGGTTAAATGCATGATCGCCCTCAAATTAATTAAGAATGTACTTTAATTAATTTGAAACTTAAATAATAATCAATTGAACAATTTAAAAGTAGTGGAATTAGCCTATTTAATCATAACTGTTTTTAAGTTTCTTATTTATTCTTTAAACATTCTTCAACCATTACTTTTATTCATAAGCATTGCATAACATTCATAAGAGTCTGATATTCGAAAGCAATTTCGTGTTTGTAGGGAGACGACTCAGGGTTATTTTAGCTCTATCTACTTTCTTGGATACTACTTGACAATACTGAAGTTGCCTTGAAAAGTAGTATTAGTTTGATAGCTTCAACGATAGCCTATCACCTCCGCTGCGCCTTGATGATTTATGAAGCTCCCAAGTCTTGAACTTGACCTCTGGATACCAGTTCTGTTGGACCAGCAAAAGAAAATGTACACCGAGTGGCAGAGAAAGAATAGAGAGAGAACAGAGAAAGTCAGGTACTGAATGATGATACTGTATTATTGAAATGTGATAAACTATGTGTCTGTTATATACAGATTACAAGGACATTTGTTATGTTGTAGTATATACAGCTATACAACAAAAGAATAACACTGACTTATACTCCTAATAGTTTTCCAAAATAAACTATAGTTGCGACTCCAAACTCTGATTTTCAAACTCCTTATTTTTCGTACGGTTTGCCGTCCTCTCCGTCGCGATCCCAGTTGCGACACATGTGAACCAAGGAGAGTTATCATCCTTAAGCTCCAATTGTCATAGGTGTTCTTGATGAGCATCAATACTTGAAAGGAAACTCCGGTATTTGCAATTTCTACGAAGATCGTATTTGTTATTTCTACGAAGATCTTATGACTCTTGATATCAATTTGTTTGAATTACCAACAAAAAAACAATAATTACATGGTGAGTTCCAATATAAAAGTGCAGACATCTAAATAAGGAGTATGTAAAGAAAAAGAGCATAAACCCCAAATTGCATAATCAAACTCCAATCCAAAATAGTTAAAGTCGATGGTAATTCCGATGTTAGGTTTATAACTTATTGTTTAATGTATTTTCTTGGCAAAGTTGGGGTTGGTGCTTGGATAAGATTTTCTGAAGTCCATATAGACTTTTAAACAGGGTCATGATAAGTAGATGGTTGGGTGTTTTCCCAAAAGGGTCTAAAATAACAACACTCTTCTCTCCAAGGAATCATCAGATAACCCTAAACTGATATAGTCTCAATTAATCTTCATATGACAAATAATTAATTGTCAATAGTTTTTTCTTGTCAAATGAAAAACTTCATGTGTTACAAAGAGATTGATTCAAACCATAAACATGGGAGCATGGTTCAGTTTTATCATCCTTATAGCAGCAAGATCCTTGACCATTACCCAGATTCCCGGAGTTGAAACACTCAAATTGGGACCACAAAACATTCGTCAGATAGGGTCTTAAATTTCTTGGCCTAGCTCGAGTATAGTAATGGTTATAAAGAGAAAACTAACAAACAGTAAAAGAAAGCTTAAAATATGAAATCTCACCGACCATGGCAAGAATAATTTAAGCTTTCCAGAGGATTGAAGGCATGGAGACAAAAAACTATATTTAGAAAGAGAAGCTCCATGATATGCGGTAACAGTATCAACATCATGATGTAAAGTTATGACATGATACTTAAAGTTTAAAAAAGTATAACCATATAAGGGAAAACCAAAAAAACAAAAAACAAAAAACTAACTGTTTGAATATTATAAAAATTTGAATATTATAAAAATTATATATGGAATTAATATCTCTAGTTCAATATACATACTTTATTTATAATAAAAAAATATATAAGTTAAACTCAAAATACAAGTAAAAAATACTAACAAACTAACTAAATACAAAAGATAAACATAATATAATCTTAAAAGGTCCCGTCTTCTCATTGAATGATCATATGCTCCTGTTCAATGCCATATAACACTATAATGGCCTTGTTTGTAAAGCATACAATTAGCCTTGATATGTCAATAATTACTTTGTCAAGATAGGAACTTAAAATGAACATCACAGTATTGATACAGGTCACAAAAATAATGCCTTCCGTAATCTTAAATCACATTCTGTGGTTAGAAATTCATTATGACATTTTCTTCCTATGAAGCTTGATCACACTAAATTAGCCTTCGATCATAAAACTAACCATGGTTACTTACATACGTTGGAGTGACAATTTCTACAAAGATGGGAAAATTACTGGACAGACACCACTTCATCAATTACTCGCTACATCGGCTATAAATATGCTGCCTGAATCACACCATCCAGCCAAAACGTCTTTCCCTGAGCACTGCGATGTAACAAACACTAATATTAGAAGTGATATCTCACATGAGTAAAAGCCTTTAAATGTTTAAAAGTAAAAAGATAGAAAGCTGCGAAAGAACAATATAGAATTAAGCCAACATTATTTATGGGCTTGGCAGAACCACAACAGTGTGTGCAACTAAATTCTTGGTCATCATGCATGTTTACATCCATTGCTAATTTCCATGCATCGGTTTCAATCAACCATTTTGCCCTCATTTTTATTCTTTTAGCACACTACAATTATTTAACATTTCTCCCAAGGTTTAACTGTGTCATTTGAAAGAGAAGTATCTGTGCAAAAAATCATGCCAAGTACCCCATCCTACATATTTCTTCATAAAAATTTTAACAATCCTTGAGGAACTTCACTTTGGAATGATTCAACAAAATAATCTCAATATGAAACCCAATACGGTAGTTGTGAATTTTTCCTGTTAGAAGGATGGACACTCAAAGGGGAGCCAAGCGTCCGTCGATGAGAACAAGGTTGTTTTGTAGCGAGGTGTAATGATAGGATATAATGCAGGGGCGACGGTTAAGGATGTGTGGAGTGCAGGACCGGACAGTCAAGGGTGTAGAGGTTTCTGTTGTAATAGGGGAGTGGGTCAAAGCTGCTATAAATAGAGCTCTTGTAACTTTGTAGAAGGCATGGAGTATTCTTATGTAAAGTCTGGACTTTGACCAGAAGAGGGAGGTTATGCTCCCAGGGAGGTTATGCTCCCAACCATTCTTTGTAAATAGATTTCTATCGCTGTCAATAATAGAACCCATTCTTTCTTTACTGTTTCTACCTAATGTTAGTGTTCATAGTTAGGTTTCCAACCCAGGAACCTAACAGAAAATATAATAATAATGAGGGTACCGGAGGTGCCTAAAGGTATTGCATCCATATAAAAAAAGTAAATAAACAATACAAGCAATACGGTAATAAACCTTAACTAGACTAGCACATAATAAATATCCAAATTGGAAGGATTATGACAAAGTATTTCCATCAGCAAACCCTTCTCAACCACAAGTTACTTTGAGGAGGAAACTTTTGATGGATGTTGGTGTAATTGGAAGGATTCTTACTAATCTTCAGGTCTATCATGACGATTGTGCAAAAGTAAAGTGCCTGCTTCTACCTACCAAGCTGTTTGGTAGACATAATGGGAAGAAGGCCACCAAAGCTGATGAATCTTCCCCAAGTTTGATGAATTGTGTTAGGGAACTAATTGTATCTAGTAGAAAGAGAAACATTACCCAGTCTAACTGCCAAGGCAGTTAGGTAAGTCAGTATAAAAGGGGTGAGTTGGTTGGTGAGAGGGTAGTTTTGGAGTGTTATTGTTTGGCGGGAACTCTTGTAGTTCTTTGGAGGGAGGTTAAGCTCTCGGGTTACGTTGTATCACCATTCTTGTTGATTCTTTTCATTCTTTTCAATAAAAGGAGGCTGTATAATTCAGATAAATTGCCTTTGTGTGTATTCGAGTGTTTTTCCATAGGTTCTTGATCCCAAGAACCTATCATTTGGTCCGACCTGCCGGATCCGATAGGAGGAGAACCAGTGATGGGTAGCGAGACGGAGGGAAGACTGGATAACTTGGAGATCACAGTGGAGGGAATTAAAGAGGAGACCGCGGCAATCAGACGCGATTTGCAACAAATGATGAGGTTGATGAGTGGGGGTGCAAACCATCAAGGGGGTGGTTCTGAGGGAAGCAGCAGTTCAGTGAATGATAATCAAGGGAGAGGCGATACTGGGGGAATATCGCACAACTGGAGGAAGAAAGTGGAATTGCCATCCTTTGAAGGCGGAGACCCATACATCTGGATTAATCGAGCCGAAAGATTTTTCGAAATCCAGAAAGTGGCTGAGGAGGACAAAGTGGAACTCGCTTACATTAGCATGGAGAGGAGCGCGAGTTATTGGTTCAAGTATTGGCAGGAGAAAGCCAAGAACCGGACATGGATGGGTTTGAAGACGGGGTTGATTAATCGCTTCGGTGGTGGGTCCAGGGGGACGGTCTACGAACAAATGGCCACTATGAGACAGGAGGGAACGCTTGAAGAGTTTGTAAGGAGTTTCGAGATGTTACTGGGTCAGACCCAGGGCCTGTCGGAGGAGTTGATTCTGGGTTTCTTCTTGGCGGGGTTGCGGGAAGACATTAAGGGCCAAGTCAGAATCCAGGGTCCCCCAGACTTGATGGTTGCGATTAGGGTGGCGAGAGACGTGGAGGACGCCATAAACCGTGGAGGCGGAGGAGCGTGGAATGGGATCAAGGTGACTCACGCGGGTACTCGAACCTCGGCGTCGATCGTAAGGGCTGAGGGAGATTGCAGTTTTGCAACAAGGATCGGCGGGACAGACAGAGTGGGCCCGGCCAGAAGAGACGGTTCATCAATGGCGAGTAACGCCCATGCGATAGGTAATACCACATCGGGAGGCGATAACAGGGAAAGAATGATCAGAAACTTACCTTATCCAGAGTTTCTGAAGAGGCGGGAAGAAGGAAGGTGTTTCCGATGCGGCGGACCATTCGCTACGGGTCATCGATGTGCGGAGAAAAGCTTAAGGGTCTTGTTACTAGCGGAGGACGAGGAGGAGGAATGGGAGGAAAACTTTAACCTGGAAGCAAAAACCCTGGAGCTGTCGGCATGTTCGGCGGAGGGGCTGACGCCTTCCAAGACCCTGAAGTTGACCGGGTTGATAGAGGAGAGAAGAGTGGTAGTCCTGATCGACAGTGGGGCCAGCCACAATTTCATTAGCCGGAGCGTGGTGGAGGAACTAGGTCTACGGGGCGGGGAAACACCTACCTACGCCGTGAGTTTAGGTGACGGTCGGAAGAAGTGGACAAGTGGACGCTGCGATAAGGTGGGATTGAAGCTGGGAGACGTTGAGGTGGAGGAAGACATGTATGTGTTTGAACTGGGGGAAGTCGATCTGATATTGGGCGTGGCTTGGTTGGCGAAATTGGGGGAAGTGGTTATTAATTGGAAAGATATGTCCATGCAATACGTCGTGGCGGGTGAGAAGATGGTGATCAAAGGCGATCCAGCGCTGTCAAGATAGCTGGTTGACACAGACGCACTTACAAAAATAATGGACGTTGAGTCAGGGTTTCGGGTTTGGGAAATGTGCGTAGTGGAGCAGGGGATAGGAGGTGACGTGTTGGGTGAATTGACTGAAGCTCCTTGCACGGCTACAGCAGGTGGGGAAAGTAGATTTTCATTTACAATTAACCGAGGCAGCAAGAATACATTCAATATTTCACGTTCCCCAACTAAAGAAGGCTGTGGGTGAGAAGAGGGTGCCTCCTTTGGAAGATGGGGTGAAAAAAAAAAAAAAAAGAGAGAGAGAGAGCAGTTTTTCAACCTTGGGGACAAGGTTGTTGGGGAAAGGGGAGTATTGTTAGGGAACTAATTGTATCTAGTAGAAAGAGAAACATTACCCAGTCTAACTGCCAAGGCAGTTAGGTAAGTCAGTATAAAAGGGGTGGGTTGGTTGGTGAGAGGGTAGTTTTGGAGTGTTATTGTTTGGCGGGAACTCTTGTAGTTCTTTGGAGGGAGGTTAAGCTCTCGGGTTACGTTGTATCACCATTCTTGTTGATTCTTTTCATTCTTTTCAATAAAAGGAGGCTGTATAATTCAGATAAATTGCCTTTGTGTGTATTCGAGTGTTTTTCCATAGGTTCTTGATCCCAAGAACCTATCAAATTGTCTGATGGGAAATCAAGTCTTGTAGCAAGTGTTAATCCAAGGACAGAAAGGAAGCCTTGAGGCAGCTGCGTGGGAAATTGTTGCAACAATTAAGGGCCAGTTTCTAAACTTCAACCTTGAGGACAAGGTTGTTTCTGCAGCCGTGCATAATGATAGGATATGTAATGTGTATGTTAGGAGGAAACATATAGAGAAGTAGTTGTTAGTTGGGTTGTTAGGTTGAGTGAGACTTTCTATATATAGTTGGGGGGTCTTTGTATGCAGGGACTTTTTTGAAAGTTTGGAGAATTGTTGACAGGATCATGGGCATCCTGTGTGAAGGGAACATTGTCCCTTGGATGCATTCTTGCTGTACTTGTTGCCTTGAATCAATAATACAAGATCTATTCAGTGAGTATAGGTGGTTGCAGTGGTTTTCCTGGTTTCCTCTATCTAGAAACCTAACAGAGACCCTTTTGGATCACTGTTGTCTCTAAAGCAGGAGAACTCCGTAAGTGAATTCATCATTCAATTTGAAAGATTTGCTGGAGTTATTAAGGGATTGGATGAACAGTATTTGATGAAGATTTTTTTGAACGGACTGCAGGAAGAGATCAGAGCAGAATTGAAATTGTATAAAACAACAAATCTTTTGGAGATAATAATAAAGCCCATGCTATTGAAGGGAAAAATATAAGGGTAGCAAAGGTAGCAGGGGATTATGGAGACACAGGAGGGGTAGGAGTTTCCCTATTCAAAGAGGAACAAAGGAATTGATAACAGCACCTCCAAGATCAATGGTAGCAGCTAATTCAGCATCACCCAGATCATCGGCAGAAGCAAATTCTTTTTCTCAATCTGTTACCAGCAAGAACAGTAATGAGGAAAAGGCTAACAGGGATGGCCACAACAGAGACAACTTTAAAAGGTTGACACCGTCAGAGCTCCAAGAAAAGATCAATTGTTTTTGCTGTGATGAAAAATAAAATGTGAATCATGTTTGCACCTTTATGGGTCGGGGTATTGTTAGGACACAAACTCCTATTACGAAGGTCCATAAAAGAAGAAACAAGGGAAAAGGAAAATGCAGCTATTTGTTTTAGTTCAAACAGCTGAGAAATCTGTTAGTTAAGTTGTTGTGTTGGGAAACTTGTATAAATATAGGTGCGTTCTCAGGTTTTGGAGGTAGGGAGAAAATTATTTGATTAGTGGGAGGTTCCTGGACCCTCGAAGTGCCAAGGGTGTGGCTGTAAAGGAGTTTCTGAAACTTCTATCCGCAATTTTCAGTTCCTTTGTGTTAGGTTACTGGGTATATGAAACCTAACTGTCTCATAATCCACACTCACACAATTACACACAAAGGGGAATTAAACGAAAGAATTGTATGTATTCACACCAACGAATGTCGTATACAATGATGACACAGGATCCTAACCCCCCTCACAAGATCCAAGACTTGTCTATACAAAAGAATATGACTAACTGCCTTCTAACAATGAATTGAACTCTATTTATACAAGACCTCCCTTCCCTCCTTTCCTAACTACTAAAACAGTTAGGATATTAACTCTTCCTTCCTCTTAAACCCATTATCTCCTATTACTTATATCCTGTCACTTTGTTTGAGTTTCCTTTCCTTTTTTTGAGTTTCTCATCCAGATTCTATAAGGAATGAAGAGAGGTTTAATTGACATGATATAAGATCCAAGTGAAAGCATTCGGGAGTTTGATTAATTCAATTCTTCTAAGAAAGTTAACTTCAATATCAGGTGAAAAAATAAGTCTCCTTAAAAACCCATAAGAATTTATTTTTAATTCTAAGTATCATTGTTAATTTTCTAATCTAAAATAACTATTGTGGATAGTGATGTCCACGCAACTAATATAAGTGATGCTAGCAGTTCAAAAAATATGAACACTAAGCTATAGAAGTATACCCTTATCAACGCATGCTTGGGAAGTAACCCAACTTAAATTAAAAAAAAAAAACAGAGTAAATTTCATTCAAATGGAACAGTGTGCCTGTTAAAAAGAAAAGCATGTGAAAGCAGATTCCAAAGTCACATTTAGATTTCGGCCAGATACCACAATGGAGTCAAGTGACAAATCATAAACAAGCTATATACAGACCTTACTAAAGCCTAGCCAATTGGAATCTCCTCTAAACGAAAATATTTTGGTGGTGTCTCTCCATCGTCCACAAAAGACCTGCATTGGTTGCTCGAAATTGATGATCATTACGAGAATAATATGGATATGAACCAAAAATATAATCCAAAAGAGGGTGTCGTCAATGAAAGCATTAACTTTTTTAAAGGAATTAAATGATTTTCTTGTCATTTAGTAATTCTATTTTTTATTCCTTAACATGTTCTCTAAAGGGCATTAACAAAAAGCATCCTGAATACGCTCACTATGGGTGAGTTGTAAAATTTTAGTTTAAAGAGTTGTAATGTCATGTCTACACCAAGTAGGAATACATTTGGTACACTAAACTAACACTTTCATTTGTGCATGAAACAGCCATGTCTAAAAGACTCTATAATACATCTAAAGCCAAGTGATAAAATACAAAATAAACCAGTTGCAGAACAGAAAAAAAAAGTTCTTCAAATATTTGCTTTCCTATTGCAATCCTAATCATATAAATCCCTATCCTGAGACAAAATACACAAGCCAGTTTGGAAAATCACACTTCACCCCAACAGTTTAAAAAAGTGCTCTTGGAAATCTATTTCAGTAATGTTAAAATAAAAAAATATATATATTTTTTAAGCTAACAAACAAAAACGTGCTACTGCTAAATAAATAATTCTTAAACATTTGTATCCAAATGAAAAATTACATTTGTTCACCTCTAAATACTTTGGAAAAAATGCTTTGAACAAAAGTTAATCCAAACAAGCCCGACATCTTTCGAAGTGCAAGATAAAAATGTACGGAGAACAAGTTGAACATTGGTGGACAGCATGATTATTGGATAAATTTCTGCTAAATTCCCATGGCTAAGAGTTCATACAGAATTCATTGCCTTGTCGATTATAACCTTCAAAGTTGACCTTGGTAGAATTAAACAAAATTTATACTTTGATATACAGGTCTTCATCCTCAATCTACTGTCAATTAGTCTTTTCAATAATTTTCTGACAGCTCATTAGATGGATCCCTCTATAGTTTACACATCCTCCACACACCTTTCATTTTCTTATTCCTTATATTTTGGTTGACAACAGTAGTTATACATTTATTAAAAAAATGAGAAAACTTACCTCATAATCAACCCCTTGAATATAGATGCAGTCCGGGTCTATTGTTGAGAAAGCCAGCCCTGTTATCTGCGGTATCAATGAAATCAATTACAGTCATCTGTGGCAGCAATAAGCAACAACTAAAACAATAATAACAACATCAACAGTAACCTTATCCCACTAAGGAAATCAACTATATGGATCACACAAAGCCACTGAGTAAGTTAAAAACCAAATTCTGAAGGATATTATTATCCACCGTGAAACCAAAAATGTTATTTTATATAGAAGAATATTGACATCAATGAGTGTGAAGCTGCACTGACGGGAAAACCATATTCCACAATCCCCAATGGCAACCCAGAGAGAGGCTAGTAATAGAACCATATATTGATTAACGAGATATTTTTGTTATGATTTCCTATTTTTGCAACCTTTTGCAATTAAGAACAAAATTGTAACTTATGTTTTTCTATGTTTCTTCTGTTCAGAGATTTAATTAAGAAATAGTGAAAACATGATTTCTGTTGTGATAGGATATAAGATAGGGCGGTGGAACAGTTGGAGAAGGCGGGCAAGGGGCCTATAAATGTAAACCTTTTGTAATTCTATAAGGGGATTACTCAATTGTATACTTTGTACATACCGGTTTCGAACTTGGTGAGAGGGGTTAGGCGCTCGAATTACACTTGGTACTCAGTGATTGTTACTGTGAATAACATACCCATTGTTTGATTCTTTTTGTCTTGTGTGAGTGCATATCAGTGGTGAGGGTGACTGTTAGGTTCTTACACTAAAGATTCCTAACATGTTGTTTTCCCTGTCCTTTGTAAATTTGTACAAGAAATAAGATGGATACAAGAATCATTTTTTCAAATATTTGTAAACATAGAAAATGAAAGTAAAAAAATACATTTAAGCTTAATAGACTTAGTATTCCATTTCCTTTTGAGTAACTTGAAGAAAATCTAGAGCTTAAATGACGTGAAAATAAGAAATTAGAAATTGGCATAAGATAACAAGCTATTTAAATTAGTCTTAACTTGAAATTGACTTCCCTATGTCAGAAAACAAATTTAAGTTCATATTATTGAATTCGAGAAAAAAAAACATAGTTTGAAGTAAACCATGGGTTTCAACTACACAGGAAACTCGGTAAAAGCAAAACAAATAAATAAAGGGCGTAATGTGTATCCAACGAAGCTAGATGTAAAGGGCGTATTAATACATGAGGCCAATACACAAAGAATGAATGAATTCAAAGGTGCATCATTCCATACATTATCTGACTTCCCCTTGTTATATCTGAAATTAAGATGATGATGTTGTTTAGAAAAAATAAATAAATCCACAAATTAAAGAATCAGATTAGTTTAGCAAATCAATTATTTAAAAACTTCAAAACAAAACGTAATTGCCCACGATATTACAATTTCTTTAAGAAACATTCTTTTAAACTGGTAAACAAAAATTTTCTGAGAGATCAAGGCAAAAAAATTGTTAAAACTAACCTCGTATTTTGAACAGTGCACCCATCTAGACAATGCCGACCATCTATATCAAAATGCATTCATGTTAAAGATTAATTAGGGCGAATTAAAAGTAAAATAAAAATAGAAAGGGAGCAGTCTCATGGCTCCTATTGAATCTATACAATATTTACATGGGTTAAATGATACTGACATTCACAGACTAAAATGACACGCCAAATTTTTTATATGATTTTTCCTGAAATCAAAAACAGCAGCTAACCTGCGAGGATCATAAATAGTCACAGTACGATCAGCTCCTCCCACAGCAACATTACCATTGGAAGAAATAGAGACAGCATAAAAGATATCACCAGGGATGCCACAAACTCGATGTACACAACCACCATTTTCTTTCACTCTCAAGTCCCATATTGATAGCTGAAATTATATTAACAAGTGCATATAAATATGAACAAATACGAAGCATAAGGCAGAACTTGTTATAAACCACGAAACAGAAACATAGACACATGTGAAGACAGATATACAAAAAACAATAGTAGCCCACCTAGTGGGATAAAGGAGGGTAGACACATACAGTACTACTCCCACAAAGAGGTTATTTCCAAGATTTGAACTTGTGGCCTCCAAAGTGACAACCTTACCATTGTGGCAAGTCTTACTTCACTCTCAAAAATCAAGACACTGTATTCTAAAACTTTCAAAAACAGAAATGCATGTGCATGTAATGTGCTAGAATAAAATAAAAAAGGTTGAGTGAAATGAAATTGATACATGACTAGAGCACCCATGTCTTATCTTAGAATTTGGATTTGAATCTAACTCCAACACCACAAAATTGACTGGAAAATAAGAATTCCACTCTACTTATATACGCCATTTAGTCATATCACCTGTCAATGTGAAACTAAACATCATGCTTGAGATTTCAATTTAGGCAACTTACAAAGAAACTGCAAATTAAGCAGGCAATCAGTGACACAATTAAGGCAGCTTTCCAACATCATTTTTGTAATAAAAAACACAATCTATAGAATATTACTTTTTGCCACAAAAATAGAAAACAACTTATATATAGCTTGACAACCAAAAGTTATTATTAAAACAACTATATCTATCAAGTTAGTTAGTCATTGTTAGGTGGTTAAATTGTTTGTTCTCATTGCACTTCTGCAACTGTCGAACAAATAAATCTAGAAAAGAAACCAAATTCAAATGCCATTATTATGTTTTTATGTCCAACTATTTGATGACGTTATACAAAAGGTTAAGCTGCAACATATGTTGTGCTACTTGCACTCCTTGTGGCAGGAGGAGAACTCAGATCGGTCAATCAATGTGGCAAGGAATAACAATCCTGTCATTGTCTTGTAAGGTTGAGTCAAGATCCTTCTTCTCTTCCTGTGAGCCATTCTTGTGAAGGAAGTAGCGTGACTTTTAACTTGAGACTTTTAATTTGTTCCCTTTTTTCTCAACCATATTTCTGAATCCCAAGGATAAATAGCATGTGGTCATCTTTCATCCAATGCTTATATTTCTTGGAACGAAAAGACATAGATGTGTCATTGGAGTCACCAAATAACATGACATTATTTGACCCTATTTTTTGCGATGTTGAGTGATTTGTGTAGTTTGATACCTCAATTTGATTAGCTCAATGTCTTTGAATAATCTCTTCTCAATTGACTTGGTAGGAAAAGGGAAGAACCTAAACAACAAGGCTAGAATTTAAGCAACAAAAATAATGTTTTCTAAATGTCATTGCATAACATCTCCCTAAAAGTGATGTGATTATTGAAAGGAAGAATTCAATTTGTTGATAGGGGAAGCCATGTGAATGTTGAACCCAACTCCTGTGTTGTTTTGGTTGATGACAACACATTGACAGTAACAACACAGATGTTGTCATGACACAACAGAAATGTGTTTTCTGTTTTTAATACATATGTGGATATGTAAATGCTTATTGATGATTAATGCATATGTTGGACATACTGTTGTTTCTGCATACTACTGCGATTATGATGTGATTATATCTTTGTATGTATACTGTATGTTTCTAAGTGATGAAAACCACAAGCACAAAAGCTTAAGTTTTGAACTGTGGCAAAACAGCAAGTTTGAATCGATTACATTAGTTGGTGAATCGATTAAAACTCATGTCTTTGCATATATCATTTTCAAATGTGTTGTGATGAGTTTTTGAAGAGAAAAAGTTTTCAAAATCTGTTTAAGTGTTAAGCTTAATCGATTACACATTTTATGTAATCAATTAAGTCTGTTATCTTTTGAAAACTATTTTCAGCTTAGTCAAAAATGCTTTAACGGTCATATTTTTAAATATGTTTGACTAGCATTAAATGAGAATCGATTACATTAATTGTGCATTCAATTAAGAGCTGAGTTAGTTATAATTTTGTTACATCTGGTTTTTTATTATGTAACCGATTACATCACTAACGTAATCGATTACTTTGCGTCTGTTATGGTAGAAACTATAAATTGACGCATTGCTTGTATTTCTGTAACACTTGATCATTTGTACATTTTCATATTTGATAGTTTTGATCTGAGAAAGTTTTACAGATTACATTGACGCTCCAAGAATCAAGAAGCAAAGATCTTGAAGAAACTTGAAGGATTCTTGAGAGGAAATTTGAAAGCTTGACTGGCTGATCCTATTCGCACTGCTGAGGTGTATTTGCTGTGATCAGAAAAAGTTTTTGCACTTGTTGATTGTGTTGTGTCCCTGTTCGTGTGCAACAGGAAGAAGAGTGAGGAGCTCTTGGACTTTGAGAGGGGATTCTCAAAGGGATTCTGTAGCAAGAACGTGTGGTTCTGTGTGCGCAGGTGTATTCGTTTCTATATTTGATTGTTTGAGTGGGAAAGGTGTTTACATTGTGAGAGTGTGTTCACTGTAAAACCTTTGGTGTAATTCTCCAATCATTATATAGTGAAATATCCTTCAATCAAAGGTTGATTGGAAGGGTGAGTGGATGTAGGCATTAAGGCCGAACCAGGATAAAAACTGTGTTTGATCTTCTTTCTCTATCCTTTACATTTCATTGCATACGCACTTTACTTACAGCGCAAGAAAGTTTTAAAGATCATTCTATTTCTGAAAAAAGACTTGAAAAGTGCATGTTTTTATAAATCACCAATTCACCTCCCCTCTTGGTGTTGAGAAACAAGCTTCTTTATTTCTAACACAATTCAAGAAGATTAACTAGAAATGGAGATGAAAATACAAGGGAGGGTGTTCCCAAGAGTTTAGAGATAAAAGAGAATAGCTTTTCATGTAACAAACCTTTGTTTGGATGTTTGGATGGCTTAGTTAGACTTCTTTCCTGTTTAAATAGAGGGTTGGGGAAAGGAAGTGTTTTATCACTCCTTCCCATGCCCGAGCTTCTCTATATAAGGAGAATATTTGTGAACTTTTGCCACAACTTTGTTCATAACAAATCTTGAGTGGATTTTGTGAAGTGCGGGTATTTTTCTTTCTTAGAGTTTTTATATTGAGTAGAGACTCAAGTGGCCATCCTCCTGCCTTTGCAGATCTCATGGTGAGAGGGTGCATAGGTCTGATTCAAAGTTCAATGATGAAGCTTCTAAATGCACCTATTCTTTCTAGAAAGTGCTAATTTATCCCTGGAAGAACCACAGTTAGAAGCCATGTTTTTCAATAATAAGCAATGTCCTCATGTCACATGACTTTTAATTTAGATGTCACCCGGATCCATATCTTAGTTTGTGCTTCACAAGCCATGCAAAACATGTGTCTAGTCTAATGTGTAAACATTACACCAAAATTTAGTGTCCATGTTATACAATTTGCAACAAATAAAAACATCGAAGAAACCATTAGTCAACAAATTTACCTGGCTTCCTTCCGTAATAGCTAATGTAGAACTTTGATCTCCTTTAACTACATTTTGCAAGAAGTTTAATGAAGTAGGGTACCAAAGCCTGAAAGGACAAATTAATTACGGGGAAATTCTCAAAAAGAAATATAAACAGATAAAAACATTTGTCAACAATATTCCTTTTGTTTTTGGGACATATTTGTCAAAAACATGGTTGCCATCTTGAAATAGATAACCATTTTGTTTGAGAGAATTCCAAAAAAGTGAAGGAGCATTCAAAATGGTTATAGTGATTAGAGTGTCCTTGGAAAGAATTAGTCATAGGAAATAGTTCAACCTTTTATCATTATTGTCCCTGCTACTTAGCCCAGAAACATTCAATGTGCATCTCTCCCTTCTAGTGATAATGTAAAGGTCTTTTTTTATAGCCATAAAGATAGTTATTCTCCACTCCATTACTTGGGAGTAATGGGGTAGTGACCCTGTTATTAGGGTTTCTTGTTCTAAGTAGACTCCAAGTCCAATATCTAAACCCAAATATTATCAACTTCTTCTACTCTTCTAAAGACAGAGAGCTGCTAACAACGACAGACCAATTATGTTTAGAGAAAATTACACAAACATCTAAATTTTGTCAAATTTCTCCTAACTCCCCTTTTTTTGTCAACCTCCTAACTCCCATTAATGATTTGAGGACATTATATTCACATCTCTTATTCATTACACTAACCTCTATTTAAAAAATATTATATCATATACCACTATAAAGAAAAATTGATGTTGAAAGTCCCACATGGACTAGAAATAAGACCAATTTATAATATATAAATGGGTGCAAACCTCACCATACAAGCTGGTTTTGTGAGATTGAGTTATGCTTAAAGTTTACTTTTTAACATAATAGGTTTCTTTTGTCAAGAAACCGATCAACACTCCTCAACTCTCAAGCACACACGAAAAGACACAAAATAGTATGTATATTATTGATATATGAGTGAAACAATGTACAAAGAATCACCCCCAAGGAAGCCTCTCTCCCTCCACTAGAACAATTATCCAGTCTGCACCAAATGTACAAAATGACTAACTCCCCCTGTACAAAACACACACTCTATATATAAACTCCCTTCCCCTTCCCACTAACTAACTAACTGTCAAACAACTCTTCCCTCTTAACTACCCTCATTTCCTAAACCCATTATAACCTATCACCTTATATCCTATCACTATCTTAGTAAGATTTGTTGTTTGTTAGGCATATTGTTTCACCCACTATCGGATCACTCATTAATGTATAGTCTCACGCTTGAGATGTATATACTTCGACATGAGGGGGGTGTTGGAAGTCTCACATAGACTAGAGATAATGTCAATTTATAACATATAAGTGAGTACAAACCTCACTTTATAAGTCGGTTTTGCGGGATTGAGTTAGGCTTAAAGACTACTTCTTAATAATTACACTAACCTTTATTTTAAAAATATTATATCATATACCAATATAAGGAATATTGATGTAGGTGTTAAGTGTAATTTACTCCTGTTTTCAATGTAAAATAATTTATTATTTAAAACATCTTTATAAAAAGGATAATGAAATATCATTGAACTCAAGCAATCCATGCAACCCTTCACTAAATCTTTTCCCGGACCCTTCTCAAGTATGTATCAAATTCTTTTGAGGTGCATGTCATTAACATTACATCAACCACATGGAAAGAATTAGAATATGAATGAATGGTGGAAAGTAAACATTTCCAAAGAATTGAACTTGAAAACAGAAAATAAAAACCACTTACGGTCGTAATGTGCGAATGTGCATGTCTTGATCATAAATATCAACGGTTTTGCAAAAGCTACGGGCAACAGCTGTCTGGATAAAGTAAAAACTGAGTAAGGCACTTTAAGGTTTTTCAAAAAACAATTGTGTAAATGGAACCACCATCAATTGTACAGTGCCTACCGTAGACCATTGATTTGGGCAAAAGCAGAGCCCTGACCAACTGCCTTCCCCAATACCATTGTCATGAGGCAATGCAGAATATGTTAGCTTATCAACATCTGCAGATATGTTCAACAAAATCTAAGACAATGATTCAGTGATAACTTAAAAGCTGGATAAAATTAAAATATGGGAGAAGGAAAATGCAGACAGCAAAAGTTAATTTGAAAAAGCAGGTTGATTCTATCAACATTGTCTTGGACATTAGGCAAGTAAATGGCTATGGTGATTTCTTCACAAACTTAATTGGTCATACCCCTTGGCATCAGACTATCTGAAGAATGAACAGATAGGATGTTAATATGGAAACCCAGGCTTCTTATTTTAGTCATCAGAAAATTATCTCCCATCAATATGTTAACTTTAAGTCTGTGCTTACCTTGAAGGTATGCAATGGTTCTCGTGTCAAATTTTTTAGAGGACTCTTGGGTGGGAGATTCCACCTTTTAGTTGGCTATCCAATGTCTTTAAATGAGTATGACTATATTTTTCTAGAAGAACATCATAATCAAATGCCAGTAGGTCTACTTCAAAATAAATCAAGTTAAATTTAATTTCTAGAAAACTCACTTTCTAATAGTTAACATAAAAGAAAAGAAAAAATACCTTCAGCAGATGCATCTAGTTTAGACACAATGAGATGACCATATGAATCCACACTTCCCAACATTACATCACCACAGCCTAAAATCATAGTAGGTTAAAATATAGAACTGTTATGTCCATGCAAGTTTTGATGACAGACACAGTGTAGCAAAACAAAATATTAAAGAAACGCTCATAATTGAAAAGTCACTTACTCTCCACCTCAGCAAGAGCAATACTCTGAATTTCTGAACGATGAGGGCATCGGTTGAGTAATGAAGAGTCAATAATCTGTAAGAGACAACAATAGGCAGACTTATTAAATTAGTAAATAAGTAAACATTCGCAAAGATCATGGAAGTAGGATTTTCTTTACAAGCCTATATATACCTCAGTGTGTTCAGGTATCAACAGGCTATCTTTTCCTTCATTGACTGAAGACTCTCCCAAAGCAATCTACAGAGTAATATATAAACCATAGTTAAGCAAAACAATATCCAAAATAAATCAGCAAAGTGATACTTTGTGTTTTAGCACAACAAAGTTTACTTAAGTATGTTTGGATGAATTTGTCGATAAACATTTACAGATAAAAAAAAATAACAAGGTAAAACAAATTTACATAAGTTAAAACTTTATTTATGCATAAGTTCTAATCAGTTTTTAAAGAAGCTAAATGAGATAGCTTTATTGGCTCATTCATTATCTAATATTTATTCTCTGAGACTAGATAGTCCTACTCGTGTCAAGTAAGATCACATCCGTGATAAAATTCTTCCTTGTAGTATTTAACACATCTGTGCACATAAGATTCGAACTCGAGATTACTGATTAAGCTAGAACAATCATGTACTCCAATGATGCATAGGCTAATTCAACTTATGGGAGAAACTTATCCAATTTTACTTTCTTACTTTCTTACTTTCTTTTCTGTTAACTGCTCATTGAGAAATTCATCCAATCACGCCCTATCTAACAAACACAATGAATTTTACTAGAACAACAAACCCCATCCCAAGTCTCTATACCATCCAAACCAAATAACTCAATTAGATGCATTTTCAAACTTTCTCTTTTTTCTATCGATGGTTTCCTTTCCAGTGTCGTTTAACCACTTCAAAAACCACATCACATCAAGAAAGGGGCTTGTGACAACAAAAGTCTACAACTGAAGAAAAAAAATAAAACTACTAAAATTCCACACTTCGAGTAGAGAAAATGAAGAAGGGTGCATACGTGGAGGTGGAGCTTATAAATGTGGGGACCGGAAGCTATGTAGACAACACAAGAACGTCCATCCTCGCTAACCTGAGAAGTCATCACAAACAAAAAGAGGTTACAGTGATTTCAAAAGGGATAAGACAAAAGGGAAGATGAGAGAAATGGAGATGGTAATGGTACTTACACGAAGTGCAAGGCGAGTGCACTGGATGCTTCCAGGAGAAGGGTAGTCAATCAGAGTGGAAGGAACCACTGCTTTCTTCAAACACTTAGCCTCCAACATATCTCTCTCTTCGTCTCTCGAAGTTTGCTTTCGAAGGTGTTGACGCTGTGTGTTTGTGCTAACGTTCTGAGTTAGCCAACACGAGAAACTTGGTTTGATTTGGATGGTGAGAATCAGAAGAGTTATGTGCTGGATTCAGCATCAGAGTGTTCTGAAGATCATTCCTGCTGCAACCTTTTGAATTCCGCTATCTATTCCTGAGAATGAACAAATATTTCATCCAAAAAAGCGAAGTGAACCAATAAAAGTAGAAGCATTTTGGGGAAAAAAAAACTGAACTGGAACATTTTCTGTAAATCAAATTGGTTTTATGAAATGCTAATGAGTTTATACTTTTAATTTTTATTATTTTATTTTAATATATTAAAATTCAATACTTAGGAATAAAGACCTCATATTATATAAATAAAAATATATATATATATATATATATTAATACAAACTTCATATTTTTAAGTTAAATTTAATCAGGACAAAAAAAATATTCATATTTGTGGTAAAATTTGTGATGAATAGGAAATTTATATTATATTTTATCTATATTATATTATATAAATATTATATATAGGAAATTTATTTATTATATTATATCTATATTATATTATATAAATATTATGACAGAGTATTTTTTATTTTGATGTACACAATTTTTTTTCAAGTTTATACTTTACTAAGTAATCGCTTATCAATTTTATTTTTAAGTGATTTTTTTCTATTTAACAGTTTTTTTAATTCAACTTTTATTAAAATTTAATTATTTTTTAACTAAAATAATTATTTATAATAAAATATTACATATAAAACTAATAAAACATATTTATATTTATTTTTATAATTTCACTTTATTTTTTTTATTATCATAAAAAAAGTAAACAGATGTGTGCATGTTTTTACATTAGTATTTTAATGAATATTTGTAACATTCCATTTAATAATATAAAATTATTAAATAAAATATATTATAATAATTGATAAATCTAAAAATAGATAGATTTGATATGTAAGAAATTAATACAATTATCTTTCAAAAAATAATTATAATAAGAAAATATATATACAAACTAACTATAAATAACATAATGGTAAAAAATAACTATTAGGAATATAAGAACTACTCAACAACATCTCCTCTTTCCATTAGAGACGTATCATTACCTAATCCTCATTTGCTAATACTGTGCAGTGATCATTGCAAAAAGAACAAATAAAACACAAAAAGGAACAACATGGTAAGTTAGTGTTCAAAAGAACTATACTAAGACAATGAAATCATATCAAATATAAACTAAGCATGGATTAAATACAATAAATCATATATACACACAAATAGTAGACATTAAACTCAATTATCCGGATACATGTCATTGACATTAGAATTCACTAGAGGCGTGCACTTATAATAATATTTATGTTCTGTAGAGCCATAGATAAATGAGTTATCACCCTACTACACAAAAGGTTAATCTCCTTCGCATCGAGGACCAAACAAGTCCAATGACTAGGAGTCCATGTGACTTTTATCATATAATTCATTCTACTCTACATGAGTGTGACTGGTTATTAGAATTCAAGATACCTCCTTACTGAATCTCATATGTCAATGCATATACTAAAGTTACCACCACCAAGAATTTCTCCTTAAAATTCCTTAAACACCATCATCATTATAAGGCTCACAATAACATTTTCACATCAATTAAACACAATCATAAACATACATAAGATCCATTATAGATCTTTCTCGAACAACAAAAGAAGAAAACAAATCCAACAGAAATACTAATACTCAAAAGTGGCACTTAGCACCTGACCTCTACAAAGAGTGTCGCTCAGTAGAGCTGTTAAAATCGGTAACCTAACTCGACACAGGCCAGCCTGTTGGTCACTTAGTGAGCCAACCTAACCCGACTCACTTATTAATGACCTGAAAAAATTTGAACTCGGCCCGACCTACCATGGGTTCGTGGTTAAACGGGTTGGCTCACTAGCTCATTTAATTATAAGTTTTTTTAAAATAAAAAAAAATTACAATTTTTTTAATTCAAATCTAAATAAATTTCACACTAAAATTATGTTAAACTCTAAAGACAATTCAAAATAAATAAAAAAAGTATCATACAATCCAAGCGTAATCCAAAAACATGTACAAAAGGCGAACAAACAAGTTTTTAATATTGAAAATTTTTATATCACTTGTCCATTTATAATATTAAAGTCTTGAATAGATAAATCTATAATATTTTTCTCTTGAAACATCTTTTTTATCACCATCTACAATATAATAAAAAAAGCTAACTAATAATATTGAAACACAAAATAATAAATAATTAAGTTAAATTAGGTGGGTTGGTGAGCCAACCCGGCCCACCACGGGTTCAACCCGATGAGCCGGGTTCTAAGCGAGCCGGTTGAAAACTAACCCGCATAAACAATTACATTTTTTTCAAACTCAATCCGGCTCAAACATATGGTGGGTCGGGTTGGCCCGCGGGTTACAACCCATTTTGACAACACTAGCGCTTAGTGTCATTCTTCTAGCAAAAGGTTAAGCTCAGTGTCCTAGAGCTAAAATGCCCCAAACCTGTAGTACAAAAATGGCGCTCAATAGTGTCCTTTTGTTGCTCAACGCCAAGACATTCACAAAATAGGACGCTTAGTTGTACAGATAGACGCTCAGTGGTCTAGAGTTAAAATGCTCTCAAACTTACACAACGAAGTTGACATTCAGTGTTAGTCTATTACCGCTCAGCATTGTATCAGATATCAGCAATTGTATTTTGTATTTTTGAGAGAATCTAAACATGTTATATTCATCAAATTGGGCTTCTTTCTTAGTGCATTGGTTCAAAATAGTTTTAAAAATAGAAACTCATATCAATTGTTTATATTATAAACTCTCTTAATCTCACAAAACCAAGTCCAAACTAATAAAAATTCATGAATCAAACATTGAAATCATACAAGTCAAATTAGTCATGCTCACCACAAATCCAATTCATCAAAAATAGCTAAAGTTCATTTCCAACATGAAATCGATCATCAACATGCATTTATTAAGTTAGTAAGAACACTACAAAAGAATTAAAGACTAGCTTCCTTTACCTTGAAAAAGTTGCTCACAAACCTAAAAGGCAAAAACGCCTAATAACGTAAGCACTAGTGCAGAATTGGCTTTTAACGTCACCCGTTAGACGTCAGACCCCAAAACAACCGACGTAAATTATTGATCGGTGGCAATTTTATAAATAAGTGTGCATATAGACGTCCGTTGGGGAGGGTCCCCAACGTCTATAATATTATAGACGTCGGGGCCCCACCCAACAAACGTCTAAGTGACTGAAATAATTAATTTCTCACCTACCTGTCAGGCATATAGACGTCCGTTTGGAGGGGCCCCGACGTCTATAATATTATAGACGTCGGGGACCCTCCCCAACAGACGTCTATTTGCTTGACAGGGTAGGTGAAACGTTCACAGAGACGTCGGGGCCCCCCAAAATGACGCCTATAAGCCCCGCGAAAATGAATTTATAAATAATAAAGACGTCATATTAGTGAAGTCCCCAACGTCTATACTATAATAGACGCCGGACCCCCTAAGCACCCGACGTTTATATGTTGTTTAACTACACCCGCGAACCCGCGAGGATTTACGCTCACTGTTCATCATCTTCCTCGCGTTTTCTGTCTGAAGCATTGCATTCCAGGTATGTTTTCGCTCTAATATGGACCGTTTAAATTTACTTTTACTCCGATTAAATTACTCTTTGATGAAAAATCTTCCATTTGAACCGATTAAAATTTGTTTTCGTTGCGTTTTGGTGTAGTTTTTGGCTTGTGCGTGGGCGGCGTTTTGGACTCTTTTTGGCCTACGTTTTTGTCCGTGCATTACTCCATTTCCCTCCATTGTTATTTTAATCTGCTAAAAAGGTTAGCTTTTTTTTGTTTAAAACTTTTTTTCTATGCATGTTATTGGCTTTTGTGCATGCATGTTATTGGGTTTTACGTATGCATGTTTTTGGCTTTTAGGTATGCATGTGTTATAGGGTTTTAAATATGCATGCGCATGTGATAGTTATGTAATTATAATTGGCATGTTAGATTATAAGTATGAAATGATTGAGTGAAACTTAGTTCCCGTTTGAAATTTAACACAAACGATTAATCTTTTAATCGTTTGTATTAAATTTTGAATTGTCCGATTGGACAGTTTGGGAAAATTATTTTTCATAATTTGCTATAACATGTACGTTGGAGTTTATGGATAAGATTGATAAAATTTCGGTTCAGTATTTGTGTTGTTCTCCGGATGCATATTTGATTGTGGTCATCCTTGACTACTCTCATTTCGTGTATTTCGGAGACCAATACGAAATGCCGCCGAAATCTTATCAAATTTATGATGTAGACTTCTTTGCATGTGTCTTAGAAATTTAGGAAAAATAATTTTTCTGAATGGGTAGGGCCTAACCTTGTGAGAGTTAAATAACTGAAACTGATGAAGTATGTTACGAACATAGTATGGATTGAAGATGGATTAATGAACGTCGCATCAGTGAAGAATATGAGAAGGGTGTTTCGGAGTTCTTGCAATATGTTGAACAAAATGCTCAGCCTGTGAACGGGACATATTTTTGTCCTTGTGTTCGTTGTCTTAATCAAATACGGCAAGACTAAGGCAATGTGCGTGACCATCTATTCATGTTCGGCATAATGAGAACTTATACCATTTGAACTTGGCATGGAGAAGTTCTGGACCAGCCTACCACGTCACGAGGAACAGATTATGTGGAAGAATGGATGAGTGATCATTTAGAGGACATGATACGTGATGTCGGTGACGAAAATTTTGGAAGAGCTAATTTGTATGATTTTCTTATAAATGATTCAGAGCAACTGTTGTTCCCAGGATGCTCAAACTTTACACGTCTATCTGCAACTTTGAAGTTGTTTAGTTTAAAAGCAAGGAATGAATGGATCGATAAAAGTTTCACAAAGTTGTTGGAGTTGTTGAAGGAGATGCTTCCAGAAAATAATACTCTACCTATTCGTAATTACGAGGCAAAAACTTTTTTATGACCAATGGGTCTTCAATATGAAAAGATACATGCTTGTACTAATGATTGTGTTTTGTAAATAAAGGAGTTTGCTTCGCTAAAGTATTGTCCAACATGTGGTTTATCCCATTTTAAAAAGAAATCTGACAAACACACTACTGATGAACCTAATGATGGTGCACCTGCTAAGGTGATGTGGTATTTGCCTATAATACCTAGGTTCAAACGTATGTTCTCTGTTAAAGAAGATGCGAAGAACCTTAAATGGCACGTTGTCGGAAGAAAGTACAATAATTTTCTTCGACACCAAGCTGATTCACTACAATGGAAGAAGATTGATGAAAAATTTCCAGAATTTGGTGGAGATCCAAGAAACTTAACACTTGCACTTGCAACTGATGGTATGAATCCTTATGGGAACTTGAGTAGCAAACACAGTTCATGGCCCGTTATGTTGATGATATACAATCTTTCTCCTTTTTGTGTATGAAGAGAAAATATGTGATGTTGTCCATGATGATATCGGGTCCTAGACAACCTGGAAATGACATTGATGTTTACTTGAAACCTTTAATTGATGATTTGAAATTATTGTGGAAAGAAGGGGTGGAAGTGTTTGATTCACATGTTGAAGAACACTTCTGTTTGCGTGCAATGTTGCTTTGCACTATAAATGATTTCCCAGTGTATGGAAACTTAAGCGGTTATAGTGTTAAAGGTCATTTTGCATGTCCCATTTGTGAAGAAAACACTAGTTACCTTCAATTGAAGCATGGTCAGAAGACGGTATATACAAGACATCGGAAATTTCTTCCTCGTAATCACCCTTATCGTAGATTGAAAAAAAATTTAATGGAAGTTATGAGGATGAGGTTGTGTGCAGACCCCAGAATGGTGAAGAGGTATACAATGAAGTCAAAAACATTGACATTGTGTTTGGAAAACATCATAAAAGTACCTTTCAAAAAACATTTGGAAGAAACGATCAATATTTTTTAATCATTCATACTGGTGTAAACTTGATGTTAGACATTGTATTGATGTGATGCACGTTGCAAAAAATGTTTGTGACAGTGTCATCGAAACTTTATTAAATGTGAAAGGAAAGAGCAAAGACAGAATAAAAGCACGATAAGATTTGGCTGAAATGGGAATCTGATCTGAGTTACATCCACAGATAATAGGAAGATGCACCTATCTTCCCCTAGCCTGTCACACTCTTTCTAAAAAAGAAAAACAAAGTTTTTGTAAGTCTTTAAGAAGTGTGAAGGTTCCACAAGGTTATTCTTCAAATATTAGTAACCTTGTTTCTATTCAAGAGTTAAAGTTAGTTGGTTTAAAGTCTCACGATTGTCATGTATTGATGCAACAATTGTTCCCAGTTGTTATTCAAGGCATATTACCTTCTTCTATTAGGGGTATTCTAACACGTCTGAGTTTGTTCTTTAATGCCATTTGCAAGAAAGTTGTTGAACCTCGAGGGTTAGATCAATTGGAAAATGAAGGAATAAGACTATTATGTGAATTGGAGATGTATTTTCCACCTTCTTTTTTTGATATTATGGTTCATTTGATTGTTCATCTAGTCAGAGAAATTCGAATATGTGGGCCGGTCTTCTTAAGGTGGATATACCCAGTTGAAAGATACATGAAGATCTTAAAAGGATATGTCAAGAATCAGTATCGACCAGAAGCTTCAATCATAGAGCGTTACGTTGCTGAAGAAGCCATTGGATTTTGTTCAAGTTATATGCCAAGGTGTGAACCAGTAGGTCTTCCCAAGAGCAGACATAAAGGAAAATGTGAAGGTAATTGATACAAGAAGGTCTAACACCATAGGACCCATCACAAGAGGAATGGCCAAAAAGCTCCAAGATGAATATTCTCCTCAAGGTCAAGTATTATTTGCTATCTTTGGATGGAAAATTGGAGAACAAGAAGATACGCCAGATCTGCCAAAACATGGAGAAGGGTAAAAAGGACATTTCTATACAAGAAGGGGTGTACTTATCCTTCTATGGGGGCTGCATTAGTAATTGTTTTTCTTCACATAAAACTCAATTTTCACGTGTTTTAGAAGCTAAACATGTAGCACATGGGTCCAGATCTGCAACGTGAAAATTGCTTGCTTAAAGCCTTGAGATTAATCTATAAAATCTCATAGGAAAAGCTTGTAAATCACTTTTGGATTGTAGTAAAGAATTTCTGCTGAAATGTCTAGCAAATTCCTTCTCCAAGAGTCACTTCTTAGCTTGATCTCCATTGCAACTTCTTCCACTCTAGGAAGCCTTCTGAGTTGTTAATCATCTCTCCAAGCTAGCCTCCATCTCCATAAGCACCAACAATCTGCTGCCACACCTCCAAAGATCCCATCCAGAAATTTCAAGTCTGCACAACAATCTGCAGCTGCTACCGCCACTGCTACCTTGGTTTCAGCTGTCTTCCAAGTCTCCTTGCATCTCCAATCTCACGGCTCTACTTCTCTACATCTCCTAGGATGTATCAAGTGGTATTCAGAGCTTAGGTTCTAACTTGAACCGTGAGATAAGTCCAGAATTCTTCCATTTCTTTGCTGTCAAAAATTTCCTGGTTGTTCTTGCTGTTTTTCTGAAAATTCTGCAATGTTTTTCATCAATCATTTCTGTGTTTAGGATCTACTCTTAATTTCATTGGCTACTAGCTGTCTTTGCTTGAGTTTTCCTTCATTTTATTCGGCTGTTATTAATTGTTTGAGTCTATTTTACCATTTAAACATCATTTCTGGTTTTGTCTTAAGTCTTGTTAGTTACTTTGCTGTTTTGTTATCAAATCTGGTTTTTCAACCAAGTTTTACCAAAAATCTTAGTTGTTTGAATGTGGCTACACCAAGTAAGAGCAATGAATACTTCAGAAATGAGCTCAGGTGTTTAGATCTACCATTCAAACTCAAAATCTGTGCAGGTTTTTTTAAAAAAAATCTGACAGCATTTCAGTTTCTGTGCTGCATTGCCACTGTTCTTATGGTCATTTACTGTTCTATTGAACAGCAGTTGGTTGATCCATTGTCTGAACCATTTGGAAGATGAAATGAGTTGATTCCAAATAGTTTGTCATGTGGCAAGAGTGTCCAAGCATTTGGCTGAGATGCATGTGTTTCTTTGAGTAAATTCTGCTTAATTGTGTATGGTTAGTATTAGATCATTGCTAACCATCATCAACACTGAATTTCTGCATTTGTGCAACTTTCAAATACCATTTCTAACTCCTCTTTGCTGTTTTCAAATCAGAATTACTTTTGAATCAAAATTTGACCATGCTAGTTGTTAAATTTAGGTGAAATTTGGTACTACAGTAGTGATTTTCTGTTTTATATAGTTTTGATGCATCCATTTAGTTCCAACAAGTCATCATTCATCATCAAAACATGTTTGAATCATTGGAAAATAACTAGGTGCAGTACTGTTCATTTGGTCTATTTTTTTTCTGCATTGAAAAATTGACTCTGCTGCAAAACTGTGCTGGTTTTTTTTTGTCAAATTCTGCACTGCATTACTTTGCTTGATTCATCATTTTTAGATGCAGTAAAAGCCATGGTCCATTTAAAATATTAAGATAACAATTCAAAAGAGATATTACATATGTTAAAAGGCACTTAGGACCATTGCATCATCAGTTTCGAAAGTTTGAAGTATATAAAAATCTGGTGCAACTCATTCAGGCATTTCATCAAACAGTTTTGTCAATTTTCAATGCATAGCCAATTCGTGTGTGATTCTGATCTAAAGTCTTTTATTGCGTTTTAAATCTGTTCTAGAGCCATTCCTAAGATCATTTTGATGTGCCACCGTGATTGATAGCCACTTAATTGCTTGCTTTCTGAATTTTGAACACTCTGCACACCATCTGTTTGACAAAAGTCCTGGTGTTGCTGTCACTTGGATGTGATTTTGCTGGCAATTGTGGTGGTAGTTTCTGTGACTAATTGGTTTGTTGGATAGGTGAACTATAACTCAAATGGCTCACTGCAAGTGGAAGCATCAAAGGAAGTTCAATTGGTGAAGAAAAGTGAATGAAGTTGAGCCTTGAAGAAGGAAAGGCCGTGACTTGCAGCAGAATTCTATACTGCAGAAAATTAATTTCTTGGTTTAGGCACTTTGCAGCTGAGAGAATTGTTTAGAATCCAGTAGATTCAAGTTCTTTGAGAGCAACCAAAGCTGCACACATTGTTCCTTAGCCTATTCTAACTTTCCTTTTCCAAGTTACCAAATTTTCTTTGTAATTTCCATTGTTTTCTTTGGTTGTAAGTTCCAAATCCAAGCAAGTGAGGTGCTAGAGTTCACAAGTGCTCTTCCCTCATTTGTAACTAGACTCAAAGAAGTCTCACAACCTAAAATTGAGTAGACGGTGAGTGTGTCTTAGATCCAAAGTCTAAGCCTCACCTAGGAGACCTCACTTTAATGGTTTTTCCAATCTTCGACTAGATAGCATATATCTTGTGCGAATAGGAAGCTCTCTTAGGGGTCCGAATTTAGAGTTATGTTATGTTCTTTCTTTGCTTTGTGTTTTCTTTGTTGTCTTTAAGACTTAAGTGGATTTAAGAGTGATTTTGATCTAAGGACTCTAGTAAGTAGCAAGAAGCATATTTGGCAAGGATAAGGCTTGGTACTTAAGCATTCCTAGTGAATCACCTCCCTTACCTGGAATATTGCTTCAAGTGAAAATCTCTAGTCTTTACTTCAAGAATAACATTTAAGTCCATCATAATGTCTAGAAGGCATTCTCCTAGGATTAGTGATAGTGAAAAAGAACATTTTTCTCTTCAAACTTTAGTTAATGAATTCAAGGAAATAAGAAGAGAAATGAATGAAGAGAAAGTCAATAGAGAGCTTCAAAATGCTGTTATTCAAGATGAGTTGAGAATGATAAGGAAAAGTAAGTCTAGGGGAAGTCAGAGTAACAACTCTCAAGAGGGAGGGATGACCATGAGTCTGGGTGATTATTACCCTCATCAGCCTTCTACTTCTAGAAGGCATAGGAGAAATTCTCATGCACCCCCACCCCCTAAAGAAGTCAATGTTGTGTTGCCTCACTTCCATGGGAAGGACAATGTAGAGGCTTATCTTGATTGGGAGATGAAGGTGGAACAATTATTTGAATGCCACCAAGTGAGTGAAGAGAGGAAGGTTTCTCTAGCTACCCTAAGTTTTCAAGGGTATGCAATGTACTGGTGGACTGCTTTGGTCAAAGAGAGGCTTAGACATCAAGCCCCTCCCATCCACTATTGGAATGATCTCAAGTCTGCCCTTAGGAGGAGACACATTCCCTCCTACTACAATAGAGAACTCATGGATAAACTCCAAAGGTTACAACAAAGGTCTATGACAGTTGAGGAATATAGACAAAAGATGGAGTTGTATATGATGAGGGCAGGCATAGTGGAGGGTCCAGAAATTACTTTAGCTAGATTTTTAAGTGGGCTCAATTTTGACATAAGAGATAGGGTTGAACTTCTACCTTATAGAGATTTGAATGATCTTGTTCAAATGTGTATAAAGGTAGAACAACAAAACTTGAGAAAATCTTCTTCTAAAAGAATTCAAGTTCAACCTACTTTTGAAAAGAAAATTTTTAAAGAAAAAGAGCCATTTAAACCTCTAGCCAAAATAGAAGAGAGACCCAAGAAAGAAACACCCTCACACACCAGAACCAGTGAAATCAAATGCTTCAAATGTCTAGGAAGGGGTCATGTAGCTACTCAATGTCCTACAAAAAGAAACATTATTTTGAAAGGCAAGGACATTTATAGTAGTGAAAGTGACACCCCAACTAGTACAAGTGAGAGTGAGGAAGAAGAGAGGGAAGAGGAAATATATGCTGATGATGGGCAACTGCTCATGGTGAGAAGGATACTTAGCAACCAACCAAGTCTTGAACACATATCACAAAGAGAGAACATCTTTCACACAAGATGTAAAATTCAAGAAAATCATTGTTCTCTCATTGTTGATAGTGGATCTTGTTGCAATTGTTGTAGCACAAGGTTGGTTGAGAAGTTGAAGCTTGATATTATACCCCATCCAAAACCTTATAAACTTCATTGGCTAAATGAAGATGGGGATATAATAGTCAAGAATCAAGTGAAGTTGGCATTTTCCATTGGGAACTTCAAAGATGAAGTTTTGTGTGATATAGTTCCCATGGAAGCATGTCATGTGTTATTGGGGAGACCATGGCAATTTGATCATCAAACTATCCATCATGGTCTAACCAATACCATCACTATCCATCAAAAGGACAAGAAGTTTGTGCTTCATCCTTTGACTCCTACCCAAGTGGCTAAGGATCAAGCACAAATGAAGTCTTTAAGAAAGCAAGAACATGATCAAAAGAAAAAGTCAAAAAGAAAAGAGGGTATAGCAACAAGTGTGCCACCTAAGGTCACTCAACATGAAGTCCTTTTAAACAAAAAGACTTTAATCAATACACTTCAAGTTGAGCAACCTTCATATCTTCTTCTTTGTCAAGGGACACTTACATGCACATCTAGTGATTCAAAGACTTCAACTCCTTCTCCTTCCATTCAAAAACTTTTGAAAGAATTTGATGATCTATTCCCACAAGAAATTCCAAAAGGGCTTCCACCCATAAGAGGAATTGAACATCAAATTGATTTCATTCCAGGGGCAGTTCTTCCTAATAGGCCAGCCTATAGGACAAACCCCCAAGAAACTAAGGAGATTGAGACACAAGTCCAAGAGTTGCTAGATAAAGCCTTAGTTCAAAAGAGTCTAAGTCCATGTGTTGTACCAGTGTTGCTTGTCCCAAAAAAAGATGGGAAGTGGCGCATGTGTTGTGATTGTAGAGCTATCAACAACATCACAATCAAGTATAGACATCCCATTCCTAGGCTTGATGATATGTTGGATGAATTGCATGGAGCACAAATATTTTCAAAGGTAGATTTAAAAAGTGGCTATCACCAAATAAGAATTAAAGAAGGTGATGAATGGAAAACTGCCTTTAAGACCAAGTTTGGATTATATGAATGGCTAGTTATGCCTTTTGGTCTTACAAATGCTCCAAGCACATTCATGAGACTTATGAATCATGTCCTTAGGGATTGCATTGGGAAGTTTGTAGTTGTTTACTTTGATGACATCTTGGTATATAGTCAAAATTTGCAAACTCATGAAAATCATTTGAGAGTTGTTTTAACAATTCTTAGAACACACAAATTGTTTGCAAACTTTGACAAGTGTACCTTTTGTGTTGATAGTGTCATATTTCTTGGATTTGTGGTCACCAAAAATGGGGTTCATGTGGACCCAGAAAAAATAAAGGCTATCCAAGATTGGCCTCCTCCAAAGAATGTAGGAGAAGTAAGGAGCTTCCATGGGTTGGCAAGCTTTTACAGAAGATTTGTTCCTAACTTCTCTAGTCTTGCTTCACCTCTCAATGAGTTGGTGAAAAAAGATGTTACATTCCATTGGGGGGATAAACAACAAAAAGCTTTTGAGCTACTCAAAGAGAAGCTCACACAAGCACCCATTCTAGCTTTGCTAAATTTTTTCAAAACTTTTGAGCTAGAATGTGATGCTTCAGGATTTGGCATAGGTGCAGTATTATTACAAGAAGGACACCCAATTGCATACTTTAGTGAAAAACTTCATGGTGCCTCTTGTAATTACCCCACCTATGACAAAGAACTATATGCACTTGTGTGGGCTCTTCAAACTTGGGAACATTACCTTGTTGCCAAGGAGTTTATCATTCATAGTGATCATGAATCACTTAAGTATTTGAAGAGCCAACACAAGTTACAAAAGAGGCATGCTAAGTGGTTGGAATTCATTGAACAATTCAATTATGTTATTAAATACAAGAAAGGAAAATCCAATGTGGTGGCTGATGCTTTGTCAAGAAAAATTAATCTATTAGCCACATTGGGAGCTCAAATTCTTGGATTTAATAACATTCTTGAATTATATTCACAAGATCTTGATTTTGCTCATATCTATGAGGAATGTCACAATAAGCCTCAAGGAGGATTCTATGTGAAAGAGGGGTATCTTTTTAAAGAAGGAAAAATTTGCATTCCCCAAGGTTCACATAGAAAACTCCTTGTTAAAGAGACACATGAGGGAGGATTAATGGGACATTTTGGGGTAGAAAAGACCCTTGGCATGTTGAAAGAAAAATTCTTTTGGCCTCACATGAGAAGGGATGTTCAAAGGCATTGCTTTAAGTGTATAACTTGTTTAGAAGCTAAATCTAAATCAATGCCTCATGGACTGTATACTCCTTTGAATGTTGCTTCCACCCCTTGGGAAGAGATAAGTATGGATTTTGTGTTAGGTCTTCCTAAAACTTCTAGGGGTTTTGATTCTATCTTTGTGGTGGTAGATAGATTTAGCAAAATGGCTCATTTTATACCTTGTCACAAAGTAGATGATGCAAGCAACATTGCAAAGTTATTCTTTAGAGATGTGGTTAAACTTCATGGGTTACCTAAGGTAATAGTTTCGGATAGAGATACAAAATTTCTTAGTCACTTTTGGCGGACCTTATGGTCTAGATTAGGGACTAAGTTATCTTTTTCTACTACTTGCCATCCTCAAACAGATGGTCAAACTGAAGTAGTCAATAGATCTCTTTCCACTTTACTAAGGGTAGTTCTTAAAGGAAATCACAAATCTTGGGATGAGTACCTACCTCATGTTGAGTTTGCCTACAATAGAGTAGTTCATGGAACTACTAAATTGTCTCCTTTTGAAGTTGTTTATGGTTTTAATCCTTTGACACCCATGGATTTAATACCCCTTTCAAATTCTATTGATTTTGTTCATCAAGATGGGGTATCTAAATCTAAATTTATCAAAGATTTACATCAAAGGGTTAAAATTCAAATTCAACAACAAAATGAGAAATATGCCAAGAAACATAATAAGGGCAAGAAAGAGTTAATCTTCAATGAAGGAGATTTAGTTTGGATTCATCTTAGAAAGGAAAGATTTCCTCAACTAAGAAAATCCAAACTCCATCCTAGAGGAGATGGACCCTTTAGAGTGATCAGGAGGATTAATAACAATGCATATCAACTTGATCTTCCTCCTGAATATGGTGTTCATGCTACCTTCAATATATCTGATCTTAAACCTTTTGCAGGATTTGATAGTGAAGCTGAAGATCTTTTGGATTTGAGGGCAAATCCTTCTCAAGAAGGAGGGGATGATACAAGAAGGTCTAACACCATAGGACCCATCACAAGAGGAATGGCCAAAAAGCTCCAAGATGAATATTCTCCTCAAGGTCAAGTATTATTTGCTATCTTTGGATGGAAAATTGGAGAACAAGAAGATACGCCAAATCTGCCAAAACATGGAGAAGGGTAAAAAGGACATTTCTATACAAGAAGGGGTGTACTTATCCTTCTATGGGAGCTGCATTAGTAATTGTTTTTCTTCACATAAAACTCAATTTTCACGTGTTTTAGAAGCTAAACATGTAGCACATGGGTCCAGATCTGCAACGTGAAAATTGCTTGCTTAAAGCCTTGAGATTAATCTATAAAATCTCATAGGAAAAGCTTGTAAATCACTTTTGGATTGTAGTAAAGAATTTCTGCTGAAATGTCTAGCAAATTCCTTCTCCAAGAGTCACTTCTTAGCTTGATCTCCATTGCAACTTCTTCCACTCTAGGAAGCCTTCTGAGTTGTTAATCATCTCTCCAAGCTAGCCTCCATCTCCATAAGCACCAACAATCCGCTGCCACACCTCCAAAGATCTCATCCAGAAATTTTAAGTCTGCACAACAATCTGCAGCTGCTACCGCCACTGCTACCTTGGTTTCAGCTGTCTTCCAAGTCTCCCTGCATCTCCAATCTCACGGCTCTGCTTCTCTACATCTCCTAGGATGTATCAGTAATGGTGTTCGAGGTGTGAGAATTCAAAGTGTTAGTAGAAAAGAAGTTGACCAAGCTCATTTGTACATCTTAAACAACATTGTTGATGTGATTCCTTACATTTTTGAACACGTTAATGAAATAAAGGCATCACACCCAAGAATGAGTGAAAAATGACATCTTATTGAACATGTGAAAACCTTCTTACAATGGTTTAAGAAAAAGATTTATGCGCCACATGTTTTTGAAAGTCTGTTGAGGTTATGTCGTGGGTTGAACACAGATGTCATTACATATGGTGGGTACTATATAAACAATATTTCTTTTCAGACAAAGGTAGAAGACGACAAAAGTAGATTTCAAAGTAATGGCGTTACACTACAAGCTGAGGTTGTGCACTTTGCTTGTTCTAAAGACAAAAATCCAATCACAGCATCCATGAGTTATTTTGGAATAATACAAGAAATATGGGAAGTTGATTATGTTAGTTTTAAAGTCCCAGTTTTCAAGTGTAAAAATGGGTTGATATCAATTATGGTGTCATGACAGATGACTTTGGTTTCACATTGGTAGACTTGAACAAAATGAATTACACTGATGAACCATTTATCATGGCTAGTCAAGCAAGACAAATTTCTACGTAAATGATCCAGCGAATAAAAAATGGTCAGTGGTTTTAGAAGGAAAAACATGCACGGATATGATGATGAAGATTCTCTTAATATACTTGACACAACATCTGTTGCATCAAGACTCATTGAAGACTCAGTTGATGACGTTGCCGATGACATCTAGGCAATTTGTAGTGATCACAATGAAGGGATATGGGAGAAAACAATATCTTAATAGGTTGGGATATTTTTTGTAATGACTTTATATGTAGTTTCATCATATTTGAATTATTACTAACCTTGTATATATTTTTCAAGTATGTCGACCACAAACTCAGGATCAGGACAAACCAGACGTGGTCGAGGCGTCACATGATTGCCATAAGTGACATCCGCACGCGTTGATGGGCAGAGGACACATGTTGAAATTGACCCCAGATCAGGTGTGGCATTAGGGTCAAATGCTGATAGGTTTAGGAGTTATTTGGGTAAGTTAGCAAAAAGTCATGTCTCTATCATTCATGCATCTTGGGATGACGTCCCAGAGGTCGAGAAAAACCTCTTATGGCAAGATATTCAGGTATGTTTACTTAAAAGAATTGTCATATACTTATTTATTTTATCTTATTATGTCATTAACATGTTTTTTTTTGTTTTAAACAACAACATTATGATATTCCAAACACTGCACAAATTAGAAAGAAAGTCTTATCGCATATAGCGATAAGATAGAGGGATTTCAAGACAAGGCTCACACGACTATATGTTTTTGGAGACAAACAACATGAAAATCCATGTCAGCATTATACCTTCACAAAGGAGGAGTGGATGCAGTTTCGTGCATCTAGAGAGTCTAAGGAATGGAAGGTATGTTTCTTAACATCTACAAATTTTTCATTGGGTTTTCTTTGCATTTTACACTTATGAATATACCTGGTTTCACAGGGTAAAAGGTTAGCCGCCCAAGAAAGGCAAACGTTAAACGATGCACCACACTTGTTATCACGAGGTGGTTATGCAAAATTGGAGAAGAAAATTAGGAAGTCTCGAACGGATGCCTTGGGGCTTCAGTCCCCGGACCTTGCACCTCCACCTGCTAGGTACGAGCTGTGGAAGGCTACTCATACTAAATCTAATGGGAACATGACATCTTCCTTAGCTGCCTTGATCTCACAAAGAATTGTAAGTTCAAATTCTAAACATTGTTTGATTGTGTATTTATCATAGCATGTCTTCTACGTAACTTGGTTTTTTTATGTGCAGGATGAGTTGGTTGAGCAGCAGACTTAGGGAACATTTGCTGGCCAAGGTAGGGACGACATTCTAACAACGACCATTGGAAAGCCCAAGCACCAAGGACGTGTACGTGGAGTTCTTGGGGCGACTGGTCTTCGTGACTACTTTGGCCCTACACAGAAAAACACTCAATCAATGAGTCAATAGGCACTAAGGAAGATGGATCTTCAGTGGGAGGAAAGGCTCAACAGAAGCATTAGATCAATGGAGCAACTACAAGAACAAAAAGAAATACAAAGAGCGCTTGAAGAGAAGTTGCATTCCATGATGCAGGGCACCATGGGGCCCACTGAAACTCCCACACCACCTCGTGCCAGTACTAGAGGATCATGCTCTGCTGTAGAACCTACTGAGTATAGCGATCAATATGAGTTGTTGGTTGATGGGGATCCCCCACGCATTGTGGTTGTTGGATGAGTACTTGATGGAGGGCAAACTATTCATGGTGTTCCCATATTACCTCACCACGTGCGTGTGACGATTGACGAGGTTCGGGATCCCCAGGCTCAGGTTCCTATACCCACTCCAAAAATTCAGTTTGTGGGGGAGGCCATATGATCATTTATAGCCTGGCCTAGAGCATTGATCATGTCACACATTGCTACTCCACAGGAATAATGTCTTTGTTATTAGTATTTCTATGTTAAATTTAAAAATATTTATTCATAACTTTAAAATTTTTCTCTTTAGTTCACACATCCTCAGAAGCAGCCCATTCATGATAAAGTCATAGATGAAAATGATCAGATTGCTAAAGCGGAGGATGATCCTATATCAAAGCAAATGACAAGATTACCGAGGTGGAAAAGAGCACTAGTAGAACTATACTGGGATTTGAGAGTATTTGGTCTCTGTTAGGCGAATTCGGCAAGCGTACCGAATCGTTCAAGTAATAAATCGTGGTAAGACCAAGTATCGTTTTCCCAAGAGACTCGTAATACTAGAGAATTGTGCGATTAACAACTCATATAGACTCAAGAACATAACACCAATTTATAGAACAAGTGCAGAAACATAAATTCATACATAATTACAAAGTTGGACTTTGGTATTGAAGACACTTGGAAATGGAAAAGAATAGAAATGGTATGAAATGACATTGTTAAGGTCAGTTTTCACCAAAACACTCTTGTGTAAAACCAATTTTATCTCCTCTCTATCAATTTACTAAAGTCAATCCACTAAAACACTCTAGCCCTAATCCCTTAGGTGAAAGAGCCTAGGTTTTCCTTATCAAACTCCAATCCCTTGGACAATTTAACAAGCAAACCCGCATTAAAGAGCTAGGATCTAAGACAACATGTGAATCATCTTCCATCCCTAGAATCAATGAACCACAAGGACTCCTATTTCAGTTCTGGGTTTCATCTTACGTCCCCAAAACCCATGAAACCCCAAAATCAAGTCATGAACGTCCCCATTACATGCAAGCTTTAAGATCGGAAACAAGAATACTAGCAATTGATAGAAAAGGCATATATATATTCAAATCATTCAACAATTACACAAGATTCAATGGCTACAACTAACCCCAACAAGATGGGTTTGGCTCTCCATTTCCATGGAGAGCCTTTAAGCTTACAAAATGGCCATGGAAGAAGATGAAGAACCCAAGAGGAAGAAGGGAGTGTTCCCACGAGCCCTAGCAGCCCTCCAAGCTCTCCTCTGAGTGAGATGCACCTCTAAAGAACCAAAGACCATTTCCCCTTTGCGTTTTAGGGTTAAATAGACACATCAGCAAAAGTCGCGCCCGGCGCCCTCTCAATCGCGCCCGGGCGCAAGCCTCTCTACATAATTCGCGCCCGGGTGCCCTTTCAGTCGTGCCCGGGCGTGAAATCCTCTGGAAAATTCAAAACTCGCGCCCAGGCGCCTCTCTGTCGCGCCCGGGCGTAGACCATTTGGATATGGACGAACGTCCTTCTAGCTGGCCGAGCGTCTAATGATTTCTGGACGAACGTCCTCTCTGTCGTCCATAGGGCGAGCGTCCTCTTCTGCCGGACGAGCGTCCACTACGCTTACTCTCTGGACGAGCGTCCTCTATTGCCTGGCTGGACGAGCGTCCTCTTCTGCCTGGCTGGACGAGCGTCCTCTTCTGCCTGGCTGGACGAGCGTCCTCTCGTCCGTCTTCGCTGGACGAGCGTCCAATGCGAATCTCACAAGACGAGCGTCCTCTTAGCTCGCTGGCGAATGTCCTCTCGTTTCTTTGCTGGACGAGCGTCCACTACGCATCTCTCAGGACGAGCGTCCGCTGGTGCTTCCACTCTGGACGAGCGTCCATTTATCCTGGGCGAGCGTCCTCTATCCTGGGCGAGCGTCCTCTGGTGCATCCACTGCGCGACGAGCGTTCGTTCTCTCTAGCGCCGAGCGTTTCTGCATGTGACGAGCGTTTCTGCGTGCCTTGTGGTTGGTTCAGCTCTATAATTTGTTGGAGACTCTTCCAAGCTCATTTTTAGCTACAAAATAAGGGATTATTGATGAAAGTACATCAAAGTAGCCAAAAACACAATTATTCAGAAAACAAGACAAAAGAAGAGGATTAAACAAGTTATAAGTTAGAAAGGAGTTGATTTTGCTACTAAAATGATGCTTAAATAATGGTAAAATTTAGCATTATCAAATACCCCCAAACTTACAACTTTGCTTGTCCTCAAGCAAAAGTACTTCACCTAGCAAATAATTCAATCACAATGGTCTAGCAACTCAAGCATAGTTTCAATCAAATAAACAAAATCAATCATGCTTGCTCAACTTGGAAATTACATTCAAGAGACAATATAATCTTAGCAAGCTAAACTTCAATTATGGTGCTAACAGTTCAAAATCACATGATAGATGCAATTGATAGATCAACAAAAATGGCAAGTTGTTTTTATTGAGTGCATGGAACTAATCCTCACCAAGGAAAGTGTTTCACTCAAGCACAATGGTGTATAAGGATGTGTGTCTAACTCTCAAATATCACAATGTTGCACAAATCAACTTTGTCTTTCGTTTCAACAATATCAAACACATTAACAAGCAAGTTACATCACAAAGACTTTTTGAAGCTTGTATTGTGGCTGGGCTAAGAAGAAAATTTGGTTTTTCTGGACAACAAAGTACCTTGAGATCAGAGACCAAACAATTTAATTCATGATATAGCATAGTATCTCTTTTTCTCCAAAATTGAATAAACCACTCTCAACTTATTTCCCAACTCTTTTTCATTGAATTCATGTTTTTGTCTTTCTTCTTCTTTCTTCTTTTTCTTTCTTTTTAACTCAACTTATTGTTTTCTCAATGCTCCCCTTTTGACAAGAACTCCCCCAAACTTAAACCATTCTCCTCATTTTAACCTATATGTTCATCTCTACTCAAGGTGAGGTTAATGATTTTTCAATAGGCTTAAGGTTTCAGGAATGAGAAATTTTTCTTTAAGGTTCAAAGGTTATACATTGGCTTTTAGGCTCAAAATGTAGAAGAGGTGGAAGAACAAGATGGCCTTGATCATTTGTAACATGCAAGTAACTAGTTCAAATAGAGAAACTTAGGCAAAATCAATTGTGATTCCAAAGTAATAGCATTCAACAATAAACTCTAAGGCACAACATCTCACAGGTTTACTCAAGGTTCCAAAATTTGATAAACATCATGCCAAGAATATTGATCACAATTAAAAACAAGCATCTATCTAAACAGATACAAGCAACCACAATCTCTGTTCAACAAGATCAACCACATAATCTCAATCAGATTTTCAAAACAATTCTCAGGGATAAAGAGCAAGCACAACAGATTTGTATTCAATTCAAGCATAGCAAATGATTCACTCAAATCACCAGACCAATTGCGCAAGAACTATCCACTAGGCAAGTTAAAAAGAAATCCAAATTCAAAAACTGAAAGTAAATAACACTTGAAATTAAAACTGAAAAACCGATTTAGAATGGACTCTTTGCAGCTCCAGCAGTGTAGAACACTAGCTTCACTTTTCATATGTAACATCTTCCTCCTTCAGTAGCTTATACTCCGCAACTGCTCCACCTCCCCCATCAGTAGGGGCCTGGCCCCTAGGCCATGCTACACGAGCAGCAAAATCTTCAATTAATATGGTTGCTCAACTCCCGCATGCCTCAAAGGTTCACAAATGGTGGTTTTAAACTCTTTAATTCCTAAGGAAGATCGTATCCTGTGACAAGAAAGCTCAAAGTAAAATTAGTATCTCATAGTCAATTGAAGAGAAAGGTCCAAAAATAAACTAAAAGAAATGTGCAAAAGAAAGCAAAGAAACAAGACAATGAAAGCCAAAACAAACAAAGACAAAAGTACATGAACATAGAGGGAAGTCTTAGAATTAAACTTCCCAAAGGTACAACAATACAAAAAGATAAAAAAACACATCAAAAGGAGTGTGTGAAAGAGTGCAAAAGAATGGGAAAACTCATCATAAATCAAGAAAAACAAAAGTGCAGAACCAGAATTTTTGGCGCTGGGCGCCCCTAGTGCAGGGGGCGCTGGTCAGTTCGCGCCCGGGCGCCCCTGGTGCAGGAGGCGCTGGGCGCCACTCGGTCAATTGGGTGCAGGATGGCCCTGGTGCAGCTCGCGCCCGGGCACCCCTCAGCAGGGGGGGCTTGGGCGCCATATCAGTTTTCTGCATAATGCAGATTTCTGCGAAATTGGCCACTCACCCTGTGATTTTTGGTTCTAGACCTTCATTCAATGCACTCACACACCAAACAAGCTAAAACTAACCTAATACACTTATACAAACCATAAAGACAACATCAAAACAACTCAAAAATCACAACAATGCAAAACTACACAAACATGCAAAACATAAGTTACTAAAGCAAATAACACAAAAATCACACAAACACTAGTAAAAAGGGTAATGAAAATGGGTTGCCTCCCAAAAGCGCTTGTTTAACGTCATTAGCTTGACGGATTACTCAATGAAATACAAATGTTGATGTTGGTGTGCTCCTTCCACCAACTCTTCTTGAACCACTTTCTAGCCACCAAATCAACTCTCTTAGCATAATTCTCTTCATCTTAGCCCTTCCACTACCTTGACATCTTTAAATACTCAATCCTCTTGATCAACTTTGGCTTGCTAGGCTTGAGTTCCTTATCTCTCATCAAAGGGTGGTGGTGACTAGTCTTACTCTTTTCCTTCTCCCTTTCTTCTTCATCTTTCACTTAGCACTTGGAGCATCTTCAAGGGAGGAAGAATTTGGGGCAGCTTGTGATGCTCAACATAGTTGTCTCCTTGTGTCCTATAATTACTTCAATCCCAGGGTCTTCATGATGCTTTTGAGGCTGCAGTCCTCCTTGTATGAACATCCCCTGCATACACTTAGACACAACTAGGCTAAAGCCACAAATTAGCCCAAATAAAAGTGAAAATCTATTTACAACAAAAGAGTTAGTTCTATATACAAAATCAAGTCTACATAAGTTAGAAACCTCACAAAAGTCTAGTATTGACACGAGTCCCCGGCAGCGGCGCCAAAAACTTTTTAGGCGAATTCGGCAAGCGTATCGAATCATTCAAGTAATAAACCGTGGTAAGACCAGGTATCGTTTTCCCAAGAGACTCGTAATACTAGAGAATTGTGCGATTAACAACTCATATAGACTCAAGAACATAACATCAATTTACAGAACAAGTGCAGAAACATAAATTCATACATAATTACAAAGTTGGACTTTGGTATTGAAGACACTTGGAAATGGAAAAGACTAGAAATGGTATGAAATGACATTGTTAAGGTCAGTTTTCACCAAAGCACTCTTGTGTAAAACCAATTTTATCTCCTCTCTATCAATTTACTAAAGTCAATCCACTAAAACACTCTAGCCCTAATCCCTTAGGTGAAAAAGCCTAGGTTTTCCTTATCAAACTCCAATCCCTTGGACAATCTAACAAGCAAACCCGCATTAAAGAGCTAGGATCTAAGACAACATGTGAATCATCTTCCATCCCTAGAATCAATGAACCACAAGGACTTCTATTTCAGTTCTGGGTTTCATCTTACGTCCCCATAACCCATGAAACCCCAAAATCAAGTCATGAACGTCCCTATTACATGCAAGCTTTAAGATCGGAAACAAGAATACTAGCAATTGATAGAAAAGGCATATATATATATTCAAATCATTCAACAATTACACAAGATTCAATGGCTACAACTAACCCCAACAAGATGGGTTTGGCTCTCCATTTCCATGGAGAGCCTTTAAGCTTACAAAATGGCCATGGAAGAAGATGAAGAACCCAAGAGGAAGAAGGGAGTGTTCCCACGAGCCCTAGCAGCCCTCCAAGCTCTCCTCTGAGTGAGATGCACCTCCAAAGAACCAAAGACTGTTTCCCCTTTGCGTTTTAGGGTTAAATAGACACATCAGCAAAAGTCGCGCTCGGCGCCCTCTCAGTCGCGCCCGGGCGCAAACCTCTCTGCATAATTCGCGCCCGGGCTTGAAATCCTCTGGAAAATTCAAAACTCGCGCCCGAACGCCTGTCTGTCGCGCCCGGGCGCAGACCATCTGGATATGGACGAACGTCCTTCTAGCTGGCCGAGCATCTAATGATTTTTGGACGAACGTCCTCTCTGTCGTCCACAGGGCGAGCGTCCTCTTTTGCCGGACGAGCGTCCACTGCACTTACTCTCTGGACGAGCGTCCTCTACTGCCTGGTTGGACGAGCGTCCTCTTCTGCCTGGCTGGACGAGCGTCCTCTTCTGCCTGGCTGGACGAGCGTCCTCTCGTCCTGGCTGGACGAGCGTCCTCTCGTCCTGGCTGGACGAGCGTCCTCTCGTCCGTCTTCGCTGGACGAGCGTCCACTGCGAATCTCTCAGGACGAGCGTCCTCTTAGCTCACTGGCGAGCGTCCTCTCGTTTCTTCGCTGGACGAGCGTCCACTACGCATCTCTCAGGACGAGCGTCCACTGGTGCTTCCACTCTGGACGAGCGTCCACTTATCCTGGGCGAGCGTCCTCTATCCTGGGCGAGCGTCCTCTGGTGCGTCCACTGCGCGACGAGCGTTCTTTCTCTCTGGCGCCGAGCGTTTCTGCATGTGACGAGTGTTTCTGTGTGCCTTGTGGTTGGTTCAGCTCTATAATTTGTTGGAGACTCTTCCAAGCTCATTTTTAGCTACAAAATAAGGGATTATTGATGAAAGTACATCAAAGTAGCCAAAAACACAATTATTCAGAAAACAAGACAAAAGAAGAGGATTAAACAAGTTATAAGTTAGAAAGGAGTTGATTTTGCTACTAAAATGATGCTTAAATAATGGTAAAATTTAGCATTATCAGTCTCCCCCCCATGTGTCAATATATATCACATTGACTGATGCATTGGAGGTTATTGGGGGAGACAAGATATTGAATATTTCCATCATTCAACTATGGTTCATGTAAGATAGTTAATTTTGTCTTCCATATTAGTTTTATTTAGATTCCTAGTTTCTAACAACTTCCATTTACGGATTTGTTGAACCTCAGACCATTCAACCTTCTGGTAACATAGTTGAAAGCAAACAACATTATTTGCAAACATGGATGGATGAGTCACAAAGAAACGTATACCTTGTGCCATACATTGATGGGTAGGTGTTGTTATATGTAAAAGTTCATTAAAGTTTACTTAATTAGTTACTTAACTATTTGTGATTCGTGATAGGTCGCACTGGCATCTGATGGTCATCGTTCCCAAACAATGTCAAATATGGTTTTGTTCGCTACAAAGGAAGATGAAAACTAACTTGAGGACCATGCTTCAAGGGTAAGTGTTTCTCCAAAAATGACTTTGAATTTGATGTTCACCTTAAATTTTTATGATAATTTTAGTTATATTAATTTTACTTTGTGTTTTCAATCTAAATAGAGTTATTGGTAAAGCCCGATGTCAACTTGTTAAAATTTTGTATCCAAAGGTTGTAAGTCATTTATACTTCTAATTCTTTTTCGATGTAATTGAATGATCTAAATTCTTGACTATTTAGTTTGTCATTTTAGTGTAACAAGCATGTAGATTCATGGGAATGTGGCTTCTATGTCATGTCTTGGATTAAGACCATCATTCGAGCTTCCATTACAGATCACTGGATGAAGGTAATGATGCATACCTTCAATATATTACAAATCAAATTCATCTTTAAACATATATGAAACCATAATGAATATTTCTTCATTTTGCAGTGCTTCAAGAGTACATCTCCTATATCAGAGCAAACAATTACGCAGATAAGGCAGGAATGGACAACTTTCTTCTGCAAAGATGGAGCTAGGAACGCTTAAATTTGTTGTTGAACATTATTTAGGTTTAGTTTTAAGTTTATATTTTGATAGTTTTAGTTTTGGATTGTTTTTTACATTAAATATAACTTTCTTTATATGAAACGAATATATATACATTATATAGTATATTGTTCTAGGACAATTTTCTTTTTTTCAGGTGTGGTTTTATTGCAAAAATAAATTAATTTAAAAAAAAAACACCCAGTCGGTTAATGCACTGCCCGACGTCTATAGACGTCGGTCAATGCACAAACCGACATCGAATGAGTTATAGTGAACAAAACGTTTCAGGGCATATATCTAGTCCGACGTCTATATAGACGTCGGATATGCACCTCCGACGTCTGTATAGATGTTGGATATATCCAGTCTGACATCTATATAGACGTCGAGTATACACTGCCCGACGTCTGATTAACGTCACCCACAAAGACGTTAGATACATATCCGACGTTAAAAGAAAAAATTAACAGACGTCGAAAACCCTTTCTGCACTAGTGAAGGTACCTTTTTCTACACATAAAGACAATATCAAAATGATTTGATAATATCAGCAAAGACATTAATCAATAGAGATTCAAGAAAAATAATACAAGAACGCATGCGAGTAGTAAAAACTCGCATTGAACCAAATGAAACGGAGAAGACGAGGAAATGGTTGAAAACTAACTTACCCCAAAGAAGAAACTAATTGATTGATCTTGATGAGCTTTTTGTAAGAAAAAATCCAATGGTCTTCAATCTTTAAAAGGAAGAATAGATTATGAGTAAGCTTAGAGAGAAAGGAGTCTTAGATAAGAGTTTCTAGAGAGATAGAGTGCTTTTAAGTAATGAGACTCTTTTATGAGTTTTCTATTTATGTAAAAGTGTTTTATTAATAAAATAAAAGAGTATCATTATTTTAAAACACTATCACTCATAAAAGTATACTTTTCTAAGTTCTCACAATATTCATATTCATAGTAATGCATACAAGTATTTAATTAGAAATTTATTGATGGAGTGGGTATTATATATTGATATTCGTCTAACCAACCAATACTTCTTACCCACTAATAATTATTAATGAATTTTATTTGAGTATTTTTTTTTAAAAAATCAAATTATCAAAATACAATTATTAGTAAAAAAAATTAATCATGCAATAATTATTTAAAATTTGATTTCATATATTTTTATTTTTTTATTTAGACTAATAAAATTTAAGTTATTTTGTAAAATATTAATTTTATTAAAATTTATATCTTGACTCAATTCATTTAAATTTACTTTTTAAAAAAGGTCAAATTTATTTGTATTAATATTTTATTGAGTAATTTGATTTGAATTGTACTTAAAATTCATTAATTTTCACTTAAATTTATATTTTAAATATTTACTTTTAAATAATTTTATTTAAAATTTCAAAAAGAAATATAAAAATATTCATAGTATATATGCATTATGGATTACACCAAAATTGTGCAATCATGAACATACTCTTAGATTTGTAAACTTGTAGTTTCAATCATTCCAATACAATTTAAGAGACTATTTTATTTCATAAAGACATTAGGATATATGATTCTCACAACTATATTATTAGAATGGTTAAAGATCTTACTTCGATCCATTGCAAATGAATTGTTGATAAATATTTTTCCTTCTCTTACTTCCTTTAATGACTTTCTTAATGATAATATTGTTGTAGAAAAATCTTTTTATATGGGTTTTTGAATTGGTACAGAAATAGAAGATATAGAAAGTATTCGAGTTTTAGTGCTAATTCAAAACCGGTATAAAAAGTAAATTTTTTATATCGATTCTAAAATTGGTATAGAAAATTTGCTATGGACAGGAATAAGTTTGTATCTGATTTAGACTTTTTATATTGGTTCACTAACCAACTAATTTAAAAAGTTTGACATTTTATACCAATTAACGCTCCAACAGATATAATAAGCCCTTACTTTTTATACCGGTTAAGGCCTTAACGATATAAAAAATGTCACTTTATAGGCTAGTTAGAGCCTTCACCAGTATAGAATGTTACTTTCTATAGAGGTTCAAGCAATAACAAGTATAAAAAAGTCTTCTTTTTTTAATAACAGGTTTGTATGTGCTTCCGATCACATACAAACATGAACAAAATTTAGAAATTTAAACCATAATAGTCCTAAAACAATTCAGATAACATATAAAAGGAACAAAATAATGATTATATTTCCTATTATTTTCACATCAAGTAATACTTCCTAACCTCGTGAAACAATGAAAACATCTAATATCTATACAAAAACTAAAAAAAATCTAACATTATCTTCTGTAAACACTTAAAAGGAAAAAATTATAATTCTTCCAAACTTTCTTTAGAACCTTTTGCTCCATTAGAGACACTAGAGCTATCAATTTGATCCATGACCCCAAGGCTAGCCCTAACCCACTCTTGAAAAAGCCCCCTCTTAAGAAGGTCCTCAAATGGGGGCCAAAAAAAAGCTCCAACCCCCAAAGGCCCCCTCTCAAGGGAGTGAGGGTCAGGGTTAAGGTGGGTTTAGCCCACTAAAATTTTTTTGGAAACTAAACTTCAACATTCACATAGTAACTATTAAAAGTACTAAATTTTATATTCATGTAATTGATTTCTTATTTCAAATTATTAAATAAAACTAATTAATAATAGTATAATAGAATATTTAATATTCAAAATAATCACTTTTTTTAAATAATTAAAAAGAATTGCAAACCACACACTTAATTTTATACAACTAAATAGTATTACAAATTTATTTTACTAAAATATTATAAAAATGCTTTATTTTGTTGTCAATTTTAATACAATTATGTCTTATATTGCAGACACCAATTATTAGAAAATTATATATAATTAGTAATATCAAAATAACCCCAAAGAGAGATAATAACATATTAAATTGATTTAATATTTGCACTGTTTTTACAATTCTTAAAAAGAATCACAGTTTTGTTTTCTCAATTTCTAAAATATCACTCAATCTGTTTTTAATTATTTAAAATTAAAAATAATTAAAAAATTTATTATCTAAAATTTTTGGATCAAAAATAGTATCAATATTTTATGTGTAAATTAAACTTATGTTTTATTTTGTTTTTTTCTCTCTGATAATCTTTTCTCAAAATCACCATAAGATATATTATAAAAAGAAAGTTAATTTCTTAAAAATTTATTAAAAAAATGAAAATTTTAAATAGACCTAAAATACTAAAGAATGACAAATGTTACCGTGTTTCAATTCTTTAACTAACACATTAAATAATTTATTTTTAACTTTCAATTAGAACACATAACATAAATTTATGTTTATGTTTATATTTATATTTATGTTTATGACATTTAAAATGTAAACATTTTGATTGAATTCTATGGGCGAATACAACTCTAGCCTGGACAAGGTTTATGAGTTTTCTCTTTTTACTTATAATTTATGTTATGAACATGATTTGTTGAGTATAAAATGAAAAAGAAAATAATTTATATTTAATTTCTTTTTCAATAGCTTTCTAAGAAAATAAAGAAGCCTCATTATTTTTTTAAATTAAGAGCTTCAATTAGAGAAAATCTTCTCTTAAATTTCAATTAGGATAATTTTAGATAAAAAGTTAATTTCTGACTTAACCTAAAAAGAAAAGCAAATTAAATATTTAAATTTCAAATTTATAAAATGATCATTTAATTATATACTTAGAGAATCTAATTCAATAAATATTGTCATTTTGCTTTTGCTTCTTGATTCTAAAACTCTCCTATAAAAATTTCAATTTATTTTCTATAGTAACTATTTTTGTAACAAATTAGGAGTTAATTATATTTTTCCTTGTATTCAAAATGAATATTTTTTTTTTAAAAAAAAACCCATGAGTTGGCCCTAGCCTGTAACATCCCAAAAAAAAATTACCCTTTAAAATTCAAAATTTAAAAATATTGCAATAATACATTTGCGGTAACACCCCAAACCTCATACTTAAATCTATACATAAGTTTTAAGCTCAGACTTAACAGTAAAGATAACATTGAATACTCCTAATACGTTCTTCCATCTGTTCCTGCATTTGCACCGGATCACGCGACATTTCTTCATATGCTCCCGTATAACAAATATGTTATATGATCATCGCAAAAATATGATTTTTCCGATACATGCACAAATAAATAAGGGTGAGCTAACATGCAACACATCATTTATAAAATATGCATAATTGCTTTGATATAAACATCATATAATATTTATGTCAGACATCCTCATATACCATCATACCACAATTGCTACTAGACACTCATCCGGATGATACGTTGATGAGCAACTCAACGGAAGGTTCTCCACTTTTGATGCCAGTCTTAGTCCCCTCAATATGTCCAAAATCGGCCCACAGATCAAGACATCCGACTACAGTACCCTCAACATCAATATATATACACAGATACCGTAACATTACTGAATCTCTTCACGAGACTCATACCATACTCATATCATGATCACATGCATAATTTCATGTCAACATCATAAAATTCATTCATCACAGTCATTTTATCATATTTCATGCATTCATATATTTTTCACATAAACCACCTCAAAATATATATATTCAAAACACATTGCACACTTAAACAAGAGAGAAAATAACTTTGGAACCGAACCCTCTTTGCCGGCACCATTTGGCTGAACGCTATCTGGACGGACGATACTGGACGAACGCTACTGGACAAAGCTATTCCCCAAACATCATAAGACCGAACACTATTTGGACGGACGCTATCTGCCGAACGCTATCTGCCGAACGCTACCCGCCGAACGCTATCTAATGAACACTATTTGGCTGAATCCTATTTGAACGAACGCTAGGTGATCATGTACTATTGAGCCGAATGCTAAAACTCAGAAACCATATTGACCGAACACTCTCATAATGAACACTGAGATAAAACACTAGACCGAACGCTAAAAACCGAACGCCAGATCGAACACTATTAGGCCGAACGCTATCTGCTTAAACGTTACAGAATCGAACGCTAACACAACGAACTTCCTATTTATCGAATACTGTTTACACGAGCGTTAAGATTGATCACTTAGGCTCGACACTAAACACCAAACGCTATTAGATCGGATACCATTAGGTCGAACACCAAGAGATCGAACGCTAAGTAAGATCAAGCACTTAGACTTCACGCTAAGACAACGCACTCTACTAGAACAATTACTATTATTTCGAACACTATTCGAACGATCGCTCAAAGATCAAATCTCGCCGAACACTCCCTCTGACGAACACTATCTAAGGGCAACATCATCGAGACCGGACGTTCCCTACATACGACCACTAACTGTTAACGATCCTTATCTGAGACAAGCGTCATCCAAACCGAGCACTACCTATGAATGATCACTGCCTGAATCATGCATCATCACGACTGATCACTACTTATTAATCGATCGCTACCTCAACGAATATCAAGGCCGGTCACTCCCCATAAATGATTGCTACCTCAGAGCAACATCACCAATAAAGATCATTCTCTATAAATGATCGCTACGAGACAGAACACTATAAGGACGAACGTTTTGAGTCTGAGTTAAACGCCTAGAGCACTTTGCCGAACACCTAAAGTACTGACCGAACGTAATCAAACTAAACCTCAGGGTACCAAATTAAGACCAGACACTAGCTACCTGAGAACAACTATCATCAAGATCAAAAGCTACCTAATAACGCTCGCTACCTGAAAATAAATAACACCAAGACCGAACGTCACTAATAAGAACGCTCGCTACTACCTATAGACCCAACAAGTTTTACATCCCGTCTCTCTCTCGAAGAACTATTCCAATCCAGCTTTATCTGCATTACCATCTCTCCCGTACCAGTACGATCATCACATGTGGAAACCACAACCACAACATGCAAAGGTGAATAACCAGAAGTATCACATCATGAACCCATTACATATAAACTATAACAATTTCCATGATTTAATATAAGTCGACACACATGACATTTCAGACTAGTCTTTCATAAACTAATGTCGTTTCCTTGTAATTCGTCGTCACAACCTGTTCTAAATAACAGGCGATTCGAGTCGTCTTCCATCGCGACTTCAGACCTATCTCCCCGACTCCTCAAGGACTAACGAGTAAAAACATCGATACTACGCGTAACGATGCAATATACTCAACACGAGCCGAAGTCATTGGGCGAGATATTCACTTCCTCGCGTAGAAGAAGGTGACACTCGAATCTCAGTCTCACGCGAGACTAACAAAAATGCTCACAAGACATACGAAGTTACAAGTAAATAACATAGTGTATGTACCACATCAAACAAAATAAACGTGCTCAATCACGAATTCATACATATTCTCAATAACATGTATAAATAAACCAATATTAGATCAAGAAAATAACCAACAATTCTCAATAATTGTTTTAAAATACTACCAAAGGAATTACGGATTCATACATATTCACCGAACCCTATTTTCAAATCGGATACTGTCTGGACGAACGTTCTGGGATCAATCATCATCAAAGACCGAACGCTGCCTATGGACACCAAACGTTATTAAACCGAGTCCCAAAGCACGAACGCTCAAAGATCAAGCCTAGTCGTAACACTACCTCTGACGAGTACTTCCTGAGGATTAACATCATCGAGATCGGTCGTTCCCTACGAACGATCACTATAGGACAGAACGCTATAGGGGCGAACGCTAGGGTCGAAACTCATTTAACCGAATATTAAAAGATCGAACGTTAGAGTCTTGGCCGAACGTCTAGATCATTTTGCCGCTCCCTTATAGTGCTGGCCGAACATCTGGAGTATTGGCCGAATGATTACAACTTAACCGAACAGTATGATATCAAAACCTGACCGAACGGTATAAAGCCCATTCTGACCGTGCGGTGTTAAATCAAATCCTGGGGTACTAATTTTATTCGAACGCTACAATTTCTAATACACCAGAAACATTCAAGACTTAAACTTAATAATAGCCAATTAAGACTACACGCTCCAATCCTTAATACAACAAAATCGAACGTTCAAGATTCAAACCTAAGAATCCATATTAAGGACGAACGACTGCAATCACTAATACCCAATACCAAACGCTCAAGATTACTTCTTGTAGATACCAAGTTAGGGACGAACGCTCAAGGTTGAAACCTAGAATACCAAATTGATACGAACGCTCACAATCTGAACAATGAGAATACTAAACTAAGTACGAACGCCTAACATCTCTAATTCACTGGATAATATTTTGACGAACGTCTAATATTTTATTAACTCAAGGACGAGCGCTAACGCTCGTTACATGAGAAAACAAAACCGAACGCTCATATTATTTTGGCCGACCACTAATTGGTCGAGCAAATTGGACGAACGTCCAATTTTGACTCACCAAAATTGGACGTACGCGCGTTCTGCAGAATCACACCAGATTCCAGAAAAAACCCAGAAACCCCATTTTCATCCCCTTCGGTCCAGATTTACAGCAAACACATATTATCTCAACAATCAAGGAAATAAATCCAACTCCCCTTACCTCTTGAAGACTTCCTTTGTAAAATTTGTGATCTATCTCCTTCCAGACGTGCAATTCAAGATCTCCTAGCAACTTCAGCAGCTCTCCACTTCCTCTCCTAGATCTTGCTGCAAGGCCTCCACTCTCACCAGATGCCCAACCCAAATCCTCCTCTCCACCCTTCTAAAGTTGGTATTGCTTCCCCTGAGTATTCTTTGGATGGTTGAAAACGGAAGAAAGGGTTCCCTCCCTCTGGGCTGCTCTCCCTCATGCCAAAAATGAGACCCTCTCCTTTGCTAAGCTTCCAGTAATAATGCACTTCCAATAATTGCATTCTAATAATGCAAGAGGTGGGTGACTACCGTGTCCCCACCACTTCTCTAAAAATATAGGTTCTTACATAGCCCATAGGGCTTTTGAAGATATTTTGGCCCGTGGGATTTTTTTACGAGGAGCATTTTGGTCCTGTGGATTTTTCTGGCCCTAACCCACGTGGGTTAGGGCCAAACCATGTAAGGGGGGCCAAATTGGCGGGTCTAAGAGACACATCATCGAAAATCTACACAATGAGCAATTTAAGTCAACTTATAGTGATAAATAATTAAGATGTTAGTTATAAAATGTTCACATTACCAAATTTCATGAGTCAACAACATTTGCAGATATGATTTTTTGCATGTGTCTCATCACATAATATATGCACTCAAATCTCCCTGGTTGACGTGAGCACTACAAGTTAAATTCATAAAATATCATAAACTTTATAATTGTATTTTAATAATATGAAAGATTAACTACATAAAATTGACGGAATGAACTACATCTTCTTTTTAGAGGCAATATGTGTTCCCAACAACTTCGAATAAGCCTCACCCACAATGTAAAAGTTAAATGTACATTGAAATTTGTGGCTAGTGTGGAACTTAGTAAAATTAAATTATGTGTACATAATAAATAAATTATTAAAAAGTTTATGTTATTAGCGTTCTTTTAATTGTAGAAGTGTTAGGTTTCTTGTGTATGAACATAAGAGAACCACAAGAGACTATTGAGGAAACCTTTTTTTGAAGTTGAACATAACGTCTAAAATGAAATAATGCTTAATCGTGTAGGAAAATATGTTAGAAGCGTTAAACGCTACACTTTAAGTGTTTAAACGATACAAGAGCATCTAATAACTAAGGGTGTTTAATATATGTTTGATAAGTGTTAAACACTATAGAGTTCATAATAGAACGTCTAATCGCGAAAACTTCTAATCAAAGAGTTAGATCATCTAAGATACACATAAAATCGCTAAATGCTATATATCCTAAACACTTTAAAAGTTACTCAAAACAGACAAACGCTAAATGATAGTGTTCGTGTCATTCCTAAAGGCTTACGTCGTTTAAAGCTTAAATGTGTGGTATGTTTTTGTTTGTTGTGTTATGCTCTCTTTTTTCTGTACAAATTATCAACTTTATTCAAAAGCCTGTTCTGAATTAGAATAACTCTAAGAGAAAGAAGGATATTCAAGGAATGTCTCTTACATGCTTTCTGCTTGATCTTTTCGTACGCTTAACATAGTTTCTCTAACAAGACACAACATAGCTTTTGAATCTACTTTAGGCTACATCCCTAAAAGAAAGTCAAAAGCTCTGAGTAACAAATCTTTTTCAAAAATGTCTATATAAGGGAGTTGCATGAATAGAAGAACAAGAACTTTTGCTATAAAGAATATTGATATACGCCCACTACTTCTTTCTAAATGCACACATTTCTAAAGATGAGAAACTAAATTATTCTAAACTAAATTAGTCCAAAGTTTTGAAGAGGGACTAATTCCAGTTTTCACTAAAATTTAAGGGACCAAAAACATATTTATATATACACACACTCACAACACAAACCAAACTACATTGTTAACAAGGACTTATCCATTATACTCATTCTTTCAACATGGCCAATGAATGTCTTGGGCAATAAACATTTAGTTAACAAATCCATTATCATTAAGTTTGTAGATATGTTGAATTGAGACCCTTTGCGTTTGTACTTCCTCTTTAACTAATAAATACTCCAAACCCATATGTTTCACTCCTTTTCAAGTATTTATCATTCTTTGAGAAGAAAAAAATTGTAGAATTATCATAATAAATCCTCATTAGTTTGGCTATACTACAAATAATATCAAACCTCAAAGTAAAGTTTTTAACCATAATGCTTGAATTGCAGCCTCAAAACATGCTACAAATTCATCATCCATGGTAGAAATGGCAATCACGAATTATTTTTCACTTTTCCATGATACCACTCCTCTAGCCAAAAGAAATATGTATCCAAATGTAGATTTTCTTCAGTCCACATATACAACAAAGTCTGAATCTAAATAGTCCATCACTCACTTCAAGGTGATGTGGCCTTCTATTTGTGAGCATGTAATCCTTTGTGCCTTTGTGCCTTGTAATTACCTAAGAAATTTATTTGTAGCTTTCAGGTGTTATGTTCTAATATTGATTTAATATTTACAACAAAGGTAATGTTTGGCTGACGACTAACAGTGGCAAACAACAAATTGTAGGGACTAGATTGCCATTAGTAATTGATGGGGCTTGCAATAGCGACAACAACAAACTGTAGGGACTAGATTGCCATCAATAACGAATGATGGCCTACACTGGCTAACAACAATAAATTGCATGAACTAGATTGGACCACAAAGAAACAGACTCCCCCTCACGACGCACAGTGAAAATGACAGTGCGCTGATGAGAGACAATGAAGGTGAAAGATCTAGATCTTCAAAAGAATGATCTCATTTATTCATCAAAACACATAGAAACAAACTCCACCTCACGATGGTTATGGACAACAATAGTAGATAGTGGACAACAATGAAGAAGACACTGTGGAAAACTCAAAATTCTTAGGGTGGTCATTGACTGCACGGTGATCCCCTAGCCGAGACGATCAAAATCATATGGTTGTTGGTCAAAACTAAAACTCTGACAATGAAAACGATAGACGATGGTGTTGGCGATAGCAACGATAGACGATGCCACTCTCGACAACGACGAGTGTAGTGGCAGAGGCGACAAAAACTATTTTCTCAAAAGAACCTTACATAATAAGGAATAATAACAAACTAACTAAAGATAAAAGATAAATATAAGATAAACATAAGATATCTATCTAAGATATAATATATCTAATAAATTCTTTACAAAATATGTAACACATTAATGCACCATAATCAAGCCACCAAGTATTATTAGGCACTTCAATAAGATCTAATTCCAAATTTATAAATAATATAAAATATACATTTCTTTTCAAATCATTTCTCTCTTTTAGAACAATCTTTTTTAAGTGACCTTTTTTATTACAAAAGTAACACATTTTATCCTCATGGATTTTACCTTCATTGACATTTAATTGGGCTTTGCCTTTATCCTTTCTATCTGGCTTACTCTTATTACCACTTGCTCCATCATGAGTCATGATATGAACAGAGTTGTCCTTCATTTTCTTTAATCTCCTTTCCTCTTGAACTAACATGACCTTAACTTCCTAAAATTTCCACTTTTCTTTAAGGGTGTTATAACTTGTCCAATTCAGCAGGTAGATTCCTCGTAATCGACTTGTCAATAATGTCAGATTGTGAGAAATCTTTAACCATTCTCATTAATTCCTTAACATTATAAGTTTTGAGTATAAATAGATTATCATTTTCAAGTATATTTAGTCTCATCAAGTTTAATATCAATCTCTTAGATCACTCTGAAGCATCATTGAAAGACCTTTCAACTTTTGTATTTGTCTTAGTAATGAATGAGGGATTTTCATCCATTATTAATACAAGTTTTAAATCCATTACACCTAATGGAAAGAGGATTATATAAGTAATAGTTCTGATAATCCATAAATTTCTTATAACATTCACCTCCATAAAATTAATTATAGCCTTAAGATCTATGATTCTTATAAGTATATTATTAGAAGAGTTCAAGAACTTATATAGATCTATTGTAAAACATCTTTTGATGAACATTTTGTCTTCTCTTTTTTTTTAATGACTTTCTTGATATATATATATATATATATATATATATATATATATATATGTAATTTGTCCAATAGAATGTTTTCTATACAGACAAAAGTCACTTGTCTTTCACTATTCACGAACTTAACCTTTTATTCAAAAGAAGAACTTATATCGTAACTTTTAAGAAGTATTTTTAAAATATTTATTAAAATATTATAATACTTTTGATGAAGTGAAAAGAAAGAGAATTGTTTTTAATAACTTTAAAATAATTCTCATAATTGTAATACATTTATATCCTAATAATCATCAAATTAGAAACCTTTACATTTATTCTATAAATTATATCAGTCAAGTGAACACATGATTTCCAATTTGTACAATCTCAGATTTTTCATTCAAAAAATCACTTTTTATTGCATAATTTGAAGAAAAAAAATACTTCCAGGTTACATAAGTCAAATAGAATTTCAGATTGTGCCATTTGAAGTAAAAAAAGAAAAAAACTTATCCAAAAACAAAAACAAAAAAGTATTTTTAGATTATACATTCTAAAAGTTTTTTTTTCTTTCAAAGTTTATGATGTGGAAGTCATTTTTAAGGGTGAAGTGGGAATTTTGTATTTATAAGAGGCAAAAGAAAAATATAAGAATGCAATAATAAATGACCACTTGCTTTCAAGTTCCTTTTGCACTTTTATGTTTTCCTTTCGCACTTTTATAAATATGGCAATTCTCAATTCGCCCTTTTAGTTTAACTCTTGATTTGAGTATGTAATTTGAAATTCAAATTAAATTGGACAAATAAAAAGACATTTTTTTATATAAACAAAACTTTTGGAGTGTGGAATTAAAAGACACTTTTGCTTTTTAATGACACAATTCAGAAGTATTTCTTTTTGCATAAAAAAATTCAAAATACATAATAAAAAATATAAAATTCATTTTTTCATTAAAAACACTTTCAAATGGTGTAATCCCTTAATATCTTCCAAATTACACCATTTATAAGTCAATTTTTTCTTAAAAAAACTTTTAGATTGTGAAATTGTAAAATCGCGTTGAAATTTCACAATTCATAAATAATTGTTTAGGACAAAAAGGACTTCCATCATGATGGGATGTGATATGATAAACACTTATAGGTAGAGAAATACGAAAGATGAAAAATGTAAGATCAAAATAAAAAACGACCAAAAGGATAGTAGCAAGAGAGAAACATGATATCCAATTAAGCAAGTTGGTTTTGCTGTCCTACCAAAGCCATCACGTATTAGAGGCTTTGGCTTCGAAGAAAGAAACTATATTGGTAAATATTGTGAGTAACATTAACAACATGGAGAGGTTGTGGTGGGCAGGGATACACCCTAATAAAAGGGATCAATGGAAAAGATAAAGTTTGAGGAGATGGAGGACTAGGGTGTTGGTGGCTTAGAAATAGATGACGAAGATGAACATGGGCACCAGGTGAAAAAAAAAACTCCGTGTTCTAATTGTTCAGTCATGAATGTAATGGATTGTTCTATAAGGATTTAATTAAATATAATATTTAATAAAGATGAAATTGTTTAATGTTAAAAAAATTAACACTGGAGTAAGATAAAATAAAAATACAAAATCAAACTAAAATTAAGGTAATAACAATGATACATGATATTATAACTGTTATATCACATTGCATTATCATGTGACATTAACTGAGTTTCATAAGTGACAAATTTTTACTTTTTAAAAAATAAAAGTTAAAATATAAATAATTTTAAAAAAAACATAACATCATTTTAAGTGTTAGTGCATTACTAACAGAAAAAAAAAACTTTCAAATTTTTTAAAAGGTTTAATTGCTTTTTTTGTCCCTAATTTGGTTGTAGTGTGTCAAGTTGGTCCAACCTTTTAAAAAAGTTTCAATTTCGTCCAAATCTAGTAAAACTTATCTTAATCAAGTCTCTTTCGTTAAATAGAAACTAACAAAGTTAAGTGTTTGATAATGTGGTAGAGGACAATTAAAACGTGGTATTGCCGGGGAATATTGCTTCTGACGTGTAAATGAAATATAGGGTGAAAATAGGTTATAGAATTGGGGAAATTATAATCTTAATAGAATTAGGGGTTTTTTTTGAAGGAAAATACATTAGGGTTTTTTTTGAAGGAAATAAAATTAAGACATTTGAGATAGAGGGTTCCTGAGTTCACGAAGAGAGAAAAATCGCAATTGGGGTTTCGAAAGCAGAATCGTATTTGGGGATTTCGAAGCGCATTTTCCATTCTTCATGGGGTATTTTGAACAACGAAGTGGGTTCCATTCGAAGGTGCGTATTTTATTACTTTCGTTCTGTTTATGGTTGCTTCCGTTGTGTGTATGATTGCTTTCGTTGTGGTCCCCCATAAAGTATGATTTCTTTTGGTTGTTGTCCCTCATTATGTTTGTTGTGATGCGCCATTTTCGTTGTGGTCCCCCATTATGTCTGTTAAATTATTTGTTTATGGTGTGTTTAGGGTTCCCTAGAAAGTTATTTTACTTGTTTATGGTCCCATAGTACTTTTTTGTTATCATTTTGTTTGTGGTTTACATTTAAATTAATATTTGGTGTTGAAAGGGTTTAATAGAAACTATGGAGTATATGTTCTGTATAGTGTAGATAACATTTAGGGTAATCATACAGTAATATAGGAAATGGTTAGTGAAAACAATAATGTGAAATATCGGTGTAGTTTATAATCATAGCCCCAAAGTTAAAGATAGCCAATTAGTGGACTTCTATTATCTGGCTTGGCAGTCCTACCCTGATGTTGCTAAAGTGAGTCATTCAGTTTGGCTGAGTGTTGTACCCTGATGGGTTGACAGTCCTACCCTAATGTTTTTTATTTAATAGTTTTGTGCCCTATTATAATAGTGTTTTTTGGTAAATTAAATGTAGTGTTATTTAGGTAAAGTAAATGTAGTTTGACAAGAATTTTTATATTAGTTGAGATGGCTAACTCTGATATCGAAGTGGTCTTTCACCATGGGGGTAAATTTATCAATGATGGGTCATTCAAATATGTGTTTGGTCAAACCAATACTTTAAAAATTGACCAAGACAGATGGAGCTACTTTGAAATTATGTCCATTCTAAAAGAGTTGTGGTATTTAATGGGTGGTGATTTTGTGTTAGAAGGAAGGTTGGAACTACTATCTGATGACAAAGGTGCATGTCATCTAGTCAACATTGCCATATTGAATGGTCAATCTCACCTCTATGTTGTACACATGGTATCATAGCCTGAATATGTTCATATGTTGGAATATGAAGCTGAACTAGAAGTTGAGAGACATATTGTTGAAGTAGAAGTTGAGAGAGAGGGTGGTGAACCCTAAGTTGAGATAAAGGTTGGTGAACCCGAAATTGAGAGAGACCAAGAGGAAGAGGTTGATGGTGCTATTTTGGGGGAGGGTGACAATGATATTGGTGTGGAGGGAAAGGAGGAGGGAAAGGTTGATGGTGCTATTTTGGGGAAGGGTGACAATGCTATTGGTGTAGAGGGAGAGGGAGAGAATGATGAGGTTGTTTTGGAGAAGGATGCAGAGGATGAGGGACATGATGAGTATGATGTTAGAAGTTGGAATGTGACTGAAGAGGATGTGTTGAGTGAAGATCATCTTGTGGAGGTGTTAAGAAGTGGACTTTAAGCCTAGTTTAACCCCACAAAACTGGCTAGTAAGGTGAAGTTTTGCACCCACTTATATACTATAAATTGGCCTTATCTCTAATCAATGTAGGACTTCTAACATACCCTTCTCACGCCGAGGTATAAACATCATCTCGAGCGTGAGACTAGATATTAATGGATGGTCTGATAACGGTCCGATAGCGGGTGGAACAACATGCCTAACAAACAACAAATATCGCTAGGATAGGCTCTAACCATAGCTTTGATACCATGTTAATAAGTGGATTTTAAGCCTAACTCAACCCCACAAAATCAGCTTGTAAAGTGAGGTTGGTGTATCAAAGCTATGGTTAAAGCTCATCCTAGCGATATTTGTTGTTTGTTGGACATATTGTTCCACCCGCTATCGGACCACCCATTAATGTCTAGTCACACGCTTGAAATGTATATACCTCGACGTGAGGGGGTGTGTTTGGATGTCCCACATTGACTAGAGATAAGACCAATTTAGAGTATATAAGTAGGTGCAAACCGCACCTTACAAGCCGATTTTGTAGGGTTGAGTTAGACTTAAAATCCACTTATTAATAGGAGGTTAAGGTCCATGGAGATGAAGTGGAAGATGGTTTATGTGAAGGTAGTGAACAAGTTGAAGTAGGTGGATCAAGTGGATTTATACTCCATTCCAACATGTACATGACATGGGTTTATCTGACACGAATGGGAATATGAAAGTTTAGATAGTCTTGTATTAAGTGATTCATCAAATGATGATAAAGAACGTTATGAAAATTTTGGGATTTTCTCAATGCCCAAAAGTATGAAAGAATATAAATGAGAAGTGGGGACATACTTCACTGAAAAGAAAGATTTCATAGAAGCAATAAGAACCTAATGATGTAGAGAATGGTAGGAAATGGAAGGTATTTAAAAATGATAAAAGAAGAGTTTGTGTCAAAGGAAGGTATTCAAACACTTAACCCCGTTAGTTTTTATTTAATAAAAGAGATTTTATTGAGACATATTTTACCAAATTTAAACGAAATTGAAACTTTTTAAAAAAGTTTGACCAACTTGATACACTGCACTCAAACTAAAGACAAGAAAAACAATTAAATTTTTTTTAAAATAAAGACTAATTTTAGTACATAAAAAAAAATCGAAATTTCTTTTAAAAGATATAAACAAATGATTTAACCTTTAAAATTAAATCCAATAGTCTAGTAGAGTGGCGGTTACTTCACGCACAAGAACTTCACCGGCCCAGAGATAAAAAAAGCTCACCTTTGTTTTAAAGAGGGCCCAATTATTAGATCCACCAGTTTAAATTTGTATGCTCAGTCTCTCATATTTCACAAAATCACAATCAATCCCTAACCCTAGTTGCCCGTTTTCCTTTTCACACCCAGTTTTCTTTTTTCCTGTTTATCTATTCTTCTTTCTGCTGATTCTTGTTTTCTGTTTATTCTGTAACCTGTGTCTTTTCGGTTTCACGTTTTGCTTCTTTCATCGTCTTCATTTTTTGCATATATATATATATATATATATATATATATATTTATTTATTTATCTCTTTTGATAAATGCGTGATTTTTAAACAACAAACCTTTTATGTGAAGTGAAGTGATGTTCCGAGCAACTGGAATTTGCTGCACTTATATTAGTTTAATTAATTTAATAATAATACTTGTTGGAGGCTTCTCTTATATACGTTTTCATCTGTATAATTGTAACCTAAATCTAGAGTAAATTGTTTGTTTTGTGGCCCAATGATGTTCAAATAGATCGTTGATCGGCTACACGATTTTGTTCATAATCTCCTGCATCTTTCTCTCTCTTCCTCTCTATCTATCTATCTATCAATTTCTTATTCTGTTTGTGTGTGTGTGTGACTAATGCAACCTGTACTATACTACTACATGATCTGGAAGATGTATGTTGATTGTCAACGAAACCAGTGGCAAAAGCCGTACATGATTTCGTATTAAGCTATGAGATCTGAGGGCTCTGAAATTTTTTACTTTAAATTCTGTATTTCAATATTTGTTTTCTTTTATATTTGGATTAGTTTATTGTTGGCTTTGCTTATTGTTTTTTCTTTGTTTGATGAATGCTGATGCATGCACTGGGCTCTGAGAAGTTTTAACCTCAACTTTTGATGAAAATGCACGGCCTTGAAAGCTATTTCTGATACCCACAATATTAAAAGAGTGATTCATTGGTAATTCATTTGTTCCTGTTTCATGTAGTTTTATTGCCTTCAATCCCAAATGTGTTATTATTTCCACAGCCGCAGCGTTTTTAATTTTTTTGTTTCTTTTTGTCTTTTAATATTTTCTTTTAGTATTATTTTCTAATTTATATGGATCTAACTGGCTGTTTTCTAATCTCTGTATCTTTCATGAAAACCTCAACTACCATTTGTCGGTGTTAACATGTGTTTTCTGCTGAAATTGTAAGTCCTTTGTGTGATATGATGCTCTTGGATCCATCTATTTGCCTTATCATCGCGCATAGTCGTTGTTGAGAACTTCAAATTTATGAGAATCACGACTGAAAAAAGAAATCTGTCTGGAAAACAAGCATCTATTATTACACAGATATTTTTTCCTAAATAGCATACCGTATCTTATATTTACTCAGATAGCACGCGGTGCTAGTTTAGAATTCGATTTTTGAAAAACCGAATTCTTAATATGGTTTTGTATTAGCATAACACCAAAATCATGTGCAGAATTAGGTCCTCTGTAAACCAAATTCTGGACTAGCACAGTAAAAGTGTGCTATGTGAGTAAATGAAAGTTTCAGTGTGCTATATTGGTAAAAAGAAATTGACAGTGTGCTATTTGTGTGGAAAATTCGTAGAAGTTGACTATTGAGTAGCTTCATGGTTTGGTTCACAAGCTGATCTTCACCTCTCGCTTTTCTTCTGTTCCTTTCTGTGTATGTGTGTGTTAAGTGCTTTGTTTGTATTGGGAAGTTGCAAGAAGTTTGTGAATTGAACTACTGATAAAAGCTGTCAGTGATATTGTATTAAGCTATGGGTTTTGGGTTCTTTCTCTTGTGTTGATTCTAATCGGTTGCCTAAAGGGTCCTAATATGAAATCAATGTTTTCATAGTTAGGCAAAGAGCCCTCACTATTTCTTTATTGTGATCCTAGACTCGTGCTGTTGCCTTTATTTGTTAAGGTGGTTTGGCATTGCATCTGACCATGAAATCTTAGTTTGTATTTCTTTATTGTGAGGCATAACATTGTTTTCTGTTAGTATGACATTTCTGTTTTCATGTGATGTTTCTTTTAAAGCAGTGCTCGTTACATTTTGTAAACTTTTTTCCTGGATTTTATCATGCAATGACTATCCCCTTCGTCACTCCAATCTTCTTCAGGGCTTTTATTTCTTTTGTTTTAGTATTTTAAAACTTCAAATAGGTGATCCTCCTTTTACACAGTGAACTGTGAATAGGAAAGTCTACGGTATTTTTTGTAGTCTGTTAGTGCCCTGTGATGATTATATAGAATATTGAGTAGCACCTGGTTTCTTTATAACTGGACCTGTACCACTGGATCTCTCTCTCTCTCTCTCTCTCTCTCTCTCTCACTCCCCGGCTTCCACACACTCTCATCTGACTGGGCTTGTGTGTGTGTATGTATATATATATATGTATGTATTTTCATGGTGCAAGAAGGCTGTATATGAAACCAGTGTCAATTGCTACGGATGATTTAATTTATTTTAGTTTAAATCTGAGGGCACGACATTTTTCTGATTATAGGCTTATTCATTTTTCTGTTTTATTTTTCTCTCATTTCTCATTATATCTCTACTAGTAGCAACATCAGTGGTTTATCATCCCTTCCATTTTTTGATATGGGCTCAAAAACATTTTCACAACACTTTTACCCTATTCGTGGGTCTTCTTAACTATGTGATTGGTTCAAAATTGATGTTCTTAACCATATTGTTTTAACTGTATCTTTACTATAAAGAGCCAAAGATTATTTTAATGAGGCTGTGTTTAAAGGCTATAGGGACAAATAACTATCCCGTATTGTGCACCTATAGGTACATTTTAGTGACACTTTTTCCAGGGCTGCTTCCGAAAATGTACTTATAATAAAAGTAGATCGTGTGTATAAATAAAATTGATTACAAGTATAATTTGCCTCTTAGTATATTCAGAGAATTTTGTAATAACTTCAAAATTCGTGAAATGATATATCTTATGGATTATGGATATCATGTAGATTTTGTTCCCATACATTTCATAAAAGTTGAATTGTATGTGATTTCTTGCTTCATTTTTTATCCAATTCAAACTTTTGAAAGATGTTATATTGTTTTCCCTGCCTCAAGTACTAAATAAACTGTCTCCACGTGTTCGTCAATATTACTTTCAACCTCTTTTACTCTTGCTTCTCTTTCTATTATTTTCTCTATTGCTTGATACATTTTGAAGTGTTTCACAGCTCTAAAATAAGTACCTATATCATTATGCCCCCCTCTCAATAACTCGTTATGTTTATAGTCACCTAACATTATACATGGCCCTTTGCATCTAAAATGTCAATAGCAAATAAAGCTTCGGATAAAATAACAGCAGATTAGAATAAAATGAAAAATAATTTAGATTATATCAATTTGAGATACAAGATAAAATTGTATTTTGTTGCATAAATATATAATTAAAACTATTTTTTTATTATATGTACAATGAACAAAAGAATGTAATGCTCAACTAAAAAGTTAAAATACTATTGATACAAGAAATTGGGGAAATATTGTAATGTCTCCCAACAAGTAAAAAAAATAAAATTGAAAGAAAAGCAATCTATTCTGTGATTCCTAATGAGTCTAGAAGACCTGAACATCAATTAGTATTAGGAAAGTTTTAAGTGAACAAGAGAAAGACTATTGTTTCTTCCACTCCCAAAATTACTAACTGCACTCAATTAATAGGAAAAAATTGAACCACATTTACCACTGTACTACACAACTGTTATCACTGTCATTATTCCATCATTGCTGCTACTGCAGAAGAAGAAAAGAGAGGCAACGTTGAAACATATTTTATGTATTTTGGAAAGCGTATTTTTGTAGTGTTATTTCATGTGGGATGTTAGAAAAAACTCGTTCTTTAAAGACGTATATTCTGAAAAGTTTGTTTATAAATTTTATTCTGAATTTTTATTTTCAGAATACATACATGTATTTGGAACATTTTATTCTAAAAATCTTATTTTGAAAATTTCAAAAAATTTATTCTGAAAACTTTCCAAAACATGTAATTTGAAAGTTTGGGATGCGCATAAAGAAACTGTAGGGGTTCAGCAAGTAAAAGCAGATGAAACATAATGGATGAGAATAACAGGCCTACACATGACTTGCTTGATGGGCCAAAGATAAAAAGCCCACTAAAGAGAGGGAGAGAAACCGATCGACAGTTTCCATTATTTATGCTCACATCTCATGTAATTTATTCACACGTCTCAAACCCTAATACAGTTTTTGTTCCCACTCGCTCTATACATCATGTATCCCTAACTCATGTTTTGCCATTGAAACCGTATGTGTTGAAGAATGTTTCCTGATTATTGCCAATTTCTTTTTCGCCCTTTTTGTTTGCATTATTTATGCATTCTGTAGTGTGTTTTGCTTCTTTCTCCTTTTGGCAATCGCACGAAGATTTTAATGTTTAAGTTCGTTGTATGCTATGATGTTTGGAGTAACTTTATTTTGTTCTTGTTGCATTGTATTCTGTTTATGACCCTTTTATTTTGATTGTGTATTTTCTTTGTTTTCATACATCTTGGCCCAATGATGCATACATAGATTGTGAACAGCTACACGGTTTCGTTCATATCCGGATCTGCTTCTTTCCCTCTCTCTCTCTCTCTCTCTCTCTCTTTCTCTTTGTGTGTGTGTGTGTGGTTGTGTATATATATATATATGTATGCTTATGTGTGTGTGTGTGGGAGGATGCAAGAGGCTGTGAACGAATCGTGTGACAAAAGCTGTAGATGATTTGGAATTAAGCTATGAGATCTGAGGGCTTTTGCATTTTTTTAAAATTCTGTACGTTATTGTTTATTATTTTTTGGCGTTTTTTTTTTATATATTTGGCTTTGACTATATATTGTCTTGTGGAGTGAATGATGATACGCACTGGGCTCTGAGCAGATTTAACTGCCCTGCGGTTTAAACTGCATTTTTGATGGAATTGCTTAGCCTAGAAAGCTATGTCTGACTACCAACATCTTAAAAAGAGGGATCTATTGCCAAATTTTTCACATTCCTCTGACTGTTAGCTTTGGCTTGTATTGGTTTTTGGTTTTTGGTTTTCCTATAATTCTTTTATTTTAATGCATTATGGAATGTTTTGTTTTAACTACAATTACTTATTGATAAACTGATGTAATGAGTCTTAATGTGACCTTTTTCTTTTTCATATTCTTGTATTTGATGTTATATGGAAACAATTATTTGCTTAATTTTTGAACCTTTGGTATATACTCTTATATTCATAAGTTAATGAAATAGTTCTTTGATTTTCATTAGTCTATGTATTTTACTGATTTCTCACTTTCGTTTCTGGGAAAAGGTAATTTAATTGAATACAAGTCTTGATTTACAGCAAATTGCCTGATATCCTGCCCGAGGATACACAAAAACATTGTTGAATGACTTCACTGTTTTGGATCAAAACCTGATATGTATCACTATCTCTCTTTTCTTTTACTTTTTCGTTCCATTGTGTTGGTGTTTTTGAACCCATAGTAGTGCTGTGTTTGTGTTATCTGTTGGATCGTTGCAGGATGACTGTGATTTGATTTGTGGGTCTGTGATAAAAGCTTTTGATCGTATTTTTGGGTAGTTATGAAATCTGAGAACGTAATTTTTCTTCGTTTATTTTTATTCTAACATCTTGTTTGAATAGTTTTTTTTACGGGAAATCTCCTTGTGATATTTATAAATTAATATGCTTTTGTATCTAAGTTATCTTTGTAACAAAATTTTACCTATCTTGCCCTAATTTAATAGACAAAGTCATAGGATGTTGTCCAAGTGGAGTACCAACAGGAAGTGGGAAAAATTTTCTCCTTACATAACATTTTGCACCGTGTTCACTTACATTTCTCACTTTATTTCTGTAGTCCAAAACCAATCCTCTTTTCTAATTGGAATTTTATAATTAACTTGCATGGTACTCCCTGTTTAAGCAAGGAAAGTGGAAGGCATTAACTTGGTTATAGCCTGAGTGCATTTTGCTCTTAATTTTATCCTAAAGAATATATTAACTTTCTACTGTGCTATTTGTTGCTGCCCAATGATGGTTGGACTATATTAAGGGCTATCTGGTTTTGTTTATAACTATGCTTGCACCATTGTTTCTTTCTCTCTCTCTCTCGTCTCTCTTGCGGGAACATACAAGTCTGCTCGAACATTTTATTTATTTATTTATTTTCTGGTGGTGCGCGAAGGCTATAAATGAAACCATTGTGTTGAATATTCGATTCGGGGTTTGAATTCGTTGTTCTGAGGGCTCTGCAATTAATTTTGGATCCAAATAATTGGATCAGATTTTGTATAAAAATCGTATTTCTTTAGAAACTAGTTTGTTCTTTTTTAAATTCCAATCCAAATATTTTTCTAAATCTAGTGTTGTAGGGCTGACCTAATTTGTCATGATCTTTGGTTCGGGTCGATTATATTCTGCTTAGTTTTGTGTCTTCGGTCTGACCTAACTTAGTTTTGCTGGAGCTAATGTGGTTGATTAGATCGAATTTTGGTTTGTGTTATAGGTTGAATTTTGGTTGTAGTCTATTAGATTGAATTCGATGGTATTCTGTATTGTGCCTTAGCAAAATTTTAGTTGGGATTGGGTTGTGTTGCTAGAACTGATTTTCCTTTGTTAATTAGATTGAATGTGGGTGTGGTACTCTTATTTATCATCCCAGATTGTATACTAGTGAGAGCAAAGAGAATTGTTATGATTTGATTCCATTTTGGAAACATTCTTTCACATTCTTTAAATATTTTATTTTCTATTGTTAAATAAAGTCCCATCAAGTTGTTACCATTATCTATTTGTTGATGGTAAGTATTCGGGATCTGGCCAAGTAGTTCAAAATATTAAGAATTTAATGATTAAAACTTAAATAATAGATACAAATTATAGTATACTTGTTAATAATATAAGTTAACTTTTAATTTAACATGATCCGAAAAACATCCTTTTTAAAAACATCTATCACTAAAAATTGAACAGTAATTGTAATTATTTTTTGAGTGAAGAGTCCTTAACTGCATACTTAATTCAAATTATTAATTATTATAAAGATATAATAAGCTTGTATTAAATGACAAGATATAAGCTTTCACGATATTTAAAATGATAGAAGAATCGAACCTGATTAAGTTAAAGCTAATATATATATACTTCTAAACTTCTGCACTGTGGTGTATTCAAACCATGTAGTAGGAACAAGGAAATCCCGTGGCGAGGCAATTCCCTGAGCACCTTAAATGTCAACAAAACTCACTTTTAAACAAATAAATATCATAGTTTAAATTTCTTAATTAAGAGCAAATGTTGGAAGATACCTACTGGTCCTATATCAGGAAGTTGAAAATGAGTACCAAATATTTCAGCGATCATAGAAAAACGAAAACCTGAGATGGTATGGCAATATCACTTTTAACCTTCCACATTTTGTAATGTTTAAGAGTCCTACAATTTTAGAAGCCAATATGAAAAACTAAATAAAATATATGGAAAGGTATACTTCTGAAAAGCCCACCATACACGAGAAGCATTAGAGAACAAACATCATAAAAACTTTATTAACCACAATGCCTAAGCAGAAATTAATGCAAGGAATAATTAACAAAACTGCAGACAACAATTTCTCCTTATAACAGCACCTGTTTTGATCAAAGAAAGCTTATATTTTTTGAAATTGCTATACTACCTCAAGGTTTCATTTAAAACAAATGAAAGCTTATATTTTTAGTTCTTTAATTTTTAATAAAAATAAATATTAATTATTTTTTGAAATTTTAATTTAATTTAGTTTTTTAATTTTAAAAATGCATGAATGTTGTATTTTTTTTAATCAAATGTTGTTAAGTTTATTTAATGATGTTGACATATTTAATAAAATTTTGTTAAAGAAATTAAATTTAGATGATGGATTAAATTAGTCTAAAATTTTGAAAAAAAATAATTTTAATTTTTAGTTAAAGTTAATAGATAAAAACATATATATAACTCTTAAAACAAAACAGAAAGTTAAAATTAAAAGTAATTTTATTCTCTTACATTTAAAATAAGGATCCGTACTCATTTTATAATATGAAACTATTTTTTAGTGGGTACATCTTTATTTAATGCTTTTTTTAAGAGATTTGTATAACATTATTTTAAAATATATATTCTTTTCTAAAGGAACAAAATATAAATCCCTATAAGTAATTCAATTCGCCTTTTCTTAAAATGACTATATAAATTATTTTTTTAATCATGTATTAGAAAATAAGAAAAATGTATGTTGTAATATATCAACTTATATCTAATACGTGGTAGTGGTAGATTTTTATGCTTTGTGATAACTTAGAGTCTAATCTAGATAAGTGTCAGTCAATTCGGCATAAAACATTAACTCTAGTTAGTTGAGCATATTAAGAGAATGGGCAAGTTTCATCCTCACCCTTCCTTGCAAGAAAAGGGGTCATTCACTACTAGAACTCAACAAAACAACATTTTGATGAAGAACACAACGGATAAAATCTCCAAGCTGATTTGGATCTCAAAGTCTTTGGAAAAAGATGATAATAAAGAAGGAACTGGGAAACAAAGAGAGACATGATAGTACAAAGAGTCAAAAGCTTGGCAAAATCAACAAATAACAAATCTCTACTAATAGTAACTCTTAGATACACATGGCTTCCCTGATTGATGTATTGACGACAAAATCCAGTGCTTCAATTGAAGACTTTGCATGCATGGATAAAGACTTGCAAGAGAACAAATGAATATTCTTGATGTGTAAGAATTGTCTAGAAAGTAGAAGGGAGAATATATACAACATAATGCCTACATACTTTGAAAAGAACACATAAGCTTAGCAGATAAGCTCAACAACTAAACTTGGCCATACAACTCAACAAGCTCGACAACAAAGCTCGCCCACATGAAGCTCGCTCACATGAAGCTCGATACACATGAGCCCGACGGTAAAAGCTTGACTTATTTCATTTATGTTATTTCAAAAATAACAACCCATGAAGAATCAATGAACTCTATTTGAGTAGCAGAATCTCGCACAAACCTAAAAGGAGCCTGACGATCCAAACGTCGGGAACAACTTAACCTCTAAAACGTTGCAAACCAGCTCACTAACGTAAAAGGGTGGTTGGTTCCCATGAACCTACAAGAATAGGGCTTGAAGCCAAAGACTACAAAAGTGCATCCTCCAGACAAATCAGAAACTTGACACGGTAGTACCTTAGTATAGGAGAAGCTTGACATAACTAAGGAAGACAAAAAAGTCCGCACCTGCTTATAAATGGGTTGGGTGTGAGTATTATACTATCCGTACACGCGGATATCCGTTACCCGCAAAAAATAAAAATAAAAAATTAATTTATATTTTGTTAAGTTAAATTTAATTAAAATTAAAATTAATTTATATTTTATAAGGTTAAATTTAATTAAATTAAATTTTAATTTATATTTAATATAATTTATATATATTTTTGAAATTTTAATTAAATTTTACTTTAGTAATTTATAAAATTATATTTTTTAATATTTGCGGGTATCCGCGGGTTTTAGAATACTAGTGGCTATTTTTTAAATAGGTATCTGTACGGGTAGCGGATGGGTAGCGGGTGGGTAATTGGTGAATTTTTTTTTTCGGGTCGGGTTGCAAGTAGGCACTATCCATTCCTGATGATAAACAAATTTTTTGATCCCCAACAACGGCGCCAAAAACTTGTTAACACTTCGGCAAGTGTACCGAATCGTATAAAGTAGGTTTAATACCTATTTTGGTCCCTCGGTTTGTAGGGTCTGTTCAAAGTTGTCCTCCCTTTTTTCAAAAGTTCATTAACATCCTACTTTTCGCAAAAATGGTGCACGTTAGTCCTTTTTGTTTACGGTGTTAAAAAGACTAACAGCAGACCTGCCCCCTTGGCAAAAAGTTGATGACTTGTACATTTATTAATGTCGTGGCATGGTGAGGTCATTTGATGACTTAATTTTTTAGAATAAAAGTAAATGATGTGGAAATTTTGTAACAGAGGGTTAAAAGAAATTGTTGATTTGTCCTATGAGCAAAGTTGTTGTCCCAAAATTAAAAGGAAAGGATTAGGATTGTTAGTGATTCGTGCTGCAGTGAGCAAAATTGTTGTTCCCAAATTTAAAAGCAAAGGGTTAGGGTTAAGAATGACTTCTTCACAAAGTTGTTCTTCTTCTTCGAAGACATGGGGCAAAGGATTTTCGGATTCCTCACATGGTGTTGTTTCGAGGGGAGTTGGGATAACCCTATTTGCCATTGTGGTGATATTGTTGTAACGAAATTTGCTAGAACTACAAGGAATGTTGGGAGACAATTTTGGGGATTTTATGTGTTGTTCTTGTAAAGGATGATTATCAGTTTCTGCTATAACTAAAATGAACAATCTGGGTTAGTGTAAAAAAGTTCGTTTTAGTCCCCCTAATGGTTTAAAAATGTTAAATGTGGTCTCCCTTTCATTTAAAAATTGTGTAATGTGCTCCCTAACGTATACAACAATCATACATATTAAGGATACTTTACAAAATATACTATCAGATATATGTTTATTTTGAACAGATAAAGAAGATGATAGTTTATGCCATTGAGGAAGCTGTCATAGACCTAAAAGCTTTACTAAAGTTTTCATGACTAGCTGAAGGCTGCTTTCGTATTTCATTTTTCCTTGATTGTTGATACTCTAGATGATACATGTGAGACTTCTTTCTTTAATGGATGTCTTTATTCTTAAATAGTGAAAGCCTCTTAGGATGCTTGCAACAGCATAAAAAGGAGGAGAATTCCTTTTTCCTCGCGATATGCAAGTACGAGAAAAACCTTCATTCAATCTCAATTTCCTTTTTCCTCAACCTCAATCACACAACTTGTAAAGAAAACCCTAAAATCCCAAATCAAAAAATCCCTAATTTGCAAAAACCTAAATCGCAGCATCATTCCACCATATTCGTTTTCTACACCTCGAGACAACCTTGTCATTCATCATGAGAAGCACCTATAAATAGGGGTTATCCCACCTTCCCTCGAAGCACCACCATGTGAGGAAGAACAACTTTGCTCACTTCAGGGACGAATAAAAAACAACCCTAACCCTTTGCTTTTAACCAATTAATTCAATAACATTTTTACACATTTTGCCAAGTCATTCCAACTCAGCATGCCACGTAAACAATAACTGTACAAGTCATCAACTTTTTGCCAGGAGGACAGGTCTGCCGTTAGCCTTTTTAACGCCGTAAGCAAAAAGGACTAACGTGTATCGTTTTTGCAAAATATAGGATATTAGTGAACTTTTTAAAAAAAGGAGGACAACTTTGAACAGACCTTACAAACCGAGGGACCAAAATAGGTATTAAACCTATAAAGTAATAATAATTGGCCTAAACATTCATATGGTTTCTTGATTAATTAGGACTTGTAAACGAAATCATTTCGTTTATATTGCGGAAAATAAATATGAATGCAAGTGTTGATCAATTGGATTGAAAGATGCAAAAGTGATTAATATAAAATATGGAATGATTATGTTGTTGGGGTTTTCGACTTATCCTATCCACTCTCATGTATTTATGAATTAATGTTCTTCATTAATGTTAATGCCACTTTCTAATTTACCTTAAACCCGATGTCTCGGTGAAGAAAGCCTACTCCTAATTACTAGTTCACAATGTCTTGTATCTCTAACAATTAATCATGTATTACGTTCGCGCAGAAGCTTAAAGGCAACCAACCCTCCTATCCCATGTCTAGGTAATATTGCTTTTGGGAGAATTTCCCTAGTTCTAGATTTTCTCATATGTGTCCATAGTGACAAAATTAATAATCATGCGATTGAATGAGTTAAACAAAGCATGCATAGAGTGTAGAGGAAAAACCCTAACAACTAATGAAGTAAAGCATTTTATAACAAGAATCAATTTAATACATGAGAGTTTCAAAGGATTACATCGTTTCCCCAACAACAATGGAGGTTTAGTTCACCATAGACATGGTGAAACTAGATGAAAATAATGAAAAGAATGAAAGATAGAACCCTAAAAATTGAAGATCAGAGCTTCCACATCCAAAATCCGCCTCCAAGGGGTGAAAGGAGTGTATTTTCGTCTCTTTCTGTCCAAAGATATCAACCCTAGGTTGACTAAACCCTTATATAGTTTATTAAAAATACAAAAAATTGGCCTAGGCCCAAGTTAACAGCGCTCAACGCCCAAACGACACTCGTCGGTAGTTGCGACACTCAAATGACGCTCAACAGTGGCGCTCAGGCGTGAAATAGTGCTTTCAAAATCAAACTAGCGCTCAGCGCAACTTTTTCTGCACTCTGGTTGACTGGTTGACTTTTTTGCATTCTGGTTGACTTTTATGCAATCTGGTTGACTTTTCTGCATTCCAACCATTCGGTACTTTAACTCTTCTTTCAAATCATTCCAATAACCTACAAAATCAAGGGAATCTAGCACAAAACCATTAAATTCACCTTCAACTCTCTTATTCACAAAACTAAAGCAAAAACATGAGTTAAAGCAAGTTTCTAAGTCAAAAAAGGGTTGATTTATTATAAAAATTAAGTATAAAATAACGGTATTTCAACCGTTATCACCCGGCCCGACCCGTTGCCATCCATAGGCATAACAATGTCAAGTAGAGGAAAAATTGAGTCTTCTAATAGCTTACTACAATAAGAGCGCGAAGAACAAAAGAAGCTCATCATGTCACTTTGGTGGGTACCTAGAAGCATGACCTTTCAGTTTTCCTTCCCTAGGCTCCTCCCACGGATGAATAAAGACAACTAAAAAGCCTACTCTGAAAAAAATAAAGCCCATGAGCACGACACCATAAGCCCTCAAATGAGGCACCTGAGTTACTAGACGACAACGAGAAAAGTCCACAGAGATGACAATGAGAAAAGTCCATGGACTTGGCAACGCGAAAATTCCACAGAGGTGGCAACCAAAAAGTACACATAGGTGGCGACGAGAAAAATCAATGGAGGTGACAACGAGAAAGTCCACAGAGGTGGCAACAAGAAAACTCCATGGAGATGACAACAAGAAAAGTCCACTAAGGTGGCAACGAGAAAGTATATGGAGGTGGTAACGAGAAAAGTCAACAAAGATAGCAACGAGAAAAGTCCACAGATGTGGCGACGAGAAAAGTCCACAGAGATGGCAACTATAAAGGTCCTCAGAGATGGCAACGAGAAAAGACTATGGAGATGGTAATGAGAAAAGACTACAGAGGTTGCACCTGAGTTACTTAGATGGAACCAAAAGCCCTCCATACGAGGTACCAAGAGCCCTCTAAGCAAGACATCAAAAGTCTTCCAAGCAAGGCACCACAAAGCCCTCAAGGCCATAACTAACCAAGAGAACCTCTAGCCGAGGCACCGTGTTGTTCATCAAGAGAACCAAGTTACTTCACCAACTAACCAACTTAAAAGCCCTCTTGTCGAGGCAATGCACCAAATCACTCAAACAAAATAGGAGAATAGAGACCAAGCTATTCTAGTAAAAGCAGACAATTCATTAGACCGAGTACAAGATAAGCTCGGTGTCCCAGTACTTGAGTACAAGAGAAGCTTGGTATTCTAGTGCCTAAGTACAAGAATAGCTCGACATCCAATGCTCGAGAAGAAAGAACAAATCAACATCCGAGTACAAGAATAACTCGACAATTCAATGCCCGAGCACAAAAGCAATTCAGAGTTTTTAGTGCCTAAGTATAGAAACAACTCAACAACCTAGTGCCTGAGCACAAAAGCAATTCAGAGTTTCTAGTGCCCGAGTACAATAATATCCCAACAACCTAGTGCCCAAGCACAAAAGGCAATTTAGCGTTTTCAGTGACTAAGTACATGAAAACCTTGACATTCCAATATGTGGGTAACTTGACTAGAGCATAGGAGAAAATAATAACTCGACGTGACAATACTCAAGTACAAAAGCAAGAGCAAATCAACATTCCAATAAATGAGTACATGAGTCGTCCATTGCCCCGAGTCCAATGGGACTAAAGAAGGAGGCCTGCCCTTTTTCTCTAAAGTTTTAGCATAGGCCGCCCACCAGTCAGGAAATTGGTACTCTCCTCAACCAAGAGAAGTAGCATTAGCCTCAAGGTTGGCAAACCCGAACATCACAACTAGAAGTTTGCACCAATTCTATATCTTTGTTCGTTGGCCCTCACTGACCTTAGTACACAAGTTGGCCAAAATGCCCCATCCGAGCTTCACCTTAACCGCCTTTACCTCCTTTTTCAATAGGCGAATTAAAAAAAGAACAAAAGAAATGCAAGGACAAGGGCGGAGAGGACTCAAAAAGCAATGATGATTGCTTGAAGTAAAGTTACGATAAAGAAGCCCAATATAGAAAGAAGTTAAAATCATCATTAGATCAACCAGACCTACCCAAACCAACAACACCTAACAAGACCTGCTTAAAGTCGGCCCATAAAAGCAAAAACTCTTCTAAAGTTGACAACATCAAAGTAAAGTTCGACAACAAGTCGAAAGGACTATTCTTACACAGTGACTTTCTAATGAGCTCATCTAGAGGGCCTACACATAATGAGCTCAGCTAGAGGGCCAATCCAGTTATGAAGCTTGGCTAAAGGACCAATACACAAATAAACTCTGCTACAGGCCAATCCACATGCAAATTATACAAGTCAACTAAGGCTTGACCAAGAGATCAAACACGATCATGTATGCTAAACCAAAATCCTGAGACTGGGGACTCTTATGTTCCACCCGTCCCAATAGACCTATGGTGGCTGCAAAACCAACAACAGTGCACCAGTTGTAATGTACCAAGTGATAAATATCGTTCTCTCTTGAAGGACATGTGGAACACTTAGCAACTATTGCATTCTAACTCAATTAGACCACAAAGCTCACAAAAACACAAGAAACTCTTTTTGGTATTTTGTATCACATAGTTGGTGTTCAAAGAAATGCAACATATATTATTTACAAATTATTAAGTCTAGAGTTCATCCACTCCACTCTCATGCATTCACAAACATCTTAACTCCACAATCAAGTCAAAATCAACTCACAAACATACTCAAATTGTATCCCTAGTGACTTGAGCCTATGATAACTCATCAAGTTTCAATTCCTTGAATCCTTAACAAGAAATCATGCATTAAGTTCAAATGTCTTAAGATTACTAATGAATCATGTTCTATTCCAAAATACAAGCATCCATTAAGCATTCAATTTCAGGTCTAGATTCTAAAGATATTTCATAACACCTTAATAATCACAAATCAAGCATGGAATAATTCGCACCAAACATTAGGTATGAAAGTTGAATACTAACATGAATGGGAAAAACATATATCATTAATAGCAAAAAAATTACACAAGAGTTCCATATTTTACAATTAATCTCAACAAGTAAGAATAATTCTCCGTGGTGGAGAACACAAGGTTCTACAAATTGAAAAGATAGGAAAGAAATGTGTTAGAATTAATGAGCTTTGTTTCTCAACACCAAGGGGGAGGGCGGGGGGAGGGCGGGGGGGGGGGGGGGGGGGGGGGGGGGGGGTGAATTGATGTTTTATTAAAGTGTGCACTTTTGAAATCTAATTCGTAAATGATATTGTTCTTGAAAACTTTCTTTTGCCGTAAGCAATGTGCGTGCAATGTAACAATATGCGTAATCAATTAATGACAATATATAATCGATTATGTAAAGAGATAGGGAGAAGAAAATCAAACTCAATTTTGCACTAGAAAGATATGAGTTTTTACAGCAAGGCTTTATAGTGACCAATATGTCAAAATGTACACCACCTCTCTAACTCACTAATCTAATATAGCCAATAACAAGACCCTACAGCAAGAACAATCCTCTCCTGCAGTCACCCCTTTGAGACACCTCTAAAATTACAAAGAACTTCCCGATCTTTCTTCCTGGCCGCACACACAGGGAACCACAAATCAAAGATTGCAAATCTTCTTCTCCTGATCACACAGAAAGTACCTCAGTTGTGCAGTTCTTCAAGTTTTGTAAACCACTTTCTTGATTCTTAGAGCTCTTGATCACTTTGTAAAACTTCTCAAAATAAATATCAATCAAATATGAAAGTGTAATTCTCAATTGTCTTACACAAAATCAATCAATGCGTCAATATATAGTTTTTGTCAATCCTGACGCTATGAAATCGATTAGCCAACTTACGTAATCGGTTACATTACACAGTTGTAACAGAATTATAACCAATTTGGCTCCTTAATTGAATATACATTTAATACAATCGATTTTCATTAAATGTTGGTCAAACATATTTAGAAATATGACCGTTATAGCAGTTATGACCATATGAAATCAGTTTTCAAATCTTAACAAACTTAATTGAATACGTAATCCACATAATCGATTAAGCTTTAACACTTAGAAGATTTTTGAAAACTTGTCTTTCCAAAACACATCATAGAACATCTTACAAAAGATATATGCAAACACACGAGTTTTAATCGATTCACCAACTAATGTAATCGATTCAAAACTAGTTGTTTTGCCACAGTTTAAAACTCAAGCTGTCTAATGGCCTTAATTGATTATCATTCCACTGTAAGCATGTACACAATACGTGAATATTACACAGTAAGCATGTACACATTCAACATATATATCACACAGTACTCACACATGTGTTTTTATTAACAATGTGTTGTCATCATCAAAAAACCAACATCACAGGGATTGGATTTAGCTAACATTGTGGTCCCCCTATCAACAAAATGAAAACTTTGGAGAAGATGCAATCACTCTTCCAAGGTACTCGACAGTTTCTCCATGCTCCAATTGTGCCTCCCCTTTACCTCAACACCTCTAATATGCAAACCTTCTTCCTTTTCAACCCTAAAAGGGGAAAACCACCATGGATGAACAAGGAAACTGAAGGAGGAGAAGGAGAGCTTCGCAACATTCCAAAAAAACCTATGAGATCCTCTCCCAAGCACCTTAGGTGATTCTATTCCTGTAAGAGTGAGGAATGATGGAAATCCTCGCGAAAACATTATTAAATACCCACTTTCGTGTATCAAGACTAGCATACTCGCCTAACGAGGCCTAAAAATGATACTTCCTGACTTGTAGCTCATTAGGTGAGCCAAATTTTTGCCCAACGACTAGAATACTACAACTTTGAGCTGCTATTTTCCCGCAACGAGCAACAAACTCGCCTAGTGAGTCAAGCTGGTAACCAAGGGTGATTTTCTGGTTTTCTTGGGGTGGTCCATGACAGTATAACCCTAAAGTTGGGTCTTTTCTTCATGTTTGCAACCCTGGGTGAAATATTAGAGTCCTTGAAGTGTGTATTTATCTAAAAATAATTCTTTCTTATCCAATCATGATTTCTTGAGTTACAACTTGTTTTACTCACCAGAATTGCTTCTTATTTCCTTATTTCACACGCTCAAAGAGATATTAGAGGTAAAATAAGCATATAATAACTAAAACACAAGAAAACATGAAAACACACTAAACTTGGGATAAAAAAAGGAAAATGCTATGAATGAGTTGATTTATTTATGAAAGTATACATACAAAAGCATGTAAAATCAACAGTTATCAACATACTAAAAAGCACGACCCAATAAGGCCCATTAAGCCTCTTCATTCTGAAACAGCTCAAACCTACATCTATTAGGACAATATCCATATATTATAACTAATCTCAGCAGTTTGGTTATGGTTATTGTTTATCATCAATTATCATTATGTTATTTTTAATTACATTGTTATTATGTACTTGTGGTAAGTATTATTCTAGTAGGAACATAGGTCCACGACCCATGTTGATCCTATAAATACAATTTGTATTCTCTATAACGATCTTAAACTATTTTACTGACTTCAGCATTAGAGAGTCTTTTTTAGGTGGATCTCCCCCCTCTGAGCAATAAGGAATCTTATTCCAACCAGTAAGAACTCTCAAGCCATAATTAGGATGCCACTTGTCCACAAATCTATAGTCAAAATCCTAATAAGATCAGTGTATAATATTTATAAAAACTAACAATCTTTATCCATTAATATAAGTATTGATTTTTGTAATTGCGACAAGAGGCCATGATGTCATATGATGAACTGGTGTACAAATTCTCTAGGGAGAGAGTTGTCGCTTGCCACACAACCTTTGGTGAAGGAAGGTTGACAAGGACCATATTGATCATATACTTGGTCATTGACGTGAGTACGTCGTACAATGTGTTGTTGGGGCGTCTATCAATGAATATGTTGGAAGCGGTGGTGTCCGCGCCACAATTGGCTATGAAGTTCCCCTAGACATCCGGGGACATCATCACAGTTCATGGGGACGAGGAAAAGGCTAAGGAGTGTTACATCACCAATCTAAGGCTCTCATGCCCTCTGTTTTGGAGAAACTAGACACTTTGCACTGGCCAAGGATCAGGGTTTTAAGATAGGCTTGGCGGTAAAAGAAAAGAGAGAAAGCCTTATAGGCCATGTATTGATGGACAATGCCGACTTGTTTGCATGGATGACAACCGACCTCCTAGGGGTTGACTCGAGGATAACCTTCTATTGATTATTTACATTTAAGGAAGCTAGGGAAATTTTGCAAAAGAATAGGAAGCTGGGTGAGGAGAAAAGGCAGGTTGCTTTGGCCAAGGCTGAGAAGCTACTCCAGGCCAGGTTCATTAAAGAAGCAAGGTATACAATGTGACTAACCAACATTGTCTTGGTTAAGAAGGCTAACAGAAAGTGGAGAATGTGTGTGGACTATACATATCTCAACAAGGCCTGTCCCAAGGACACCTACCCATTGCCAAACATAGACTGGCTCGTGGATAAAGCAGTTAAACATAGCATGTTCAATTTTCTGGACGTGTTCTCGAGATATAATCAAAGTACTATGGCAGACGGGAACAAGTTAAGGATGGCGTTCATCATAGAGAGGCGAATATTTATTACGAGATCATGCCTTTTGTCTTGAAAATAGCAAAAGCCACTTATCAGAGGCTCATGAACAAGGTGTTTTAGGCACCTACTCGAAAAGAATATAGAGGTTAAAGGGGATGATATGGTGGTTGTTGAAGTATAATGTCTTTATTATTATTAATATTTATGTTAGGGTTTTGTTAGGGGCTTCCAGCCCTTGTACTTTTCAGAACTATTGTCTCCTATAAATACAGTAGTAAGTTGTATCAGGTTTTCTGTGTGAAATATAAGACTTTTCATCTTCTCTCAACTCTTCAAGTTGGTATCAAGAGCCAGACCTTTGTGTCTTCCTCGTCCATTGTCGGCGACATCGTCTCTCTATCATTTCCGCCGTTTGCTCCGCTGTCCACCGTCGCCATCGTCGCTGCCGCCAAACGTCACTTTTCTTCGACGAAGTCAAGGGTTTGGTGCACCTTGAGAAGCGTAACCCAACCCTGATGGTCCCGTCCTCCAAAGCGTCTGCACGAGCCGCCACGCGCCGCTTCTTTCCGACCAGCCTCGATCGCATGTTCTGCACGCGCCGCCTTCCCAAGTTGGAGTTACACCGCGTCACTGCAGATCGTCTCGCTGGGGCTTCTTGAGTGTGTTTTGGTTATTGTTTCTTCGTTTTGTTGGCTTGGGCTCATACCTAGGGTTTCCTCCCTCACGTTTTTTGAAACCCTAAGTCCCATTTCATTTGAAAGTTTTAAAATGGGCTCTTCTACTGGAATTAATTCATCTTTATCTGCTACCCCTATCATTACATCTGCAAAACTGAATTGGAAAAGTTATTTATCATGGGCCTCTGCTGTGGAATTGTGGTTTCTTGGTCAAGGACACCACAATCACCTTGAACAAGATATTTCTATGGTCCCAGATGAAGAAAAATCTCAGTGCCAGAAATTAGACTTTGAGTTATGTGCTGTTCAGTGGCAATCGGTTGAGCAAGAGGTTCTAGATATCTTGAGACCCTATAAGACATGTTCCTCTTTTTGGAAAAGGGCCCAAGATATTTTTGCTAATGATGTACAACGTCTTTTCGATGCAACCCAAAGAGCAACTTCTCTCAAACAAGTCAACCATGATATGGTTTCCCATATAGCAAAAGCTCGGGCTGCCGTAGAAGAGTTAAAGAACTTCTTTGTTGCTGATTCATTAGAAAATATCAACAAAAAGCTTGACAAGTTTTACATGGTTCTAATTTTGAAAAGTTTACACTCTGATTTTGATCATGTACGTGATCAAGTTTTAGCTGGTGATCAAATCCCATCGATGGATGGCTTAGTTACTCGACTCCTTCGGGTACCTACATTGGTTTAAGATGATAATTTAAGTGATGCTATTGAAACATCAGCAATGGTGACACCACGAGGAAGAGGAGGAGGTAGGAGAAACAAAGGAGGACGTGGTGGTCGAAGTGGACGTCCTTAATGCTCATATTGTAAGAGAATGGGTCATACCCAAGATAAATGTTATTCCTTGCATGGTTTTCCAGACAAAGCTGCTCATGTGTCTAAATCTGATAATTTAGAATCTAGAATTTTTGATGAAGAGTACCAAGAGTTTTTGAGGTACAAGTCTGAAAAATCTTCTAATCTTGACCAATCCTCCTCAATGTCAAATGTGTCAACTCTCAATCTATGGAAGGTCATAGTCCATGGATTCTTGACTCGGGTGCCTCAGATCATATCTCTGGTAACATCCTTTCATTTTCTTCCATGTCCTCTCCAAAAACTCCTCATTTCATTATTGTTGCCAATGGATCCAAAGTTGCACCTCAGGGGATTGACAAAGTTTCCCTATCTCCTTCACTAAAATTGAATTTTGTTTTGTATATTCCTCATTGTCCTTAAGATTTAATCTCTTTGAGTTAATTGACGCGTTCCTTAAATTGTTCTCTAACCTTTTATGCTAATTCCTTTGTTATACAGGAACATGGTACAAGTCGTCTGATTAGAGAAGGACATGAGTCACGAGGATTTTAATTCTTAAAACCTAACTCCTCTGTTTCCTGTTTCGCAACTTCATCCCCAAAACTTTTGCATGATCGGTTAGGCCACCCAAGCTTATCCAAGTTGAAGATGATGATTCCAAGTCTCAAACACATTCAAGTCTTAGATTGTGAGTCTTGCCAGTTAGGAAAACATGTTAGATCTTCCTATCCAAAAAAGTCTAAGACACAATGTAATTTTGCCTTTTCAACTATTCACTCTGATATTTGGGGACCAAGTCGTGTTACTTCTTTTGGTTTTAATTATTTTGTAACCTTCATTGATGAATTTTCTTGATGTACTTGGGTTTATTTAATGAAAGAGAGATCTTAACTTTTGGCAATATTTGTGTCTTTTTTTTAATGAAATTAAGAACCAATTTGGGAAGACAATTATAATCCTCAGAAGTGATAATGCTAAGGAATACTTTTCTGCAACATTTTCTTCATTTTTATCTTCTCAAGGAATTTTACACCAGTCGGCATGTCCCCACACTCCACAACAAAATGACATTGTAGAGAGAAAGAATAGATATCTCATTGAAACTCCACGCTCCCTGATGTTGAATACTAATGTTCATGTTCATCATTGGGGTGATGCAATCCTTACTGGCTATTTTCTGATCAATAGGATGCCTTCTTCCTCTCTTGAGAATAAAGTCCCTTACTCTATCATTTTTCCAAATGACCCTCTTTACCATGTCTCTCCTCATATATTTGGGTGTACTTGTTTTGTTCATAATGTTTCTCCAGGTCTTGATAAACTCTCTGCAAAAGCTATTAAGTGTGTCTTTGTGGGATACTCTCGCCTTCATAAAGGGTATAAATGTTGTTCTCCCTCAACCAAGAGATATTATATGTTTGTTGATGTCACATTCTTTGAGGATACACCTTTTTTCTTGTCCCCCATGGAGGACCGTTTATCTGTTCAACAAATGTTTCCTTTACCATCATGTGATTCCTTGGTTAATCCTGCTTTTTTACCTCAAACTCAAAATGCAAATGACATTGTTCCTCCACCTCTTCTCACATGTCAACATTGGACACAATCTCAAACTGAGAACACTGAAGATCCTCGAGGCTCAGATCCTCTTTCATTAGATTCCCAAACCATGGATCCTTCAACCTCCTCACCCTTTCTTTACTTAGATAATAATTTGCCTATTGCCCTTCGGAAAGGTATTTGCTCTACTCGTAATTCTTATCCTGTTTATAATTTTTTGAGTTATCATCGTTTGTCTCCTCCATATTTCTCTTTTGTTTCTTCCTTATCTTCCATTAAGGTTCCTAATAATGTTCATGAGACACTTGGTCATCCTGTATGGCGACAAGCCATGATTGATGAAATGCAGGCACTTGAACACATGGCACTTGGGACCTTGTTCCTCTTCCTCCTGGTAAGAAGCTTGTTGGTTGTAGATGGGTCTATGCTTTTAAGTTTGGTCCTACTGGTGCAATCGATCGTCTCAAAGTTCGTCTGGTAGCTAAGGGATATACTCAAGTCTATGGCCTCGACTATTGTGATACCTTTTCTCGTGTGGCTAAAACCAGTACTGTTCGTATTTTTCTTGCTATGGCTGCCATTCGTCAATGGCCCCTTTACCAGTTGGACATTAAAAATTCCTTTCTTCATGGCGGATCATTCAGTATTTTATAGTCATTCTTCTCCTAATATGTGTTTATCTTATGGTCTATGTTGATGATATTGTCATTACAGGAAATGACGTCACTAGAATTGCTCAATTAAAGAATCATTTGTTTAACCACTTTCAGACCAAAGATCTGGGTCGGTAAAATATTTCCTTGGTATTGAGGTGACACAATCAAAGGAAAGTGTCATCATTTCACAAAGAAAATATGCTCTTGATATTTTGGTGGAAACAAGCTTGAAAAATTGCAAGCCCATTGATAGTCCTATGGACTCAAATCAAAAGTTAATGAAATACCAAGGTGAACTTTTCTCAGACCTAGAGAGATATAGAAGGCTTGTTGGAAAACTCATCTATCTTACCATAACAAGACCTGATCTTTCTTATCCGGTAGGAGTTGTGAGTCAATTAATGCAAAATCAACATGTTGATCATTGGAATGCAGTGATTCACATTCTCAGATATGTAAAAGGAAACCCAGGACAGGGATTGTTGTATGAGCATAAGGGAAACACTCGAGTTGAGGAATATTGTGATGCAGATTGGGCTGGTTATCCAATTGACAAAAGATCTACCACAGGATATTGTGTTTTACTTGGAGGGAACCTTGTATCTTGGAAAAGTAAGAAACAAAGTGTTGTTGTTCGATCTAGTGTTGAAGCTGAGTATCGATCTATGGCTCTAACTACATGTGAACTTGTGTGGATTAGACAACTCCTTCAAGAGTTGAAATTTTGTGAAAATGAGCAGATGAAGTTGTACTGTGACAATCAAGCCGCCCTTCACATTACCTCCAATCCAGTGTTTCATGAAAGAACAAAACACATAGAGATTGATTGTCATTTTATTAGAGAGAAGTTATTGTCAAAGGATCTTGTTACTAAGTTTGTCAACTCTAATGAACAACTCGCAGACATTCTGACCAAATCTCGAAAGGGGCCTAGAATTCAATTTATATGTTCCAAGCCTGGTGCATATGATCTATATGCTCCAGCTTGAGGGGGAAGTGTTGAAGTATAATGTGTTTATTATTATTAATATTTATGTTAGGGTTGTGTTAGGGGCTTCCAACCCTTTTACTTTTCAAAACTACTGTCTCCTATAAATACAGTAGTAAGTTGTATAAGGTTTTCTGTGTGAAATATAAGACCTTTCATCTTTTCTCAACTCTTCAAGTGTGGTCAAGTCCCCGACCTCGAGATAACACTCTTGGGACTTGACGGAGGTGTTCTCGTCCTTGAGGGCATATAATATGAGCCATAACCTCAAAAAGTGCATCTTCGAGGTGGATGGAGGGAAGTTCTTAGGTTTCATGTTGACTCATTACAAGATAGAGGTCAACCCCGAAAAGTGTCAAGTAGTAATCGTCATGCAAAGTTGCTCAAGAATATCTAGTAACTTATAGGCAGATTGACTACAATATCTTGATTCCTACCATGGTTGGCTAAAAAGACTCGGCCTATGATAAAGTTTCTCAATAAGTCGACAAAGTTTGTATGGGATGACCAGTGCCAGCTAAGATTTGAAGAGTTGAAATAAATCATGACATCCCCGTCTATCCTTGGTAAATTGGATCCAATGCGACCCCTCCTAGTGTAGATAACGGTAACATAGGACACAATTTGGGTTGCCCTTGTTAGGAGATCAACAATGAGCATAAACCTGTTTACTTCATCAATAGAATGCTCTAGGACGTTGATAATCAGTACCATATGGTGGAGAAGGTCGCTCTACCCCTCGTCATTATAGCAAGGCGGTTGTCACCTTACTTCCGTTGTCACTAGATTATTTTGAAGAGACCTATTACCCCATCCAAAAGATATAACAAAAACCAGACCTAGCGAGACAAATGTCATCATGGGCGGTGAAACTATCCGAGTTTTCTATTCAATATGAGCCAAGAGGCCCCATTAAAGCATAATGTCTAGTGGACGTCGCGAGTGACCTATAAGGAGACTGGTTACTTAAGGATGAATGATGGACTTTATACATTAACGGATCTTCTAACCCGAAAGAGGTGGGAGCCGACTTAGTTCTTAAGGGGCCAAACGATGTTTTGATCGAGAAGTCTTTGCACTTCGACTTTAAAACATACAACAACCAAGCCGAGTACGAGACCATTATAGCTGGGTTCACCTTGGCAAATGAGGTAGGGCGAGTCAAGTTGTATGCCAGATAGACTCATGCCTAATTGTTTGCACCTAACAGGTGATTACCAAGTGACGAGAATGCTCGACACCTTCGTTGAGGTGAAGCTCAAGCATGTACCTAGGGGAGACAATATAAGGGTCGATATGTTTTCCAATCTCGTCAACACCAAGAAGAAGGGAAGGTACAAGTCTTTGTTGCAACAAGTGTTATCGTCCCTATCCACTAATGCAATGGTCGAGTGCATGGCCGTCAACATGGGGGAGGCAATGTGGATAGAGCCCTACACATTGTTGTGGGATGAACTTTATAAAGGAGGGTATAGCCAACCTCTATTGAAGTGTGTGACCCTAGAGCAAGCCACCTACATTATCCGAGAGACGAATGAAGGTATATGCAGTTACCACTCTGGAGCACGAACAATGATAACATGAATCCTTATGTCAGAAAGTGAATACATTGTCAAAAATACGGGAATATGGTGCCAAGTTGGCAGGAAGAACTTAATCATATCTTCTCCTTATGGCCTTTTGCAAAGTGGATAGATATCCTAGGTTCTTTTGCTATAGGTAAAGGACAAGCCAAATTTCTCTTTGTCAGAATCAACTAATTCAAAAAATAGCGTAATGGGTCCAACTTTTTATGTGGAAAAACATAGGTTGCCAGTATGGGGTTCCACACACCATAATCATTGGCAATGGGCGACATATAATCGATAGGGAATTGGCTAAGTTCTACTCAGGACCTGACATCAAGCACATAACTAGCTTAGTGGATCATCCTCAATGCAACAGGCAGGCCGAGGCCACCAACAAGGTTACTCTGGTAGAGTTAAAGAAAATGTTAGACTCATTCAAGGGAGATGACAAGAAGAATTGTTAGAGGTGTTGTGGGCATATCGGTACACACAATAGTAAACTAATAAGGAGGTCCCATTCAGCGTAGTGTACGACACAAACACCGTGATTCCTGTTGAAATTAGCAAGTCGTCCCTATGAAGACAATGGTATAACGAAGAGATCAACTGAGATTGCCTCAACACCAGCCTTAACCCGATGATGAAACGAAGAGAGAAAGCCCAAATAGGGAGGAGACCACAAAGCAAAGGGCTTCACGAAGATTAAATTCCAAGTTATAACCGATAAGATTCAGAGAAGGAGACTTAGTATGGAGAATGACAAGCAACGCAAGGAAGAATGACGAAAAAATTTCGACCAACTAGGAAGGACCATTTTGGATACTTAAACACGTCGACAAGGGAGCTTATAAGTTAGAATACTTGTCTAGGCAATCAGTTCCCAATACTTGGAATGTATCTCATTTGAAATATTACTTTAGCTAGGAAATTGTTGAACAACTAACATTATAACTTTAGGTGTACTATTTTTGTACTCGAGCTTTTATCCTTAATAAGGGTTTGGGTTGAGAAGGTTTTAACAAGGCACCTCATTCAATAAAACAAGGCTTTATTCCTCAATTCTTCTGTAAATTGTTTTGCAGACAACTAAGTTCCTTACCGCCTATCCAGGTGATCCTAGTTGAATCTTTCATGCAGTTCCCTATCCCATACCCAAACAGTCCTGATTGAACCTTTCGTACAGTTCCTTGTCTCCTACCAGGGAAATCCTGACTGAACCTTTCATGCAGTTCCTTGCTGTCTACTTAAGTAGTCTTGATCAAACCCACCATACAGTTCCCTGTGATCTACTAAGGTAGTATTGGTTGAACCTTAAAACTATAAATTTCAACACTTCAATGAAAAGCATTGCTCAATAGAAGCAAACCAACAAACTATGAATAAAAAACACAAGTTAAGGAACACGAAACTACCATCCCAATGCAACACTTCAATTTCCACAATAGTCCTTCCTTTCCAAGGAAACTCCTTATTCTCGAACCTTCATAACATTTCCCAATGTATCACTTCTGTTTCCCCACCCCACCTACTCCCATCATTCGCATCTTGTCAGATCTGACATCCCATTATTCAAACCTTTTCGTCATTACGCTCCTCGAGGCTGGGGAACTACAACTATATCTATAAGGTTATGGCTAAAGATAACAATTTTTCTTTGCAAAATCACGCACGTCGATTATGGGATACCGACACCATATTTTGTATAACTCAATTACAAGCCAACTATTGACATTCTTTGCATGATTTCGAGACATGAAAAGACTTGGGGACCAATGTATTGTATGTGGTTGAAAACCCTTCGGCCATATCAGTTATGACATAAAGATGATTTATTAACCAAACACAAGTCAAATACCTCATACCGCATACCTGATACCGAGTACCTTGTGTCCCGTAGAGGTTACATGTCGATTACCAAATACTTTGTAGAGGTTGAGATGCCTATCGAAGAATGAGGACTGCATCCCAAAGGAGTATGCTCAAGTACGTTATATAGTGAATATTGATGATCGGATGCTGAGTTTTATGTTCCCCAAACCAAAGAATAGGTGTCATTCATGTTAGTAATATTTTAAATATTATAGCATTTTCAGTTCCTATTTTTAAGGAACATAAAGTGGTCCATTAAGCCGTTATATTTTTTTTTAACTACATAGAGGTTATGAAGTAGTTACTAATTTTGTTTCCATGTGAAGCCCATTTATTTTTAAAACCCTTTGATGGCCAGACTTTATATAAGGGAATGAGTTACTCTTAGTTTTGATTACTAAGCCTACTCCTCTATTTAGAAAACACACCATCGAGTTTGAGTGAGTCAAGGTTTAGAAAACAAAGTTGTGTTTGGATTTTAAAGCTATAATGGCAGGAGGTACACACATTATTCTTTCGTTTTTACTTCCGCTGCTTTTGATCTGGATGTGTTATCATGATGTTAATATAACATGTTTAGGTCATTTTTATATTGTTATTTTATCTTTTTCTGATTGACGAACTCCTTAATGGAGTGATATGCCGTCTACTGGTACATATTCCTATCTGCCAAAGACATCAACATATCACGTAACTTAGCCATAACTTGATACATATTGCCACAAGTAGAATGACCATTGAGCCAATAAACTAATGACACAATGGACTCATAATTAAGGCCCACGATTAGTAAAATATTACTATAAATATTACTTTAATCAAGTTTTGACGTCACTTTTGACATTAATCATATTTTGATAAAAATCTAACTTAAAGTACTGACTTGAGTATCGAATAATCTTCTACATGTTCGTTTTGTAGAAGTGAAGTATCGTGAGGATAAAAGAGGTTTGAAAGATTGAGTAAGAGAAGTACTTGAAATGGAAGAAAACTCTTTACAAAATACCTTCTACTTTGTAAATACATGTTAATTGCAAACTATGTTTGGATTAAAATTTTTAGAGTATTAAAAAATGCTTTAAAAACTCAAAAAAAGTTAAATCATTGAAGATGTTTTAAATAGCAGCACCTCTTTGCTTCCTTTACTTTTTACCCTTTATCCCCTTTCTTACGACTCGTGGCTTATGTTGTAGTGAAAAAGACTTCTATTGCCTTTACCTTTTTTTCTTCTTCCTATTCATCCCTTATTATATACTTATTTAGATATATAAAATAAAAAATTGGAAGGTGGAAGGCCATGTAAGCCTTCTAAGCTCTGTCGGTGGACATCATAAATATTTTTAATGGCTTTGAAGATCCGTTTTTGTTGTTTTCGTTTTAGTTGGCCTTTTACACAGTTATTAAGTTCGACATATTAATTTCATTGATAAACTTTGTATTTTTAGTGCTGTCAAAATGGGTTATAACTCGCGAGTCAATCCGGCTCACCACGGGTTTGAGTCCAGGTTAAGTTTGAAAAAAATGTAATATTTTTATGCAGGTTAGTTTTCAATCTGACTCACTTAGAATCGACTCACTGGATTGAACTCGTGGTGAGCCGGATCGACTCACCAACCCACCTAGTTTAATTTAATTATTTATTATTTTATGTTTCAATATTATTAGTTAGAATTTTGTTATTATATTGTAGATGAGATAAAAAAAATGTTTCAAGAGAGAAAACTATTATATATTTATCTGTTCAAGACTTTAATATTATAGATGGACAAGTGATACAAAAATTATCAATATTAAAATTTTATTTGTTCATACTTGTTTTTGGATTACGCTTGGATGGTATGATATTTCTTTTTATTTTGAGTTGTCTTTAAAGTTTAACATTATTTTAGAGTGAAATTTATTTAAATTTGAATTAAAAAATATAATTTTTTTATTTTTAAAAAAATTTATAATTAAGTGAGCCAGTAAGCCAACTTGTTTAACCCACCAACCCGTGGTGGATCGAGCCAGGTTCGAATTTTTTCAGCTTGCTAATAAATGAGTCTGATTGGATTAACTCATTAAGTGACCAACCCGTGATGGATTGAGCCGGATCGAACCGGATTACCCGTTTTGACAACTCTAATTTTCATTTCACTGTTTTCTCTATTCACATAATGTTTTGTTCTATGAAAATGCTAATAATACTCTCTCAAACAACGCTTTGTAATGGAATTCTTTTACAGAAAATACAAACTGTGGCGATGACAAGTCTATTGAAAATTAAAGTTCAACAAAATTTATAATTGTTAAATTTAAAGTAATAAAAAAGGTTAGAAAAATAATGACGTCAATACTCCTATTCTACTACGTATTAGAAATCAAATTCACAACTATGCTATCCAGGCATTGTGTAAAAGATCATTGATTGGTGCCTCTCAAATGGTGTGAATAATATCCAATATGTTCATTCAAAAAAGCGATTTAAAAAGTAGATTGGAATTAAATGATCATTTTAATTTGAGAATTGTTAAATGATCATCATTGTTGCGCGTGAGATTTTGTAGAATTCATAAGATTCCAACTCTAGAAAGAGAAAATGGTGAAGAAGCATTAAAAGATTAATAACAATCCAACTTTGATTCACTCAAATCTTCCACCACAACGAGCATTTAACAACTCCAGGAGTTATAACTAGAATTATCTCTTCCGATTTTTACCATGCAAATTATGAATCTGTAGATAACAGCTGCATGTGTACTATTTAATGACTAAAAATGAACTAATAAAGTATAGAAAATAGTTAACGGAATCAGCAAAACACTGCAGGGAAGCAACACATGTTTGAGAGATAGTTTGTTGCAGAGACTAACATAAGGGATAAGAAAAGCAAAAACATATAAGAAAAAATACATTGAGCACAGGTTCTTCTGTTCTTTACAGTTAAACTATGTGGTGTATTATGAATTCATGCATCTTCACCGCCCAGTGTATTACATAAATGGTGATAGAATCCTATTGTCTTTGTACCATTCTTCAATGTCACTATTCACAAGCCAGTTTTGTGTCAAAGCTAGTCAAGCAAATGGCAAAAGCTTGAAATGCAGAAAGGGGATATCTATAGTCCATAGTAAAGATGTCCTTGCCAACCTTGCCAAACTGAAGAATAATCTTGTCATGATCAGACTGAGGTGGCTGTGATGTCGGTGGTGGTGGAGGAGCACCACCACCGGCTGCAGGTGGCTGTATTGCAGCAATCAGCTGGAAATTCTTTACAGATGCAACAGTCACCCTTCCCCTGAAGTTGAGGCACCAACACTGCAGCTGCTCATGCCATCTTGGAGCTTTGTTTTTAAGAACCAGAGGCATGTCCTTTGCTTGCTCCTCTTCATTGCCTGCCACAACTATGTCTGAGAACCTAGAACTGCTAAAATCAGTTGAGCTGTAAATTGATCTAGCAAAGGATATGCTCCTGAAGGAATCTTCCAGCACACGCGGAAGAAGCTCAGGCTGGCCGGGCACCGTGCTACCAGGCTCAAGGGCTGAAACAGGGATTGAGTGCATGGTGCAGTTCATCCTGCGGGGGCCCCTAGTACCAAGGACATTCAACTCATAGGTGATCTGGGCAATATTGTAGCTGCCACTAGGAACCTTGGGAGAAACCTTTTTGGAATTAAACCTTCGGCTTCGACCTGGAGGAGACAATTGAGCGTTGTTGTAGGGAGGCTGTGTATCATAAATTATGAACTTGGTGCCAAGAAAATTGGACCTGAAATGAGGGAAATGACAGACTATAAATTCATACTTCCAGAAAAAGATACAGAAAAAGTGGTTTCAATACCAGAGAGTTGAAAGATCTCAGATGAGTACGAAATTTAATCATCATCAATGCCAATGATCATATTAAAATTCACAGGAACTAACTTTTCAGGAAAAAACAAGTTGAAAGATTTAGTTAGTTTTCATGTCATTCAAAACAGGAAACAGGTACAGTAAAACTTCATGATTTGACACACAAGCATGCTGCGAAAATTTACAATCCCATAAGAACATACCTCAGTTTTCCAATGTAAGTGCTACTGGATCTTGATATGTTGTCAGCGTCCATTGATATAATATACTCTGTGCAAGTCGTTCTTCTGGTCCTTTTTGCAGAAAGAAGAAACTTTCCATTTTCAACTAGCAATGCTGCAAGAAGAGTTATGAATTCAAAACATATCCCAGAAAAAATGACAACCAAATCCAAAAATCTTCTCACTGTACATTTACATGATATAGATGTATAGTAACAGCCATGTAATGTGTCCACTCAAGTATGGAAATATGCCACATGTTACAAGCCGGCATAGCAAAGAATTAAATCAATACCCTAAATGTTACAAACAAAACTAGTTTATTTGTTCAACGCCCAAACCTAAACCTTTCTAGTTTAACTACATGAAGACAACAAATTAACAGAAGGCAATAACATCGAACTAAGTAGCTCAATCTTTTACAAACACATTGAGTTTTGATGAAATAAAATAAACAATTACCACTCTGACAAGGAAATGCTTAGCTTAGCAAGATCTAGTTGGTGGTAAAACAAAATCATATATTTTAGTAGATTAGGTGGTCACCAACTTTTAGATATTAAACTAATAACCCAGTGATCCTGTACTCTAGAAAGACACACATCATCAAATTTTGCAGGATGAACCAATCTTGGACAAAACCAGATTCGGTTGGTCCACAAATCTTGAACAAAAATAAATTTACAAGCATAAGATAAATCATTTGCTATTAAGCAAAATTACAAATCCAGGAACCAATAACTTCAACAATGAATGATAAATCTGATTAGGCCGTAATGGAAATAATATAAACAGACCATAAATTAAACTGCGCCATCCAATAAATTACATCATATATAAATTCAAACCAATCAAAAAGGAAATCAGACAAACTCCTGTATGGATTTTCAAAGTAAAAACTGAGCTCACCAGGACTCAGACAAAGGAATAGGTGGTATGTCAGATTAGATTTGTCTCTCTTGATGAAACACTGAATGGCCCCATCCCTTGAACCAGGCTGCAAAACAAGAATCAATAGAATATCATATGGGCAAAAACTCTTGTATAAACCAGTTCTCTAGAATATATCTTGAACATAGGATAGAAGATAAGAAAAAGTTTCACCTGCTTCAGGGAGACTGGGAAAGTAATCTTCCCACAGAACTCAGGACTGGTAACAATTTCTTTGCACATTTCTCTCCAGGACTTGCACACTGCAGCACATGCAACCACATGCTTCCGAGAAGGCCATGTTGTCTCACTTTCTTCCAATCTTCTAATAACATCGCGAAGAAGCTCAGGGGGAAGGCTAGCCCACCTGCTATTCTGTATAACAGGAGGGCGTTCATGCACCTCATGGACTGAACTATTCGACTTGCTGCCACCAGAAAACCTCAAGTCAAAACTCCGCCTTGACAAGCTTCCAATTCCATCCCTCACATCACGAACAATGCTGCGGAAGGACATTTGCTACAATACACTAACACCACAACAGTTTTATGTACCAACAGCACTTAGTTCATAAGGCTCCAATATCCACTCTATTCAGATGTCACAACTCTCAATTAGAAGAGTCAACAGCTGCAAATCAACAAAAACTTTAATTTAAATCCAGCTTCAATGCTTAGTTATTAAGAAATAAAAGTAACAGAACATGGATAGAGAAAAGCACAAAGAGGGAAAAGGAAAAAGAAAACACTAGAGAGAGATTCTCATGAAAAGAAAGCCTCACATGACCCTAAAGTTTAAAGCGGCCTAAAATTTCAGACTTTTGTCAGAATCATATTTTAAAACATTATCTCAAACAGTTGAACCTCTAAATCTAACTTCTTAAGAGAGAAACAAACCCTAGTCAGAATCTTACAAAAAAATTTGTGTTTGTATCAACCAACCTCCAATTGCTCACAAAGGGAGAGAAAGAAATAAAATTAGAGTCGAACACATCCAATTCATCTTAAGACAGATACCTCAAATTTCCTGAACCTCCAAGAATGTCTCGCATGCACAAGAGCAAACACAAACCACAGAAGGCAGAAAACGAGAAATTGTAATTCACATATTACAAACTTCAAATACCAAACACACTGAGAAATAAGACCTTCTGCTCACCCTAATAATAACAAAAGATCAGTATAAAACAAAAATAAAAACAATAACAACAACACCAGTAATACTAAAAACAACCAGAAAACAAATTAAAAATATCAATTCAAACTACAAAACAGATAAGTCAAAGAAAAGAAAACAACACCCAGAAAGGTCACCAAAATAGACCCAAATGAAAATTCCACACAACTCAGACTACAAAAAGAAAAAAAGGAAACTTTCAAAGAACCTAGAAGAGCAAACTTACGAAAACTGTTAGTTTGACCAAGAAGAATTCTGGGTCAACACACTCCCATCACCGTTCAGAAGAAAAAAAAAATAGAAAAAATAGTAAACAAGAGGACTACAATCTAACAAGAAGAATCAAATACAAAAAGTACTAGAAATTTACCATTCAAGAAAGAAAAACAAGATCAGAGAAGAAGAAGAACTCAGCGCCTGAAGGTCGAAGAAGCTATTTTTCCTTTCTCTTTCCTTTTCCGTGTCTGTGACACAACCTCTGACTCCTAAAGAGACGCACTCACTGCATTTATTAATGCCCACCAAGAAAGAAACTACTACTACTATACTATTATTATTATTATTTTATTAACTGCTATAAATGCTGCTTAATTAATTAATTAATCATTAACAATCACCATTGAGGGATTATAAAATTGACAAAAAGTTTAATAATTAAATAAGTTAATTAAAGTTAGCACCAACTTGGTAAGACGTTGTTACCTGTGGTTAAACGAATTACGGTTTCACCCTTGACAGTTGACTTTATAGTGGTATCCGAATGCGAAGTCCAAACTACGTTAACCGAGTAACGGTGTGTTAGTGGAAAGTGGAGGTGGGATACAGCGCGAAGTGATGCAGCAGAGTTACGGTGAGCACGAGACCAACATAAAAATTTTATATTGTTTATAAATTTTATTTTCTAATAATGTGTGCACACATTATTACAACTATTTTATGAATTAATATTTAATTTAAAATTAAAAATTAATTTAAAATTAATAATAAAAAGTAACTAAAATATTTCTATATAATGTAAGTGATTATTTTAAATTCTTGTTCACAAATTAATTATAAATTTTTATTTATGATAAAAATTATTTTAGATATTAATAATTTTTAGTTTATAAAAATATATATAAATTAGTCAAATATTGTAATTATTTATTTTTATACTTTAAAATTGATTACTATTTAATAATTTTTTTAGTATATATTTAACTGAAGGATTGTTTAAATATGTAAAAGATGTTATTATATATATATATATATATATATATATATAAATTTATAAATAATATAAAATACCAAAATTATGAGTTTAACATTCATAATGTAATTATATCTTCCAAATTATCAGTTATGTTGATAATCATGTATTAAATATTAATTACTCATTGTATTTTTTTAAAAAGAATTGAAAAAAATACAATAAATAATTAATTTTTAGTACATGGATGATTATCAATATAATTGATGGTTTCGAAGAATGTAATTAGATTATGAAAGTTAAACTCGTAGTTTTGATATTTTATATTATTTATGAATTTTATTATTTAATAACCTGGTTCATTATTTGACCTATTATTACAACTATTTTATGAATTACTATTTTAATTAGTTTTTAATTTGAAATTACATACTAATTTAGATTTATTAATAGTAAGTAACTAAAATATTTGTATCTAATCTTAGTGACTAATTTAAAACTATAGTTCACAAATTATTATAAGTTTTTATTCACAATAGAAATCAATTTAGACTTTAATCATTTTTATTTTATAAATTTATATCTAAATTAGTCAATATAGTAACTAATTATTTTTATACTTTAAAAATGATTTATATTTACTGTGTTTTTGTACTATATATTTAATTTAATTGAATGATTGTTTGAATATGTGAACTATGTCATTAATTTTATATATATATATATATATATATATATATATATATATATATATTTGTTTTAAGAGTTGAAAAACTACATTAAACAATTAATGTTTAGTATGGAGATGATTATCAATATAATTGATGGTTTGGAAGGATGTGAGTATATTATGAATGTTTAAATTGTAGTTTTGGTATTTTATGTTGTTTATGAATTTTATTCTTTAATAATGTGGTTCATGACTTTACACACTATTACAATTATTTCAGGAATTAGTATTTAAATTAGTTTTTAATTTGAAATTATACACTAATTTATATTTAATAATAATAAGTAATTAAAACATTTGTATATAATGTTAGTGACTAATTTAAAACTCTAGTTCAAAAATTAATTATAACTTTTTATTTATAAAAGAAACTATTTTAAATATCAATAAATTTTAATTTATAAAATAATTTTTAAATTAGCCAATATAGTAACTAATTATTTTGTACTTTAAAATTGACTGTTATTTAATGATTTTCTTGTTAGTGTATATTTCATTGAACGATTATTTGAACATGTGAAAGATGTTATCAATTGAATTTATATATATTTGTCCTAAGGGTGAAAAAATACAAAGAATAATTAATTTTTTGTATGGAGTTAATTATCAATATAATTGAAGATTCAGAAGGATGAGAGCATATTATTAACGTTAAACTCGAGGTTTCCGTATTTTATATTGTTTTTGAATGTTATTCTTTAACAATGTAGTTCATGAGTTGACACATTATCACAATTATTTTATGAATTAGTATTTAAATTTGTCTTTAACTTGAAATTATAGACTAAATTAGAATTCATAATAGTAACTAAAACAATTGTTTATAATGTAAGAGACTAATTTAAACCCTAGTTCACAAATTAATTATAATTTTTTTTGTTCATTATAGAATCTATTTTAGATAACAAGTTTTAGTTTATAAAAAGAGATATAAATTAGTCAATATTGTAACTAATTGTTTTTTTACTCTAAAATTGATTATTATTTGAGAATTTTCTTTTTAGTATACATTTAATGGAAAGATTGTTTGAATAAGTGAAAAATTTTATTAATTGAATTGATATATATATATATATATATATATATATATATATATATATATATATATTTATGTGTTTGTATTAATTGTGAAAAAGTACAAAGAGTAATTAATGTTCAGTATGGAGATGATTATCCATATAATTGATGGTTAGAAATGATGTGAGCATATTATCAATGATAAAGTTTTGGTATTTAATATTATTTATGTATATTATTATTTATGTGATTCATGAGTTTACACATTATCACAACAGTTTTATTTAAATTAATCTTTAATTTGAAATTACATACTAATTTAGAATTAATAATAGTAAGTGATTAAAACATTTGTATTTATTGTCGGTGATTAATTTAAACCCTAGTTCAAAAAATAATTATAATTCTTTTTAATAATACAAACTACTTTAGATATCAATAATTTTTAATTTAGAAAATGATATCTAAATTGGTCTATAGTGTATCTAATTATTTTTGTACTCTAAAATTGATTGTTATTTAATGATTTTATTGTAATATATATTAAATGGAAAAATTGTTTGTGTGTCTTTATGTGTGTACTAGAAGTGAAAAAAAACAATTAATGTTTATATGGACATGATTATCAATATAATTGATGACTCGGAAGGATGTGAGCATATTGTTAATGTTAAACTCGTAGTTTTGGTATTTTATATTGTTTACTAATTTTATTCTCTAGTGGTTGATGAGTTGATACATTATCATAACTATTTTATGAATCAGTATTTAAAGTTGACTTTAATATGAAATTACAAACTAATATAATATTAAATAACTAAAACATTTATACATAATGTACGTGTCTAATTCAAACCTATTTCAAAAATTAATTATAAGTTTTTATTCATAATTAAAGTTATTTTAAATATTAATAATTCTTAATTTATAAGTTTTTATTCATAATTAGCCAATATCTTAACTAATTATTTGTGTACCCTAAAATAGATTATTTTTTTGATTATTTTCTTGTAATATATATTTAATGGAAATATTATGTGAAAAATTTTATTAATTTAACTTTTATATATATATATATATATATATATATATATATATATATATATAAATATAAATTGTCGAAAAAGTACAAAGACTAATTAATGTTGAACATGGATATGATTAAACATATATTTAATGGTCCACAAGCATGTGAGCATATTAAACTCGTAATTTTGGTATTCTATATTTTTATTAATTTTATTCTCTAAGAATGTGATTTATGAGTTAATACATTATCACAACTATTTTCTCAATTAATATTCAAATTAATCTTTAATTTTAAAATTATACACTAATATAGAATTAATAATAGAAAGTAACTAAAATAATTGTATATATTTTAAGGGAGTAATTTAAACTTTAGTTCACAAATTAATTATAAGTTTTTATTCATAATAGAAATTATTTTAGTCACAATAATTTTTAGTTTATAAAAAGATATTGTAACTAAATTTACTTTGTACTTTAAAATTGATTGCTATTTGATAATTTTCTTGTAGTATATATTTAATTAAAATATTGTTTGAATATGTGAAAGATATTATTAAAGGATATATATATATATATATATATATATATATATATATATATATATATATATATATTTACTTACTTATGTGTGTATAGATTTTTATGTGTATAGATTTATATGTGTATATTAATTTTGGAAGGTATAATACCTATTTTGTCTCAATTTTGGTTGGGAATGTTCGAAATGGTTACAACTTTTTTTCCCGTTTAATGTAGTCCTAAAGAATGTAATTTGTGTTCAATTTGGTCTTTTTTTGCAAACGCCATTTAAATTGTTAACAACCAGATGTCCAGATGTGTAATTATAGAGTGAAATGTCATGTATTGGCTTATGTGGAGTCCTTTGTGGCGTTGTGAGTTGGATTTATTATTTTTTAAATTCTATTTCTTTTATTAGGGTTATTCTTTTGAAAAATAAATTAAAGGTATTTAGTTGTAAAGTTTTGATCGTGGTTTGGGACGGAAATCTACGAGATTGGGAAGAACATGTTTGAGAGAGAACACCAATGACATGTTGTTTGAATTGGAAGCATTCATCTTTGGGAAAATCAGGTTTGCATTCGTAATCTTTGCTTTGTGGCATTCATATCTAACATTTTTGTTCAACATTGTAAAAGCTGGAAAAATTTTGGTTTGTGAGTGTTAGATTTTGGAAAAGTTAGAATTTTTTTAACATTTGTGTAAACTGTTTAGGCATTGCTGTGTGTAACGTATTATAATTGGTTGTGTGAAGGTCATTGTCGCTTTTTTGTCTTTGGTTTTGGTTTTCCATACCTGTTAGCAGTTACTTTTACCGTTTATATTGTGGTCCCATGCCCATAAAGTTCATTTTGTAGGCTTACGTTTGGGATGTTTGAGGAGAGGTTTAATGTTGTGGTCCACCATAGTGGGACCCTAGTAAATGATTTTCCTTTTGAATATGTTGGTGGGGAAATGACATATTGGAGTGTGGACCCTGACAAATGGAGTTATTTCGAAGTGGTAGATGCTATTAAGGAATTAGAGTATATTAAAGTGACTGACATATTTTATTGCGTTGAAAATATTCTGCATAAGTTGGTTGATGACTGATAGACGGGGCCCAAGCCCAATTAGTTTAGTGTAGTATTTCTTTTACTTTTATTAAAACATGTGTAAAAGGTGTTAGACATGTGCTAGATAGGAGGGACTTTTAGTCCTATATATAGCCATGTCACCACCTCTTGTAAGATACTTTTGAACATAATGAATTGTTATTTTGTTGAGAACACTCCAGAGCAATTCTATCTTGAAAGTCAAGGCTAGAGAATTCCAAAGGATCTCCTCTAGCCACCTTCCCTTCACACTTCATCTTTCATTTTCCATTTACACTCTAGAACTCTCTTACCTTCACGTAACCATTGGTTTCTCCACTCTGCACCCGCCGCGTGGATTGACTACTCCATCGCTGCCACGCGAGCTTATTCCTCGCGAGTTTCCCTCAGCACATCACTACATCTTCATTTCGCGAATCGTCATCTACTTCACTCTCGAGAGCGAGAGCTCTTCCACCACGAACCACACTGTCATCGTAGAACCTCACCTTTCTCGCCGATTAAAATCACCTCTCCACCATTCAAATCTGCTTCCGTTTCAAACCCTAGGTTTTCAACCGAACAAACCTCGAATCTATGGTTTTGTTCCTTGCTGTTCATCTTCGACTCCAAATCCCAGGGTTCTTGAACAAATCTGTTTCTTCCGCTGCTTCCCGGATCTTCATCTTGATCGAATCCAGATTTCACGCCGACTTCCGATTTAGCTCAAGCCGTCAGCTATCAATGACTGATGAGTGCATATTTATGCCCACATTTATACTTTAAAATTCAAATTTTTGATGGGATAATTGTGCTTAAATGATTTATTTTAAGTGAATTTGTGATGATTGGAATTGTTGGGTTTGAGAATTAAAAGGGACTTAAAAAGTGATTTTTAGTTGCATAAATTATTCTTGGAAATTCTTACGTTTATTTGTGCAGCTGAGAATATAAGTTTTATTGGTCCAAATGGCAATTCAAAGCCCAAAATCAAATTTTGTTTGGAAAATAATATACAAATGGGCCGAACAGACATACTTTACCCTTGCACCTCCTAAAATCCCTACATACACTCCTATTTTTGAAACAGGTCAACAACCAAGCCCAAACACTAAGCCTTTTCTCCTACACTCTTACGTTCCCTATTCCTACCCCTTCAAAATCAGACTCCATCAGATGTTGCCACGTGTCACCAATCCACCATGCAATGATTTAGCCAACCACATACTGTCACATCACCCTCCACTGCCACATCACCATCTTCTCTAACAATCTGAAACCCTAATTCCCAATCCAAACCCTAGCCACCTATAGCGCCGTCCGCCGCTGCCACACAACCATCCTCACCGCCGGCCAGCTTCTCTTTTCTCGCCGGACAACCACCACGATTCACGCTCATCACCATTAAGACCAGACGCGACTTCTCCACCATGGTTGCCACCATCCATCATCTTCACCACAGCACCACTACGAACAACATCGCGCCACCCAGAAACGCGATATCTCGTCAGGCCGCCACTGTCGTGCCGCCGCATGAATCATCCTTACCACCAGTCAGCAGCAAGGCCGTCGCCTAATATTGATCCACATCGCACAAGCCGCCACAACCTCCTCACGCAGTTCACCTTCGCCAAACCTTAGCGTTGCTGTTCAAAAGTCATGGCGCGGCTCATCTTCTCCTTCATTCATCAGACCTGCAAACAAACCCAGAAACACAGAAATCGCCGCCATCTCCATTCGAAAATTCTGGTGCGAGAGAAGCGGAGTTCCTTCAAGCAGGCGGCACAGGCAGAGGCACAGGAGCTCCCTTTCCCCCCAATCTGAAACCCTAATTTTGGGTGGGAAAGGGGCTCACACATGTCAGTCCCTCATTGGGCGCAGCCTCTCTGGTCAAAACTGGTCAACAGATTTGAATCTGGTCAAGGTTGGTCAAACAAGGGTTCTGTTGCAATTTGGGGAAATTCAGTTGGGGGTAAAGTATAGATAGAGGAAATTTCAGGGCTTATGTGTAATTTTGAAAATTCAAAAAAGCTAAAAGATAAAATCCAGTTGTTGAATTAATTTAACTTGGGAATATCAACCGAAAATATCTTCCAAATAATGTTATAATTATCTAAATCTTTTAGTTATTTGAAAGATATAAGGTAAAATATTCTGTCAACTGAATATTCAGAGTCCAAGCCTAATCAAACCCTATATAAAGAGACCCAAGGGAGACAGAAAAGGCACTTCACTTCATTCATTCATTCACCACTTCTCTCTCTCTTATTTCATCATGAATTCAACTCCATTCATGGAGAGCTAAACATTTAAGGCTATTCTACTGTAATTCCATTATGGATTCTGAGGTTAGGTTGAGTTAATGCAATTGTTTATTTAGATTATTGATTTAAGTTGTTCTCTCTCTATGTCTTTCATCTCTCTATCAAATTAAAAGCAAAGATTTTTGCATCATAATGTGTTTGAATCTACATGCATATTGATTATATGAGTTCTAGGGTTTTTAGGTTTAATTGAGAATCTACTTTGATTTAATTTAGGAACTTTCATATGATTAAATGGTTTTTACTATCAATTGAGAATGTACTTTGATTGGTAGTAATAATTTCAACTATAATCAATTGAGAATGTACTTTGATTGGTAGTAATAATTTCAACTATAATCAATTGAGAATGTACTTTGATTGGTAGTAATAATTTCAACTATAATCAATTGAGAATGTACTTTGATTGGTAGTAATAATTTCAACTATAATCAATTGAGAATGTACTTTGATTGATTAGCTTTTAATTTGGTTAGGAGATTTAAGAATAGACATGATTAAACACAATAGGATTTGATTGAGGATATACTTTGGTTGAATTCATTATGAATAATTTAGAAAGGTTTTGCATTTGATTGAGAATTTACTTTAGTTAAATGCATGATCGCCCTCAAATTAATTAAGAATGTACTTTAATTAATTTGAAACTTAAATAATAACCAATTGAACAATTATCTGTGAATAACCGATGATGAATCTATCTTGGAAAAGCAGTGGATTTAGCCTGTTTAATCATAACTGTTTTTAAGTTTCTTATTTGTTCTTTAAACATTCTCCAAACATTACTTTTATTCTTGAGCATTGCATTGCATTCATAAGATTGAAATATTGAAAGGCAATTCTGTACTCATTGGGAGACGACTCAGGGTTACTTTAACCCTATCTACTTTCTTGAATACTACTTGGCAATACTGAAGTTTCCTTGAAAAGTAATATTAATTTGATAGCTTCAACGACAACTATCAATGACAGAGGTGCAATGAACATGGTAAACATTGATAAGTATTTTGGGGAAGTTTACTTGTTTGTGGTCCACGGATTGGATGATGAGCTAGAGGTAGTTGAAAATGAAGTAAGTGAACAAGTTCTTTTGCTCTGTCATGGAAGTTTAAACAGTGGAGAAGATAACCATGTAGGTGGGGATGTGGATGAAGTAGAGGTGTAGGGTTTGAATGAAGTAGAGGTGTAGGGTTTGGATGAAGTGGAGAGTGTCAGTGAAGTGAAGGTGCAGGGTTTGGATGAAGTGGAGGGGCATGGTTTGGATGAAGTGAAGGGTTTGAATGAAGTGGAGGTGCAGGGTTTGGATGATGAAGTGGAGGTGCATGGTTTGGATGATGAAGTGCAGGGGGAGGAGGAGGAAGTAGAGGTGGAGGATGAACAATAGGTGTAGAGGAAGGAAGAAATAGAGGCGGAGGACATGGATGAACAACACGTGCATGTGGAGGAAGAAGTACATGTTGAAGATTTTACTTCAAGTGTGTCTGATGATGTAGGGGAGGTGCATGGTGATGAAGGACAAGGGCATGAAGGACAACGAGATGTTGATGAAGGAGAAGGGGATGAAAGACTAGTGAATGTTGATGAAGTACTTTTGGACGATATAGAAGGGGCTGTATCAGTGGAAGTTAATGAAAATGAAGAAAGTAGAAGTGAGGATGCAGATGATATTGCACATAGCCAGAAAAACCCATATGACAGGGGGTTGTCTGATGATGAGTGGGACTCAGATTTTTTGGCCAATCTAGAAGAAAGTGGAAGTGAGGATGTAGGTGATGAAAGGCAAAGTTGTGGTCCATTTGGGACATTTGTTATGCAAAAGAGTATGTCTAAATACAAGTGGGAACAAAGTTTAGGGATAAAAATGAGTTTATGGATGCTGTTAGAAGTTATGCAGTCCATGGTGGGAGGAATTTAAAGTTTATTAAGAATGATAACAGAAGGGTACGAGTGAGATGTTTAGGTGCCCAAAAAAGTTGTCCATGGATAGCTTATTGTGCGTATTTGGAAGGATGTAGGACATGACAATTGAGAAAAATTTTGGATAATCATACTAGCAGTAGGAAATTCAACATTAAAATGATGAATGCTAAGTGGTTGAGTGAGACATTAGATAATTCACTACATGAAAATCCGAATTTAAAGATAAATGAAATACACTCAAAAGCTTTGAGGAAATGGAATAGTAATGTCACAATTTCTAAAGCTCGTAGGGCAAAGATAATTGCATTTTGCAAAGTTGAAGGTAGTTATAAAAATCAGTTCAAAAGAATATATGACTATGCACATGAATTATTGAGATGTAACCCTGGATCAATAGTAAAAGTTAAAGTGGATAATGACAATGGTGAGACAACATTTCAGAGGTTCTACGTTTGTTTGAAAGCTTGCAAGGTTAGCTTCCTCTCTTGTAGGCCATTTATTGGTTTGTATGGATGTTTTTTGAAAGGAAAGTATAAGGGAGAGTTATTAACAGCTATTGGTAGAGATCTTAATGACCAGATGTTACCTCTGGCATATGCAATTGTTGAAGTAGAGAACAAAGATAGTTGGACATGGTTTTTGGAGTTGTTGATAGAAGATCTTGGGGGTGCTGAAGTATGCAATTCATGCACTTTTATGTCTGATCAACAAAAGCTAAATGTATTTCTTATATGTTTCTGTTTTGTTTCCTAATATTAATTGTATTAGTGATATCAATATTGGTCCCCATTTTTGTTTAAAATGTTCAATTTGGTCCCTTTTTTACAGGGTTTACTGCCAGCTATGTCTGAACTTTTACCTGGGGTAGAGCACAGATTTTGCATGCGACACTTATATGCAAATTTTAGGAAAATGTTTTCTGGGCAAAACTTGAAGAATCTGATGTGGAAGGCTGCTGCAAGTACATACCCCTAAGCTTGGGAAAGAGAAATGTTAAATATAAAGGAAGTGAATGAAGATGCTTATAAATACCTAATTGCTATCCCGCCAAGGTATTCTTTGTTCCTTAACAATACATTGATGACATGTAGAGTGGATATAAACATCATTTTTATTCCTTGTAACAGGTATTGGTCTAGATCTAGATTTACAGGTCGAGCACTTTGTGATACACTAAACAATAACATGAGTGAAGGTTTTAATAGTGTGATTGTTGATGCACGAGGAAAGCCCATTATAACCATGCTTGAAGAAATTAGAGTTTACCTCATGAAAAGATGCGCAACCAACAAAATTAAGATGTGTTATATGGACTTTGATATCTGCCCCAAGATTAGAAAGAGACTTACAAAAGAATCAAATTTATCCAAAAATTGGATCCCTAGGTATGCATTTTCTTTCCCACTATTAGTTGATGACACTTGGCCTGTGATTAAAATGGCAGTATTGACCACTTAATTTTTAACTTGTATTCATCTATTACTTCATGGCAGTTGGTTTGCAGAAAAACTCTATGAAGTTAGGCATTTTGCACAGATTAAAAACAAGTTTGTAGTTAACCTGGACAGTCAAGATTGTTCGGGCAGGAAATGACTTATTATTGGGATCCCTTGCTGTCATGCAATTGCAGCCATGAAGTTCTTAAATTTAGATCCAGAACATTATGTACCCATTTCCTTTAGACAGTCCACGTATGATGAAACATATGCCTCCATCATATTTCCAGTCAATGGCCACTTGTTATGGGAAAGAACATCTTACCCAAACGTCCTCCCACCATTCAAGAGAAAATTACCTGGCAGACCAAAGAAAAAAAGAAGGTTGGAGCAATGAGAGCTAAGGAGGGATGAGACCCAGATGAACAAAGGTGGCCACCGCAAAAAATGTAATATTTGTCGTCAACTTGGACATAACAGAAATAATTGCCCATTACGTCCTCAACATGAAACAGACCTACCAGAGGCATCTCAACCACCATCCCAACCACCAACTGAGAAAATGACACAACAATCTGAAGCACCTCCACAACCAGCACAAGAATCTAGAGAAGAACAAACTCAGAAAAGAAGAAGGGACAAGTTACCAATTAGAAGACTATGTGCTTTATAATGTTAATGTTGTTGTACTTTTGTTTTGTTCGAATTGGTTACTTGTGTGCTAAACATTTGGAAATGGCATTGTATATATTTTGATGTACTTTACAATTTAAATCCTTACATGTAACCATGACCTTTGTTTATTTTATGCAAATATATCATTTTTATGCTTTATACAATTGCAAAGATATTGTTGTTTATTGCTTGATGGACACATCAGTCATCATCATAGGGACCATATTCATAAATAATTAATGGAAATGTGGACTAAATTTAACAATTAATTACTAACACAAATTTCATTCCTTCATTCATTACAAGAGACATAGGCACAACCTTAACATCACAACATTTCAACTCCATTGACCTAAAAACACTACATTCAACCAGATTGGGACCACCTAAAACACATAATCAGTTGAACCAAAATACACACAACACATCATCCTAAAAACACATAGAACATAACTATGTTCACTACACTAACAACACTAGCCACTGCTACTAATAATTGGATCCTTTTCTTCAAAGCTTTGACTGTGTTTTCCAGATCATAAATCTTCCTCCTTTGCCTCCCAATAATAACATCCCTTTCATCAACATTTCTTCATTGCACCACTTGAAATAGTTGCAACACATCGCCTTACTAGCTCCACTTTATTATTCATGAACAACAAAAACTTCAAACACAATGTTAATTACTATCACATAAATAACATAGGGGTTATTCAGATTACCTTGTAGTTACGACAATCCCAAAAATATCTTCCCGCATTCTTTAAAGTTCTAGCCATTTTTACTACTGCCATCTCACCACAATTGCAAATGGGGATTATCCCTAGCCTTATTGAACCACCACCATGTAAAAATGACAACTTCGGTGCCCCAAGCTATTGCAACAAGAAGAAGAAGATTGGGAAGCAGACATGGCTCATTAACCACCAAGATTGGGAAGAAGATTGGTTAACATCCAACGTCACTGTGGCTTTCAAAGAACAAAAGTAAAAACCCTAATTTGAGAATCCACCCTCATTTCCTGTGTAAAGGGTTTCATAAAATAGAATTTAAAAAATAATAAATCCAACTCACAACGCCACAAAGGACTCCACGTAAGCCAATACATGACATTTCACTCTTTAATTGCACATCTGGACATCTGGCCGTTAACGATTTAAACGACGTTTGCAAAAAGGACCAAATTGAACACAAATTACATTCTTTAGGACTACATTAAACAGCAAAAAAAAAATTGGGACCATTTCGAACATTCCCAACCAAAAGTGGAACCGAAAAAGGTATTATACCAATTTTGGAATAAGTACAAAGAATAAATGTTCAGTATGGTAATGATTATCCATATAATTGATGGTTTAGAAGGATGTGTGAGCATATTATCAATGTTAATGTGGTAGTTTTGGTATTATATATTGTTTATGAATTTTATTATCTAAAAATATGATTCATGGATTCACACATTATCACAGACTATTTTATGAATTAGTATTTAAATTAATCTTTTAGTTGAAATTATAAACTAATTTAGACTTAATAATAGTAAGTAATTAAAAAAATTGTATTTAATATTGATGATTAATTTAAACCTTAGTTCACAAATTAATTATAACTTTTTATTAATAACACAAACTATTTTAAATATCATTAATTTTTAATTTATAAAATGATATCTAATTGGTCGATACTATAACTAATTATTTTTGTACTTTTAAATTGATTGCTATTTAACAATTTTCATGTAATATATATTAAATTGAAAGATATGAGCATATTATCAATGTTAATGTCGTAAGTGTGGTAGTGCGTATTGTTTATGGATTTTATTATCTAAGAATGTGATTAATGAGTTGAAACATTATCACAACTATTGAATTAGTATTTAAATTAATCTTTTATTTAAAATTATAAGCTAATTTAGAATTGACAATAGTAAGTAAGCATTTGTATATGATTAATTTAAACCTTAGTTTACAAATTATTTTAAGTTTTTATTAATTATACAAACTATTTTAGATATAAAATGATATCTAAAATTGGTCGATGTTGTAACTAATTATTTTTGTACTCTAAAATTAATTATTATTTAATGATTTTATTATAATATATATTAAATTGAAATATTGTTTGTGTATGTGTGTCTGTATTTTTGTCTCTTTTTGTGTATAATAAGAGTGAAAAAATAAAAAATAATTAATGTTTAGTATGAACATGATTATCAATTGATGGTTTGGTGATGTGAGCATATTATTATCAATGTTAAACTCGTAGTTTCGATATTTTATATTGTTTATGAATTTTATTGTCTAACAATGTGGTTCATGAGTTGACACATTATCACAAGAATTTTATGAATTAACATTTAAGTTTTTCTTTAATTTGAAATTATAGACTAATTTAGAATTAATAGTAGTAAGTAACTAAAACATATGTATATACTCTAAGTGATTAATTCAAACCATAGTTCACAAATTAGTTATAAGTTTTTATTCATAATAGAAACTATTTTAGATATTAATAATTTTCGCTTTATAAAGAGATATAAATTAGTCAATATTGTAACTAATTTTTTTTTTTACTTTAAAATTGATTGTTATTTGATGACTTTCTTATAGTATATATTTAATTGAAAGATCGTGTGAATATGTGAAAGATGTTATCATTTGAATATATATATATATATATATATATATATATATATATATATATATATATATATATATATATATATATATATATATATATATATATTAAGGGTGGAAAAAGTACAAAGAGTAATTAATGTTTAGTATGAAGATGATTATCCATATAATTTATGGTTCGGAAGGATGTGAGCATATTATCAATGTATTTTATGTATTATCCATATTCTCAATGTTAAAGTAGTAGTTTTGGTATTCTATGTATTTTATGAATTTTAATCTCTAAGAATGCGATTCTTGAATTGAGGCATTATCACAACTTTTAATGAATTAGTATTTAAATTACTTTTTAATTTGATACTACAGACTAATTTAGAATTAATAGGAATAAGTAATTAAAACATTTGTATCTAATGTTGGTGATTAATTTAAATTCGAACTCAAAAATGAATTATAAGTTTTTATTAATAATACAAACTAGTTTAGAGCGAGTAGTTTCAGTCGTAGGATAGCAATTTTCTTTAGTTATGTTTGGTAACGAAAAAAATCTCTAGTACAATAGACACCTTGAATATATTATATTATTATGGTTGTTTGTCCTGGGATGACTATACTAATATTCTATATACTACTTTGTTAATTGTTCTAGATTATCAAACATTTAATATCTTATTTTAGTAGTAATGTACTACTAAATTGGGATGTTACATTTTTGTTATAAGATTTTTTCTTCCTTAGAATAATATGGTGGTTATGGGTTTGTCATGTCCTGTGTATAAGTGTTTGAGTTTATATTGTAAATTTGGTTACCAAACTAAAAGTATTACGAAAGAAAGGATCTTAATGGAGTAATGAGGATGCACACTTATGACGACATCCATGATGTTTTCTCTTCTTAATTATGAAAGTTTGGGGAGATGTGTGATAGACAAGTAGCTTATAGAAAGTAGATTATGTAGTTTAAGTTTTGATTTCAACATTGTCCTCTAGTTAAGTTTTCACCTCTATGGTTTGTGTATAGTGTGCAATAGTGGTAGAGGAACACAAATTCAAGGTTAAATTTATCTACTTATCTTAACAGTAGAGGGATAAGGTCTTTGAGGCAATATCTTGCCTAAAAAAAGTGAGTTGTGTGTTGAGTATCGGTGGGCAAGGAAAGTTGAGTTATGATTTCAGGTTTAGGTGAGATGTTTGAGTCCAAAGGTAAGACCTTGGACTAATAAGCTTCAAGAGCAAGTTCTTGGAATCATATACCACAAGTTTTGCATGAGGAATTGAGTTCTAAGGTTAATGTAAGGGGAGATAGTGATGCCCGCCTTACGTAGCAAGGTTTGAGTAATCAAATTCGTTTTAACACTCAGGTAATGCCTGAGGTATGAAGGTGGAAAGTTATGGAAGGTTGAATGTTAAAGCTACAAAAGGTAGAGACCTTGAAATGTATAAGGAAGACCAGTCTTTAATATGAAAGGTTTAGACAAAATGGATCTTAGGGGATCAGTTAGGTGGGGTGGTATTTCCTAAGTAGGAGTGGTGAAGAATACTACAACAATTAGTAGAAGGTGGTTGGATATTTTCAGTAGTAACAACATCAAGGTCGAGGGTAAAAGGGATGCTTCAAGTAAAGTGGTTCGTATAGGATAAAGGCTTGTTCTCAGGTTGATGTGCAATGCATAAGGTGCGAGAAGGAGAGGCACACCACTAAGTTTTGTCCTCAAGGATAAGATAGGCTAGTGTTGTCAAAACCATCCAAGAGAGGAAGAAGATGTAGGATCTAAAGTAGTGGGATAGGTGTTCATGATGGTTATTGTTAAAGTGGCTAATACAAGTGGTCTAATTCAAAGATACATGTAAAAAAAGTGGTAATTATACTAAAGGTTTTGGTTTAATTTGGATACATACACTCCTTGGTGTCACATGTATTGAAAATGAGTCAGGATTGCCAATAAGGACGATTGAAGTTACATTGGTAGTTTCCACTACAACTCTAAATGGCTTTAGTGTGTGGCATGTCTCGTGGTGGTCAAGGGATCAAAATTCATAGTCAATTTGAGTTTTTTCCTTTGAAAGGTTAGGTTATAATCTCAAAGGTGAATTGGTTTTTTTTTTTTCTAATCACATCCTAGAACATTATGCTACCAAAGAAGTGGTGTTCCTTAATTTAAAGTCGTTTAAGTTAGTGGTTGCACATTAGGTGTATGCCAAGTGGAAGTATGGGACAAAGTGTGACGTGTTTTTAGTGGTTTAAGGGAGGCTAGTAAAGATTAAACACACAAGATCTCAGTTATGGAAGAGTCTTTAAACGTTTTTTAAAGCTGGTGTAGTGTTAAGACAAAATTGTCAATAAGACTTACATGTCTAAATGCTCTCATGTTTTGAAGTTTAATCAAATAACATTAAATGGGATAAGAATCTGAAAATGTATTAACTAGAAGAAAAGAGGCAACATAGGAAATTTGGATATATAAAGCGTAAAACAACTAAGTCAAAGCTTTCAGACGCAACGCTAGATTCTGATCAACAAGCATTAAATGTCATTAAATGCTCAACGTTCAAAAATAACAAAAGTGATAAGACCTAAGACGTATCTGCTGCATTTACAATCTACTTTATTCTATGCAGGTAACCTACTACACGCATCCATGTGCTTTATTTGAAATATATCAAAAGTAAATGTTAGAGACAAAGAAGACATTCACAGAATGTTCTCTCCATTAGAAGTCATGCTTGAAAGATAAGACAACCTTCTTCTAGCAAAGTACTGAAAAAGAAAGCATGCTCTAAAAATTTGACTTTAACCAACAACTGCTTCACACGACAAGATAGAGAAGACACAAGATTAAGGCTAAAGAGCTCAGTCTAACGAATATCTTTTGAAGAACCTTTAAATAGAAGATCATTCAAAGAAATAATCAAGAGGATAAATTAGTACGAAAATATCATCCTACGCAAAACGTTTAGAAGAAAAGCATAGAGAAACTCAAGCTTAAAGAGAATATATGAGAAGAGAAAAAGAAGAGTTAAGCAACACTATCAAGCTTCATTGTAATATTTGCTTACTGTTGTAAGAAGAGAGAAAAGAGAAAATAGAGAAACACCTAGTGAGTCTATAAAATATATTGTATTGAGCACATATCCTCTTTGCGAGAGTAATCGTCTAAACGACTTGGAAGCAATCAGTTGATTGCAATTCTGAAGAGAATTAAAACACTTGTTGTATAAGTTAGGCGAGTTATGGAAATCTAGGCAGCGTATAAGAAGATACTAGGAATTTTCTATTAGAAACTAGGAGTGGGTGAAACTCAACCAGTTTAGGGTAACAAGAGTTATTCGTTGGCTGAGGATAGTAGGAGTGGTGAAGAATACTACACAACCAGAAGTGGGTGAAATTCAACTAGGCAGCGTATCAGGGGATACTAGGAGTGCTTAGGGATAGTAGGAGTGCCTAGGGATACCATGAGTGCCTAAGGATACCAAGAGTGGTGAGAATACTCATTTATAATCTTGTTGAAGATTATAATGGAAACCTCTAAGGATAGAGTAGAGTGGACGTAGCTTAGTTATAGTGAACCAATATAAAAATATCTATGCATTTATTGTTTACTTCTGTCTTAACGCTTCTCTTATAAAACCTGCAATCACATTTTAGTTTTAAATATAAGAACTTCCCATACTGAACGATGTCTCACTAAAACAGAAGTTCTTACAAACACTGTAATGAATATTTTGATAGCACTTGAGAAGAATTTATTGTTTAAAACCAATTATAAGGTTGAGTGTTTAATAAATATTTGAAAAATCTCGTACTCGACAAAAGTTCTATATCAAGAAGGTTGTGAAATAGTTTTTCCATTAACACTATTCAAACCCCCCTCCCTCCCCCCACTTAAATGCGTAAGCTATACTGTAATGATAATCAGTTGAACTCTCAAGAAGTGAAAAGGTGTCGAGACAATGTCTTTGACTAAACCCTTTAAAAGCCTAAAATAAAGATCCAAACACATTTAGAAGACAAAACTTTCTAAACGCTCTTGCTCTTAAACGACAATATCCTAAAAAGCTTTTAAAATAGACTGGAAGATACCATGAGCTAAACCTTTCACTTCGTCCAACGATGAAGTTCTTGTTGGAACAATCAGTACCGATATTGTGCAGCGGAAATAATAAAACTCAGCATGATACAGATTGTTAAAAGCAAAGAGCTTGTTCGGTAAAAAACAATGGTTCCTTTAATTTTCTCTTAAACGTTTTATCAAACAGTTGATGTGCAGAAGATGTAAAGAGTGTAGGGAGTAAAAAAAAATCACACAGTAGATTTTTATCCTGGTTCAAATCAAACGATTATACGTCCAGTTGTTAATCACTATAAAGAATGATTAACGATTTCACTAAAAATAGTTTTACAGATTACAAAATAGTGAATGAAATAAGAGTGATAAAACCTTCCTTCGACGAACGAACAAGAAGGAAACTTCCTTCGACAAACGAACCGGAAGCAAGCATCGAACACTTTCCTTCGACATACGAACCGGAAGAAAACAACTCTGCCAAGTTGAAGAGAACCGCTCCAACCTTTGACACACAAAACGTGAGCTTCTCTTATTCACAAGACTTGACAAGAGCAATGAACTAAAACTTTGAGAACTTCCTCAGATCACACTGTATTCTCAAGTGACTTAGATCTCTTTTCACTCACAGAGAGTTTCCCTTAGGCACAAAGCTCTAATACTCTCAAATGAAAAGTTAGATTCTAAGAACTGTGAAGACCTCTATTTATAAGCCTAGGTTCGTGCAAGGTCAGAAACTGAAAAGACATCTCCCAACTGCCAATGATAATCGATTATCATAAGTGATAATTGATTATTTGTGTCCGTTATGGGGTTTTCAAAAAAATGATAATCGATTATCCTGGGGAATAATTGATTATTTGTGCGACTTGGGCAATACTGACTTAGACTGGAATAATCGATTATCCTGAGTAATAATCGATTATTTACGCGACCAACTCTTTTCCAAACAGGCTCATGATAATCGATTATCACACCCAATAATCGATTATCGGCTCAAAGACTCTCTAAACAGTAAAACTTCTAACTGTTCTTACATCAACAAAGTAATTCCTATACAATTAATTCTACAAAATGTTTTTAAAATAAGTACAACAAAAGTCTTCAAGTTCTTCATCTTGTAGCATCATCAAAACCATAATATCTTCAAGACACCAATGTTCCTCATTGGTAACAGTTCTTACTCAACGTTTGGTATCATAGAGAAAAGCTTAAATGATAAACGCTACCTCAATGGTAGAAAATGCAAAAAACATTGTGTTATTTTGAACAAGCATTAAATGTCATTAAATGCTCAACATTCAAAAATCACAAAAAGTGATAAGAGCTAAGACATATCTGCTGCGTGCACAATCTACTTTATTCTATGCAAATAACCTACTACACGCATCAACCTGCTTTATTTAAAATATATCAGAAGTAGACGTTAAAGACAAAGAAGACATTCACATAATGTTCTCTCATTAGAAGTCACGCCTGAATGATAATACAACCTTCTTCTAGCAAAGTACTGAAAAATAAAGCTTGCTCTAATAAGTTGACTTTAACCAACAATGACTTCACACAATAATACAGAGAAGACACAACATTCAAGGCTAAATAGCTTAGTCTAACGGATATCTTTTGAAGAGTCTTTAAATAGAAGATCATTCAAAGAAAGAATCAAGAGGATATCTTACAGCGAAAATATCATCCTATGAAAAGCATTTAGAAGAAAAGCATAGAGAAGTTCAAGCTCAAACAGAATGCTTGAGAAAAGAAAAAGAAAAGTGAAGCAACATTCTCAAACTTCATTGTAATATTTGCTTACTGTTGTAAGAAGAGAGAAAAGAGAAAAGAGAGAAACACCTAATGAGTATATGGATTATATTATACTAAACACATCCTATTTGCGAGAGTAATCGTCTAAAGGACTTGTAAGCAATCGGTTGATTGCAATTTTGAAGAGAATTAAAACACTTGTAGTATAACTCAGGTGAGTTAAGGAAATCTAGGCAGTGTATAAGAGGATACTAGGAATTTTCTAGTAGAAACCAGGAGTGGGTGAAACTCAACTAATTTAAGGTAACAAGAGTTATTCAGTGACTGAGGATACTAAGAGTGGTGAAGAATACTACACAACTAGAACTTGGTGAAACTCAACTAGCCAGCGTATCAAGGGATACTAGGAGTGCCTAAGGATACCAATAGTGCCTAGGGATACCAAGATGGCCTAAGGATACCAGGGATGGTGAGAATAGTCAATTGTAATCTTATTGAAGATTATAATCGGAACCTCTAAGGATAGAGTAGATTGGACGTAGCTTAGTTAGAGTGAACCAATATAAAAATATCTGTGCATTTATTGTTTACTTTTGTCTTAACGCTTCTCTTATAAAACCTGCAGTCACTTTTTAGTTTTAAATATAAGAACTTCTCATATTAAACAATGTCTCATTAAAACAGAAGTTCTTATAAACACTATAGTGAATAGTCTGAATAGCCCTTGAGAAGAATTTATTGTTTAAAACCAATTATAAGGCCGAACATTTAATAAATATTTGAAAAATCTCGTACTTAACAAAAGTTCTATATTAGGACGGTTGCAAAAAAGTTTTTCTGTTAACACTATTCTATGTGTTATTGTGAGAAACTACAATTTAGTAGATCTTAAAAGAGAAGTAATTACTTGTCAAGTTATCGAAGTGTAAGTTTTAGCTAAGGGAATTGTAGCTCTTAGACATATGGTTCTATTGAGTGGAAACAATGTGGAGGTAAAGGAGTTCTTAGGATGTCATATAAGAGGGGAGCTTCAAGGGTATTGTAAGTTTTATAGAGTTTTCTAGGAGGTTTCTCAAGGATGGTTGTTTCCTTGTCACAATTAACTATTAGTAAAAAACTACAAGTGCACTAGTTGCATGTAACAAGTAATAAATATTGTTCTCTCCACAAGAACATGTGCAACACATGAAAAGTCTCACAATTCACAACTAAAATAGACAACAAAGATCACAAAAACATAAAAAAAAAACTCTTTTTTTTTTTATCAAATAGTTAGTGTGCAACAAGAAATTTAACATAAAGTATTTGCAATTGTCAAGATTAGATTTCTTCCACATCATTCTCATGCATTCACAATTATATCAATTCTAAATTCACGTCAAAATAAAGTCACAAGAGTACTCAAATCTATTCCTAGTTACTTTGATCCTATTGTATCTTCTCAAGTTCCAATCAATCAAGCATTGAGTTCAGGAGTCTTAAGATTACTATTGAATCATGTTCTATCCTTAGATACAAGCTCCATTAGGTAGTTAACTTCAATCCTAGGTTCAAAAGACATTTTCGAATACCTCAAGAACCATAAATCAAGCCATAGGTGATCAAGCCATAACAAACATTAAACATATAAATCAAATACTAACATAGAAATGGAAAACAATATGTAATAACATAAAAAAAAATACATAACATTCAGTCTATTACATCTGATATCAACAAATAGATTTATCTCTACATGGTGGAGAACCTTGATAATTGTTGATTTTACATGTTTTTATTGTATACTTTCATGAATAAATTAACTCCTTTATAACTTTTACCTTATTTTGTCCCTAAATTTAATGTGTTTTTGCGTTTTCATGTGATTTAGATGTTTTATGGTTATTTTACCTCTAATCTCTTTGTTTATAAGTGTAAAACAAATTAATAGGGAGCAATTCTGGTGGAGGAAAACAAACTAAAACTCAAGGAAGCATGATTGCACAAGAAAGAATGATGTTTAGACAAATACCCACTTTAGGGGCTCTAAAATCGCACCAAGGGTGCTAACATGAAGAAAAGCCATGGAACACCCCCGAACAACCAGAAAATCACCATTGGACATTAGGCTAACTTGTTGGGCGAGCTGGCTCCTTGTTGGGCAAGTTTGAGAGCCTAAACCTGCAGTACTCGAGTCATTGGGCTTAAAAATGGCTCGACCAAGAAGTTACAAGTTAGGGAGCATAAGTTTTTAGGCTTTACTGGGCGAGAATGAAGCCGTTGAGCGAGAATGAAGCCATTGGGTGAGAATGAAGCCATTGGGCAAGTCTATCAGCTTTGATACATGAAAGTGAGTATTTAATCATGTTTTCGCGAGGGTTTTCACAGTTCTTAAGTTTTACAAGAATATAATCACCTAGGGTGCTTGAGAGAGACTCTTGGAGGCTGTTTGGAGTGTTGGGAAGCTCTCCCTCTCCTTGTTGGGTTTCCTGCTTCATTTATGGTGGATTTCCCCCTTTTGGGGTTGAATAGGAAAATGAGTCACGAGTTGGAGGTGTATATGCGAAGGGGGGGGGGGTGCAATTGGAGCATGGAGCAGTTGCCAAGAACCTTGAGAAAAGGCATACATCTCTCTTTGATTTCAATTTCTTCCTTATCTCTTTAATTTGTAGAACCCTAAGTTATCTATCATTGATGGCTATTCTTATTTGTTGAGCTTAGATGTAATAAACTAAATCTTATTATTTTGTGATGTTAATGCATATGCTTTCCGTTTCAAAGTTAGTATTTGATTTCTATGCTTATTGCATGTTGTGGCTTGATTACCCATGACTTTATTTATGGTTCTTGATGTATTGGGGAATATGACTTGAACCTAGAACTCAAATTAAATACCTAATAAAGCTTTTATCTAGAGATAGAACATGATTCATTAGTAATCTTAAGACTCTTAAACTTAATGAATGGTTGCTTGTTCATGATTCAAGGAATTGGAACTTAACATAGGCTCAAAGTTGCTAGGTATAAGATTTAAGTATGTTGGTGACTTGATTTTGACTTGAATATGGAATTGAGATGTTTGTGAATACATAAGAATTAAGTTGATGAAATCTAATCTTGACAACTATAAATACTCTATGTTACATTTCCTTGCACACAAACTATTTGATGAAAATACCAAAAAAGTTTCTTGTGCTTTTGTGATCTTTCCGGTCTAATTGACTTAGAGTGGAAGAGTTGTCGAGTGTTGCACAAGTCCCTTGGGAGAGAACAATATTTATCACTTGCTACGCTACGACCAATGCACTTGTCGTTGGTTTGCAACAAACAAGCTCTTGGCACTGTTGTAGGGGAATTGTGTTCCAACACAAGGCGATTTAGGCATGTGTTACTCTTTTAGAATTTGTTGTGTGTTTTCTTTTCTTGTGCCTTCTTTTATGCAATTTTCCTATAAATTTTTATGCTTTCCATTGATTTGGTTTGTGCTTAATGCTTGTCTTGAGATACACTTTAGAGCAGGATCTAGTTGTTGTAAGGTCCTAGAAATATGATTTCAACAGCTTACCTAACTGAATCAAACCAGATAGCACAAGTCACAGGGATGGGATTGTGTGTTTGGCCTTCGTTGTTCTTGTTCTTAATATAGGTCTTGATGCATGCTTAAGCCAAGGGATTAGGTAAGATGTGCCAGGCTTAGATAGACACAACATGTGGAATCTGAGTGTTTGTACCTTAGAGAACAAGGAAAGTAGTATTCATCACCTTATGAGAGTACTAAGTAATCTTGCAATAAGAGGGATCTGAGTGAGGTTATTTGGGAAATCTTTTCTAATAATTTTGGATATTGGAATTGTTGTTTGGTTGGTGTGCCAATGTTTGCTTGTATTTGTGTCTTCCATTTTTCATTTCTCTTTGTTTTCCATGTTTACATGTTTTTAATTCTCTTCTTTGTTTACGTGTTTATATTTTTCAATTCTCCATTTTTCAATTTTATCTTACATAAAAATTTGTGGGCTAATTTATTTGTTCGAGTATCTTTGTATTCTTGTGAGTGTTAGGTATTGATGAAGATGATGAGGAAGAAGAGACAAGGAACAGAGAAATTTGAGCAGCAAACATGCTCACCAAAAAAGAGTTTGTAATTCTTGCCTGTTCTATTTTTTATTCTTATTTTGTTGATAATAAGTGTGACTTGGTTGGTCTGGAAAATATGATGCATTTGGTTGTATGACTTTGAGTGAGTTTTGCATGATTTTGAGGAAAACCATTTGTGTTTACTCATAAATTGATTTTGAATTACATTGAGAGTTTGTTGTGGTCTTGTTAAAAGATATGCTTGTGGTTGTTCTCATGTGGGTATATCGAGAATGTTGTTCTTGTTTTACCATGGTTAATGATTGTGGCATATGTTGTATGACAACCTTAGGTAACCAAAGAATTAAACTGGGTGAGATTTTGTGCCTCAGAGTTTATTATATCTTTTGAGTGCTACCACTTTTGGCTTACAATTAACTTTGCTTTATTTTCATTGCTAGAGTTCTTCTTTACATGCCTATATTGAAACAAGATCCTTTTTCTTTCCCTCTTTGCATCATACACCCCAAATAGAAAATTTTTCTTTAAAAGATAAGAACCCTTGTGTAACCCTTGGAGCATTAAGAAAACATATCCTTCACATTTTGAACCCTTGAAACTTGTTGAAAATGACTGACCACCTCACCTTGAGTGGGAGAGCAAAGTTTCCATGGTCATTAGTGTGATTCAAGTGTGGGGGAAGTTGCCATGAGAAGGAGAACAAGGGTAACAAGGATGAATTGATGTTGGGTTAATTTGATGCATTCTTGAATATATGTCATCTATAAAAAGTAAAAGAAAGAGAAAAATACAAAAATAAAAGAAAAAGAAAAGAAAATGAATAATGTGAGTGTAAAGTGGTGATTAATTAAGTTCTAGATTTCTATCAGAAGAGAGTTAAATGATAAGTTTGGGAATTTTATGTAATTGATCTCTAATGAATCATTATTTTGTACTACTCACTTAGTTTTCCGCACCGAATTGTATTAGTGAATTGTATTTAATTCTTCAATATTGTCTCATTTTCATTATTTGGGCTTAATTAGACTAGTAATTCTTATTTTAATTAATTTTGTTAAAATAGAATGGCTTAATTTTCAACACCAAGAAGGGGGGGGGGGGGGTGAATTAGTGAAATACAAAAACAATGTTTTCTTTAAATCTTTTTTCGCAAAGTAGATGACTTTAAAAAATTTCTTGAAACACAAAGAAAAAGATTTTTAAGTGCAGTGGAAATAAAGTTGATTAAACACAGTATATAGTCAATTAAGTAAAATGGTAGGGATAGAAAAATCAAACACTGCTTTTTATACTGGTTCGGCCAAGCCTACATCCAGTGTCCTTCCTCACCAGAAAGTAAATGCACTATAATGATCAAGGTTTTTACAACAAGGCTTTTAGAGAAACCTCCACGTCAAAAATATAAAACACCTCTCTTACCCTCTAATCAAAATATAGGCATACAACACGCAAAAATCAGCAACAAGATGTCCCCTCTTCTGCCGTCTTCAACCCTTTGAGAAACCCCTCAAAGTCTAGAACATAGCACGTCCTCTTCTTGTAGTCACAACAGGGCAACAACACCAATCTTCACAAGATTGAATTCCTGATCACCAAAACATACACCTTCAGTGCAGATTTGATCAAATAGTAAAAGCACACAATCCTTGCTTTTCAAGCTATCTCCAAAGATAAACATCATAGTCTTCTTTAAGAGTTCTTGGAGCTTTTCCAAAATCTATATGACAACACTAATATGAAAATTATCACACAATTCGTTAGATTCTCAAAACTTCTTACAAAATTCAAATTTGCGTCAATATATAGTTTTTCACAATTCTGACACTCTTCAGTCGACTTTGCTACTAATGAAGTCGAATACAGTCATGACAATTATAATAGTTAGTAGCATTCATAGCAATTAATTGATTACGCAATTAATGTAGATGTTTCACAATTAATGCTTGGTCAAACATATTTAAAAATATAGCTGTTAGACACTTTAAGACAAGCATTAGCAGAATTTCAAAACATAACAAACTTAGTCGAATGACTTGCCTACATAGTCCACTTTGTAACAGTTAAAAACATAGTTTTGAAAAACTTTCTCTTCAAAAATTCTCACAACACACTTTGAAAAAGTTTGTGCAAAGCCATGAGTTTTAATCGACTTACTTCATAATGAAGTTGACTTAAAACTGCTGTTTTGCTACACAATTTAAGTTCAACTAATGTGCATGTGGTTTTCTTTTCCAAAATAATTTTCGTGCAATCACAGATTAAGTCTTACATATATAATATAGTGAACTGCAATGATCAACACAACACAAACATGTTCTCATATAATCATAACCATGAAAGTAATGAACATGTAACACATAAATACATGTGTTATTAATTATGTGTTGTCATCATAAAAAACCAGAAGCTCTGAGATTGTAGGTTCAACTAAACTAGTGCTCCTCCTATCAACAATCTCAACAAATTTTAATTATTTGGGCTTAATTATTCCAATTATTATTTGCAAGACAATTTTAGAATCATATTTTGGGACAAGAGTGTGACCACGCCATTTATTATTTTCACATCAATATTTTATTTTTAATTTCGTTTTTAATATGTATTTTGAACCACAATTATATTTGAGCTATTTTTGGTCAAATTAGGAGAAGCCCGTACGGAGGGCATTTTCGTTTTTTGCGGTTATAAAGACCCAAAATTAGATTTTAGGAACACTCTCCCCCTTCTCTCCCTCACTTTCGTTTTTTAGGTTTTCCTAGCATTGAGACGTTTTCCACTCCCCTCCCTTTGGGGGTTTAGGTTTGCTTTCATTTTCTGTGCTCTTGCATTGAACATATTTCATTTTCAATTGCAAAATGATTTTTGTTTTTCTGTCTTGTTGTTATGTTTCCATTCTTGCTGTTACATTATCGTTCTTTAATTTCGTTTTTCCTAATTTTTTTGCTGCTCAATTTCGCACACTTTGCTGTTTCGTTTTTCCCAATTTATGAAGTTGTTTTTCCCAAACATTTCAATCAATTATAATGCAGAGATATAACAGATATAAAACAATCAAAAGTATGTAATCAATAAAGAGATAACAATATTCCAACTCATGAAATTTTTTAACGCCTTTTAACCACAGTCGATTGTCCCAAATTCATAATCAACTTCATTGCTTTTTATTAGAATTGAATCTCCAGTATTGTTTATCCAGAAGCAATGTTCCTGGAAAAACCTTTCAAGATCCTTTCCAGATCAAACATTTTAGAATCATTGTAATGCAAGAATTATTACAGTTATATATATGCATGTGTAAATGTATGAATGCAACAATAATCAGTAATACATTCAACTTCATACATAAACAATTGATTATAATCAGATTAAATAACTATTTTATACTATTGTCATCTAAGATTCCCAATTCATTTCGAATAGTATAAAATCTTTCCTTGTTCAACGGTTTTCTAAAAATATCAGCCCATTGATGTAAGGTATCTACATATTCGACCTTAATTTCACCCTTAAGGATGTGATCGCGTATGAAATGATGCCTTATTTCAATACGCTTAGTTTTCGAATGAAGAACATGATTTTTAGTCAGATTTATCGCACTTGTGTTATCACATTTTAAAGGTATATGATTTAAAGATATGCCATAATCTTCTAGTTGACTCTTTATCCAAAGAAATTGAGCACAACAACTTCCTGTTGCTATGTATTCAACTTCTGTGATAGATAATGCCACACAAGCTTGTTTCTTTGAATGCCAAGAGACTAGAGAAGATCCAAGTAGACGACAAGTACCACTAGTGCTCTTTGTATCTAGCTTACAGCCACAAAAATCAGAATCACTATAACCTTCAAGAAAAATACTTGTACCATTTGGATACCATAGTCCAAGATTTTTGGTTCCTTTAAGATATTTCAAAATTCTTTTTACAACTGTTAGGTGTTATTCTTTTGGTAAAGACTGAAACCTAGCACAAAGACATACACTATGCATAATGTCAGGTTTACTAGCAATTAAGTACAATAGAGATCCAATCATACCTCTATACATTTTTTGATCAATAGCTTTGCCAACTTCATCAAGATCCAGGTAGCAGTTTGTTTCCATGGGAGTGGCAGCCTCTTTGCAATCCAACATTTTAAATTTCTTTAATAAATCAGTGCAGTACTTGAACTGATGAATGAAGATTCCTTCCTTAGTCTGCTTCACTTGAAGTTCTAGGAAGTAATTGAGTTCTCCCATCATGGACATCTCAAACTCATCTTGCATGGTCTTAGAGAATTCTTTGAACAGAGTAGAGTTAGTTGATCCAAAAATAATGTCATCAACATAAATTTTAACATACGATTTATCTTTATTTGAATTTTTAATAAAGAGAGTAGAATCAACTTTACCCTGGAGAATCCCTTCTTTTCCAGGAATTCACTTAAACGTTCATACCATGATCTAGGAGCTTGCTTCAAACCATATAGAGCCTTTTTAAGCTTGAAAACATAATCTGGATGTTCAAAGTCCTCAAAACCAGGTGGTTGTTCCACATAAACTTCCTCCTTAATATATCCATTTAAGAATGCACTCTTTACATCCATTTGATATAGTTTGAACTTCATTACAGAGGCAACAACAAGAAGAATTCTTATAGCTTCCAATCTAGCCACTTGTGCATATGTCTCATCATAATCGATTTCTTCCTCTTGACTGTAGCCTTTAGCAACCAGTCGTGCTTTGTTCTTTATGATTTCCCCTGAATCATCCATCTTGTTTCTAAAAACCAACTTAGTACCAATAACCTACGAGTTTTCATTTCTTGGGACTAGTTCCCACATATTGTTCCTTTTAAATTGATTCAGTTCCTCCTGCATGGCCATCATCCAGCTTTCATCCGTAAGAGCATCTTCAACCTTCGTTGGTTCAATTTTGGAAACATAGGCAACGTTCATGTAGAACTGATTGAGTTGTCTTCTAGTTGAAACTCCTCTCGAGATATCACCAATTATGTTGCCTGTTGAGACATTTTTTGGAACTTTTCATTCCTTAATTGATTCTGTTTTGGGAGAGTCGATTGCATTTTCAGTGTTTTCTTCTTCAGGAGTTCCCTCATTTTCTTCTTCCTCTCCAGAAGAGTCATCAGCTTCTATAGGTTTTCTAAACTGTTCAGATTAACTATAGTTTTAATATACTCATCAAACGCAACATGAACAGATTCTTCAACTCGCATTGTTCTTTTGTTGTATACCCGATAAGCTTTGCTATTAAGTGAGTATCCTATAAAAATTGCTTCATCAGCCTTGGAGTCGAATTTACCAAGGTTTTCCTTTCCATTGTTTAGCACAAAACATTTGCATACGAAGATCCTTAGGTGAGAAATGTTTGGCTTTCTTCCCTTGAAAAGCTCATATGGAGTTAACTTCAAAACTAATCTTATCATAGTTCTGTTTAAAGCATAGCATGCTGTACTTACTGCATCTGCCCAAAAATATTTAGGAAAGTCCCTCTCATTTAGCATGGTTCTATCCAACTCTTCCAAAGCCCTATTCTTCCTTTCAACAACTCCATTTTGCTAAGGTGTTCTTGGAGCAGAGAAGTTGTGAGATATCCACATTTCAGCACAATATTCATCGAAAGCTTCATTTTGAAATTCTTTGCCATGGTCACTTCTAATCGACTTTAACCTGATTTCCTTCTCATTTTGAATTACAGTAACAAACTTTTTGAACACCTTGAATGTATCACTCTTGGCAAAGATAAAGAAGGTCCACGTGAAGCGAGAGTAGTCATCCACTATCACTAGTTTTTTACCCCTCGGCAAGTGTAACCGAATCGTATCAAGTAATAATCCTGGTAAGACCAAGTATCGTTTCCCAAGAGACTCACGGCCTAGACAGTTATGTGATTTACTAATTAATTAAGACTTGAGAACTAATTGTTGTAAGTTTCAAATGCAAAAGACTGAAAAGTAAACATGTATGCATGTGATGATCAATGGGCAAGAAGAAACAAAACACGTGAATATATATGGATGAATATGTTGTTGGGGTTTATCAAGTTCATCCTCTCTTGTATTTAGGAATTCATCATTATTTTCATTAATGTTAATGCCACTTTCTAAATTACTTTAAACCCGATGTCTCGGCGAAGAAAGCCTAATCATAATCACTAGTTTACAATGTCTTGTCTCCCTAGCAATTAAGCATGCATTATAGTGAACAGAAGCTTAAAGGCAACCAACTATCATACTCATATGTCTAGGTTGGTAATATACTGATGTGAGAGATTCCCCAGATCTAGATTTCCCCATATGTGTCCATATCGACAAAACCAATAATCATGACATCGAATGAGTTAAACAATGCATGCTTTGAGAAAAGAGGAAAAACCCTAACTATTAATGAAAGAAAGCATGTATCATAAAAATGATCTTGAAGAACAAATTCCATACAAGAGAGTTTCTAAGGATTTACATTGATTCCCCAACAACAAAATAAGTTTAGTTCACCATATTCATGGTGAAACTAGATGAAATACAATGGAAAAGTGAAGGATAGAACCCTAAAAAGTTGAGAAAGGAGCCTTAGCATCCAAAATCCTCCTCCAAGGGGTGAAAGAGTGCATTTTTGCTTCGTCCTAGCGAAAGATACAAACCCTAGAACGTCCTAAAGCTTATATAATATTCTAAAAAATACAGAAAAGTAGGCCCAAGCCTAGAAAAGTGCCGCTTAGAAGTAAATACCGCTCAGCGGTAGTGACGCGTGACCACTTCTTCCCCTCAGCGGTGCCAATGGGTCTTTGAGAGTGCCGCTCAACGGTAATTGGCGTTGAGCGGTACTTGTGTTTTCTCCTCTTTTGCAATTTTTGTGTCCTTTTCTGATTCCCTCTCTATCCCTTTTCACTTCTTTCATCAATTTCATCTAAAAACCTGCAAAAACAAGGAAATCAAGCATAAAACCTGTCCAACTCTGTTATTTCCAATAATTCAACAAAATCATGAGTTCAAGCTAATTTCTAAGTCATAAAGGTTGTAATTGAAGTCAATTTTAAGTATAAAAATAACAGTTTTTCAACTGTTATCACTAGTCCATAAGAATTTCCTCCTAGACTTTTTACCCTTGATGGACCAAATAAGTCCATGTGTAGAAGTTGAAAAGGTCTAGTGGTTGACATTTCCTTTTTATTCTTGAAGGATTGCCTTGTTTGTTTTCCCTTTTGGCAAGCATCACAGAGTCTCTTAGAGGCATAGCAAATACTAAGAAGACCTATGACAAGATCCTTGGATACAAGCCTATTTAGTTGGCCCATGTTGATGTGAGATAATCTCTTGTGCCCAAGCCATGCATCATCTTCTTGTGTCATCAGGCATACAACTGATTTGAATGAAGTTTCTTTGAAATCGATTATGTAGATAATATTGAATCTTTTTCCCACAAGTAGCCGCTCATCAGTTGAACCATTGCTGATCAAACAGTACTTAGGTTCAAACGTAATTTTAAGTCCTTTGTCACACAACTGACTAATACTAAGCATATTGTGTTTTAGTCCTTGAACAAGAAGAACATCTTTAATCTCATAAGAAGAGGGAGTTTTGATTTTACCAATGTTGATGATTCTTCCTTTGTTGTTGTCCCCGTATGTAAGATGGCCAGACGTCTTATAAGAAATGCTTGTGAATTTTGTTGAATCTCCTGTCATGTGTGTAGAGCATTCGCTGTCCAAATACCACATGGAGCTTTTTATTCCTTGCTTCAACTAGTCTTTTGTCATTTCTGATTTTGCCATCATGATGAGATTATTTTCAGACATCTTCTCTCTATCATCATTATGATTCTAGTGATCCTTCTTGATAAATTCCATAAATTTTTCAGCTTGAAGATCTACTCTTTCCAATTCGAATTCCAAACCATCAACACAATTTTTCCCATTTCACAAAGAACCTGTTTCAAATGATTCATAAAAGCCATTAGTGATTGATTTTGATTTTGCATTGCAAGTAACATGCACCAATTCAAAAGCAGATTCATTAGCCCTTCCTGTTTGAAAAATAAAAGTCATTTTCCAAGATTAGTCGATTTAACAAAAAACATAGTCGACTAGTTTTTCAAATATTTTATGAAAACCAGCTCTGGTGCCAATTGTTAAAATAGAATGGCTTCATTTTCAACACCAAGAGCGCCGGGGGGGGGGGGGGGGGGGGGGTTGAATTAGTGAAATAGAAAAACAATGTTTTCTTTAAATCTTTTTCGCAAAGTAGATGACTTTAAAAACTTTTTTGAAACACAAAGAAAAATATTTTTAAGTGCAGCGGAAATAAAGTTGATTAAACGCAGTACAGAGTCGATTAAGTAAAAGTGTAGGTTGAATTCCTGATCACCAAAATAGACACCTCCAGTGCAGATTTGATCAGACAGTAAAAGCCCACCATCCTTGCTCTTCAAGCTATCTCCAAAGATAAACACCACGGTCTTCTTTAAGAGTTCTTGGAGCTTTTCTCAAATTTGTAACACAATACTAATATGAAAATTATCACACAATTTTTTAGATTCTCAAAACTTCTTACATAATTCAAATTTGCGTCAATATATAGTTTTTCACAATTATGACTCTTTAGTCGACTTTGCCTCTAATGAAGTCGAATATAGTCATCACAATTATAATAGTTAGTAGCGGTCATAGCAATTAATTGATTACACAATTAATGCAGTTGTTTCACCATTAATGCTTGGTCAAACATATTTAAAAATATTGTCGTTAGACACTTTAAGACAAGCATTAACAAAATGTCAAAACATAACAAACTTAGTCGAATGGCTTGCGCACATAGTCGACTTTGTAACAGTTAAAAACATAGTTTTGAAAAACTTTCTCTTCAAAAATTCTCATAGCATGCTTTTAAAAGGTTTGTGCAAAGCCACGAGTTTTAATCGACTTACTTCATAATGAAGTCGACTTAAAATTGCTGTTTTGCTACACAATTTAAGTTCAACTAAAGTGCATGTGGTTTTTCTTTTCCAAAACAATTTTCATGCAAACACATATTAAATCTCACATATATAACATAGTGAATTGCAATGATCAACACAACACAAACATGTTCTCATATAATCATAATCATGAAAGTAATGAACATGTAACACATAAACACATGTGTTATTAATTATGTGTTGTCATCATAAAAAACCAGAAGCTTTGAGATTGTAGGTTCAGCTAAACTAGTGCTCCCCCTATCAACAATCTCAACAAATTTTAATTATTTGGACTTAATTATTCTAATTATTATTTGCAAGACAATTTTAGAATCATATTTTGGGACAAGAGTGTGACCACGTCATTTATTATTTTCACATCAACATTTTATTTTTAATTTCGTTTTTAATATGTATGTTGGACCACAACTATATTTGGGCTATTTTTGGTGAAATTAGGAGAAGCCCGTACGAAGGGCATTTTCGTTTTTTGGGGTTATAAAGACCCAAAATAATATTTTAGGAATGCTCTCCCGCTCCTCTCCCTCACTTTCGATTTTTAGGTTTTCCTAGCATTGGGACGTTTTCCAATCCACCCCTTTGGGGGTTTAGGTTTGCTTTCATTTTCTGCGCTCTTGTATTGAACCAATTTCATTTTCAATTGCAAATTCATTTTCGTTTTTCTATCTTGTTGTTATGTTTCCATTCTTGCTGTTATATTTTCGTTCTTTAATTTCGTTTTTCCTAATTTGTTTGCTGCTCAATTTCGTACACTTGCTTTGCTGTTTCGTTTTTCCCAATTTATGAAGTTGTTTGCATTGCATTTTTGTATTTGAATTTCGTACAAGGTTTGATAATGTTAAATAGTTCGTTTTGCTATTTTGGTTTTGCTTTAATGGTAGTCTAAGTGTGCTTGGTTGGTCATTAGTGAAATTGTAAAGTTTTCCTTGAGATTGTTGGTCTGTGATGGTGATTTTGCTGTTTTGACCTTGCTCCATATTTAATATGTTCTGTGCTTACAATTGGATACACGCTTAGTTGGCCAATTGTGTTTAATCTTCGCTTAGTCGATTGAACTGCATTTGCTTAATCTATGGCAGCATGTACATGCTCAAATGGGAGCATTACGTTTGCTTAATCTAAAATTAAAAAAAAAAATTAATAAGTGGAGTCAAGATGAGGATTGAATTGGAGGTTTGGGGTGTGATTTGATTGTATTTTCACTTGTTCCCCATTGCTCCTCTATTCTTTTTGGTTTGTAGCTTCGTATCTATATGTTATCCTCCCTTGTCCTTGTCCCCATTACAACAATGAAAAGACCATTTGATTTGAACATGCATATCTTTTTAGTGTTGATATTAGAGGTTTGCCAAGTCTGTTTGTTGCTTGCTTTCTTGAGTGCATTGAGTTGACAATGTTTACCCTAGATACTTGAGAAAAACAATGATAGTGCATATGTGAGGTTTTGTTTCTTTTGATTCACCTTATGAGTTGATTGATTATTTTTTGCCATGTCTTGAATTACTTGGATGATTTCTATGAGTATCTGCTTTCTCTGATTCTTTATTTGTTGGATGTTGTCTATTCCTTTTCTCTTTCCAGGATTCATATAGGATTGTGTAAATTTGTTTGTTTACTTGTGTGTCCTTTTTGTTTCTGTGTCCAGAGGTTGTGTCACTCTCTTGATGTATCTTGAATTGTTTCTTGTTCTGCGTCTTAATTTTTCCCAGGAGTGCAAAAGGCTAAGTGTGGTCTATTTTGATGAATCATTATTTTGTACTATTTACTTAGCTTTCTGCATCGAATTGTATTAGTGAATTATGTTTAATTCTCCATTATTGTCTCATTTTCACTATTTGGGCTTAATTAGACTAGTAATTCTTTTTTAATTAATTTCAATTATTTGGGCTTAATTATTCCAATTATTATTTGCAGGACAATTTTGGAATCATATTTTAGAACAACAAGAGTGTGACCACGTCATTTATTATTTTCACATCAACATTTTATTTTTAATTTCGTTTTTAATATGTATTTTGGATCACAATTACATTTGGGCTATTTTTGGTCAAATTAGGAGAAGCCCATGTGGAGGGCATTTTCGTTTTTTGGGGTTATAAAGACCCAAAATCAGATTTTAGGAATGTTCTCCCCATCCTCGCCCTCACTTTCGTTTTTTATATTTTGATATAGTTAAATAAGGTAATTATTTAACAATATCAAATAAAATATCTAAAAATATATTTTCTCTAAATTATCTTTTAAAATAAAATTCCCTAAAATTATATTTCAACCCTTTATTTTATTCAAATTGCACAAAAGTCCAAAAATTTTCTCTAATTGCACTTTAGCCTTTTCTTTTCAGAATTGCAATTCAGACTTTAATTCCAGCTGCATCAACAAACATTAGACTATGCAAAATAATTTATGCAACTAAAATCAAATTTTAAGCATCTTTAATTTCAAAACCCGATAAAGCCAATCATCAAAAATCTTATTTTAAATCAATCATTTAAGCACAAGAATCTCATAAAAAAATTTGAATTTTAAAACATAAATGTGGGCATAAATATGTACTCATCAGATTTTCCTAGCATTGGGACATTTCCACTCCCCCCCTTTGGGGGTTTAGGTTTGCTTTCATTTTCTGGTGCCTTGTATTGAATCAATTTCATTTTCAATTGCAAATTCATTTTTGTTTTTTTGTCTCGCTATTACGTTTGCATTCTTGCTGTTACGTTCGCATTCTTGCTGTTACGTTTTCGTTCTTTAATTTCGTTTTTCCCAATTTGTTTGCTGCTCAATTTCGTTCCAGGTTACAAATTCACACACTTGTTTTGCTGTTTTGTTCTTCCTAATTTATGAAGTTGTTTCCATTGCATTTTCGTATTTTGCATTTCGTTCCAGGTTTGATAATGTTAAATAGTTTGGTTTGCTATTTCGGTTATGCTTTAATGGTAGCCTAAGTGTGCTTGGTTGATCATTAATGAAATTGCAATGTTTTCCTTGAGATTGTTGGTTTGTCATGGTGATTTTATTGTTCTGACCTTGCTCCATATTTAATTATGTTACGTGCTTGCAATTGGGTACATGCTATTGTATTTAATCTTCGCTTAGTCGATTGAAAAACATTTCCTTAATCTATGGCAGCGTGGACATGATTAAATGGGAGCATTACGTTTGCTTAATTCGCTTTTATGAAAGCATGATGAGTCTTCGCTTAGTTGGTTAATTCATGCTAGATTAGGGGTTAGAGTGGTGTGTAATTGTTGTTGATCTATGATTGGAAGCATTATAATTGAGCTAGTGACAAACTGGTTTCAATTAATGTTTGATTTCATGTTTTAGTTTGTTAATTTCAAGTTGCAACTATCCACAAAACCACCCCCACCACGTGTTCGACCTTTTGCCCGAACCAAAGTTTGGTCCTTCAGAGACGACATAGGAGTCACTTCCTAGTTTATACTACACTTAATTTCATATTAATTTGATTTGGGTACGACCTCGATCACTCTCTTCACTCATTCATGCTATCTAGATACACCAATTCCCTTCATAGTCTTGTCACAACACCAAATAAAGTCTTTGTTCATGTTGGTATGTTTTTGATAATTATTGGCTTTTGACCTTTTGTAGGGGATTTCACAGATAATGAACCTTATGGATTTAAGGACAAATCCTTCTTAAGAGGGAGGAGATTATGGCTTGGGCCCAAGCCCAATAGCAAGTCAAGGGTCCATTACTAGTGGAATGACCAAAAAGATTCAACAAGACTTGGAAGACATCTCCCAAAAAGCCTAAGCATTGTTTGCCCACTTTCAATGGCAGCTAGAAGATCAACATGAATGCCTATCAAAGCCCATCCTAGCCTATGGAGAAGGGTAGAGAGCCCAAAGTCCAAGAAAGCCCAAATCAGTAGGCGCTGAGTGCACACCCTAGGGCGCTCAGTGTGCGCGTTCTTCTTTCATAGCACATGTATTTTTTGCTCTTTGTTTTTTAGCATGTTTTTCATATTCATCCACATGGAATCTGATCCACGTCCTTCGGCTGATGATCAGCACCATAGCTAAGCTTGAGCATGGGAAGGGAATTTCCTATAAATTCACCCTCCCCCTTTGTAAAATCACTTTTGGATATATAGAGAATTGTTGTTGCATTTTGTACAGCCACTCTAACTTAAAGTCCCTCTGCTTTGCTTATCACCAATCCCCTATAGCTTACTTCCAATGATGAATGGCTGCCTGAGCTAGAGCCATTACTCTCAAGCATAATACCTCACCCAATTACCGTGAGCTTCCATTATTTTTTGCTGTCACAATTTCTGCCCTGCTGGTTTAGCTCGTGACTACAACCATGACCTCCAGCAGCTTTCTGATGGGTCATCACTTAAGTTGATAAATGAAAACATCTTTGCCATGATTGTTAGTCTCTCATAAAGTAGGTACATTTGTTCTTGTGATATTGGCATTGTGAGCACCATAGATAAGGATTTGTAGGGTTTCACATATTCTCTTTGAATTGGACTTTAAAGCAGAGCTTTCACGAATCTTATCGAATTTGATTATGTGAACTTATTTCTCAATTATTTGACCTTTTTTGAGTAAATGTTTTTCTAAGCCAAGTTACCTTTTGCTTGAGGACAAACAAGGTTTTAAGTGTGAGAGAGTGATAATTGTTGATATTACGCAATTTTGTGTGTATACTTTCATGAATAAATTAACTCATTGATAACTTTTACCTTATTTTGTCCCCAAGTTTAATGTGTTTTTACGTTTTCATGTGTTTTAGTTGTTTTATGCTTGTTTTACCTCTAGTCCCTTTGTTAATAAGTGTAAAATAAATGAATAGAGAACAAATCTGGTCGAGGAAAACAAGATGAAACTCAAGGAAGCATGATTGGACAAGAAAAAATTATTATTACACAAATACCTACTTTAAGGGCTCTAGAATTGCACCCAAGGCTGCAAACATGAAGAAAAGACTCACCTATAGGGTTATATTGTCATCAACCATCCCCGAACAACCAGAAAATCACCATTGGGCGCCAAGCCGACTCGTTGGGTGTGTTTGATAACCTAAGCCTGTAGTATTTGAGACGTTGGCTGCAAAAATGTTTGTGGCACTGATAACGGTTGAATATACCGTTATCTGTGATGCAATTTTGATATTAAATCAACTCTTTTTGACTTAGAAGCTTGCTTGAACTCTTGTTTTTAGCTTAATTTTGGGAATAAGTGAATAGAGGTTGTACTTAATGATTTTATCACTAAATGCCCTTAATTTTGTAGGTTATTGGTATGTTTTGGAAGAGGAGCAAAAGTATCAAGGAGTCGAAACTCAAGAGAGACAGCAAAATCACTAGAGAAGAAGGTCGAAGAAGCGCATGGCGCCTGGTTGCCCTTTTAGGGGCGCTGAGGGCCAGCACAGGGCGCCCGATTGCCCTTTTCTGAGGGGCTCTAAGCGCCAATTCTCTCGCAAGCTCGCCCGATTGCCCTAAATAGGGGCGTTGAGCACCAGCGTTATTGGACTTGGACTTTATTTTTGCTCTTTTTAAGAACTTGCACGGCTTCGGGTTGGTATCTCTTGATGGCTTGATCACAGAAACACGTTTTGCCCCTTTAGAGGCATATTTCGGGATGCAGGAGCTCTCCTCTTCAATTTCTAGGACTTTTCTATCTCTTTTATTCCATTGTACACCTAGTTTCTTCATGACAATAGAGAACTAATCTTATTTGTTGTTGGGGAAGATGTCACCTTTAAACTCTCATGTATTTGAATTTGTTCTGAATTACTATATGCTTCTTTCATTAATTGTTAGAGAATTTCTCCTTTGCTCTATGCTTATTATATTTGGCTTTATTTGTTATTGGGAGATACTTAGAAATCAGGATGTGGAGAATTTCTCCCAAAAGCAATATTGCCTAGGCATGGGGATATGAGGTTTGATTGTCTTAATCTTCTATTCGTAATGCATAATTAATTATTAGGGATGCAAGGGATTATGGTCTAATAATTAAGGATATGCTTTCTTCGCCAAGGGATCGAGTTTTAAGTAATTTAGAGAGTGACGTTAACAATTTAATGAAGAAGATGAATTCTTATATGCATGAAAGTAAGGATGGTGAAATATAAACCCCAACAACATTATCATCTCATATTATCAACATCATCAATTCACTTTTGTGTTTTAGCCTCAATTGGTCAATTTGCATTCACATTTACTTTTGTTGCATTTGCATTTAAAAACCAACAAAATATCTTTTCAGTCTTAATTAGTTAAGTAATTACACAATTGTCTAGTGTCGTGACTCTTCTGGGATACAATACTTGGTCTTACCATTTTATTTTACTTGATAAGATTTGGTACACTTGCCAATGTGTTAACAAGTTTTTGGCACCGTTGTCAGGGACTCCAGAAATGTGTTTGACAGCTCAGGGAATACTCTAGCGGCGAATGAAGAACGTACAAACTTCTTTCCAAAAACCAATTTTGAGAGGTTCGCAACTGATCAGTTTAGAACTCTGAATGATAAACTCAATCATCTTGAAAGAAGGTTTGATCAGGGTCAACAACGAAAGGAAGACAATTCTTCTAAGGAGGATTCTATGGAAACTTCAGATTTCGAATAGGGTTACTAGGAGAGCTTGTCTGTTGTGTTAGTCTGTTGTTGTTTGATGATGTGTTTAGTCTATTTTAGTTTGTTTGCTTTAATGTTTTAAGTGTTTCTTTTGTAGTAGGCTTTATAAGCCATTACCTTTTGGTTATCTGATTGTAATTACAGATCAATATTAATGAAATCATATATTTTTTTTGTCATAAATCAGTACTATAATCGTGACTTAATCTGATTATAATCAATTGTGTTATGTATGAAGTTGAATGTATTACTGATTATTGTTGCATTCATACATTTACACATGCATATTATAACTTTAACAATTCTTGTATTATAATGATTCTAAAATGCTTGATCTGGAAAGGATCTTGAAAGATTTTTGCAGGAACATTGCTTCTGGATAAACAATACTGGAGATTCAACTCTAATAAAAAGCAATGGAGTTGATTATGAATTTGGGACAATCGACTGTGGTTATTATGGGTTAAAAAATTCCATGAGTTGGAATACTGTTACCTCTTTATTGATTACATACTGTTGATTGTTTTATATCTGCTATATCTCTGTGTTATAATTGATTGAAATGGTTGAGAGATTACACTGAGATTGTTGTATTGATATTGCATTGATATGCTTACATGTTTTCTAACTGATACAAATCTGTTAAATGTCAATAAATGCTCTATTATAAAAAGCAGTGTTTGATTTTTCTATCCCTACACTTTTACTTAATCAACTTTGTACTGCGTTTAATCAACTTTATTTCTGCTACACTTAAAAATCAGTTTCTTTGTGTTTCAAGAAAGTTTTTAAAGTCATCTACTTTGCGAAAAAGATTTAAAGAAAACATTGTTTTTGTATTTCACCAATTCACCTCCCTCTTGGTGTTGAAAATTAAGCCATTCTATTTTAACACCAGTAATGACAACATCTACTGAGGGATGCTAGGAGGACTCAGATGATAGCATCTATTGATGGATGCTATGATGATGAAGATTTAGATGATAACATCTACTGATGGATGTTACTAGATTAAAACATCTACTGATGGATGTTATGATGATGAAGATGAAGATGAGAGCATCTACTGATGGATGCTATTGAGAGCATCTACTGATGGATGTTACAAAGAGCATCTACTGATGGATGCTATTCTACTAGACATCTACTGATGGATGTACTGACAACATCTACTGATGGATGTACTGACAACATCTACTGATGGATGTACTGACAACATCTACTGATGGATGTACTGACAACATCTACTGATGGATGTACTGACAACATCTACTGATGGATGTACTGACAACATCTACTGATGGATGTACTGACAACATCTACTGATGGATGTACTGACAACATCTACTGATGGATGCTACTAGATCAGGATTTATTATGCTTTATTTTTATGCTTATTTGAATTTTGTTTATTTTGTTTTTATTTTAGCTTGCTTATGTACTTGGTTTAATGAATTGTGTTGCAATGGTTTGGTATGATGTGATAAATTGTTGTTTGTGATGAGTAATATTGTTGTGTTTGCTCTATTGTTCTATGATGCATGTTAAGTTAATGATTAGTGAGGCTTTTAAGCATAGATGGTGGTTGTTCATAGTTTTGTTAAAAACAGATGCATGATTTCAATTGTGATTAATATGTTGGGCCGGATGTTTATCAAATTGTGGAACTTGAGTTAACCTGTGAGAGGTTGGACTCCAGAGTCTTTGATTGATTGATTGCTATTGCTTTGGAAGCATGATTTATTTTGCCTAAGTTTCTATGATTAAACTTCTTGCTTGCTTGTTACATATGATCAAGGCCATTTGTTCTTCTCCCATATAAGCCAATGCCAATATGTGAACCCAACAAAGAACAATGTTTTTTCTATCCTTTGCACCTTGAGCCTGAATTCGAAAAAAAAACCTTTTTGAAATCCTTGGCTTGAGTTGAGTAGAGTATGTTTATATGGTAATGGAGAATGGTTCAAGTTTGGGGTTGTAAGAAACCAGAAAGAACTTTGAGAAAATCTTTAAAGAGCATTGAGCAAAAGAAAAAGCAAAGAGATGAAAAGAAAAAAAAAAAAGGTTAAGCTCAATGAAAGGAAAGTTGGGTATGAGTTGAAGATTGGTTTCTCACATAAAAGAAGAAAGAGAGATTATTGTTAATGTAAATAAATGAATTATGCACTCTCTTAACTCAAGGAATTTTGTTATCTACAAAAACCAATTTTCTTCTTAGCCCGGCCATGTTACAAGCCTTGAAAAGTCGTTGTGATGATAACTTGCTTGTGAGTGTGTTTGATGGTATTTAAATGAAAGGCAAAGTTGATTCATGTGACATTGTGATGGTAGAGTGTAAGAGTGTCACCTCACTATACACCTTTGAGTTTCAGTGAAACACTATCCTGGGTGAGGAATTGTTCCATGCACTTTATGATAACATTCTTGCTTAGTTGTTGATTATTCATGAGGTTTGCATCTGTTGTGTATGTCTTCATTATGTGAGCACCATAGTTGAAGCTTGATTGGCCAAAGCATAATTATATCTTGACTAATCTTTCTATGATGAGTAGACATGATTGATTTACTTGTCCTAGAAGAAAATGCTTTTTGGTGTGCTAGATCATTGTAGTATGATTATTTTGTTTAAGCCAAGTTACATTTTACTTGAGGACAAGCAAAGTTTCAAGTTTGGGGTTGTGATAACGGTTGAATATATCGTTATCTCTGATGCAACTTTGATATTAAATCAACTCTTTTTGACTTAGAAGCTTCCTTGAGCTCATATTTTTAGCTTAATTTTGTGAATAAGTGGATAGAGGTTGTACTTAATGATTTTATCACAAAATTCCCTTAATTTTGTAGGTTATTGATATGTTTTGGAAGAGGAGCAAAAGTATTAAGGAGTTGAAACTCAAGAGGGATAGCAAAAGCACCAGAGAAGAAGGTCGAAGAAGGGGCATGGCGCCTGGTTGCCCTTTCAGGGGCGCTGAGGGCAAGCGTAGGGCGCCCAGTTTCCCTTTTCTAAGGGGCCTTAAGCGCCAGTTCTCTTGCAAGCTTTCCCGGTTTCCCTAAGTAAGGGCGTTGAGCGCTAGTGTTATTGGGTTTGGACTTTATTTTTGCTCTATTTAAGAACTTGCACGCCCTAGGGTTGGTATCTCTAGATAGCTTGAGGACAGAAACACACGTTTTTCCCCTTTGGAGGTAGATTTGGGGATGCGGGAGCTCTCCTCTTCAGTTTCTAGGGTTTTTCTATCTCTTTTATTCCATTGTACACCTAGTTTCTTCATGACGATGGAGAACTAATCTTATTTGTTGTTTGGGAAGATGTAACCTCTAAACTCTCAAGTATTTGAATTTGTTCTGAATTATTATATGCTTCTTTCATTAATTGTTAGGGATTCTCTTCTTTGCTCTATGCTTATTATATTTGGCTTTCTTTGTTATTGAGAAATACCTAGAAACCAGGATCTGAAGAATTTCTCCCAAAAGCAATATTGCCCAAGGATAGGGATAGGAGGTTTGGTTATCTCAGGCTTCTATTCGTAATGCAAAATTAATTATTAGGGATGCAAGGGATTATGGTCTAATAATTAAGGATATGCTTTCTTTGCCGAGGGATCGAGTTTTAAGTAATTTAGAAAGTGACGTTAACAATTTAGTGAAGAAGATGAATTCTTATATGCATGAAAGTAAGGATGGTGAAATCTAAACCCCAACAACATTATCATCTCATATTATCAACATCATCAATTCACTCTTGTGTTTTAGCCTCAATTGATCAATTTGCATTCATATTTACTTTTGTTGCATTTGCATTTAAAAACCAACAAAATATCTTTTCAGTCTTAATTAGTTAAGTAATTACACAATTGTCTAGTGTCGTGAGTCTTCTGGGATATGGTACTTGGTCTTACCATTTTATATTACTTGATACGATTTGATACACATGTCAATGTGTTAACAGGCACCCGACACCCTTCCTGTACCACCAATTGTTGTCGTTTGTCTTTGTGGCATTGAGAGCAATTCTATTGGGGATGGACGAGAGTATTTGCTCCAAAGTCATCTTTTGTTGTCCAATCATTCTCTCTTGAGGTTCTACTTTCTTTCCTCCACTAGGATTGCTTCCTAATAACTAAAACACAAATGGTACAAAAACAAGATAAACTTTAGGATAAAACATAGTAAAAGCTAGGAATAGTTGAATTTATTTACTAAAACAAGCACACCAAAACACATAAAAATCAACATTATCACTGACACAAAAGGATCATCTTGTTGACTAAACAAAGACCTGTACAGAGAGTTTTCATGATATTGAAGATGAGGCTGACTAGCATCGCAATGATGATCATTCTTAACACAAAATATCCTTATGAGACTCAATAGACCATAAGTGGGAGCATGCATTGATGTATAGTGACTCAACGAAAGGGTGGTAGGTTACGCTTCTCAACAATGAGAGATGCATGAGAAAAAATATCTTACTCATGACATGATGGTTGATGTAGTACGAGTTCTTTAAAACAATAGAGATGTTATATTTAAGAACTTTAGTTAATGGTCTTCAGTGATCACCAAGGGCTTGAAGTGTTGGGTTGACCAAAGGAAGGTGGAGAGAAGAAAAAAAAAGGTGGATTGAGTTCCTCAAAAGCTATGATTATGAGTCGAGGTGTCATTGTAGAAGTGGAAATGTGACAGAAGATGTTTTAAGCCAAAAGAGAATTCAAGTAATTGGTTTGATGGTAAAGGGATAGAATTAGTACAAAATTTTGAGGATTTAAGCAAAAAGTAAAATATTGAGGAGATTTCATTAGTGTAAACATTTTTTAATAAATAATAAGTTCCTTCTTCCACCCTCACCCTTTTTTTCTCTTCTTCTTAGTCAAGTATTGCTTCGAGATGGTCGTGGAGGACTCCTTAAACTAAACCACCGATTGAAATAAAGAATAGAGTAAGTTTCCTTCTCCTGGACTTTTAGATGCACAATCTGTGTTCTCCATTTTCATGTACTTTTTGAAAGTTGTATGTGGGTTTTTTCTAGTCCCATGAAATCTCTACAGATTGGTGAGTTCAACTCTACATCTAGATCTTTTATGTGACTCCCTTTGTGTGTGTAGATCGGGTTTCATGGAGGAAACCTATGGGATAACGTTGGTGAGCTTCAAGGATCCCAATTAAGGCGAAGGAAGCTAAACCTTATTGTTTTGATTCATAAATTGTTTGGATATATTATTGTGTTTGATATTTGATTATGGATGTTGAGAAATAGGGTGAAACTCTATTATTTTTGCCTAAGTAAGAGAAAATTTTGTTGGACAAAAATATCCAGAAGTCCATTTTACTCTCTATCAAGTTCTTGCCCAAGCAAGACTCTTCTCACCCAAGCAAGTGGCTTCTCGCTCAGGCGAGAATGCTACTACACTTATTTTGGTTTTGTCGAGTTGTTTCCTAAGTGACAAATTCTCGTCCAAAAAAAATAAATGTGTCACCCAAGCAAAAAAAAAATGTTTCGTCCAAGCAACATGCTTCTCGCTCAGACGAGAAAGCCACTACACTTAACTTTGTCTTTGTTGGTTGTCACCCAGGTGACAAATCTGCCGCTTAAGCGACAACCCTTTCTCACACAAGGGAGATTCCATCGCTCATGCTAGAGAAGTTCAGTGGCTCGACCTAGTCTTTGTTAAAGCGTCACTCAAGCGACAAGATCTCGCCCAAGCGAGACTTCTACTTATGTTTTTTTATTTCAAACGTGGTAATGAGTTGTTGATTGATAATAACATGTACTTGGTGTGTTTATTGATGAATATACATATCTACTTTGATTGTGATGATTATAGTTGATCTTCCATGTGATATTATCCATTATGGATGAATATAAACATGTGTATTATATGAAATGCAAAGCATGTCACTATGATGAAATAATTATATATATACATGTTATGGATAATGCCTGAGTTCATTTTGACTAGAGTGGGATTTAAATGCATGAATACAAAAAATACACGTGGCTATGAGAACCTTATGAAATTTGTTACGATACTTGCAATTTCAATTGGGAAGGTTATATTACAATAAGTAATGTATGGAGAAGAAAGGTTGGTGAAAATAGTTGTGAATTGTGTTTTAAAGATGTATGATGACTTTATAATAGTGAAAGTGGGTCAATGGTATGGAAGGAAAAAAGATTTCAATTGTATGATTGTTTGGAGTTTTGACTTCTAAGGAAGAAGTACAAATCCTTATTAATTTAGAGTTATGCATTGACTAGGGATACATGTCGGTCAGAAGTCATCATATACTCTATTAGGCATAGAGACTCACATAAAGTGTCGTAGTCTAGACGGTGAAAGTTGAATGAGGTTCTTATAGCGAGATTAGGGGCGGTGAGATTAGGGGAGAGATCCCTTGTCTGGCGATGCCATAAATTAACCTACCTTGTCCAAAGGAATTTTATCGGCTTATTAGGCTAGGCGGAGTCATGGCCTTTGCCCCAATCCACTAAGAAGTTTTATGATAGGTGCAAGGCTTCTTATGTCCAAGTCAGTGCATAAATATGAATATTAAGTATAGTATTATGTTTTAGTTATGTGTCTGTGAATAGTATGATTACCATATCATTAAATGCTAAGTTTTAGATTAGTCGAGATATGGAGTTATAAACTATTTATGTATGTTTAGTATTATCATGAGCTTACCCTATCTTGTATGTTAGTTTGGTTGTTTTTGTGTTTTCCTTTTGTGATGATCATTATTCATTGGTGTGAGTAGAGGATGATACAAGAGTGGATGCATCTCTAGATCTGGTAGAGCAAGCAGTTTGAGTCATAGGATAACAATTTCCTTTTGTTTCATGTGGTAGGAAAAAACTCTCCAATAGAGAAGATCATTTGGACATATAATATTATGATTGTTGTTTCTCGTGTGATGGTTGTACTAATATTCTATATATTTCTTTGTCAACTTTTTTGGATCATTAAACATGTAATGTTGTATTTTATTAGTGGTGTACTATTAAATTGAGATGTTACAATAATAGTTTAGTCTAGTGAGTCCAATAAAACACCATTAATAAGTAAAATTTTAATTAATAAAAAATTATAAATGTATAAATTTAAAAATGAATAGTTTAAATAAATCATCACTATAAGATTTAATCTATGGTATTATATAAAATGGATTAAAATGCTTTGCATTTTTCATAATGCTAAAATGAATTACATGCATTGCTCATTATCATCCAAGTGACAAAACAAATGCTAAAATAGTAAGATGTATAACTCAACTAATGACTTATAACTTGAGTTAGAGAGATATTGACTCAATCTCTCTTCTAATTGAGAATATGGTCTCTCAAACATTGAGTTGAGGCGTTAGTGCATGGGTTTTTAGAACATGTGAAACCTGATGTTCTAACATTAAAGCGAAAACATAATATCTCAAATACTAATGAAACCATGTATTTTAGACTTCTCTGACTTGTTACAAGTGATATTAATAATGTAACACTTAAAGTTTTATGATATACTTTTCGTATACAATGTATTAGGGTTATATTATTTATAAAAATATAAATATTTTTACTGCTTAAAATATATATATTTTATATATATATATATAGGAAAATGATACTTGAACAACCATTTTTGACAACATTTAGACACGCGCACACGTGTCAAAATCTGAGTGGTCCATTTTCATTTAATTTTTCCAACTAGACCACTCAGATTTTGACACGTGTGCGCGTGTCTAAATGTTGTCAAAAATGGTTGTTCAAGAAACATTTTCCATATATATATATATATTATATATTATAAAAGTATTAAAAAATTAATTAAATGTTAACAATATTAAATGGTAAAAAGAATAGAATAATAAAATAATATAAATATTTTAATAAAATTACATCTTTTATAATTTAAATAAATATTTCGTTACTACAAAATATATATATATATATATATATATATATATATATGTATGTATTTAAAAGTAAATTTAATTAATAAAAAAATAAAACTAACAATATTATTATAAAAAGTTCTTGTAACATATCCAAACTTACTTTCTGTATGTCAAATGTTTACTTTAGAATATTAAAATATATGGTTACGCAAGACTAAGCATAAACATCCCATTCTAAGCTTTTAACATGGATATGCGAGGTTAAGCACAAACGTTCAAGAGAAACCCAATCGTAAAACGTATCACAATCAATTATGATAAAAATTATTTGGTTTTGTTAGATATATTATCTTTATCTTTTCTTTATCTTTTATCTTTAGTTAATTTGTTATTATTTTATATTTGCATTTTGGGTTAGCCCATATTTCTTTTATTATAAATGGAGGATCCTGTGTGTATATTCAACACAAGGGAGATTAATCTCATACATAGTTTTTACTATATTCAACATGGTATCAGAGTCTAAGATTCTTTGTTTGTTGACCCTACCAACTACAATCGTCATTGCCGTTAGAGTCGTCGCCGCCGTTAAAGTTGTCGCCACCGTCGCCACTGTCACCAGAGCATTAGTTTAAACCGGTGACCACAATTTTGCTCGTCTCGGCCAAGCAACCACAATGTCGTCAAGATCGCTACCATTAGAGTCTAGACACACTCTCACACACTAATCACAGTTTGCTTCCGCTATACTTTCTAGCCACTCGTGACAGCATGTGTGTCATTGTCTACGGCGCCGACCACCTTCGTTGGTTATGTTGATTGGGCCTCTTTTGATTTCTAGGTTTTTACCTTCTTACTTATTCATTGCTTCTGAACCGTCCATATATACTAACTATGTCAATGTGCATTTATCTATTTATAAGTTAGATGGTACTAATTATGTTATTTGAGCATCAAACATTAAACTTTGGCTTAAGAGCCAAGTGTATCTTGATCATAATACTAAGAATGTGAAAACTATTGATTCTGCTGTAGTTACCCATTGGTTAAAAATTGATGCTCAGTTATGCATTGTTCTTAAGGGTACCCTTAATTCCTCTTTAAATTTTTGTTCCTACGAAACATGTTTTGAAATTTGGGAACACGCCAAATTATTGTACACCAATGACACTCAACATCTTTATGGTATTTGTCATGATCCTCTCTATGTTGTTGCGCCTCGACATCAGGACTATATGATTGATTATATGGGTAAAATTCATGCTCTTTTTCATGAATTTAATGAATTATTATCTCTAGCTTGTAATCCTGCCAAAGAAATAAAGCAACAGTCAAAGTTCTTCATGTTATTGGCATTGTACGACCTTGCTGATGAGTATTCACATATTCATAATCATATTTTGGGTTCACCTATTGTTCCTACTTTGACTTCTATTTGTTCTACTTTTTTGCATGTAACTAGTAAACCCATCAATGACACACATGTTTCCTCTACGTTGGCTTCTCAACGTCATGATCGCAATCACTCTCGCAAACCGGGAAAAGGGCATCTCAAGTGTAACCATTGTTGTAAGTTAAGCCACATGATTGACAAAATGTTATGCATTACATGATCGCCCTCCTAAATCTGTTGTTATTGTTCAAACTGCTGCCCCCTCACAATCATCTACTAGGGATCCTCCTTCATATGATATTACCGATGACTCTGTTATTTGTAGTAAATTTCTGAAATGGTATAAGGATCAACAACCTTTTAGTTCCACTACATCTATAACACACACAGGTACATCTTTTGTCGGTCTGAGTCCATCTTCCTCTCTTGGCTCTTGGGTTCTTGACTTAGGAGTCACATATCACATTACTATTAACAAATCTTTGCTTTCCTCTTTGTCCTCTCTGAATCCTTTACCTTTTGTTACAATGGCTGATGGATTTAGAGGTTTAGCTCATGGTGTTGGGATTGCTAACATTTTCCCTTGTTTATCCACATATAATGTTCTTTATGCCCCTGGGTTTCCTTTTAACTTGTTATTCGTTAGTCGTCTAACTCGTTTTTTTTATTGTGATACCTCTTTTAACAAATATTTTCTTTGTTTACATGACCGGAGTTTGAGACAGGTGATTGACACTGGATTTGAGTCTCATGATCTTTATCATCTTCACCCCTCTACACATATTGGCGCAATTATAGAGTCTCTATCTCTTCTTCATGCTCAGTTAAGTTATCCTAGTCTTGCCAAATTGCAACAACTTGTTCCTAGCTTATCCAAGTTGTTCAATTTGGTTTGTGAGTCGTGTCAATTAGGAAAACATATTCATAGTTATTTTTCTCGTAGTGTCTCACAGTGTGCTTCGTACCCTTTTTCCTTAGTCCATTCTGTCATTTGGGGACCTAGTCGTGGCAAGTCTAATTTAAATTTTCAATTTTTCGTTACTTTTATTAATGATTATTCTAGATGTACTTGGCTATTTTTAATGAAAAATCGTTCTGATTTATTATATCTTTTTTAAACCTTTTATAATGAAATTAAAACTCAGTTTGGTGTTTCTATTCAAACTTTGCGCAGTGATAATGGTCGTGAATATCTTTCTCTTTCTTTTCATCAATTTATGGTTTCTCATGGTATTTTCCATCAAACTTCATGTGCTTATACACCTCAAAAAAATGGGGTGGTTGAGCACAAAAATAGACATCTTATTGAAACAACTCGTACTCTTTTAATTCATGGTAACATTCCTCAATATTTTTGTTGTGATGCTATTCTTACTGCATGTTATCTCATTAATCGCATGCCCTCTTTTTTTAGATAATAAAATACCTTATTTTATCTTACTTCCTCATGAACCCCTTACCTCTAAAAGTTTTGGGTCTAGATGTTTTGTTTATAATTTTAGTCCTGGTCTTGATAAGTTAGCTCCCTGATCACACAAATGTGTTTTTATAGGCTTTACTAAATCAAAGAAAGGATACAAGTGTTTTTCTCCTTCTCTTAATCGTTATTTTATATCTGCAGATGTCACCTTCAATGAGTCTTCCTTTTATTTTAACGATTATTCTTCTTCTGATATGTCTCCTTCTAATACTATCAATATTACTGTTGTTTGTTGATTGCATATCCCCTAGCCATGGTCAAGCATATACAAGTAGAGTTGAAGTCATCCATGAAGATGGTCTAAACCCCACCCTTTGGACCACCTTTGGAGTCATCATGGAACATGGATTGAAGAGTAGTGTAAGATATCTAGGCCATTGTATTCAGTCATTTAGTGTAGGTTTGTTTAAGGCTTGTATTAATGCCTAAGTAGCATAACATTTTCCTTAAGTTAGACATCCAAACCAAGTGGAAAATGTGTGCCATGTGTTATGTTTCCATTGGAGAGGATTTGCTTTTTAGAAGTGGCAGACACTCTATGAGTGGAGAGGATTTCTTTTTTATAGTAGCCAAATGTTCCTCCACCATTGGAGAGGGTTTTCTTTTAGTAGTGGCCACATGTTCTCCCATCATTGGAGAGAATTTGTGGACACTTGTCCACTCCCTAGAATGCTTCATTTTTTGCCAATGAGAGTAAATGTGGGAGATCATGTTTTTAGGGTTAGAAGGAGAAACCCTCGGTCTATAAATAGAGGTGTCTTCACCCTTGTATTTCATCTTGGATTAATGTAATGTTATGCTCCCAATTTATGGCCATACACTTCCTAGATCAAGACTAGAGCAATCCTAGAGGCCCCTCTAGTCACCTTCCTCCTTGAGTTGGCCTCACCACTCTTGGAGCCATCAAACATCACCTCACCATCACCATATACACCAAAAGTTGTGAGCTTCTACCCCTTTTACCATCATAGCTCATCAACCTTAGACCTCTCCCACGCCATTTTCGCACCATAACCCCAAGGAAAGACCCCTTCATGTACATCTCATAGTTTTGGCCCAACCTAGCTAAGGAGGTTGCCATCATTTGTGCTCCTCCAATTGTGCCTAGTTCACCAGGTGTTTCTCAACAACCACCAAGTGGCTCAATTCAAGTGCCAACTACTTTGTCTCCTCTGGTTTCGACAACTGAGTTTACGCTTCTAATTGCCCTCCGAAAAGGTATACATTCTACCCGTAATCCCTTACCACATTATATTGCTTTAAGTTATCATATACTGTCTTCACCTTTTTATAACTGCCTTTCGTCTATTTCTTCAATGAACATCTCACAATCTGTTAATGATGCCTAAGCTCATCCTAGTTGGCATTAGGCCATGCTAGATGAATTAAGTGCTCTTCAAAATACTGGAACTTGGGAGCTTGTCCCATTACCGTTTGACAAATTTGTTGTTGGTTGCAAGTGAGTTTTTGCTATCAAAGTTGGTGTTGATGGAACTACTAATCGCCTCATAGCTCATCTTGTGGCCAAAGGTTACACACAAATTTGTGGGTTGGATTATAGTGATACTTTTTCTCCAATGACAAAGATGACATATGTTCGTTTATTTATAGTCATGGCGGCTCTTCAGCAATGACCTCTTTAGCAACTGGATGTCAAAAATGCATTCCTTAACAGAGATTTGCAAGAAGAAATTTATATAAAGCAACCTTCAGGATTTGTTGCTCAAGGGGAGTCTTATGGGTTGGTATGTCATCTTCGAAAATCCTTATATGGCCTAAAACAATCTCCTAGGGCCTGGTTTGGAAAATTTAGTAATCTTGTTCAACAATTTGGTATGACTCGGTGTGAGACAGATCATTCAGTCTTTTACCGTTACTCGAGTGTTCAATCTGTCTACTTTATAGTATATGTTGATGACATTGTTATTACAAGTAGTATAGTCATGGAATCTAGAGCTATGCCCTCAATCACTTGTGAGCTTGTTTCGCTTAAGCAGTATGCTTAGATAGTTACAATTTGGAGATGTCACTTAAATGACGCTTATATGTGACAATCAAGCTGCTCTTCATATTATTCTAATCTTGTGTTTCATGATAGGATAAAACACATTAAGATTGACTGTCATTTCATTCGAGAGAAGATTGTATCTGGAGATATCAAGACTGAGTTCATCAATTCAAGTGATCAATTAGCAGATATTTTCACTAAGTCTTTAGGGGGCTAAGAATTGATTATATTTGTAACCAACTTGGTACATACGATTTGTATACACTAGCTTGAGGGGGAGTGTTGGATATATTATCTTTATCTTTTCTTATATTTTATCTTTACTTAGTTTGTTATTATTTCTTATTTGTATTTTGGGCTTAGCCCATATTTCTTCTATTATAAATAGATGATCCTATGTGTATATTCAACACAAGGGAGATTAATCTCATACATAGTTTTTATTATATTCAACCGGTTTAAACAAAGAAAGGAAGAAACGAGAAAAAGAGAAGAAAATAGAAAAAGAAAAAAAAAGTAATTTTTCTATAACCACTAAGATCAACGGAAGAGATATTTACAATTTTTATTATAAGTTCTTATTAAAAATTTTTAAGTAATATTATAGGATCAATTGTTCTTAATATGAGATATGATTTGCTTTTTGTTTGTTTTAGAGTTTGTACTTTATCATGATTTTGTTTTCAAAAAAGACATATCAAAGAATAGAAAGAAAAAAAAAATAATTATTTTATATTTTGACTCGTAAACAATAAAAAACTATTAGGTATAATAGAAATATTATATACATATTTCATTTACTAAATTATTTCATGTTATTTTATTGTGTAATGAATATCTTCTTGAATAAATTAATCATAAGGTGAAAAAGTTTATAAGAAGAGAGTGAAAAAAACAGAAAGAAACAAGAAAAAGAGAAGAAAAAATATATGTATGTTTTTATTAAATTATTCCATGTTATTTTATTGTGCTAGGTGTCTTAATGAGTATTCCCATAAATAAACCCATCAAACAATACGGGTGAAAAAGTTTTTAAAACAGAAAGTGAAAAAGGAAGAAAATAGAAAAAATAGAAAAAAAGGTAATTTTTCCATAACCACTAAAATAAAGGAAGAAAATATTTACAACTTTTATTATATGTGTGTTTTTAGTTATTAGTTTCATGTTATTTTATTGTATAAGATGTTTCTAACTCATCTTGTAAGACCTTCAAAAATTGAGTATTAGATGTGGTAGAGTGTTTTAAATAATGATACTCCATTATTTTATTTCAAAAACATCAACGATATATAATCAGGAGTTTCATTATCTAAGACGCTTTATCTCTCTAAAACTTCCTTCTTTAACATTTCCTCTACCTTCTTTTTAGAAATCCTAACTCCCTACTCATCTATCGAAAGATCAGAGACTGCATGAGGGTTCCTTAAGGCGAGATCTTCATGTCTAGTCAATTAATTTCAACTATAAAGAACAAATAGAGATCTTGGAGCCGTAGGAGAAATATTAGAATTCTTGGAACTATCGAAGCATCAACCAGGTAAGGGAAGCTAGTTTGTTTGGTTTGGATTTGGTACGCATGTAATATTTGATGTTTGTATGATGATTTGATGATTGATTTGTTAACTTTAAATAAATCGTGAAATCTGGTATGTTGGGTGTTTGATAAAGGTGGTGTAATGAATTGAAAACTAATGCATGTTGGTGTGTTTGGTTTGCTGTTGTTAAAATTTGTTTAATGAATGAATTGTGAATGTAGATTTAGTTAGTTTGAGTTGATCTATTTTTACAAAACTTGGGAATGTAATAAATTAGAAGAAGGGTGAGTTTTGGGCAAAAATGGGGTTTTTAATAGGTAAAATTCTAAAACCATGAATTTGTGAAAAGTCTGCAGTTTTGGGAACTGTCTTGGGGTTATTAAAGGTTTAGTTGGTCTCTTAATGTACTAAAATCTGGTAGATCGTCTAGGAAGAAATCGTTTGGGTAAGGAGTCATCTAGTAAGGAGTCGTCTGGTAAGGAATAGTCTGGGTAAAGAATCATCTAGTAAGGAATCGTCTAGGTAAGGAGTCATCTGGTAAGGAGTCGTCTGGATAAGGAGTCATATGGTAAGGAACCGTTTGGGTAAAGAGTCATTTGGTAAGGAGTCGTCTGGTAAGAAATCGTCTAGGTAAGAACTCATCTCTTAATCATTCGTTTGGTAAGGAATCGTCTTGTAAGGAATCATTTGGGTAAGGAGTCATCTAGTAAGGAGTTATCTGGTAAGGAATCGTCTGGGTAAGGATTCGTCTGAGTAAGGAGTCGTCTGGGTAAGGAATCACCTGGTAAGGAGTCTTCTCAAAATGACTATGTGGTTTGGGATCTCAAATTCAAGGTTCTGGATGTCAGTTTTAGACGTTCTTTAGGTTGTTTTAGGGGTTTTTGACCCTTCTAGAGTTGTTGGTCAAGTTTAAATCTTGTTTTCCGTGTCTAATGTGGGTATCAAACTATTATGAAGAAAATCGTGTTATTGTGTGATTATTATTTCCAGATTATATTATAAATGATTTTTTTTTACTTGAAATACTTTGAGTATGTGATGTTTATATGATGTGATCTCTATGAATGAAAAGTTGTGAAAAAGAGTTCCAAAGAGGAACTTCTTATTGATGTTTACCAAGTCTTGTGTGTATGAATGTATGGAGCTTTGTATTGGAGTTTATCCTGACATTCTAATGATCATCCATTCTCAAGTAAAGAGGGATGAAGCATGTGGTGAGAGTAGCAAGAGGTCCTCGTTTAGGGGTTTTACCTTGACCAAATACGGTGTCTAAGGGCTTTACCTTGGTCAAAGACAATACTAAAGGATTAATCCTTTGTGGTAGCTTGGGGTGGGCCAACAGTATTACCAATAACTGTAGAAACCGTCATAGTTCGCCATTCATATTATATCCAGATAAGTCAAGTCTAAGTTTGTGGTATGATTAAGATGAATGTTTTATTATGTGCGCAATATAATGTATTATAGAATTTCAGTTTTACTATGTTAAATTGTTTTATCACTAACTTACCCTTGCATTTGAGTTGTCTGTTTCTTTGGGTGTGTTTGTTTTCTCTTTTGCAATGATCACTTTAATGATATGAGCTTAAGGGTCTCTAGTAAGCAAGTGCTAGCAGGTGACAAAATTGATGCTTAGAATAAGATATTTTGTTGTTTCCTTACTATTTTGTAAAATTAATATTACACTTTTACCTCAATGTATTATATTTTTTTTTTGAATAATTATAATAGCATTTTATATATTTTATTCGAGTCAACAGTTTTGTAATATTAAAAAGTTATATATCCTATCATACTTAAATACTATAAAAATATTAGAATGTTACACGTCTTCTTAAATTATTATATATAATAATATATATTTATATATATTATTATTATATTAATATAAATATGTATTATTATATTGATTTAAATAATATCATTTAATAAATATAACCCGATATATATATATATATATATATATATATATATATATATATATATATATATATATATATATATATATATATATATATATATATATATATATATATATATAAAAGTTTTACTTGCTTCATAATACAATCTCGGCTTTGTGTTGTCAGTATTCTTTCAAAGTTGTTTGCTATATTATCCATGAGATGTTGAAAGCAAATAAATTTTACAAATTATTATTAATAACAAACTTCTTTAAGTCTGAATTAATTTGTAATTCGGGGTTCTTTTGGAGATTTAAATGAAAATTTAAATGTTTTTGAATTAATGTTATTAGTCATAGTGGAACTTATTTATTTTGATCAATGTTATAAAAATAATGTACACTTGCTTTATTAAAAATAAGAATAACTTAAAAGAAAAAGTTTATATATATATATATATATATAATTGTTAAATTTTATTTCATATTATTTAATTTATCTTTACGGTATTTGTTTTCACTTTCTCTATGTTTTTTGTTTTTTTTTCTTCAAGAAATAATAAAATAAATAAGCGTATATGTATATTCTTCCACATGTGGATAGATGATTTTTCCATACATAAAACAATTTACTGCTTTGATGCAAGTGCTTTCGGGAATTGAATGGAATATGGATGTTCATAACAATACGGTGACCTTTAAGGGGCTTGGATCACCACTCTTGTCCCTTCTCGACAATTTTCCTCCACTAGCTCTGATAAGACCCACTACTGTCACATTCACTGTTCTTATATCACCTTCGCTCACATGAATTCCTTATGCACAATGCTAGTAGATTATTTTACTTTTGGAAGAAAATAAGAATAAAGTTATAAAACTACTAGAAGAAGAATAAATGGAGGTATCAAAGTGTACCATCCCAAAAATATAGTTGAACACTATATATAAGAGTCATCAAATAATAATAATGTAGAACAGTTTCAGGAAATAAAGTTGACTTACAGTTATCGTATAAGATATCCATAAATTTAAAATTTTACAAAATTATATTCTAATACAAAACTATATATATGACTGAACAGTCCTTACAAAACTATAAACAAAGTCGATCAGTTCTAGTCTAACCAGCTAGGTCTTCTCCATCCAGTGCCTGCTCCAGAGAACACTCGTCATTTTCTGCTCACATCCACAGGATGATCATTGCAAAGAAGAAATACCGAACAGACAACATAAACAAGACACAAAAGAAGGGTAAGCTAGTGTAATTTAATAGTCATGTTAGCATACGATTCAAACAAACAGATCCGATAATCATACACATGTATAAAACATAAACACATATTGACCGACCACTTTAACTCGACCATCCGGACTAGTATGAATATGTAGCTTTGGCCGTTCGTACACTCGTAAGTGTAGTAACTGGAAACCTATCCACTGCCACACGAGGTTAACCCGTTATCACTCACCGTAGGACCCCCCCCCCCCCCCCCCCCCCCTCCCTGGCTAGGGCCTCCTGTTATTCTCACGACATGACTTACCCATCTCTACTTGATAATTGGTAATCATTAGAATGTCAGGATAAACGCCGTGGATTTCGCTGTCCATATTCATACTATACCACCACCTTGATAACCAATCACTGAGACATCCCTCCTTAGAATTCTCTTACATACCAGTTGGAACATAATTCTTTATAAAAACATCCACTCCATTATTCATACATGTTCATATAACTGAATTTAAACAAGTTATCAAACAACAATGGAAACCACATGCAAGCCCGAACACGCTGCGTACATTGGATGTCGAACGGTTTCTCACTATCCCAAAGAAAAGGACCAAACGATTCATAATAGATAAGCCTGAAGAAGTGACCACACACTACTAAGGATCTAACTCTAATGTAAGGCCGAATATAGTTAAACACTAATGTAATACCGAATACTATGGTGAGACCGAACACTAGAATAACCGAATCATCTGAGCTACACCGAACACTTATAACATAGGCCGAAAACTAACTTAGACCGAATACTTAGGTAAGACTGATCACTGAAGCATGACCGAATGGTCATTAACAGGTAAGGCCCATAGGAGGCCGAATGTAGTTAAGACCGAACACCAATACAAACCGAGCACTACCAAGACTAAACACTAGTACAAAACCGAATACTACTAAAACTGAACGCTAATACAAAACCAAACACTACTAAGACCAAACACTTAATATAAAACCAAACACTGCTAAGACTGAACGCTAATATAAAACCGAACACTACTAAGACCGAACGCTAATGAAGTTAGAAAGGAGAAGAGAAGGCTAATGAACACATACAAACAACAAGGCTTAATTGCATGTGCCAGAAATTCCATAAATTCACAAGAATTAAAGGAACGAAACTTACCAGCTCTAAACATTAAACTGATCGGTGGAATGGAAAGCTCTTTGCACCAGGATTGCTTAGGCACGGTCTGATTGGTAAACAGATGAAGTGAGATCGAAAGAATCTAGAGAGAAGGAGGAGAAAAGAAGATAGTAGAAGAATTTAGAGAGATATAGCTGTAATAAGATAATGGGACAAGACTTTTGAAACTTTTCATTTATATATCCCTCTTATTTTAATCTAAACCGCTTGGTCCCATCCTTTGCTTACACATGTCTGCTCCAAACTTCTTGAAACCTTTCGGCTCTTATATTTTCCCCAACAACAACAAAAATTTTCGTCCTCATGAGGGTATAATTCCCTCATGAAGTCTTCTGATTCCCAGGTAGAATCACTTATCCTTTTATCCAAGACAACCTTAACTAGACTGATGGATTTTCCTCTAAGTTGCTTATTTGGCTCTCCACAATGTTGACCGGTTGCATCTCCACCGAACGGTCTTCTTTAACTTGCACGTCTTCTAATTCCAGCACATGAGAAGGGTCTGGCACATACTTCATGAGCTGAGATACGTGAAAAACCGAATGAAGGTTGGATAGCTGAGACGGCAAAGCTATCTCATAAGCAATTGTTCCTATACGTCTCAAAATCTGATAAGGACCAATGAACTTAGGAGACAACTTCTTGGTATGAATGGCTCTTCCCACACCAGTAGTAGGAGTCACTCGGAGGAAGACATGATCTCCAACAACAAACTCTAACGGTCTCCGTCTTCGGTCGGCATAGGATTTCTGCCTACTCTAAGTTGTCCTCAATCTCTCTTGAATCAACTTCATCTTCCCAGTCATCTGCTGAATCAATTCTGGCCTAAGAAAAAAAGATTCTCCATCCTTAAACCAACAAAGTGGAGTCCTACAACGCCTACCATAGAGTGCTTCAAAAGCTACCATGCCAATATTGGACTGGTAATTATTGTTGTAGGTGAACTCAACCAATGCCAAAACTTCATCCCATACTCCCAAATGATCCAAAACACACATCCTTAGCAAATCCTCTAGTGTTTGGATCGTTCTCTCTGACTAACCATCCGTTTGAGGATGATAAGCCGAACTCATCTGTAGTTGACTGCCCAATTCGCCTTCCAAAGACTGCCAAAATCTTGAAGTGAACCGAGGATCTCTATCTGAAACAATACTGGACGACACTCCATGCAACCTCACCACTTCTCTGATGTACAACTGAGCAAGTTTTGCCATTGACATTTTCAAATTAATGGCCATGAAGTGAGCACTCTTTGTCAACCTGTCCATCACAACCCAAATGGCATCATGCCCTCTAACCGAACGGGAAAGATGAGTGACGAAGTCCATAACAATGCTATCACATTTCCACTCGGGAATTTCTAACTGTTGCAGTAAACCTTCCGGTCTCTAATGCTCTACCTTAGCTTTTTGACATGTTAAGCAGGAGGACACAAACCGAGCAACATCTGCTTTCATACCCGACCACCAAAATGATTCTTTGAGATCCTGATACATTTTAGTCATGCTTGGATGCATGCTAAAACGACTCGGATGACCTTCCTCAAGAATCAACCTCTTAATTTCCCCATCATTAGGAACACAAATCCTTCCCCTAAACCTCAAAATACTGTCTGGTCCCAAAACGAAATCCTTCCCTTGTTTACTACCGATCAGTCCTATTGCCTTCTGTAGCTTAACATCTGTCAACTGCTTCTCTCGAATTTTTCTTAGAAGTTCACTTTCTACCACTAAGCGACTGCATATGATATCGTCCGGTTCTAACTCCACTTGTAGATTCAAATCTCGAAAACTTTCAACCATTTCTAGTTCTCGGATCATCATTGTTGACACATGCACGGTCTTCCTACTCAAGGCATCAGCTACCACATTAGCCTTTCCAGTTTGGTAGAGTAAATCAAATTCATAGTCCTTTATGAATTTCATCCATCTTCTCTGCCTCATGTTCAGCTCCTTTTGATCAAAGAGATACTTCAAGCTGTTGTGATCACTGAACACTTGAAACCGAGCACCATACAGATAATGTCTCCAAATCTTCAAGGAAAACACCACTGCCGCCAACTCTAAATCATGAGTAGGATAATTCCTCTCATGAACCTTCAATTGCCTTGAAGCATAGGCTACCACCTTTCCTTCCTGCATCAAAACACAACTTAATCCCTAATAGGAGGAATCACATAAAACCTCAAAAGGTTTACTTGTGTTAGGGATTACCAACACGGGAGCACTAGTCAATTTCTACTTCAACTCTAGAAAACTATCTTCACACCGATCTGTCCAAGCGAAAGGCTGATCCTTCCTAGTTAATCGAGTCAATGGCGCTACAATTCTTGAAAAACTCTCAATGAAGCGCCGATAGTAGCCTGCCAACCCAACAAAACTCTTGACCTCTGTGACCGAATTAGGCCTCTCCCATTGAAGAACTGCCTGCACCTTTGCAGGATCCACAGAAATGCCATCAGCCGAGACCACATGCCCTAAGAACTACACTTCATCCATCCAGAATTCACACTTGGACGACTTAGCATACAACTTCTTTTCCCTCAACACACCGAGCACTATCCTCAGATGCTCCTCATGCTCCACTCTAGTTTTGGAGTAGATCAGTATATCATCAATGAAGACAACCACAAACTTGTCTAGGAAAGGTCGGAAGATGTGATTCATGAGGTCCATGAATATGGCCAGAGCGTTAGTAACACCAAACGACATCACCACATACTCATAGTGACCATACCAAGACCTGAAAGCAGTCTTCTGAACGTCCCCTGCCTTGACCAAAATTTGATGATAACCTGATCTCAAGTCTATCTTGGAAAACACCACAACCACATGCAGTTGATCCATCAAGTCATCAATCCTAGGAAACGGGTATTTATTCTTGATGGTTAACTTATTCAACTCCCTGTAATCCACACATAACCGCGAATTGCCATCCTTCTTCTTCACTAGCAAAACAGGCGCACCCCAAGGTGAAACGCTCGGTCTGATAAACTACTTCTCCAACAATTCCTCAATCTGCTTCTTAAGTTCCGCCAACTCTGCTGGAGCCATCCTATAAGGGGCTATTGATACTGGTCCAGCACCTAGTACCAGATCAATAAAGAACTTAACTTCTCGTTGAGGAGGCAATCTAGGCACTTCCTCAGGAAACACATCCAAAAAGTCTCTTACCACCGTTCGATCTATACTACTTGCTACCGAATGGTCCACTCTACTAACTACCGAGCGATCTACACACCGCTCACTCGGAACAACCTCCAAGTGAGACAAAACTAGAAAGCAACACGCTCCTTCCAACAATTCTTGCTTCAACTACCTAGAAGATAACGACTCAGTTTCATCCCTTTTAGGAAATACCAACTTCTTCTCCCCAATATCTATAAGAATGTGATTGGTAGACAACCAATCCATTCCTAGAATTACTTCTAAACCTTGCAAAGGTAAACAAATGAGATTTACCTTGAACTGACGCCCTTCAACCACCACTGAACATCTAACACACAATGTAGGTGTCTTAACCAACCCCGAAGTGGGACTAGATACAGTCAAATCATATTGTAGCTCTCTCACAACCAACCCCAAATCCTCAACACAACCCTCAGACACAAAAGAGTGTTTCGCTCCTGAATCAAACAACACGCAATATTTCTTACCATGCAACAAACAACTTCTGACAATAAGATTACCTGAACTGGCTGCCTCTGACCTAGATAAAGCATAAACTCTGTCGACTGCTTGTGGTTTGCCACCACCCCTCTACACTGATCTCCCTGCCTGATAAGTCTGTGGACCTGCCCTCCTAACTATAGGACAGTCCCTAGCATAATGGTCCTCTCTCCTACAGAGGTTGCACCTCTTGAATCCCACTACTTGAGGGCAAACCGACTGAAGTTGTGTTCCTCCACACGAGTAGCACTGTACAACACTAGAAAAGCTAGACGGCCCTTGTTGTACTGAAGACTGAGAGGATTAACCCCTAAACCCAAAAGAGGATGGTCTAGAATAAGGGGTCCTCCTAGAATTGAAGCCGCCCCGGGATACCACTAGTCCTCCAACCCTCAGTGGTTGGCTTTATTGGCTCTCCACCTCTCTCTTGGTCTTCTCTAATACCTTAACGCTCTCCACCAACACTGGAAACCCCTTGATGCAAAGACCAGCCACCATCAACTTGGCTGGATGATGTTGTAGGAAGCTTTCCAAGCTCCATTCCTGAGGATGAACGGATAAAGAAGAAGAAGGACCCGTTGAAGCTCTCCCACTAATAATAAAATCTAAATATTGTCTCTGGGATGTCTCAGGTGACACCCTAGCAGCTTCCAACTGCAGCAAGGCCATAGTATGTTGATGTACTATGCAGTGTTTTGTTGCTGCATTTGTTCTAACATAGGCTCCATCATCCTCATCTTATTGGAAGTATCAGGATTATTAGGTGGGGAAGGAGGAGACCTATGTGCCATCTTCTGCTTAGATAGAGAGAAAAAGACATCAGTTTAACTCAAAGAGACAAGGATAACCACTATACATAGCTAAGAGTACAAAAGCACAAGCAAGGTACATTCAAAACGTACAGGATTCCTAAGGAAAGAACTGCTCTGATACCATTAATGTAACATCCCAAAAATATAGTTGAACATTATATATAAGAGTCATCACATAATAATAATGTAGAACAGTTTTAGGAAATAAATTTGACTTACAGTTATCCTTTAAGATAACCATAAATTTAAAACTTTACAAAATTCTATCCTTATACAAAACTATATACATGACCGAACGGTTCCTACAAAACTACAAACAAAACTGATCGGTCATAGTCTAAGCAGTTGGGTCCTCTCCATCCAGTGCCTACTCTAGAGAACACTCGCCATCCTCTGCTCACATCCACAAGATGATCATTGCAAAGAAAAAATACCAAACGGACAACATAAACAAGACAAAAAAGAAGGGTAAGCTAGCGTAATTTGATAGTCATGTTAGCATACAATTCAAACAAGCAGATAATATAATCATACACATATATAAAACATAAACACATATTGACTAACCACTTTAACTCGACCGTCCAGACTAGTATGAATATGTAGCTTTTGTCGTTCGTGCACTCGTGGGTGTAGTAACTGGAAACCCATCAATTGCCACACGAGGTTAACTCGTCATCACTCACCATAGGACCCCCCGCCCACCCCCCTCCCTCCCCGGCTAGGGCCTCCTGCTATTCTCACAACATGACTTACCCATCTCTACTTGTGAATTGGTAATCATTAGAATGTCAGGATGAACGTCGTGGATTTCGTTGTCCATATTCACACTAATACCACCACCTTGATAACCAATCACTAAGACATTCCTCCTTGGAATTCTCTTACATACCAGTTGGAACATAATTCTTTATAACAACATCCACTCCATTATTCATACATGTTCATATAACTGAATTTAAACAAGTTATCAAACAGCAATGGAAACCACATGCAAACCCAAACACGCTCCATACATTGGATACCGAATGATTTCTCACTACCCCAAAGAACAGGATCGAACGGTCCATAATAAATAAGGCTGAAGAAGTGACCACACACTATTAAGGATCTAACTCTAACGTAAGGCCGAATATAGTTAAACACTAATGTAATACCGAATACTATGGTGAGACCGAACACTAGAATAACCGAATCACTTGAGCTAAACCGAACACTTATAACTTAGGCCGAAAACTAATTTAGATCAAATACTCAGGTAAGACCGATCACTAAAGCATGACCGAATGGTCATTAACAGGTAAGGCCCATAGGAGGTCGAACGTAGTTAAGACCCAACACCAATACAAATCGAGCACTATTGAGATCGAACGCGAATACAAAATCGAACACTGCTAAGACCGAACGCGAGTACAAAACTGAACACTACTAAGACCGAACGCGAATACAAAATCGAACACTACTAAGACCGATCGCGAATACAAAACCGAAGACTGCTAAGACCGAACGGTCCTTAACTGCAATGTTCCGCAAAGGTTGAGCACATCAAAGACCAGACATAAGTGTAAGGTCGAACGGTCATCGGCTTCCTCTTCTCCCAACCGACCAATTTAACTTCTGACCCCAAATTCCCATTTCACTACTCCACTTCCTCATAATTCACTCGACACAGTAACAAAGAACTTTGCAAAAGAAATCAACATGATCACAGAATTGTGGACCTTGAGGTGAACCCTCTTGAGTCAAATAAACCAATTGCAGGTGATGAGGATTTTTTGAGGGAAGCTCTTGAAGAGATGTATCTAAATGAAAACTATCCTCTAGAAACTCAAGTTGATCATCAAGTGGTTGATCCTAAAAGCTATCAACAACCAATAGGACTTTCTCTGGACAACATCATTGGAGATATATCAAAAGGGGTAACTACTAGACACAATCTTAATAATTTCTACTTAACAGTAGCTTTTGTGTCTCAAATAGAACCTAAGAACATAAAAGAAGCTCTTCAAGATGATAAATGGTGTGTTGTTATGCAAGAAGAACTGAATCAATTTGAAAGGAATGATGTTTGGGAACTCATTCCTAAACAAGATGATTATCAAATCATTGGAACAAAGTGGGTGTTTAGAAACAAGCTTGATTAAGATGGAAACATCACAAAGAACAAAGCAAGGCTAGTTGCAAAGGGCTACTGGCAAGAAGAAGGTATAGACTATGATGAAACTTATGCTCTGGTAGCCAGGTTAGAAGCAATTAGATTGTTACTTGGTTATGCATCTTTGATGAAGTTTAAATTGTATCAAATGGATGTGAAAAGTGCATTTTTGAATGGTTTCATAAAAGAAGAAGTTTATGTTAGTCAACCTCCTGGTTTTGAGGATTTTAAATATCCTGATCATGTTTATAAATTGAAAAAGGCCTTGTATGGTCTTAAACAGGAACCTAGGTCTTGGTATGAAAGACTTAGTACCTTCTTGATTGAGAACAATTTCTGTAGAGGAAAGGTTGATTCAACCTTGCTTATTAAGAAAATAAGAAAACACATATTGATTGTTAAGGTGTACGTAAATGATATTATTTTTGGGTCTACAGATGATTCATTGTGTGAAAGATTTGCACATATAATGCAAGGTGAGTTTGAGATGTCTATGATGGGTGAGCTGAATTTCTTTTTAGGACTGCAAATAAAGCAAATGGATGGGGGAACCTTTGTCTCCCAAACTAAATATTGTAGAGAAGTACTTAAGAAGTTTGGTATGGATACTTGTAAAGAAGCCAACACACCAATGGCCACCTCCTGCTATTTAGATAAGGATGAATCTGGTGAAGGAGTAAATGAAACCATGTTTATAGGATCTTTACTGTATCTAACTGCTAGTAGACCAGAGATTATGCAAAGTGTATGTGTATGTGCTAGGTACCAAGCTAATCCTAAGGAATCTCATTTAATTGTTGTCAAAAGGATTTTGAAATACCTTAAAGGTACCACATCTTTTGGACTTTGGTATCCCTCTGATGCTTCACCTAGTTTAATAGGTTATTCTGATGCAGATTATGGTGGCTGTAAAATTGATAGGAAAAGTAGTAATGGAACTTGTCATTTTTTGGGTTGTTCTTTAGTGTCTTGACACTCAAAGAAACAAGCTTGTGCAGCCTTGTCTACCACTAAAGCTGAATACATTGCTGCTGGCAATTGTTGTGCCCAAATTTTATGGATGAAACAACAATTGGAGGACTTTGATATCTATCTTTATCACATTCCTTTGAAATGTGATAACGCTAGTGCTATCAACCTCACCAAGAACCCCATAATGCACTGAAGAACTAAGCACATTGAGATTAGACATCATTTCTTAAGAGATCATGTTCAAAAGGGAGACTGCCAAATAGAATACATTGACACTTTACATCAATTAGCTGATATCTTTACAAAAGCATTGCCTAAAGATAGATTCTACGAGCTTAGAAGAGAGTTAGGAGTGTTAGATATGTCTCATAATTAAGATTTCTGAAATTTTAGCATTTTTTGAAAACATCGCGCTTTTAATCGATTATCCTAAGCTCATAATCGATTATTCTTAGCCTTTGAGAAAGTCCCTAATCGCAGACAATCGATTATCTCATGGCATAATCAATTATCCTTACTCAAACCCAAACCTAGGTATTCAAGAAATAATAATCGATTATCTTCATCAGTAATCGATTGTCATTAAATTTCTGGAAAGTGACTTTTGAGCAGATAATCGGTTATCACTTACAATAATCGATTATCACGCGACCAGTTTCAAAAATATAGCCGTTGCAGAGAATCATAACGGCTAGAAACGGCTCAAAACGGCTAGTTTCTTGATTTTTCTTATAAATAGCCCCCTATAATCAATTAATGGTCACTGTTTTGCACCCAGAACTTTGCTCAACTCTATTCTGAACCCGTTTTCTTCATTTCTCTCCCAAGTTTCCCTTTGTCTACTTCTTTCATGGCTGACTCAAGAAGAAACCGAAGGAGGACTACTGGTGCTTCTTCCTCTCGTTCCCGAAATGTTCGTCCTGCTTCCATCGAAGGTTGGATTTCAGACGAGGAAAAACATGGTGAATATGTCCATTTCTAGCAAGAACAACGAATCATGGCGGTAAAGTACATACGCCTTGATTTTTATCGATTTTATGGCTTTCAATTTCTAGATCTGTTTCGTGCTCAAGGACTTACTCATCTCGTGGAGCAAAAGGGATGCATCTACCCCGATCTCATCTATGTCCTCTACATTAATTTGCGTTATCGTGACGTCATCATAACCACAAAAGTGAAAGGAGTTCCAATCATTTTGGATGATGACGTCTGGACGAATGTTGCTCAACTAACCATCTGGGATGATGTTGTCAAAGTCCATCTTGGCGTCCCGGACTTCAATCGTCTCCTCGCCTTTCAATCCTTCTTGCACCATCCTGAACAACAAATCAACCGTCGACAACTCCTAGTTGGTGGATTCAAGGTTGAAGAAAGGATGATCCACTACTTAATTGTGTGGCTTCTATGTCCTCGTGCCACTAACCATGCTCAATGTTCGGAGCAAGATCTTCTACTCTTATATGGGATTTTAAATCACATCCACATTGATTGGCCAACACTCATCTCCGACACCATGGTAAAGGCCAAGAAATATAATTCTTATCATTTTCCATATACACTTCTCATCTCTCGAATTTTAGAATACAAAGGTGTAAGTGTGGAAGGCGAACTCACTCACGCCATCCAAGCTGCTACTCTTGCTGATGCTGGACCTTCTCAAATGCCTTCCTCTTCATCACTAACTATGGAGGAGCATTTTGCAAACCTGTCTAAACAACTGGAGGATATGCGTCTCTTTCAACAAACTCACTTTGAACAGATATATGAGTGGCAACAAAATCATGAAGAATTTGTGATCGACCAGTTCAATGACCTTGATACTCGTCTTGGAAACATTGAAAATCACTTTAATCTTCAACCTCCAGTAAAAACACCCAGTCCTGAATTTTAGATTTAGGATTTTACGTTAGTTAATTTTAATGTTTGTTTGTCTTGAATTCCTAGGATGTTTTATCATGTTCATGTCTTGCTTTATGTGCACTTGTAATGTTTGTTGTTTTCTTGAATAAAATGATCTCTTGTTTTAGTGCATACATTGTTTAATTGAGGGGGAGATCATATTCAGGGGGAGCATTTTCATCTTTTTGCTTATGATAAAAAAGGGGGAGAAGTAGTGCAGTTACTGCTAAATTTTCTTGTTGTCTTTTAGCTTGTATTTTTTTGCAGACTAACCAAAGTTGCTTTTAAACAAGTATTTTTTATCATCATCAAAAAGGGAGAGATTGTTACCAATGAGGAAGCATTGGTAAATTGAAGATAAATGATTTTGATGATGCTGCAAGAAGATAGACTTAAAGAAGCTGCTATAATTGTTGTAAAAGCACTTTGTAGAATATAAATGTATTAGGAAAGTCTTTGAATATGTAAAACTTAGAAAATCTCGTATCTTTAGTTAAGTTACGCATTTAATCGATTATCCTGAGCACTCTTGAAAAAGTATTTCGCTCTGGAATAATCGATTATTCCTTCAAATAATCGATTATCAATTGGTCCTCTTGAGAACTGCCAAAGTCTTTGGAATAATCGATTGTTCCTCAAGATAATCGATTATCACTTTTTGAAAAACCCTGTAATAGACTCAATAATCGATTATCAGTGGCAGTTGTAATATATCTCTTCAAACTCAGACCAGTTGCCTATATAAGGTTGTTCCAAAACTCTTAGAGGGTCAACTCTGAGCTTTTTGAGAATACAGTGTGATCTGAGGAAGTTCCAAAAAGCTAGTTCATTGCATTGCCTAGTCTCGTGAATAGGAGAAGCTCACACTTTGTGGGTCAAAGGTCGGAGCGGTTCTCTTCGAGTTGGCAACGTTGTTGTTCTTCCAGTTCGTTGGTCGAAGGAAGACTGTTTCTGCATTGTTCCGGTTCGTTGGTCGAAGGAAGACTATTTCTGCACTGTTCTGGTTCGTTGGTCGAAGGAAAGTGTAGATTGATCGCTTCCGGTTCGTTGGTCGAAGGAAGCATCCTTCCAGTTCGTTCGTCGAAGGAAGGTTTTATTTTACTGTTTCATTCACTCTATTGTAAATCTGTGAAACTGATTTTAGTGAAAACGTTAATCACTTTTTATAGTGATTAACAAATGGACGTAGATTCTTTTGAATCGAACTAGGATAAAAATTCTGTGTTGAATTTTTCTACTCCCTACACATTTTACATTTTATGCTCATAAACTGTTTGATAAATTTTCTCTAAGAAAATTGATTTTCTAAAACGAACCATCTTAATACGAGTTTGACCGAACACACTTTCTGCTATCTTAATTTATTCTGTTGTGTGACTCTATAACGGTACCGATTGTTCTGACAATTATGAGTATCAAGTAATAGCTTTAGGTGTGACTAATGCTCTTGCAATATTTATGGATTATTTGAATAGGATTTTTCGTCCATTTTTATATCCTTTTGTAAATTTTTTTATATATGACATTCTTATTTATTCTAAGATTCTAAAAGAGCATGAGGAACACTTTTAGTCTATCTTGCAAATTTTGAAAGAAACAATTGTATTCTAAATTTTGTAATGGTGAATTCTGGTTAAAGGAAGTGAAATTCTCAGTACATGTGATTTTCAAAGAAAGAGTGTTAGTGGATCCAACCAAAGTAGAAACATTTTTGCAATGGGAACTATCGAGAGCAATGAATGAAATTCGTCATTTCTTTGGTTTAGTAAGATATTATAGAAGATTCATTTAAAGATTTTCTAAGATAGTTATGCCTTTAACTCAACTCACCAAACAAAGTTAGGTTTTTGTGTAGAGACAAAAAAATGTGAAAAGTTTTCAAGAACTTAAGTTAATATTAACCATTTATCTTGTTTTAGCATTACATGATCCTATTGACACTTTGTGATATTTTGTGATGCTTCCAAAATGAGATTAGGATGTGTTCTTATGCGAGATAGAAGGGTAGTATCATATGCTTCTAGCCAACTAAGAGTACATGAGAAAAATTACCCAACCTATGATCTAGAACTAGGTGTCATTTTCTTTGCACTTAAAATATGGAGACATATGTTTATTGTGGTAAGTTTGAAATTTTTAGTGGTGATAAGAGTTTCAAGTATTTATTTGATCAGAAAGAGTTAATTATGAGATGAAGAAGATGAATGAAATTTTAAATGAATTTGAAAAATTATATATATATATATATATGAGTGTTTATAAATTAATATATACATTATAGAAAATAATAAAATAAAATTTAAAGAGAATACTAAAATTGAATTTTAACTACTTAGAAACTAAAAATATAATTTACTGCGGTTTTTTAGACTAGTTAAATCAAAATTTCAAAAGATACTTATAAATAATTTTTTTTTCAACAAAATAAGTTTATATAAAAAATTCAAAGCTGTATTTTAGAAATATTATTATGATTTTTTTTATATAAATAAATTCATTATAATTTGTTTTAATTTATTAAAATATTTTATTTTATATATTTTTGTAAAGAGATTGACAAAAAAAAACATAATACTCTTGTGAAATATTTATTTAATAAATCTTTCAATATAGGTTTTAAAATTAATATATGTATTATACATTGTTGGAAGCTAAACATGAGACCTCCTCTTCTATTGAAATAATTTAGTTGTGACAGGTCATTATCTCCTCTTCATTTATCATAGTTTCTATTATTTGATGAGTGCAACATGACTGGCTGAAAAGGTTAGAAGAGAGTTTTAAATTATTCTTGAAAAATTATGACATAATTATTGCACTAATTTGATTTGGTGCATGTGACCGAAAAGCTTCACTCTTTTAATCTTTAATGGGATGCCACATAGATTAAGTTCAGAAGATCATTAAGTTTGATTAATTATAAGCAAGTTGGATTAATAATATTAAAATAAATAACACTTTGGTCCAATGAATTTGACGCGGCTTGCTTTAGAAATAGTTTTAGTTTATTTTGCATGATAAAATTTTGACGTAAGTTGCGGGTTATTTGAGTTAAGTTAAAATAAGCCTAATATTTAATAATAAATAAAATAAAGAGATGGTATTTTCTATGCGTGTTTTGTATAATACAGTAGAATATACCAATATCAATGATTTCAGTATAGAGAAATGGATACATGTAATAAAGATGTTGATAGTAATAACACAAAGGAATGTTTTCTTTCTTTCACTTTCATTATTTCTTTCAAACTATTATCATAGTGACTCCAATAGTTGCCCATGGTCAAGGAATGGATTTTCAACTTTATAGTATAATGAACCCGACGGTAGCTAGTTTTATTATCTTATTCTGATTTTTGTAGTAAAGATTTATTTAAATTTTTATTATTATACTGAGTATACAATTTTTTGCCTCTCGTTCCCATAAGATATCAAATATGTATCAAACTCCTTATTATTTAAAGTATTAATTAAATATATTTTTTTACAAAAAATAAAAACCATCAAAGCAAATATGATAATTATCAAGTATTTAGAGTAACAATTATACATATTTTATTCAATATCGAGATAGAAATTATAATTGCGCAAGTATTAAATCAAAGAACTACATACATTAGATAAAGATCAAATACTTATTAAAAAATAATAAAAATATCAAGCGTATTGATCTAATGGAATTGGATAGAAATGAGAAAAATTATAATTTAAATATTTAATTAAACGTGATAGATATTGAATGCGTTGAATGATTGAAAGTAATGAATTTTTTAATGACACAAATGTTTTTTAAATGAAATAAAATAGAATTAAGAATAAAAAAATAGAAAATATAAACTTTCTATGTTATAAGTAAATTAAGAATTTACTTTGAAATAAACTTTCATTTATGAAATTAAACAATAAGTAAAAATATAAAAAATGAATAGAAATAATCAAATATGTGTTTCATAAAATATTTGATTTAATAAAATTAAAACTTATATTTCCTAAAATGCAATATATCATTTGAACAAAAACAAAAGGAAAAAAATTATAATCAAATTTATGATAAGAAAGAATATACATAGTATACTTTTATGAATTTTGAATAAACCATACAATTGTGAGAGGATAATAAAAATTATAAAAGAAAAATGTTATTAATTTATGAAAAATCATAAACTTTGATCATCCTCTATTCATATTTAATAAGTTTCTTTCATTATTAATATATTTATACAATTAATAAATGTTAACCACCAATGCAAAGTGTGTTTAAGCATTTTGCTAACACTCTTTTATGTAGGTCATATTTGTAACTCATCCACACAAACTTCAACATATACTGTAAGTAAATGTCTCAAAAAGGTTGTTTCTCAATATATTTAAATAAAAAATATATATTTTATTTATTAAATGAATTTAACTACAGCACTATAACTTTTTAACAACGTTACATCATTTAATAACTTTATATGTATTATAATATTTTTAAATTATATTTAAATTGAACATAAACCATATGTACAAAATATCATATTTATGTAAAATGATTTCATACATCATTTATATAAATCAAACCAACATAATATTTTTTTTTTCAAAATATACACTAAAATTTGAACAATTTAATCAAACTTTTACTATTATTTAATTGTAACAAAATTTAACATGAATATTTACGATAGTATAAAATTATAATTCAACAATTTGATCAAGAATATACTCCTTTTGTATACATTTATTAATTAGTATCAATTCATATATCCCTTACAGAAAATAATATTGCATCATTAAAAAAATTATATAAAGTATAATTTTAATCAAACTAAATAACAAGTGATTCATTCATATTTTAGTTTCTACAAAAATATGATACGTGAATTTTGGTTTATATAAATAAAATATCAAATAATTTTATATTAGTATAAATTGTATGTAGTTACAATGTAACGACCAAGGGTTTTCGTATGTGTTTTGTACTTGTAAATTAAATTGTATGATTCTCTTATTCTTTTTGATATGATATATGGGTTAAAGGAGGGGTGCAAAGAGTAGAAAAGTTTAAATAGTTTGGGCTAAAGTTTTGGTTTGGATCTTGGGTCTGAGTGAGAGTCAATAAGTAAATGCTAGGGTTTTTTTTAGTATGAGTTGATTAACAGCTACCTTGGCATTCTTGCTACACTCCTTTTAAAGACCTTATGCAGGAAGAGAAGCTAGAAATTTTCCCATTATAATATAAATTTTAGAAATACAATATATTTTCTTCTAAAATCCATATTTTTGAACGTGGAAGTTGAAACGTATTATTTAATTAATTTTGAAGTTTTGTGTTTCTTAATGTGTTAAGAAAAATAGGTTGAAAATTATGTCTTCTTATGGAGAATTCTTAGTTAAATAATGATAATATAATTTGTATAATATCATATTAAATAATTACATTATAAATGTTAATCTTACAACTAAATCTTAATAACATAATCATACAATTATAATCCTCCTTCAAATCGATGTTTGTAAGTTAATAAATAATAATTTTCTAACTAAAAAATCATGATGCTAACATGATATAGATTTGATAAATATTTGAACAAGTTGAATTGACGTAGAAATATAATAATTTGACACGCATATATTTTTATAATTGAGTGACACTTATAAGTTAAATATAAATTTTGACAATATAAATACAAAAATGTCATAATGTATTTTTCACATATGATTTTTACATAATATAAATAAAGTAACCGTAATGTTTCGGGTGTAGGGTCAAGTGACTTTCAAAAACACGCTTTCACACTTTTATTTTTGAGTTGTTCGGATGATTGTTTTTGTCCTTTGTCCAACTTCTTCTTTGTTCTTACTCTTAGTCGGTCGGAAGTACTTGTCAAAGGTACTTTAATGCTTAAGTGAGCAAATAGTCCGTACGAGTCAAAGTAAAGTCTTAAATTCATAATAAATGTGATCACATATCTATTACCTTTGACCTCTATTTATAGTTTTTGAGATAGACTTAAGATTAGTGAAACTTTAATCACGGCTCAATCTCATCCTATTATACTAATTAATACTTTGTTTTAACCTCGATTCCCAAGACTTTTGAGAAGTATTTTACAGTTGAGATCGTCTGATCAACCTCTATTCATGTTTGGCTGGCTGAATGACCTTCATATTTGTCTTGTTTGTATTTGAGAGTTTAGATATTTCAGACCATCCATTACTTTTTTGTGTGGACGGAGTCATATGATACATATAATAACCATATTTTGTATTAATATAAATAAGTATATAGTTAACTACTTGACTTTACCCATATTGAAATTTTGTAGATGAAAAAGAAATATTAATCACAAAAAATAATCATTAATAATGGTCAATTAGATTTCTGAAAAACTAAATTATTAACAAAATCAGCAAATATTTTACAATGACACTATAGTAATTCAAAATGGTTGAAGAAAGATATTAAAAAATTAGAATATTTCTTTGATTTCTTTAATATCCAAAAAATTATAAACAATTTCCTATGGGTTTTTAACGAAGAAATGCTAATAAAGAGGTGATCATGACACAACTTTTTCATTCCCATCTTGTTCTCTAGAAACCATAAATCCTTTCACCAGTGGCCCCACCAACCTAGTTGGGAGTGCTGTATCACCAAATATAATTAGGTCACCCAACTTCTAATCAATCATTATTTATTGAAGGATAAGAGACGTTTTGTAAAAATGTAAACTTTTAAATATAGTAAATATTTTTTGAATTTTGTATCATTATTTTCATCCAGAAATTAAATATGTTTTTTAAGTTCTTACGAATAAGTGACAATAAATAAAAGGTTGACTGGAGAGACCACTTTGACACATTAATATTTTAATTAAATGTTAAAATTGCTATTGTGTAAGTTTGTCATTTTTCATTGTTATTCAAATACGAAAAAATGTGGAGTTATTAAGGGTAATAGAATAAAATAAGAAAATATATGTGAGAATCAAATGAGTTATTCCCTTTGCTTGTTTTTTTTTTAAATATTATTAACACATGATTAAGGAAATTTAAGAACATGCCCGATTACACCCAATAAAATCTCACAATCTAATCATACTTCATCCCTTGTCCCATAAAACCGATTAGATCTCACAATTTAATCATACTTGATAACTCACCACATCAAACCAATTAAGAACGTCAATTATATATAATATTGATAAAATAATTGAATAAATTAATAACCAACGCAATACCACAATAAAAGATACATGTTATTAATAAATAAAACAATATATTGTATGCCAAAATAATACATAATCAACCAATAGGACACACAAATTACATAATGAGTAATTATAACTATTCTATTCAATAACTATGTATGTATAATTCATTTTATAATTGAATATTTTAATATTAAGTCAATATTCTGGTATGTGATCAAATTTAAATAAAGGTAGTTATATTTGGGTAATTTTATAATTAACATTTACTTATATTTTTAAGAGTTTGTCATACATCAACTTGATTTTGTTTAGTGTGTAAAATAATGTTCATGGCCTAGACTATGAAACCTCATTCTAAGCTTTGTGTCAATCGAATCTACTTAATTAATTATTTTATGTTGTTGAAACATATGCAATCACTTTTGCCTTTTCTTTTTTCTATACCCGTATCTAACCAAAAAGCCTAACTAACCAAGTTATGGGGTCATATCCACTTATTTATTATACTTTTAACTGGTTTATCTAACTAACTAGCATTTAAGAATAAACAAGAAAGATGAGTTATCATAATATTTTTCCTTATAAACTACATTCCATTCTAACTATAAAAAAAAAAAGTTAAGCCTATGCTTGTTACCAAAAAAATAATATATTGAATAAAGTGTTAGTGATCTCATGTCAATTAAAAATAAAATAATTTCATAATATATAATATATAAATAGTACAAATTTTATTGGTTTTATAAGATTGAATTACATAAAAAATAATAATTGAATTTTACTACTGACAGATTTTTCATAAAAATTCATACAAAGATTATTGGTTTTTGTGTAATCTGACATCTTGGTAGACGTCGGTTTTTGTGTAATTCGACGTCTTGATAGACGTTGGACTCTACATCGGACTTTATAGAGTCCGATGTCCCATTAACGTCACCTATAAAGACGTCGGATCGAGATCTGACATTAAAAGCCCAAAATAACAGACGTCTAAAACTCTTTCTGCACTAGTGGAGACCCATCAAAAAGTAAAGGTTATAGATATATTTACTCATCCTCACGTGTCCATATCTTATTGTTCCCTCAAAGTATTATATTACCATCAAAATTTTGTTCGAGATATGAGCTTACGTAAATAAATTGGTAAGATCCATTAACAAGACAAGTTACATATAAAAGAATGATTGAAGAAGATTAGTGGCTCCTAAAAATGTTATTTTGTAAAAGCAATAGCTTTATCTTCAATAACGACGAGTAAAATACGATGCTTCTTACACATAAGCTTTTGGATAAAATTAATTTATATGAACTAAACCTATTACTTCATACTAAAAGTTAAAAATTAGGATGACAAAGTACATGTTTCATAAATTTTATTATATGACTAAGTACTTATTGCTCATACGTACTCATTGCTCATACGATTCATTCTTCGTAAAACACATGTTGGATTACTAAGTCGATATGTACTCAACTTGTTCCTACTCGATCAACATAACATCGTACAAATCACCTACATATATAATAGTCCATGATTAACCACAATAATTCAGAAAATAATATGTATTTAGGTTAAAGAGTCGAGATCCATCCAGGTAAGGGCGCATAAAAAATAATATAAATAACACATCTTACAATGTATGTTAATTATGTTCATTAATTATCGTATTTGTTGTTTGTTGACGTATTAGGCTGACGTAGGGGACAAAGTGTCTTTTGCAAGCATAACTCATACCCAGCTCAAGGAGGACGAGTGTTAACCCTCGGCAAGTGTAACCGAATCATATCAAGTAATAAAACTAGTAAGACCAAGTATTGTTTTTCGAAAGGACTCACGGCCTAGACAGTTATGTGATTTGTTGATTATCTAAGACTTATAAAACCAATTCTTTGAGATTTTAAATGCAAATTACTAAAAAGTAAATATGAATGCATGTATTGATCAATGGAGAGGAAAAAGCAAAACATGTGATTTGAATTATATGAATGATTATGTTGTTGGGATTTATCAATTTCATCCTGTCCACTCTCATGTATTCAAGAATTCATCTTTCTTCATTAATGTTAATGTCACTTTCTAAATTACCTTAAACCCAATGTCTTGGTGAAGAAAGCCTAGTCACAATCACTAGTTTACAATGTCTTGTCTCCCTAGCAATTATTCATGCCTTATTTCGCACAAAAGCTTAAAGGCAACTAACCATCATATTCCTATGTCTAGGTTTATACTACTATTGGGAGAGATTCCCCAGATCTAGATTTCCCCGTATGTGTCCATATCGACAAAATCAATAATCATGCAATAGAATGAGTTAAACAAAGCATGCATTGAGCAAAGAGGAAAAACCCTAACAATTAATGAAAGAAAGCATATATATTAAAGAACCAATTCAATACATGAGAATTTCAAAGGATTACATTGATTCCCCAACAACAATAAAGGTTTAGTTCACCATATTCATGGTGAAACTAAATGGAATAATGAAAGATAAAACCCTAAAATTTGAAGAGTGGAGCTTGAGCATCCAAAATCGTCCTCCAAGGGGTGAAGAAAGTGTATTTTGCTTCGTTCCAGCCAAAGATGACTGACCTGAGTCGACTAAGACCTTATATAGTATTCTAAAAATTACAGAAAAGTGGCCCAAGGCCCATAAGAATGGCGCTCAGCGGTAGTGCAGCACTTCAGATTGGCGCTCAACTGCGTTTTCCCCTCAGCGGTTGCTGCGGGATTAAGAATGTCGCTTAGCGGTAATTTCCGCTGAGCGGTACTCGCGTCTTCTCTTTTTGTAAACTTTTCACTTTTTTTTCTGATTCCAACTTCTTCCTACTTCACTTCTTTCATCCAATTCATCTTAAAACCTGCCAAAACAAGGAAACCAAGCATAAAACTCATCCAACTCTCTTATTTCAAAAACATAAACAAAAACATGATTCCAATCTAGTTTCTAAGTCATCAAGGTTGTCTTTAAGGTAAATTTTAAGTATAAAAATACCAGTTTTTAACTGTTATCAACGAGTACCCAGAAGGAGGGTGAGTATCTTGGAAATTGAAGATTTGAAGTGTTTGGAGTGCCATTGGTGTCTGTTACCAATAGGGAGTATTGGTAAATCTTGAAGAAAATTGTTTTGATGATGTTGTAAGAAGTTTTAGTTGAAGAAGATATTAGAATTATTTAAAAGCAATTTGTAGAAATTAAATATAGTAGGAAAGTCTTGTAAACTTTGTAAAACTTGCATTTTTAACTGCCATAATCGATTATGGAATAGCAATAATCGATTATCACAAAGTCATCCAGGAATAATCGATTATCACCTCATATAATCGATTATCACATTTTTGAAAAACCTGTAACGAACTTGAATAATCGATTATCACTTACAATAATCGATTATTCGTGGCAGTTGGGACTTAACCTTAGATATTCAAAACAACTGGCTATATATTGGGTTTCTGTGAAGATCAGAAAATGAAGTTGAACAAAAGCTCTTGCAGAATACTGTTTGTCAGAGGAAGTTCTCAGAAGCTATAGTTCAAGTTCCCTTGCTTGGTCTCGTGAACAGGAGGGGCTCGTGTTTCGTTTGTCGATAGTCAGAGCAAGCTCTCTTCGAGTTAGCAAGGTGCTCTGCCTGGTCTCGTGAATAGGAGAAGCTCGTGTTTCGTTTGTCGATAGTCGGAGCGGTTCTCTTCGAGTTGGCAGAGTGTTTCTCTTCCGGTTCGTTCATCGAAGGAAGGTTTATTTATCTGCTTTATTCACTATTTGTTTTAATCTGTGAAACATCTTTTTAGTGGAACTGTTAATCACTTTTTATAGTGATTAACGATTGGATGTAGATTCTGTTGAATCGAACCAGTATAAAAATTACTCGTGTGATTTTCTATTCCCTACATTTTTTATCTTTTACGCATATCAACTGTTCGATAAATTTTCTGAAAGAAAATTGATTTTCTAAAAGTAGACCAATTTATTTTAAAAAGGTGACCAAACACGCTTTCTGCTACTCTAGTTTTATTCCGCTGCGTTACACTCTGTGTGGTACTAGTCAACAATTGGTATCAGAGCTTGCTTTGATAGTTTTTCAAAATTTACGAAAATGGCCGGTCACAACCAACACCTTGTATATGACGAGGGTGCTTCTATTAACAGACCACCACTTTTTACTGGTGATAACTATGCGTTCTGGAAAGTCAGAATGGAAATTTTTATGGGGTCTGTTGACAGAGGCATCTGGGAAGCTGTACAAAATGGTCCTTATATTCCTAAAAATAGAGTTGAAGGTGTAGAAGTAGAAAAACCATTTTTTTGAGTGGACTAATGAAGAAAATAGACGAGCTCAGTTTGATATTAAAGCTCGTAATATTATTTCATCTGCTGTTGTGCTTGATGAATTTTATAGAATTTCAGTGTGTAAGACAGCACAGGAAATGTGGGAAGTTCTCAGAGTCACACATGAAGGAACAGAGGACGTGAAACGTGCAAGGAAGAGCACTCTCATTCAAGAGTATGAGATGTTCAGAATGCAACCTGGAGAAACAATTTCTGATGTCCAAAAGCGTTTCACTCACATAGTGAACCACTTGACAGGGTTGGGTAAGACTTTTGATACTGATGAATTGAATGTAAAAATTGTGAAATCATTAGACAGGTCGTGGCAACCAAAGGTGACTGCCATCTCTGAGTCTCAAAATCTCACTCAAATGTCAATGCCAATTTTGTTTGGGAAACTCCGTGAGCATGAGCTTGAGTTGAGAAGATTGACGACTAAAGAAGATCAAGGCAAAAGAAAGACACTAGCCTTCAAGTCCGAGATCTCCAAAGGAAAGAACTCTAAAAGGATTGAAGATGATGATTCTGATGATGAGGAGAACATGAGCCTCATGATAAAGAAATTTGCCAAGTTTATGAAGGCAAAAGGAAAGGACAAATTTCGTAAAGAAAGGAGAGAAAATCAAGAATCTCCTTCAAGTGTTAAATGCTATGGATGTGGAGAAAGAGGGCACATGAAAACTGAATGTCCAAAGAACAAGAAAAGTGAAGAAAAGAAAGAAAGGAAATTCCCAAAGAAGAAGAAAGCTTACATAGCTTGGGAAGACAATGCATCTAGCTCAATAAGCTCAAGTGATTCAGATGAAGAAGCCAATATTTGTCTAATGGCTGACTCAGAAGATACTGGAAGCCAAGTAAGTGATTCCAGCTTTGAATCTAGTGAATTAGACTTGCAAAAGGCCTTCTGTGAATTGTTGATTGAATCTGAAAAACTTGATGTTGCACATAAAAAACTTAAGAAAGAGCACAATGAATTAAAATTGAATTATGAAAAGTTGCTTGATGATGAAGTTGTCTTAAGAAATAAAGTTAGTTCTTTAGAAACAAAATTATCTGATGCAAATGCTACTATTGAACCTGTTGAATGCTTGTCTTGTAAGAATCATATGTTTGATATTGACATACTTGAAAACTTACTTGTAAAGGAAACCAAGACTAATTCACATGCTAAGACAAACCTTAATAGAAGCAATGTTGAAAATAGAAATATACATCAAATAAATAAGTCCAAAGTAAGAAGAACTCGTAGAGTTTGGGTTGAAAAAGGGACTTTTGTTAAAAAAAAAGTAAGTAATGCTTGTTGTTTTTACTGTATGAAGCATGGACACACATCAAACAAATGCAACATTAAACATTTTGGTGTTCCAAATGATAAATATGCATGGGTTAAAGTTGTGAAATGATTTATACTCGCATGAACTAACCCCAAGGACCCATAATTAGATTGGGGACCTAAAACTCTTGCTAATTTGTTTTGTAGGAATCTACTAAGTCAAAGAAGTCATTGTGGTATCTTGACAGTGGATGTTCAAGACACATGACCGGTGACAAGAAAAGATTCATCTCTTTTGAGAAGAAAAAGCAAGGATTTGTGACTTATGGGGATAACAACAAAGGTAGAATCATGGGTATCGGAGACATTGGAGGAGGAAATACATTGACTATAAGAGATGTGCTATATGTTGAAGGCCTCAAGCATAACCTCTTAAGCATAAGTCAATTATGCGACAAAGGTCTCAAGTTGCTAAAGAAGAAAATCCTTGGCTATGGCATAAAAGAGCTGTAGATATTCATATACAACAATTGAATAAATTGATTTCAAAAGATCTTGTGATTGGTTTGCCTAAACTGAAATTTGAGAAAGACAAATTATGCACTGCATGTCAAAAAGGTAAACAAACAAAATCTTCATTTTCATCCAAAAGCATGATTTCAACATCAAAACCTTTAGAACTTTTGCATATGGACTTATTTGGTCCATCTAGAATTAAAAGTTTTGGTGGACATTACTATGCTCTTGTAATTGTTGATGATTACACAAGATTCACTTGGACCTTCTTTTTAAATTTGAAAAGTGAAGCTTTCAAAGCCTTTAAATCTTTTGCAAAACGTATTTAAAATGTAAAAGACTTGAAAATCAAAACATTGAGAAGTGATCATGGTGGAGAATTTGAAAATGAATCTTTTGAAAAATTTTGTGAAGAATATGGCATAACACATAACTTTTCTGCACCTAGAACTCCCCCACAAAAAATGGTGTTGTTGAAAGGAAAAATAGATCATTAGAAGAATTAGCTAGAACCCTTATGAATGAATCTAATGTGCCAAAATATTTTTGGGCTGATGCAGTTAGTACTGCTTGTTATGTGTTAAACAGGATGCTTATTAGGCTAATTCTGAAATTAACTCCATATGAACTGTTGAATGGTAGAAAATCAAATGTATCTCACTTGAAAATATTTGGGTGCAAATGCTTTGTCTTGAATAATGGAAAAGATAATCTAGGTAAATTTGATGCAAAATCTGGTGAAGCAATTTTCCTAGGATATTCTTTTACTAGTAAAGCATATAGAGTATTTAATAGAAGAACTTTGAAAATTGAAGAATCAATGCATGTTATCTTTGATGAGATTGTGGACCTTGAGGAAAACCCTCTTGAGTCAAAAAACCTATTGCAGGTGATGAGGATTATTTGAAGGAAGCTCTTGAAGAGATGTATCTAAATGAGAACTATCCTCTAGAACTTCAAGAAACACCTCAAGCTGTTGATTTTAAAAGCTATCAACAACCAAGAGGACTCTCCTTGGACAACATCATTGGAGACATTTCAAAAGGAGTAACTACTAGACATAATCTTAATAATTTTTGTCTAACTGTAGCTTTTGTGTCTCAGATAGAACCCAAGAATATAAAGGAAGCTCTTCAAGATGATAAGTGGTGCGTTGCTATGCAAGAAGAGCTAAACCAGTTTGAAAGGAATGAAGTTTAGGAACTTATTCCAAAGCAAGATAATTATCAAGTCATAGGAACCAAATGGGTATTCAGGAACAAGCTTGATGAGGATGGAAAAATCACAAAGAACAAAGCAAGGCTAGTTGCAAAGGGCTACTGTCAAGAGGAAGGTATAGACTATGATGAAACATATGCACCAGTGGCTAGGTTAGAAGCAATTAGATTGTTGCTTGCATATGCATCTTTGATGAAATTTAAATTGTATCAAATGGATGTGAAAAGTGCGTTTTTAAATGGTTTCATAAAAGAAGAGGTATATGTTAGTCAATCTCCTGGTTTTGAGGATTTCAAATTTCCTTATCATGTTTATAAGTTGAAAAAGGCCTTGTATGGTCTTAAACAGGCACTTAGGTCTTGGTATGAAAGACTTAGTACCTTCTTACTTGATAATGATTTTTCTAGAGGTAAGGTTGATTCAACCTTATTTATAAAGAAAGTAGGAAAATACATCTTGATTGTACAAGTTTATGTAGATGATATTATCTTTAGGTCAACTGATGACTCCTTATGTGAAGAATTTGCAAAAATAATGCAAGGTGAGTTTGAGATGTCTATGATGGGTGAGTTGAATTTCTTTTTAGGACTACAGATAAAACAGATGAATGGAGGTACTCTTATTTCCCAAACAAAATATTGTAGAGAAATTCTTAAGAAATTTGGTATGGATACGTGTAAAGAAGCTAGTACACCTATGGGTACTTCATGCTATTTAGATAAGGATGAATCTGGAAAAGGAGTAAATGAAACTATGTTTAGAGGCATGATAGGATCTTTATTGTACTTAACTGCTAGTAGACCAGATATTATGCAAAGTGTATGTGTGTGTGCTAGGTACCAAGCAAATCCTAAAGAATCTCATTTGACTGCTCTCAAGAGAATCTTAAAATACCTTAAGGGAACCACTTCTTTTGGACTTTCGTATCCATCTGATGCTTCACTTAGTTTAATAGGTTATTCTGATGCAGACTATGGTGGTTGTAAAATTGATAGGAAAAGTACTAGTGGTACTTGTCATTTTCTGGGCTGTTCTTTGGTATCCTAGAATTCAAAGAAACAAGCGTGTGTAACCTTGTCTACCACTGAAGCTGAATATATTGCTGCTGGAAATTGTAGTGCCCAAATTTTGTGGATGAAACAGCAACTGAAAGACTTTGATATCTTCCTTGATAATATTCCTTTAAAATGTGATAATACTAGTGCTATAAATTTAACTAAGAATCCCATAATGCACTTAAGGACTAAGCACATTGAGATTAGACATCATTTCTTGAGAGACCATATTCAAAAGGGGGATTGTCAAATTGAATATGTTGATACCTTACATCAATTAGCTGATATTTTCACCAAGGCGCTACCTAAGGATAGATTTTTTGAGCTTAGAAGAGAGTTAGGAGTATTAGACATGTCTTAGGATCAACGCTTATAAAAATTTTCACATTTTCGTAAAATTTACGCTTCATAATTGATTATCACAAGGCAATAATTGATTATTCAAACTTAAAACTCAAATCTGGGAACTTTTGAACGAATAATCGATTATCATCAGCCATAATCGATTATCACGCTGACAGTTTCAAAAATAAAGCCGTTGGAGCATCCCATAACGGCTATAAACGACCATAAACGAATATTTTTTCCATTCTTCTTATAAATAGCCTCCTATAATCGATTATTAGACACTTCTTTGCACCTAGAAACTACTGAAATCAAATCTTGAGCTCAAAAGCTCTCCATTTTTATTCACTTTCTCAAAATCTCACTACCTCAAACTTTCTCCATGGCGAATTCAAGAAGATATTGCCGCAGAGCTGCTGGAGCATCCTCTTCCTCTCAACCACGTCCTGCAACCATTGATGGGTGGATTTCAGATCAAGGAAAACATGCAGACTATGTTAATTCTTGGCAAGAAAGAAGAATCATGGCGGTAAAGTATATTCGCCTTGATTTTTTCCGTTTCTATGGATTTCAATTTCCAGATCTTTTTGCTGTTCAAGGACTCACGAATCTGGTGGAGCAAAAAGGTTGTATTTATCCCGATCTCATAAGAGTTTTCTACTTCAACTTGAGATATCGAGATGGGATTATATCCACTAAAGTAAAGGGTGTCCGCATAATTTTAGATGATGATGTGTGGACCAACATTGCTCAACTTACCATCTGGGATGATGCTGTAAAAGTTCATCTAGGACTTCAAGATTTCAATAGGTTGATGACTTTCCAATCCTTCTTGCGTCACCCTGAACAGCAGACTAATCGAAGGCAATTGCTTGTTGGAGGTTTCAAGGTTGAAGAAAGGATGATTTACTACTTGATTGTTTGGATACTATGTCCTAGAGCAACCAATCATGCTCAATGCTCTGAGCAGGATCTACTTCTTTTATATGGGATCCTAAATCACACATCGATTGGATTGCTCTCATTGCTGACACAATGGTAAAAGGTAAGAAATCACATTCTTATCAATTTCCCTATGCTCTTCTTATTTCTAGGATTTTGGAGTACAAAGGTGTAAATGTTGAAGGAGAACTTGTCCAAGCCATTCAAGCTGTTGGCTCGGAAATTGGAGATACTACCTTTCGTCAGATGGGATTCATTACTAGAGGACGAGTTCTCATTCACAAAGATGATGACCATCCTGATGAAGATGAAAATGATGACATCGATACTCATATGGCAGAACCAGTTAGTGCTGCTGCTCCTTCTGATGCTGGTCCATCTACCATGCCCTCATCCTCCTCACTCTCCATGGAAGAACATTTTGCTAGATTATCTAAGCAATTAGAGGATATGAGTCTAGCACAAAGAACACATTTTGAGAAGATTTATGAGTGACAACAATCTATTGATGAGTACATGGTTGATCAATTTCTTGATCTTGATGTCCGCCTATCTAACATCGAAAATCATCTCAACCTTCAACCTCCAGAAAGATCTCCTAGTCCTGAGTTTTAGATATAGGTTCTATGTTAGCATGTTTTGTTGTTTGCTTGCTATTTCATCTATGTTATAATTCTGTCTTTTATGTTTCTTCTTATAATGTAATCCCTCTTTTCATAAATAAAATGATCTCTTGATTATATGCATACTTTGTTTAATTGAGGGGGAGATCGTATTTAGGGGGAGCTTTTTACATCAAATCTTTTTGCTTATGATCAAAAAGGGGGAGAAGAATAATATAAGGGGATAAGTATACATTAATACAGGTATTGCTAACTCTGTTGTTGTCTGTTAGCTTGTATGTTTTGCAGGTAAGCCAAAATTTCTTTTAAAATTGAATTTTTTGATCATCATCAAAAAGGGGGAGATTGTTACCAATAAGGAGTATTGGTAAATCTTGAAGAAAATTGTTTTGATGATGCTGTAAGAAGTTTTAGTTGAAGAAGATATTAGAATTATTTAAAAGCAATTTGTAGAAATTAAATATAGTAGGAAAGTCTTGTAAACTTTGTAAAACTTGCATTTTTAACTGCCATAATCGATTATGGAATGACAATAATCGATTATCACAAAGTCATCCGGGAATAATCGATTATCACCTCATATAATCGATTATCACATTTTTGAAAAACCTGTAACGGACTTGAATAATCGATTATCACTTACAATAATCGATTATTCGTGGCAGTTGGGACGTAACCTTAGATATTTAGAACAACTGGCTATATATTGGGTTTCTGTGAAGATTAGAAAATGAAGTTGAACAGAAGCTCTTGCAGAATATTGTTTGTCAGAGGAAGTTCTCAGAAGCTATAGTTCAAGTTCCCTTGCTTGGTCTCGTGAACAGGAGGGGCTCGTGTTTCGTGTGTCGATAGTAGAAGCAAGCTCTCTTCGAGTTAGCAAGGTGCTCTGCCTCGTCTCGTGAATAGGAGAAGCTCGCGTTTCGTTTGTCGATAGTCGGAGCGGTTCTCTTCGAGTTGGCAGAGTGTTTCTCTTCCGGTTCGTTCATCGAAGGAAGGTTTATTTATATACTTTATTCACTATTTGTTGTAATCTGTGAGACATCTTTTTAGTGGAACTGTTAATCACTTTTTATAGTGATTAAGGACTGGATGTAGATTATGTTGAATCGAACCAGTATAAAAATTACTTGTGTGATTTTCTATTCCCTACATTTTTTATCTTTTACGCATATCAACTGTTCGATAAATTTTCTGAAAGAAAATTGATTTTCTAAAAACAGACCAATTTATTTTAAAAAGGTGACCGAACACGCTTTTTGCTACTCTAGTTTTATTCCGCTGCGTTACACTCTTTCTGGTACCAGTCAATAGTGTCTTTATAGGATATACATTCAGCTCTGTAAGAACAATTGATGCTCACCGTGAGGCCAACTTGTATTCTATGGTGAAAGCATTTATAGTGTCTACAAGAAGCAAGATGGTTGGAGGAAAGGCAGCATGACCCTCCTTAGCTGACATAGTTGCTATCTTAGAAGCCCAAGCAAAGATGGAGTTAGAGTTTGCTTAATTTAAGAAAAGAAGGCTAATGAGATGGACACCCTAAGGTAGGAGAATGCCAAATTGAAAAGGTAGGCTAAAGTAGGGATGGCAACAGGTCGGGTCGGGCACAGATAATGCCTACCTACAACTCGACCTGACAAAAGAAAAAATCCACCTACTACTCGACTCATTACTCGCACGGATACCTGCTTAAAAAATATCCGTGCATATTTAAAACCCCACGGATACACGTGGATACCCGCGGATACCCGTAAATATTTTTAAAAAATATTTTGTTATAAATTATTAAAATAAAATTTAAATAAATTATAAAAAAAATAATATAAATTAAATTTAGCATAAATTAAAATTTATTTTTAATTAAATTTAACCTTATAAAATATAAATTAATGTTAATTTTAATTAAATTTAACTTAATAAAATATAAATTATATTTTTATTTTTATTGTTTGCGGGTAGTGGATATCCGTGGGTAAGGATAATATAATACCCACACCTGACCTGTTTATAAGCGAGTATTAAAATACCCGCTACCCCCAACCCGTAGGTAGTAAATATCCGCGGATACTAACTATCCGTCGCAGATTTTATCTGCAGATAACTGCGGACACAAATTTTTTTGTCGTCCCTAGGCTGAAGGAACAACATGCAAGGGAAAAGTCAAGAAAACCCTTTATAACACAAATTTGGTGTAGAAAACCCCTTCTTGCACTGACCCTATCCATGGAACTGAAAAGGAAAGCGAGTACAACCATACTTTCAAGATACACAACTCCTCGACAATAGAAGGGAGTCATCGATACCCATTCATAGATAACATCACTAATACCCCCCTTGCTAAGTAATGGAAGACTTTTACCCTAAACTAGTCTGATGGTAGCATTGACTTGGAAGAGCACATTGTTGTCTATACCACTCAGGGCACTATCTACTCGACTGATGATGCCATCATGTGGAAAGCTTTTTCCACAACTTTGAAGGGGGCAACCTTAGAGTGGTTCACCATTTTCCTCCTATTCCATCGACTTTTTTGATACGTTGGTGTCGTCCTTTACATAGGTTTCCATGAGTTGGCATCATCATCTTACCCGCCTCACACTCCTCAATGATAGGCAAGAGAAAGAGGAATCTTTGTCAACTTTTATTAAAAGGTTTAGTAAAGTGGCTATGAAGATCAAGAAATTAAACCCTGAACTAGTTCTCCACTACATGATCACGACACTAAGGTCGGGTCCCTTCACGGATGACTTGTGTATGACACCGCCTACAAACAAGGATGAGCTGAGGTAGTGGGTCGCCAATTTTATGTGATTAGAAGAAGTAAGAGAGTATCAAAACAAGATAAGAGTTGAGACCATGCCAACTAAAAATCAAGGTGTTGAATGTGACCCAACTCATAAGGGTAGCTCCATCAAAGGGAGCTCAAACCTACCCGGTTCTCGCGTTACACACTCCTAAACTTTCCCAAGTCTCGTGTGTTGGAAAAGGCATTATAGGCGAACCTCATACCTCTAATGGGGTCAAGGTATCCGGTATCAACTATTCAACATATGTTTGGTCAATCAATTATCTTTAAGTCATAGTTGATAGGGTCGAAGGGTCTTGGACCACATACAGTATAGTTATAAAAACATATTTAAGATCAACATTATCTTAAGAAAGATTAAATAGATTGACCTTATTATCTTTTGAAAAATAAATATTAAATGAATTTAACTACAACAATTAAATAGATAGTTTTGCATCACTAAAAGCTCTAAAAATAAATTTTAAATAAAATTATGATACATTTATTGTTTTATTAGTAAATAAAAATGCTTCATTCTTAAGTTTTTTTTTTAAGTCTTGAAACCCTTGGATAGTTTTTGACTTTCACTACTTGATATCTTAGTCTATGTGACTTAAATATTAGTGAAACAAAGAGATCTATATTACAACATAGTTAGTCATACTTAATATACAAATAAGACAATGATTCACGTATAATCGTATATATATATCCATAATTTCATACAATTATTATTAGTCTTAACAACCTTATAAATAAAGGTTAATGATACTTTTATAACATTTTTTGACAATATTTTAACATTATCTACATGTCATTCTATGATTGGTCCATATTGGTGTTTATGATTATTATTATTGATTGTGGAGTAATTTTGGACTAATCACAGAATGATATGTAGATGATGTTAAAATGTTGTCAAAATATCATTATGCATAAATATAACATACAAATTTCATTAATCTCGGTAAACATTGTCATATAATATAATTCAATTAAACTAAATAAAAATTCAATTAAATATAAAAATTAACGTTTATTTTACATTTATAAAAATATTTATTATCAATTAGTTAAAGAGATAATTTTTTTAGTTTGAGTAAACTTTGGACAAAAGTTGAGATTGAGTTGTAGTGTATTTTCACTTGAGTAAAACAAAATTTCACTTAAACAAAAACAAGACAAAAAATAAAGTTTATTTTAAGCTCTATTTTTTGCTTAAAATAACACAACCTGGGGCATTTCAAATTATTAATTCAAATCATTATTTGGTCAAACCTCATTCTTCACTTAGTTAGATTCAACCTGGGCATTAAAACTCTGTATGATTGTTTATATTCCCATCAAACTCAATGACAAGGATAGTTAAAAAAATTAACTCTATTTATTTAAATTATATTCAAAACTTACTTTAATGGAACTCTATACTTCAACATACATAATTTAGTTATTAAACCAACTAATCAAAATTATTCCATTCAAAATATTTTAAACAATCTTTTATCACACAAAACACAACAACACTTAAGTTCATGTAGTCAAACAATTTTTTAACCAATGACATTTTTTACCCAAAACTTAAGTATATTAAGATCATATCACCTTCATATCTAAATTGTTTATTCAAAAGCTCCATAAAAACAAATAGTGTTCCTTATATACAATATTTATCTTTAAAACAAAATTTTTCAAATCCAAACAGTAAAGTTACTCCAAATCCAGAAACATTAAACAAAATATCTAAACATAACAAAATTTTGTATATCATAAAACAAGCTAAAAAAGTCACTTCTCTCAATTGATTTCAATATGATTAATGACAAAATTATAAAAAACACAAATCATTTTTAAAGTAAAAAGAAATTTATTCTATTTAAAAATCTAATCCAGATGATTTTTAGTCTTTACAAGCTATTAAATTTTAAAAGGATGGAGTATGAAGAGGTGAAATTAAAGAAAGCTAAAGTGAGAGAAGGGGAGGGGAGAGAAAAAAGAAAATAAAGGTGGGATGACGTTACTTTCTTTTAAGCACTACATTAACAACGTATACATTCAAAAATTAAATTGATCATTTGCCCATTACTCAATGTTTGAAAGTTATAAACCTAAAATCGAAAGAAAAAGAATGAAAGAGTGGATTCAACTTCAACGAGAAAGGGCACAAGGTAAATGGTTCAAGCTTCGGTTGATCTCGTTTCTTTGAATTTTTGGCCTTTTAATCTCATAAACCCATTGTAGCTCTCATTTCATGATAACTGCTTTTATAATATGTTTCTACACTGTTGCTCCTTTATTGTTTATTTAATTTGATTCTGCTTCATATGTTCATTTTCTAAACTGTAGAACTTTTCACCTTTTGCTCTGAGTTGTCATAATACGAATTATATCCCAGTTTGATTCTTCATTGTTCTTTGGCAGAGATTTGGAAGATTTATATGTTGCTAAAACCTTAAAGAATCAAAGCGAGATTTAAAAAATTAAAGTAAAAATGATAAAAGATAAAAAAATTAGCATGCATAAATAATAATAGTTCAGTATATATATGTAATGGTAAATATTATAGATATGAAAAAGTAATAACTGTAATATTATTTTCACAATATTCTAGAAATATTAGTAATATAAGCTAATTTATTCCATCCGTCTGGCTTCAATATCAGCACTTTATTGATATTTTTAAAGAAAGAAAGAAAAGAGTTTGTCGCCAGGTCTCTCTGCAACAACACAAAAACATAAGTAGACAAGACAAAGTTGAAAAGAAAGTTGAATGATTTATGGACAAATTTGACAGCTCCTACTAAAAGTATACAGTGCAACATATTTACCTGATTGTTCCTTTTTTTAAAAAAGAGGAACAATGTATCACGGATGACTAGTTTTAAAATGCTATATTAAGTATCCAAGAGTTCGATAAGTTATAAAGATTTGAGATATTGATGAATTTGCAAGCTTATTATTTTCAATCATTTGACAAATATTATTTTGTAATTTTGGTAAATGCACTAACCTTTTAAACTATTATTTATTTCATTAACAGTTGATATTATAAAATTTCTAGGTACCTCGTAGTTGTAAAAGTATTCCTAAGCCTAAAAGGACTTGTTAAGAGTACAATGAATTATATTACCTAGAAAGATATGCAGGGGTGAAGATGTAAAATTGAAAGAATATTTGTGACAATCTGAAGTATAACTTTTCTAAATATGAAATCCACGTTAGAAATCTTAAAAGGGCTATTGTGGACAAGATAAAATTTTAATATGTTGTGTGACTTCTAATATGTGTTTTTGAATGTATAAAAGAAATTCAAATTGTAGTATGTATTTCATATATGTGAAAGTATCAAGCATGAATCATCGACTTCTTTGTCAAGACTATTGAAAATATGAGTAATCTGTAATTGGTTGAATTTGTGGAATTGTTGATAATGTAGGTATTTTCTATGGAGAAAATCCCTTTTGATGTATGTTTCTTAGTGTATGCATTGTTGCAGGGATCCTGAGGTAGGAGTTATCCTAACATCCCAATAACTATTCAACTCATGTAGAGTGGAATGTGTTATGTGGTGGGAATAGTAAGAGGTCCTAGTCCAAAGACTTTACCTTGGCATAAGATGGATGAATGACTTACTTTGTGAGTAGTAGGTTGAAACCCATTGGTAAGGTTGTACAAAGTAGTAGAGACCACTACAAGTGCACAACTCTTAAGGATCCGATATCAATGCATTTATCCGGATAATGGATAAAAATTGCATATGTTTGTAAAATGTATGTCTTTATGTATGCTTGGTTTTTATCCGGATAATGGATAAAAATTGCATATGTTTGTAAAATGTATGTCTTTATGTATGCTTGGTGGGAATGATTGGATAGATTCTAATGATATGATTTTTCACTTAGCCTATTAGCTTACTCTCGTATTGTTTATGGCTTTTGTTGTTTTGTGTTCCTTCTCTTGTAATGATCACGTCAATGGTGTGAGAAAATGAGATATAAGATTAGAGACATGTTAAGAGAGAGATGACGATGCAACTGTCTAGAAATTAGTTTAGAAGTTCTTGGCTTTGTAACCCTTTTGAAAAACTGTTGAATTGTTTTATGTTATATTTTAGTTCATGAAATTGTAATTTTTGGTACCTGTCACATTGTTATGGTTATACATGCTGTATAACTATAATAACATATTCTAGTGCATGGATTACCTGCTTTTGAATTATTAGATCTATGATGTTTTATTTTAGTAACAATGTTATATTAAAATAAGATTTTACAAAAAGGAAGAGAAGAAAAAGAGTAGAAAAAGAGAAGGAGAAAAAGAGAAGACAAATAAAGAATAAATAATGAGAACATAATAATAAATAATAATTCAAATTCACTATATTGACTTATTTTTATAAATTAGGAGAGAAAAAAAATTACTATTTTTATATTATTTATTTATTTAAGGAATCAATTATTATATATAGACTACATCATAGTTTCTTAAACTTCAACCACAACACAAAACACTAGTACAAAAAGCAGATTCTGACGCTCCATATACGCTTCGGTTATTGAGAAACCGAAGCGTACAAGATTATATACCTCGGTCCCCATCCAACCCGAGGTTCAAAATCCATATTGCTTCGGTTAATACAAAATCGGTGCCTATAACGTAACTACTGCATCGGTTTGCTACAAAACCGGTGCCTAAACCCCTCCCTATTGCTTCGTTTGGAATGAGACCGAAGCCTATACACCTCTGCTGGATACTGAAAAGTCTGAACCCCTCTCTATTAACTCGGTTAAAGGTAAAACCGAGGCCTATTACCCGGTCAAATCAGTCTGAAAAGTATGCTTTTTTATTTTTTCCATACATTTTCCTCTGACACTCTCTCACGCTCGTCTCCCCTCTCACTCGTTCCTCGTCTCCCCTCTCACTCGTTCCTCGTCTCAGTCTCATCTCCCCACTCGCTCGTTCTTTCCTCATCTCAGTCTCATCTCAGTCTCATCTCACTTTCATCGAAACAGAGAGGGCGCGATCTCTCTTCTCCTCTCCCACTTGACAGCCACGGTGCGAGGACGAGACGCGATGGTGGCCGGCGTTGAAAGCGGAGGGGAAGCGCGATGGTGGCCGGGTTCGAAAGCGGAGGGGGCGCGCGATGGTAGCCGGCGTCGAAAGCGGAGGGGAGGCGCGATGGTGGAGACGAGTACCGCGGCGGCGGTGATGGGAGGCTCGCCGATCTAAGGCGTTTGGCGAGCAGAGAAGATCAAGCGAGGTCAGGCGAGGTCGCGGCGAGGCGTTTGGCGAGCAGAGAAGATCTAAGGTGAGGCGAGGTCGCGGCAAGGTCAGGCGAGGTTGCGGCGAGGTCGCGGCGTGGTCAGGCGAGGTCGCGGCAAGGTCAGGCGAGGGCGTCCTGCAGCGGTGGCGAGCAACTTCCCTTCTTCCCCAAATTTTTTTCTTCTTCCCTAAACGCTCACTGTATCAAAATCCATGCTTCTTTTCTCTGTTTGGGAACAATTTTGTTAAGGTTGGGGTAGTTGATTTTTCTGTGTTGTTATTATATTTGGTTCTATGTTCTAAGATTTGGTTCTCTGAAAGGGGAAAAAATTCAATAACTCTTTGCTATTTTGATATCTGGTTTTGTGTATCTTTGCTGATATTTGGATCTCTGAAATGGAAAAAAAATTCAATAACTTTGCTTGTCTGGACTGTGTAATGGAGAGGTAGAAGTGGATTGTTTTGAAAAAAAAAAACGCAATTGCCTCAGTTATTTTAGAACCGAGGCATCATCCTGTATTTTTTCAACCCGGTTCAGAACCGATGCATAAAGCCACTCTCTTTTACACCGTCCGAATATGACTCGGTTGTAGAACCGAATCCTATTAAGTTATTTAACCGAAGCCATTGCTTTATCCTGTACTAGTGAAAGTAGATTTTTTTTATTATCTACCTTATAAATAAATCCATATAAGAAAAATAAGATTAGATAATAGTCTTTTTTTAATTGAATTCTCATTGCACAATCCTTCAATGTGTAATCTTATTAGATAGAGATGTGTGGACTCTTTGTTCCTTTAAAATAGGACACATTATTGAACCACAAATTGAAATTGTTCTTTCTTGTGAACTTCTCAATCTTGATTATTCTAACTATTTTTTAAAAGACTTTCTTCACTTAAAAAGATAAAAAGAAACAAATAAAGTGAACTAATCTTTATCAGTGAATAATCACTTATGGATATTGTTTGAATGCTTAAACTATAATATTGTTGATTTTGTCAGATAAATTATTGTTTAACATATTTTTAATTTGATACTCTTAATAATATTTTGTTATGGTGACTAGATTATGCATGTGAATTATATAACTTTTTTGAATTGAATTTTGAATGAGTTAGGTAAGTAGCATAAATTTCTATATAATTCTTTATAGCTTATGAAATTGATATGATCTTAAACTTGCAAACTTTAAGTTGGCCTACTTTACGGGTTTGGTCCTGATCCATGTGGGTTAAAAAAACTTACACGATTAAAAAGTCATCTATTGAAAAAGTCCATAGGACCAAAATGCACACAAAAGTCATGTGGGTCAAGGCTAACCCATGAAATTATTTTTAAAAATGGAAAAAATATTAACTTTTTAAAATATATCATTAGATCTTCAATTTAGATTGACTCGTCTCAAATTTAAATTTGAATAGGTTTGTCTTAACCTTTTACCAAACCGGTCAGGGTTATTGGAAGTCTCACATCGACTAAAGATAAGAACAAATTATAATATATAAGTAAGGTGCAAACCTCACCTTAAAAGCTGGTTTTGTGAGGTTGAGTTAGGCTTAAACTCACTTTCGAACATGGTATCAGAGCCAAGTTAGGGCCTATCCTAACCATATTTCTTATTTCTTGGGCATTTCTATTCCACCCGCTGTCAGACCACTATCGGACCACCCATTTCTACTATCACGCTCGAGATGTTTATACCTCGGCGTGAAGGGGGTGTGTTGGAAGTCTCACATCGACTAGAGATAAGACCAAATTATAATATATAAGTGGGGTGCAAACCTCACCTTACAAGCCGATTTTGTGAGGTTGAGTTAGACTTAAACCCACTTTCTAACAAGGGTTGACCTTAACTCCCAACCAACCGATCTCGACCTTCGACCCAGACCGACCAGTATAAAACTTTCGCCCAAGTCGGCCTACGAAAACCTTTGGTCTGAGCGGGGACGACTAGTTACGACATTCACCAAATTCAATAAAATTTTTGTTGGGATTGACTCAGTGGAATTTGATCAAGGTCGAGCGCTCGAATTCAAATGTATTTCATATGGGGCCATCTTAATCAAATTCAGCCGAATTTCGACATGGACCGACTTGATCAAATTCGCTGAATTTTGGTCGAGGTTGACTTTATCAATTTGGGTAAACTTTAGTCAGGGTTGACTCGATCGAATTTGGCCAAATGTTGGTCGTGGTGACTTGGTTGAATCTGGACAAATTTCGGCTAGGGCCACCTCAGCTGAATTTGGCCAAATTTTCGTCGAGGCTTGATAACGGTTGGAAAACTGTTATTTTTATACTTAATTTTGATATTTAAAAAAACCTTTATGACTTAGAAATTAGCTTGGAATCATGTTTTTGCTTAAGTTTTGGAAATAAGAGAGTTGGATAGGTTTTATGCTTGATTTTCCTTGTTTAGGCATGAATTAAGACGAATTAGATGAAAGAAGTTGAAGTACTAAGGAGCTGGACTCAGGAAAGGAAGTAAAAGTGCACAAAAGAAGAGTCGCATTCACCGCTCAGCAAAACTTTTACTGCTGAGCAGCGTTCTGAAGCACCGCAGTCACCGCTGAGGGCCAAAACTACAGTTGAGCGCCTTTTAGAAGAACCGCACTTACCGCTGAGCGGCAAAAGTGCCGCTGAGCGCCATTTAATTGGGTTTGGGCCTATTTTCTGTAATTTTTAATAAACTATATAAGGGTTTAGTCGACCTAGGGTTGGTATCTTTGGACAGAAAAAGGCGATTTTGGATGCAGATTTTGGATGCAGAAGCTCCTTTCTTCAAATTCTAGGGTTCTATCTTTCATTCTTTCATTGTTTTTCATTTAGTTTCACCATGTCTATGGTGAACTAAACCTCCATTGTTGTTGGGGAACTGATGTAATCCTTTGAAACTCTCATGTATTGAATTGATTCTTGATTATATATGCTTTCCTTCCTTAATTGTTAGGGTGTTTCCTCTTTACTCTATGCATGCTTTGTTTAACTTATTCAATTGCATGATCATTGATGTTGTCTATATGGACACATATAGGTAAATCAAGAACTGGGGAAATTCTCCCGGAAGCAATATTACCTAGACATAGGAATAGGAGGATCGATTGCCTTTAAGCTTCTGTGCGAATGTAATGCATGAATAATTGCTAGGGAGACAAGACATTGTAAACTAGTGATTAGGAGTAGGCTTTCTTCACCGAGACATCGAGTTTAAGGTAAATTAGAAAGTGACATTAACATTAATGAAGAAAGATGAATTCTTGAATACATGAGAGTGGATAGGATGAGTCGGAAACCCCAACAACATAATCATTCATATTTTACATCAATCACTTTTGCATCTTTCAATCCAATTGATCAACATATGCATTCATATTTATTTTTCAATATTTGCATCTAAACCTAAAAGATTTTGTTTACAAGTCTAATTTAATCAAGAAATCACATAACTGTTTAGGTCGTGAGTCCTTTGGAAACGATACTTGGTCTTACCATTTTATTATTACTTGATACGATTCGGTACACTTGCCGAGTGTTAACAGGGCCGACTCCATTGACTTTTGGACCAAAACTTTGACCAAAATTTGATCTGGGTAGTATCGACTGAATTTTTACTGAGGTTGACTCGACCAATCTTTGGCCCAGACAATCCCGTTTTGACCTTAGCTGACTCGTCTCAATCATCGTCTCGGGCCAGCCCGTCTTAACCTTTGACTCGCTCTCGTTATTCAACTCAAGCCAGCCTTTTTATATCTTTGGCCCTAACCAACCACTCTCGACCTTCAACCTTGGTTATCCCATCCCAACCTTTGGTTTGAGTCAACCCTGCTCGACCTTCGACCCCTCTTGACCTCTGGCCTGAGTTAACCCATCTCGACACTAAGACTGATATAACCCGTCTGAAATTTTTGTTCGAAACGACTCGTTTCTACCTTCAACCTAGGTCGGTTCATTTTGGTCTTTGGCTTGGTCTAACTCAATATATGACCCAGGCTAAAGGTATTATTTTTAAAGCTTAATTAAAGTCTTGTATTGAGACAAAACTCACCTTACCCTTGACCCTAATCCACTTGAGAGTGAACTTTGGGTGTTGAGGCTTTTTTTTGGTCCCTTAATTAGGGGCCCTTAAAAGGAGGCTATTCAAGGGTGAGCTAAGGTTAGAGCATAGGCCATAAGTCAATTTGACAACTATACTTTGAGTTAAGGGTTCAAGATTGATTTGAAATTAGTGAAGAATGAAACTTCAAGCAAATTATGATTTGAATTTAATATTTTGAATTGTATAGAAATTGCATTATTAGAATGCTTTTGAAATTAATATTGAAGTCTAGTTTGATTCGGTCATGGGGACTGTTTGATATTTTTGCTTAAGCAAAGTATTTTCGTTCACGCAAAAATAAAACAAAAATACATACCTTTTTCTTTGTCTTATTTTTATTCAGGATTTTTTTTTCACTTAACCCAAAATAGACTTGAAAATGACTTTCTTTTCAACCTTCTTTCTACTTAAGCAAAGATTTTTTCTCTTAAGTGAAAATAATATTGCAGCTCAACCCATTTTTTCCCCAATTTTACCTCAAGTAAACATATTTACGCTTAAGCTAAAAATAGCTTTTTTTGTCTCTTTAACTCATTGAATGTTAACACTTTTTATAAATGAAAATTGAATATTAATTCCTATTGATTTATGGTTTTATTTGAAAGAGTTATATTATAGATTGATGGAACTTGTATGAAATTAAGGTCATACATCTAAGATGATGTGTGAATCATTGTTTGAGTTATTAATTAAGTATCATCGACTATGTTATAACAAATTTCATTAACGATCTTAGTTATATATATACTAAGATATCATATGGTAAGAAGTTGAGAGATGACTTCTCACACACTGTGACATATGTAGATGTGCATAAATATGCTACGTTGAACTTATCCTAATTTCATGATTTGTGAATTTGCTTGTAAATCTACTTCTTGGATTTGATAATATATAGGAGAACATTTTTAATATAAGTTTTTCGTGTGAATGATATTCTATTTATAGAATATCTATTGACATATAAATCTATGCATAATATATATCACTTTTTAATATTTGTGATTGATTGAAATTGAATTAGTGATTGATTGTTAATATAGTTGTTTTAATATTTGTGATTGATTGAAATTGAATTAGTGATTGATTGTTAATATAGTTGTTTCTTCTATATCAGTATCTTATGTTATATTTTTATTTTTAATTACTTATTCTTGTATTTGTTGTTTGTACGATGACATGTTTTTTTACCATGTACATAACCAAATATAAAAATTGGCTAAGAGCACCATATTATAAAAAAGTTACAAGAAAAAAGGTTAATGAAAATTTTATTTGTCATGTCTATATATATATATATATATATATATATATTTATTGTATATTTAAGTACATTTAAAAAAAATGTTTTGTATTGGACTACGTTATATGTTTTATATATTATTTTAGACGATTATACGTTATTAGAATTTTCTTTTAAAGTTTTTTTAACTTGGATACTCACTGTCCATATTATAACATTCGTGAAGTATTTATCCATACACTCACGAAAATCACTATAAACTTTTAGTGCAGGTTTCATACAAAAATATTCTATTAACTAAATTTTATATTTTATAATAATATTTTCATGATAAATGATGATGCCAATAGGAATGATTCAAAGATAGTAAAAAACAAAAAATGGTACACAAAGATACCTAACACATATCATTTCAAGTCAAAATCTCTTTTCTAAAGTAGCCTTAAACTCAATTGAACATACCCACCATACCATTAACGTTGAGCTTAAAGAAGTTAAATTGAATCATAACATGAAGAAATGAAAAAAAAAAATGATTTCCTCTATCAAAATTTTCCCATACACACTTTTAGAAATCAAAATCTATCATATATTTAGAAAAACAATTATCTATGAACTATGTTGCATCGTAATAGAACAAAAAAAAAAGATTAAATGTAGCCTGCTTAACAACCAAACAAAGTATTATATATTAATAAGATATTTTTTTAATATTCCCTGATAGTGAAAGAAAAAGAGAAAAGTACATGAGATCAAAAGACAATCAAAATATTTACACAAAACACAAAGAAACATAAGAGCAAAGACATCAAGTTGGAAGGACATGTTTTGTCAAATTTTAAGTGCGATCATACATTTATTTGCAGAATTTTAGTGTAATCAATGCTGTACAATGCACTCCAATCTTGTTTCCTCTTTTGTTTGCTGAGGTTGTAGGTTTTCAACTTTTACACTCTCCTTGCTCTTCCCCCACAGGACACTATAGAGTCCAACAACTAGTAAAATAGTGCCAGCAACACTGCCATAATTAATGGAAAGAACAAACACCACCCTAGTTATTTTCTGAACAATATGCAAATTAAAAGATAAAAATGTGTTTGATTTCTAAAATTTAGGTTAACACTGTTTTATCTTTTTTAAATTTAAAATAGATGGTTAGAGAAAGTATCTGAAATTTTAAAATTTTGTTTTAATATCTTTAATCTTAAACTCCTGTTATGCAAAATATTAGCAAAATGAATATTTTAAAAAGTAAACATATAAGCTGTTTGATGAAAAAGATTTAAAATAGAAAAGTCTACAAGAAAGTATGGGTAATCAAACATAATATAATTACAGATCAAGGATTAAGCTGGAAATTCTTTCATGTCATAAATAAAAACAGAAAAAAAGTTGTGATAAAATTAAAGTTATTTATATAAAATTAAATAGTTATTTATTTTTACAATTGTTTTGAGATTGATAGAGTAGCATATGTACCTTCCCAAGTAAAGTGTTTCTTTCCACAATAATGCTGAGAATATTGCTGTGATCATAAGAGCAAGAGGAGTGAACATTGCTGTGAAAACTGGGCCTTTTGTTTCTATTGTGCAGACTTGCAGCCAATAACAAATGCCTGTTACAACTATACCCTGCAAACAAAACACTCTTAGTGATGATTACAAAATCGAATGGAAATTGCAAAGTATAAGAAAAAATAATTAACCAGTTTGAAAACAAAACAAATACTATAATATTAATTATTTACTAATTACTTTTTGTAATTGGGTAAATTTTCTTGCAGAATCTTCTAAGTGATTTAGACTATTTGTTTTATCATAAAGGATCTAAAAAAACTATAATCAACATTTTTCCATTACATTTGATTTCAAAGGTTCTCTTGGAAGTTGTTTTATTTTTTTAAAAGGCAGGACTTATTTGCAAGAAAATATAAAACTAAAAATAGTTAATGGAAAACTTAAGTACTAAACGTTATATAAAAAAAGAGAAATTAACATAAATACTATTGTTTATATATCTACACTTTACATTTAAAAATCATAATCACATCATAGAAAATTAGCAAATATTATGATGCGAACAAATATATGCAAAGATGTTGCATAAAGTTAAAAGATAAGCCAAAAACATCCGATTCATATCATAATCATCTCCTTGATTTTGTCTTGTTCATTTAATTTAGAATTTTTCCCATACTTCTGATAAAAAGATATACTTCTCCATACCAGCACAAAAAGATTCCAATTAATTTAAAAACACATCTCAGTTTTTAATAATAATAATAATAATAATAATAATAATAATAATAATAATAATAATAATAATAATAATAATAATAATAATAATTCATGATTAATTTTAGTAACATCAAATTTATCTAACTTTGAAGCAATAATGTTAAAGTTGGTCATAACTTTGAAAATCAAAGTGTGACCCATTAAAATGTTATACGTGGTGTTCTCATACGATGTGATGGGGACATCATTGTCCATTCACAATGGGTATGTTGGTGAATGGAACATTTTCCTATCTCTTACAAGAGAAATGCAACCACATTTTTGAACCAAAGACTTCCACTACCATATCTATTCTTAAAATGGAGCACTTCCAAATTCCATTCAAGGGAATCCTTAGAGCACTCCAAAATTCTATCATTATCTATCTTCCTCCACTTCAATACTTTAATACATTTTCTACTTCCTTCGCGACATGAAAACAACACACAAACAACTAGGTTTCTATAAAGAAACATTACTTTAGGACACAAATATGCTTCAATTCCTTAAGGGCATCAAACTTTCATTGACCAAGTTAGTAACTCTCGTGTAGTATTATTCCTTCTAGTTGTATTACAACTAAGAAAAATTAAATAGGGTTATGAAAGTTTTTGGGATTTTTTATTGGAGTCTAATTTATTTTCTCCATTTAGTTCTAATTCCAAACAATAGTATCACATGTTTATTAGAAACTAAAATGAGAAAAAGAGAGTGAATTTTAAAAACTTGAATCAAACCCTACAAAATTTAAGAAACTTATTTAATATTTCTCTTAATTTTAAGAGATAATATGATAATGAAATATAAATTTGAGGAACTAAATTAACTATTTAATCTTAAGTTTGATCTGTGATTCATTTATACTATTATTTTTTATATCTTTTATTTTTATTCCGACCATGTTTCTGTAAAATTTTATAAAAAATCAAATAAAATAAAAAACTTCCGTTATTCAGTTATTAGATTCTGACTTGTGATTTTTTTTTTCTGTTATTATTTTTATCTTTTATTTATATTCTAAATCATGTTTCTATAAATGTTTAAAAGAGATAAAACTTTTACTGCGAATTAAAATATATTTCTACACTTAAGTTCCATAAAAACTCTCATGTATATGTGTCTTTATAAACTGAGATATAATAAATTTTATTCAAATAAGATCTTACAAAAATTAATAAAAATAAATAAATTTTCTTCACACCTTATTTTTTTATTTATTTTTCCTCAGCATTATTAATTATATTAACAATTGTATGTATATTTTTTTCTTTTTTTAAAAGTGTAAAAGAGTACTTTAAAAATGTGGAAAAGAAAAACATAACTTTGTTGTAAAACAAAGAAAACATCAAGGTCTTTTCTGTATGTGCCTAGATAAGGGGACAAAGTATTTGATTTGAAACATGGCATTCTTTTGCTAACATTTTGGACCTTTACTTATATGCATTAATTACTGGAATTCAGATTTCCTAACATTTGTAAATCCTGTAATTTTTCCATAAATAATATTATGTAATTAATTGTTAGTGTCAAATCTATGCACGAATAAGAATGTACTAGAGACTATAAACATACACAGTATGCCACAGAAAGAAGATGAATATCCCATCCAAGCTTCCATGCCGAAAGATTATGCCTCTCAACTGCAACAGCCACAACAGTAGACTGCATGAAGCTGAAGAAGCATTGCAGAGCTGTGAGACGAAGTTTTGCAGGGTACTGCTTCACAACAAATCCCTGAGAAAAAGTACACATTTATTAGTGGAAATTTTTAGATTAACCAAAGTGCTTATCAAAAACAAAATGGGGAGAGAATTTCTATTTCTACTACTTTTTTGCACACCTTTTTCTAAATTTAGTAAGAGAAGTAACAGAAGAAAGAGAAATATTATCAAAAGAGGAAAAAATTTGTTTTGAAAAAGTACATGTAAGAAGAAGAATATAATATAAGTTGGAAATATTATGATGGCAGGGACAGATAACTGAGGTACCTACCTGCAAGATAAGCCACAAGGACCATGTAATGTTTGCTGCCAGCATCATGAGAGGGCCTCTAATGATGTCAACTTTGTAATGAACACTTGTTGAAGATGTTTGGTTCTGGTTTTGTTGATACCATTTCATGAAACTCAGGGGAGGTCCCTTCACTAAACCAAATGTAATTGCCCCAGAAAGGCTTAGAACAGACCCCAAAATCTTGGCTATACCATGCGCACGTTTTATGGAAATGCTTTCCACCCTGAAATTTGCAGAACCAAGTTTTCACCATATCAAAACTTTGACTTTTTCCCTTGGTCATGGCCCTTTTTCAGAAAAAAGAGAAAGGGATGGTTTGTTTTTTTATTTTACCCTATTAAAAGAGCCATGATGAAAGTAATGGCAGGGATAGTGTTTGAGGAGGCTGCAGCGAATGTTGCAGTGGTGTAGTTGATTGAAACATAGTAAAGGTTTGAACTCAGAGTTAACCTATGCATATCAAAGCAGATAGCAAAAAGAAAAGAGAAAGTTATTAGGATGCATGTCATGTCACTGTCAGAGAGTATAATTTATAGTTGTAAACTTAAATCCTTGAATTGACAATGTTAAATGGGGTCAGGAAAGAGACATATCCTTACCCAACAAGAGAAACTAGGAACAATTTGCACAACAAGTTGCATGACAAAGGTGCTGATTGCTTACTGCATAATCAAATATGTGTAAAGTTAACAAAGAAATGGATATTTTTTTAAGCATGTTTATGGTGAGGATTAAGAAGAGTGATGTTTGGAACCTGTCAAAGAAAGCAAATGGAGAGAGAGCAACTGATGCAAAGGCTTGTCTATAAACAACAAACACATAAGGGCTCATTCCCTTGGAAATTGCAGCTTTGGACAACAAGGCCATTCCTGCATACACAAACTGAACAAAAGACATTGCAACATAAGGCTTATTTTTCTCCACAGTGGCCACACATCCCACTAGAAAACTCTTCATTTTGTTGTACGTATGGATGGTCTTGTAGCAAGGAAACTTGTTGAATATATATAGAGATTTTGAGTCAGTATAGGCTTTATGCTTTTGTTATTGGCATTGTGCTTTTATATATTTTGACATCAAAGTGGCATGAATTTGGCCCATACAAATGAAAAGTTATATCAGCAGGCACTAGCATCGTTTTCAGCATGGCTCACTGGCGCATGCTAAGATTATTGTACCTTTGCATAGCAAAGGAAGCAAACGGTTACTGTTATGTTAACTATTTGCAGAAGTAAGAGGAAGCTTTTTTGCAAGCACTATACCACAAAGTGATATTAACGAACCAATCATTCAGTATTATGATCACTTTGCTTGTTTTATCTTTAATAGGACCCTCAAACCCATGTTATTGGCCTTAAAGAGTGAACAAACCCATGTTATTTTGTACTGAGAATATGTTTAAGGGATCAAATTTTATCCTTAATTAGGCTTTATTTGTAAGGAATAATCTATTCCAGAACAGTTCAAATTATTCGTAGTGTTTTTAAGTTTTAGTAAACTTTTATACCATATAAAGTTAAGGTTTAGATATGGCTTTTTATTTCTTCAAAATATCACCCTTTTAGTTTTACTTTTATGAAAATGTTATTTACGTTATAAAACATTGTACGTTTTTCTAAGAGATGAACTAAAATTATATTAGATCCAGGGATTGGATAAAAATGTGATATTTTTGTTGATTGAAATCTTATTCAAGTCTAAATTTAATTCGTAGAAAATATTAACTAATGTGCTAAATTAGTAAAAAATTCACAATTTCAAAATTATAAATTTATCTAGTATATAATTTTCTATAAAAAAATGTCTAATATGATAAAGTATTTTAAAAATGTATATTTAAGGAACTGCAACAAAATCCTTAATTTGTTTATCTTCATTTAAAATGAGCAAATACTTTAGTTTACAATTTTTATTGTTTTATTTCGGTCCATATTTGAAAAATAGACAATATTTTAATACAATTATTTAATTACATCACTTTAGTACATACGTGTGCGAAAGAAAAATGAGCATGTTTATTTATATATATATATATATATATATATATATATATATATATATATATATATATATATATATATATATATACGCCTGTTTTTCAGTTGGTACATTTTAGCAACGTGGACCGAATTTTAGTTGACAAAAATACTCTAATATATCATGGATTCTAAGTTATAAGGTTAAGAATATTTTAATAATTTTCATTCTCAAAACTTAAAAAACCTCCCAAACCCTTGCCACCTCGTTCATTCCTCTCAACCCTTTCTCTTTCATTTCTCTCACTCCAACATTTTCTCTGTCATCCCTACGTTAGTCCCAACTGAAAAAATCAGAAGTAGTCGCCTAACCCTAATCTACCTTCCTCACTTATCCAATTTGTTTCTCTCTCATCAACATACTCTCCTTTACCCACACACAGCAACCCGCGACACCGCAATTTGTTTATCTTGCTCTGTTCGTTCATTTGTTTTCCACTTTAATAACAAAATAATTTGATGATGTTGATTTTTGGTTATAGGGCTTTATTATATATTTTCCCTTCTGATTATTATTTTTCGTTTTTAAATTTTAGAATTAGTACGTAGTTTATTTTCAGGGAGATTTGATATTTTATTTATACTTATTTTTAGTTGTTGTGGGATAATTTTCCTCTTCCTCTTGTTGATATGATGTGTGCGTCCCTCTATTTTTGTGATTGAATGTCATGCATTCTTGTTGCTTCAATTACTTAGAACAATAGTGGCTTGTATTGTTGACCGCTAAAGGATATTGGATCATAGTCTATAAAGAGGGCATAAGGAACAAGTGGATCATCGGATTCGTAATTCTTGCTACTTCAAAATCACTCATCCATGTCTCATTCTGTTGTGTGTTACAAACTCCCTCTCTGCAGACACACGATCATCAATAAACCAAGACCAAAATCAAACTAAGTTTAGTCAATTAAAAATTAAGTCAGAAGAATGTAATGGTAAATAAAATTCACAAATCACAAAATTTCCATGCACATCTACACCACATTTCATTATATTTTTATCACAATATACATTGAGTCTTTTTATTGATGTGTATACATGACTTTTCTTTTAATGATAAATATTAAAATTAAAAAAAATATTAATATAAAATTTATGTATAGTTAAACACAAGCAGCAAAACATGACTGACACTTGTGCCATCCCAGATGGATTATTGTGGTCAATGTATGAATGGTGCATTTCTGACTACGATAATTGTGTTGAACGACGTTGTTTTTTTTATTATTTAGTGAGTAGTTTACATGAAATTGAAATAAGTAATTTCTTGTAATATAAAATTAATAATAATAAATAAACATATTCAGATACAATCTTACAACACTCTTTTTTTATGGAATAATGTGCTAGAATCGAGGTACTTCAAACAACAATTTATGTCTTTGTTGTTTTTTGAAAATTAGACTTGTTTACATGAATCTGCAAACACTTTCTTTTAGGAGAAGAAAATAAGAAAAAGAAAATTAAATAAGTTTCTCTAAGAAGTAAAACTAGTTTATAATAAGTTTAAAATCGTTATTATTATTAAGTGTTAATAACGTATAAAAAAAAGTATAGTAATATTGTTAGTAAATAATGAGAAAAATGAATGTGGTTTTGGTATAATAAAGTTCTCCTGAAAAAAGCAGTGCAACAGTCACATAAAAATATTACCTTGGCATAACTACATATATAGAAGGTTTAATATCAGTATCACAAGTTTAATTAAGAGGAAAATATAACTAATACATGTCACTTTCAACCAATCACCTACGTATTACAAATTAATGAAACTTTAGAATATAACAAAATCATACATTACTTATTATGAGATGATTGAGAAGCTAATAATGAGTCTTTCTTTCTTTTGATTGGACAATTTCATGAGTCATGATCAGTTCTACCACAATTAGGATAATGACAATGATGAGACTTCTTTGCAGCTTCAACTCCTTCTTTTGTCTTTGATCTTCTTTGTCGACCTTTTGTTTTAGAAGTGATAGGATTTTCAACATCACACTCATCAACATTTAGAACACCATGTTCTAGATCAATTGAATTTTCTTGAACTTTAGACATGCCTTTTAAATAGTGAATGACTTTCTTTAACTCTTTAGTAGCTACTTCAACTCAATCTTTGGTCTTTAAAGATTCAACCTCTAAACATTTCACCAGTGATCGAAACTCAACAGAGGAGTTATCATTATAGTTGATTATGGGATCAATGAGCTTTCTCTTCTCCATGAAGAAGGAAGATATTCTTCTGGAATGCTAAAATAGTCATTCTTCAACAACACTCGAATAACATGTCTACATAATATCTCAAAAAATTCAAATTGTAAAAATTAGATAAGAAAAAAATTATAAAATGAAAACTCATTATAAAATATTTTTCTATAAGAAATTGTAAAATTGTAAAATTAGAAAAGACAAAAATTATAAAATTAGATAAAACAAAAATTATAAAATGAAAACTCATTATAAAATCATTTTGTAAGAAATTGTAAAATTATAAAATTAGATAAGACAAAAATTAAAGTGAAGTGATTTTTTTTAAAATTTTTAATGACTTAATAAATCATGAAAACTTAATAAACACTTTTCAAATTTATCAGAATTTAAAACTTGAATACAATACGTTACCACTTGCATCAATGACGCGCTTTCTCAAACCTGTGTTGGGAGTTGTTTAATGTCATTGCAACTTCATCCATGCGGTTAACAATCCCATGCTCCACGACCTCCTTCGCACCGAGAACCTTCCAGAAGCTCAGCCTCTCCTCCTTTGACTGATCAGAAAACGCGACCATTCTTCTAAGTCTCACACAAACACCATGGTTTTCTATTTTCTTATATCTAGAGTAACATTGTGTACAATTAAATTTAGGGTTTATAATAAAAAATGGTTATGAATTTAAAAAGTAATAGTATGTTTAGAAATAATGAATAAATATGTAGTTTCTTTATTTATGCGATATGCAATATTTTCGGATAACTTAATAGTCAAAATATCAAATGTCCCTGAAAATAAACTACTAATTATAAAATTTAAAAACAAAATTTAATAATAATCAGAAGGAAAATATATAATAAATCCCTATAATAAAAAATCAACATCATCAAATTATTTTGTTATTAGAGTGAAAAACAAATGAGCAACAAATTGCGATGTCGCGGGTTGTTCTGTGTGGGTAAGGGAGATTATGTTGATGAGAGAGCAACAAATTGGATAAGTAAGGAAGGTAGATTAGGGTTAGGCGAGTGTTTATGACTTTTTGAGTTGGGACTAACGTAGGAATGATAGAGAAAATGTTGGAGTGAGAAAGATGAAAGAGAAAGCATTGAGAGGAATGAAGGATGTGACAAGGGTTTGGGGGGTTTTTTTTAAGTTTTGAGAATGAACATTATTAAAATACCCTTAACTTTAAAACTTGGAATCCATGATATATTAAGGTAAAATAGGAATACGCAAATTAGCAACCCCCCTACACACACACATATATATATATATATATATATATATATATATATATATATATATATATATGTATGTATATATATGTATATATATTAGTTGATCAAATTGATTAAGATTTTTTTTTCTCTTAAGATTGTGTTTTGATAATGAAACAATCATCTTGAATAGAATGCTTAATAGCTTTTACATTTTAATATTTGTAAATCATACATATAGAATAATTTATTTTAGATTAAGAAACATAACCATCATTAATCTTGATTAACACTTAAATATATTAAAATATATTTTTAAATTGTTAAGAACATATTAATTGATTATTACTCAATAAAAGTACCTATTTTAATACTTGATTATTTTAAAGTAATTTAAAAAAATTCATGATTATAATTAAGGTTTAATCATTTCGAATGTCCCTATTTGTGCATAATCGTCTCAATTAGGTCCTCGTATTCTTTTTTATCTCACTTAAGTCCCTATTTATGTAAAATTGAATCAATTCGAACCTTACCGTTAATTTTAATGAACGACGTTAAAATTGTAGTGAAATAGGATGCTGACTTTGCATATGTGAGACATGTGGCAGAGTTACATGGAATTTAATTATTTTAAATTTTTAAAAACTATCCTCTTCCTCTTATGAGAAGAACCCCGAGAATTTTGAATAGTCAAAACAAATGAAGAAAAAAAAAGGCTTCTGGTTCATTTCTGTAAATTTTCCAACAAAGATCCTAAGAGAAACCACCAGACTAAGAAAAATAGACACCCAAAAAGAAAACATTGCCATTGGCATATAGTTTGGACACGCATCTCCATTCAGTATAAGCGGAATCCAATAACGAAAAATGCTGCATAATGAATGCCATGTTCTGGATGGCAACAAAAACCAAATTAATTTCTATTCCTAATTAATTTCTTCATCAGATTAAAATTGGATTTCTGATTCTAATTTTCCATAGAGAACTCAAATAAGGGTTCAGACTTTGTATTTTTAGAATCTGGAAAACCCAGCCTTGGCTAGCTTTAGAAACCTGTTTTTTTTTTCCAGTTCGTCCTCTCTTTCTTTTATGTGAGCCACTAGAAGCTTCAAGCTTCTTCTTCTCTCTAATCTCGCGGAGCACCCAACCTTGGGAAAAACCATCCTTGGCTCGTGCTTAGGGGGTGATCTCGCGAAGACGTGGCGGAGGAGCGACGGAAAGGCGTCGGAGGCGCGACGGAAAGGCGTCGGAGGCACGTTGGTAGTTGTTATTCTTCTTCCCTCCGTTCTGAAAAGCGGCAAGGAGGAAGCTTCCTTCTCCTCCTCTTCTTCTGTTTTTGATTGGGTTCCGTAGAGGTTTCTATGCCGATACCTGATTTTTGCGAACTAAGATTAGGGTTTTCACTTCAAATCGATTTGGGAAATCCTAGGTTCCCTCTATATTCGAAATTTGGTTGGGATTCTTCTTCCTTGTAGATCGGCGGTGAGGGCTTCTGCGTTTTGCGGCGAGGGTTCGGTTGGAGATTTTGAGGGTTTTGATTATTGCGGTTTTGGATGTTATTGAGATTTGGTTGTTCCATTGTAGGTTGATGATTGCAGTTTGATATTCGCCTCTCGAACTGAGGGTTTCTGGCTTGCTATCTGATTCTTGGTTCTTCTCATAAGAGGAAGAGGATAGTTTTTTAAAATTTAAAATAATTAAATTCCACGTAACTCTGCCACCTGTCTCACACATGCAAAGTCAGCATCCTATTTTACTACAATTTTAACGCCGTTCATTAAAATTAACGGCAAGATTCCAATTGATTCAATTTTACATAAATAGGGACCTAAGTGAGATAAAAAAGAATACGAGGACCTAGTTGAGACGATTCTGCACAAATAGGGACATTCGAAATGATTAAACCTATAATTAATTATGCAATACATAATTAATAATATCATATTTTAGGTTGTGCAATTAATTGATTAAGTTTTCTCTTCAATGTTTTCAATAGGTTAAAATATTAATTTAATCCCTATTTTTTTTTTTGGTTTTTTCAATTTAGTGTTAATATATTTTTTTAATAAGGTTTCAATTTTCGTTAATTTTGTTTAATTTAGTCATTTTTATTAACATCGTTTAAATAATTAACAGATAGTGAACAATGTATTGTTGAAACAACCGGTACTGATTTTGCGCAGCGGAATATCAAAACAGAGTACGATACGAATTGTTTAAAAGCGAAGAGCTTGTTCGGTCAATTTAAAAAATGGTTCCTTTAATTTTCTCTTAGACGTTTTATCAAACAGTTGATAAGCAGAAAATATAAAGAGTGTAGGGAGTAGAAAAAATCACACAAATGATTTTTATCCTGGTTCGAATCAAAAGATTCTATGTCCAGTCGTTAATCACTATGAATAGTGATGACTTTTTCACTAAAAACAGTTTTACAGATTACAATGAAAGTGAAGAGAAAATAACAGTAACAAAAACACCTTCCTTCGACAAACGAACCGGAAGAGTGCAGCAAAAACCTTCCTTCGACAAACGAATCGGAAGAGCTTCCTTCGACAAACGAACCGGGAGCAATAACTCTTCCAATTTAGAGAACCGCTCCGATCTTTGACACACAAAGCGCGATCTTCTCCTATTCACAAGGACTGACAAGAGCAGGAACTTGCACTTGAGAACTTCCTCAGATTTCACTGTATTCTAAAATTCGCAAAATTTGATTTCTGAAGTGTTTGGCAAAGGTATATATAGCCTACTGGTCCGAAACTGAAGAGATGCATTACAACTGCTAGTGATAATCGATTATTAAAACTGATAATCGATTATCTGCAAGACTTGGAATAATTTAGAATATTTATTATTCAATCGATTGGTTCCAGTTCTTCACCTCCTTCTACCGTTCGGTTTGAGCCCTGATTGCCTTCTGTCGTTCGGTCTTCAACTTGTGTTCGGCCAGTGTTCACCCTGTGTTCGGTCTTGAACTGCTATACACTGCCAAGCCTTCAACTACTACATACCATTCGGTCTTTGACTGATAGTGACCGTTCGACTGTTGACATATAGGTACCATTCGGTCTTCTAACTGTTTTCGGCCATGAACAATGTTCGGTCTTTATCGACCGTTCGGTCTTCTAGCTGTATTCGGCCATGAACAATGTTCAGCCTTTATCTATTATATGTCGTTCGACCTTCAACTGCTTAGTGACAGGTCAACCTTAATTTGATACTACCGTTCAGTCACGGTCATGCCTTCCACTGCTTGGTCTTGGTCATAACTTTACCGCTCGGTCATGAAGTCTATCGTTCGGTCTTGATGTCTTCTCTTATGCAGAAATGCTTTTAAACTCTCATACAACATAAGTCTTCTTATTCTTCACTTTGTAACATCATTAAAATCATTATCTTCAAGACACCAATGCTCCTCATTAGTAACAATCTCCCCCTTTTTGATGATGATAAAAAATTCCTTGTTTAAAAGCATCTTTTTGTATCTGCATAGAATACAAACTTATAAACAGGTTAGTAGTAACTGCCCTAAAATTTTGTTCAGTTTGTTCTTCTCCCCCTTTTTGATCATAAGCAAAAAACAAGTAGAAGTACTTCCCCTCAAAATTTTCTCCCCCTCAACAAATCAATTTATGCAAGAAATGATAACATGAAGAAGAAAAAAAAATTTATGTACCATATGAACCGTCCTGTTTAATTAAAAGAAGGATAACCCAATTACTGTGTACTTCTTAAACCCGTTCGGTAACTGACGTAGTTCTCTCATGTTTATCCCATTCGGCATGCCTCTGTTACCGCTCAACGTCTATTTGATATCGTTCAGTTACCTATGTTGCCGTTCGATTACTATTCCAAACCCCAACAATCCTATCATCCTATATCTTAACAAAATCAGTATTGATTGCAAGCCAGGATAATCGATTATTCCATGTAATAATCGATTATTTGTGAACCTAAACTTTTTCTTAAAGCTTAGAATAATCGATTATATCCTTATGATAATCGATTAAAGATGCTAGAAGTACGAAAAACTTGAAAAAAAAATCAGAAATCGTAATTCTAAGACATATCTATGACCCTAAAACTCTTTTAAGATCATTCTTTTTAGAATTGAGCTTGCACTAGTCTTTCAACTTTTTAGAATGATTTAAAAGTTGCTTTTGAATTGTTTATTTTAGATATCACACATGTACCAAGCTTTTGCTGCAATTTTGAACAAATATAGATGCAACATACAAACCTTAGAAATAAACAATTTAAACCAGCAACTTGTTATCAGCAAATGATCTAAAAATGGTTTGGTGAGTGGAAACACACAAGGTTGTTAAAACTCAAGATTCTTTACCATAAACATGTGTAAATCAATGAAATGAACTTGTGATCACAACTGATTAATGCTAAACAACAGTTTCTAAGATTCACTTATCCAAATCCAATTATGTGTCAATTCAAATAACTCCACCAATCAATTTTAGATATAATAAGTCCAATAACTTCTGGACACCGAATTGGTCTCAAGGACAGTTTAGAAAACTTGAATAAGACACTATGAAATGATTGCAAGATGTTCAGCAATGAACTAGGGGTAAACCAGAATTGGAAACTGGAAATTTACTCAAACAAGGAAATGTTGTTTCTGCAAAATACTTTTAAAGACTATTTTGTTGTGATTTTCACATTACCAATCAAGCTTATGCAGAACATATCATAGCTCATATGGCATGCATATAAACAGATCTCCACAAAACCAACTTTGAAACAGAAATGCCAATTCAATCATCAAATAACTTAATCATCTAAAAATGCCAATGGAAATCTATCAACCAGCTCATTCAAATGAATCTTTCATAACTTTTAATACTTGATATAGATTACACCAAGACTAACTTTCAAAGTACTCATGAAATTGAATACTAAACCAGTTAAACACAGATTCAATTTACAATTAAAAACCAAAGCACTAAGATAACAATGCACATGACTAAACATGACAAAAATCAAATTCAGCACATGAATGTCTCAAATAGATGAATTTTACTGATTAAAATGTGTAAACAGACAAGAACACACAACATGTTGAATGAACCAGTGATGGACATATCATTTGCCCAAACATAAATGAATATAACAGTAATCAAATAATGGAAAATAAAAAAGATAAGCAAACCAAAATGCAACAACACAGTTTAAACAACACTTAGCTCAATCACATGGTGCTCGAACCAAGGCTTTGGATACCACTTGATGGATTCACTTCCTGGTCTAGAGCATCAATTACAAAAGTAGAATACCATGGAGCTCTCCTATCCTTTTAAGAACTTGACCTGTAAAACCATCCAAGAGAGGTTTGGTCCCCACAATCTCATTTGGGTCCTTGGGTTTAATACATGCAAGCAAACATCATTTCACAACTTTAACCCATGCATATTTTCCATTTGGGTTTAATACCTTGATGTATGACCATGTTTCATGCAATAAAAACAACAAACATCGTGTACCTTATTTTTCACAAAAGTCCCTTTTTTTCAACCTAAACTCTACGAGTTCTCTTAACTTTAGACTTTTTATGATGATGTATGTTTTTATTTCTAACATTGCTCTTTCTGAAACCATTTTGAACATGTAAGACAAACTTGGTTGCTTTAGAAAGTAAATTTTCAAGTATGTTAATGTCAAACATGTGACTTTTACAAGATAAACACTCAACATGTTTTTCATTTGCATTAGATTCAATCAAATTAGTTTCAAGATTATTAACTTTATTTCTTAATATGACTTCCTCATCTAATGCATTTTCATATTTCAATTTTAATTCTTTAAATTCCTTTTTCAAATTTTTATGAGCAGCATTGAATTTTTCATATTCATCAAGTAATTCAAGAAAAGCCTTTTGTAAATCAAATTCACTAGATTCATAGCTAGAATTACTTACTTGGCTTCTAGAATCATCAAAATTAGTTGTCAAACACAAGTTTACTTCTTCAACAAAATCACTTAAACTAGAGGTGGTTGATGCATTATCCTCATAAGCAATGTGAACCTTCTTCTTCTTGTGAATTTTCTTTTCTTTTCTTTCTTTACTTCTTTTGTTGCTTGAGCAATCAACTTTCACATGGCCTCTTTCACCACTTCCATAACATTTGAAGCTTGAAGAGGAGCCTTGATAGTCCTTCTTTTCCTTCAAGATTTCGCTTTCAGATGATTTATCTTTGGCCATCAAGCATAGATTTTCTTGCTCATTAGAATCGCTTGAGCTTGAGGAGTTTGATGTAGAGCTTGAATCAGACAGTGTCAACTTATCCACATCTTTGACTTCATTATAAGTGAGTCTTAAAAATTTCCACATTTCCTGTGCACTTTTATAAACAGAAACTTTGAAGAATTCATCAAGTGTTAGTGTAGATAAAATTATATTCCGAGCCTTAATATCAAATTGGGCTCTTCTGTTTTCCTCAATAGTCCAGTCAAAATATGATTTTTCTACTTCTACATCATCAACAATACGTTTAGGAATATAAGGACCATTTAGTACAGCTTCCCAGATACCTCTGTCAACAGATGCCATAAAAATTCCATTATGACTTTCCAAAAAGCATAGTTATCACCATTAAATAGAGGTGGTTTGTTGATGGAAGAACCCTCGACATATACTTGATTTTGATGACCGACCATTTTCGAAAAATTTGAAAGAATATCAAAGCAAACTCTGATACCAATTGTTGAAACAACCGGTATCGATTTTGAGCAACGAAAATATTAAAACAGAGTATGATACAGATTGTTTAAAAGCGAAGAGCTTGTTCGGTCAATTTAAAAAATGGTTCCTTTAATTTTCTCTTAAACGCTTTATCAAACAGTTGATGAGCAGAAAATATATAGAGTGTAGGGAGTAGAAAAAATCACACAAATGATTTTTATCCTGGTTCGAATCAAAAGATTCTACGTCCAGTCATTAATCACTATGAATAGTGATTAACTTTTTCACTAAAAACATTTTTACAGATTACAATGAAAGGGAAGAGAAAATAACAGTAACAAAAACACCTTCCTTCGACAAACGAACCGGAAGAGTGGAGCAAAAACCTTCCTTCGACAAATGAACCGGAAGAGCTTCCTTCGACAAACGAACCGGAAGCAATAACTATGCCAATTTGAAGAGAACCGCTCCGAACTTTGACACACAAAGTGCGAGCTTTTCCGATTCACAAGACTTGAAAAGAGCAGGAACTTGCACTTGAGAACTTCCTCAGATTTCACTGTATTTTCAAATTCACAAAAGTTTATTTCTAAAGTGTTTGGCAAAGGTATATATAGCCTACTGGTCCAAAACTGAAGAGATGCATTACAACTGCCAGTGATAATCAATTATTAAAAGTGATAATCGATTATCTACGAGACTTGAAATAATTTAGAATATTTATTATTCAACCGATCGGTTCCAATTCTTCACCTCCTTCTACCATTCGGTTTGAGCCCTAATTGCCTTCTGTCGTTCGGTCTTCAACTTATGTTCGGCTAGTGTTCACCCTGTGTTTGGTCTTGAACTGCTATACATTGCCAAGCATTCAACTACTACATACCGTTCGGTCTTTGACTAATAGTGACCGTTCGACTGTTGACATATAGGTACCGTTCGGTCTTCTAATTGTATTCGGCCATGAAGATTGTTCGGTCTTTATCGACCGTTCGGTCTTCTAGCTGTATTCGGCCATGAACAGTGTTCGGCCTTTATCTATTATATGTCGTTCGGCCTTCAACTGCTTAGTGACCGTTCAACCTTAATTTGATACGACCGTTCGGTCACGGTCATGCCTTCTACTGCTTGGTCTTGGTCATAACTTTACCGCTCGGTCATGAAGTCTACCGTTCGGTCTTGATGTCTTCTCTTATGCAGAAATGCTTTTAAACTCTCATACAACATAAGTCTTCTTATTCTTCACTTTGTAACATCATCAAAATCATTATCTTCAAGACACCAATGCTCCTCATTGGTAACATGTAGATCACGTGTCAGTCGGCAACCACACGGTTTTGATTGTCTAGACCAGGCAATCACCATGCTGTCAACAAGGTTTCATTGGAGTTCCTACATGGTTTCAACGCCTTTTGAAATTGTGGATCTGCTCCCTTTAATCCGTGCGTGGTGTCGCGTCCTATCTACTCTCTAGCAACAACTTAGAACACTAAGGTCGTTTCTTTCTTCTCTTTCAGGATTTGTGTTTGGTGCCTTGATTGAAGAATCTTAATTTTTTAGGAGTTTTGCTTTCTCTCGTTCGTCTGTGACTTCTTTTTCTGGTATTTCTTTGGATCTCTCTTTTGTCATCAATGCTTCTAACCCATTCATATATATTTTTTCTCCAGTTGCATAGAGGACTTTTGTTAGTTTATTTATAGCCATGATGGGTCTGCAAGAATTATCTTTTTATCAACTGGATGTCAACAATGCGTCTTAATGGTGATTTTCTAGAAGACATTTATATGGAGCAACCTCTCAAATTCATTAACAATATGGTATCACTTGAGTACAGAAGCAGATATTTTCACTAAGTCTTTATGAGGACCAAAAAATGATTATATTTGTAACAAACTTGGTATATACAATTTGAATGCATTAACTTAAGGGGTAATGTTAGATATAGTAGATTATTGTATATCTTAGATAGATATTTATATGGAGCAACCTCCAAGATTTTTTGTTCAAGGGGAGTCTTCTGGGTTGGTATGTCATCTTCGTAAATCCTTATATGGACTAAAACAGTCTTCTAGGGCCAGGATTGGAAAATCTAGTAATGTAGTTCAACAATTTGGTATGGCTCGATGTGAGATAGATCATTTAGTCTTTTATCATCACTCGGGTGTTTGATGTGTCTACTTGATAATATATGTTGATGACATTGTTCTTACAAATATTGAAAATCATGACATCTCTCAAATGAAACAACATCTTTGAAACCCTTTTCAAACTAAAGATCTTGACAAACTTAGATATTTCTTGGCTATTGAGGTAACACAATCCAATGATGGTATTGTTATATATCAAAGGAAGTGTGCATTGGATATTTTGTAGGAAGTTAGGTTGACATACCTATGGATCCTAATACTAACTTCTACCAAAATAGGGGGAGTCTATGTCAGACCCCGAGAAATATAGAAGATTATTTGGAAAATTAAATTATCTTACAATTACTCATCTTGACATTTTCTTTACAATTAATGTGGTAAGCCAATTTCTTAATTTCCCATGTGAATATCATTGGAATGCAATTATCCACATATTAAAATACATTAAAGGATCTCTTGGAAAAGAGTTGTTATATGGTTCCAATAACAATACAAGAGTGGTTTGTTATTCAATTGTTGATTGGGTAGGATCTTCTTCAATTAAAACGTTTACATCCAGATATTGTGTCTCCGTTGGTGGTAACTTGAAATCTTGAAAGAGCAAGAAATAGAGTACTGTGATAAGATCTAGTGTAGAAGCATAATATAGAGACACTACAAGAAAAATTGATATTATCGATGGTCAAAATTTGTCGGTAATGTATAAAATCTGTTAGTAAATTAAAATAACTTATGGTTTATCGACGGTTAAAAAATCTGTCAATAAAAGTGTTGTTGGTAAAATTTACCGATGAAATTTTTTATTTTATTTGTAATTACTAATAGAATTTTCTGTCGGTAATTATGGATGAAAAATCCATAGGTAAGTTGTCAGTAATTATTGACAGAAAAATTCGTCGGTAATTATCGATGAAAAAATTTGTAAGTAATTACGATGGAAAAATTCATCAGTAAATATCGTGATCTGGTTTACCTTCTTTCCCACTCTCCTTCTTCTTCTTTCTTTTATTTTTAGTAATCCAGAAGAATGAACACATTAAAAAAAATTATGATGGTTCATGCCAAACAATGCAGGATGTGTCTTTGATCATAATAGAAGTGACAAATGTTGACTCTGGCCGAACTTAGAGCACACAACAACGACGTTGAGCGGTAGTGATAATGTTTGGATTTATTGTTCTGTGAAATAGGAAGAGTAAAGGCACTTTCCCTTTCTTGCGTAGAGAAGAAAAAGATTGAGTGGAAGACCTCAAATGCGATGTCGTTGGTGGAGATGGAGACAACGACCTAGATGAATGAAGAAGGAGGCGACCTCGCTTATAGCTGCGGTGGTGAGATAGAAAGTAGGAGAAGAAGGAGGTTGTCATGCAAATATGATGAAGACCTACGAGAGAGAAAATAAATAAGTGTCTGTCTCGCGGACATTGAGGAAAAATGGGCAGGAAAATTCCCGCACGTTTTATTGGCAGAAAATTCATCGTAATGTATATTTCACGTCGGTAATGTATATTTCATTTCGTCGGTATATGAAATATACATTCTGTTGGTAAATGAAATATGGTCTCAACTACCTGTGTGCTTGTTTGACTTAAGCAATTACTTAGAAAGTTATAATTTGGAAATGTCACTTGACAATCAAACTACTCTTCATATTAGTTCTAATTTTGTGTTTCATTCAAGAGAATATTGTATTTGAAGACATTAATACTAAGTTCGTTAATTAATGTGATCAGTTAATAGATATTTTCATTATGTCTTTACGGGGCTAGGAATTGATTATATTTATAACAAACTTGGTACATATGATTTGTTTGCACCAACTGGAGGGAGAATGCTAGATATATTAGATTATTAGATATCTTATAAAGATATCTTATCTTTATCTTTTATCTTTAATTAGTTTGTTATTATTCCTTCTTTGTATTTTAGAGTTAGTCCATATTTTTTCTATTATAAATAGAGTACCCTATCTGTATATTGAACACAAAAGAGATTAATCGATACATAGTTTTTACAATATTGAATCGTTGTTTTTTAATGTTTTATTTTTTTTTAATTTTTCTTAATTTAAAAACAATTATACATTTGTCAAACTAATATCGTGCCACATGACATTTGCAAGGTTACATGTTAGTGTCTTATATTTAGTTTGGACATTATATTCATTATTTTTGTTCATTTCACTGTTAATCTTTTGAAAAATGGAATAATTTTTCTCCTTTGGAAATTGAGGCCAAATTAAAGTTGAGTTAAAGTGATATTTTTATTTCTACTGTCTCATTAGTATTAAATTTCTTTTATGTTTTTTCTCGATAAATCTAACAAAAAAATATCACTATAAAATCATTCACATTTTTATTAAATATTTATAATATAGTGTTAGAGTTGATTTAACATTAGAATGAAAATTTTAGAAGTGGAGAATAACATTATGTATTTAAAATTTTAAAACATTAAAATCACATAAACTATTTAATATAATTTATGTGATTTTTAGGTTAAAAACTAATTAAACTATTTAATACTTTATACAATTTTTAGGTTAAAAAACAATTAAATAGTTTAACATAAAAATTAGTAATATTTATATAAAAATTAAATTTGGTTTAGAAAGAGATAAAATTATTATATTTTTAAAAAATTTGGAACTAAAATGAACAAAAATAATTAATATAAAAATAAAATTGAATGTAAGACACTAGAGACGTGTTGTTGGTCTTGATATGTGATGATATGAGGTTAACTTAATACGTGAATATATTTTCTAAATTAAAAATAATGAAAAGAATATAAAAATAAAAATAAAAACATGAACTTATACGTGACCTATACTATTTATTTAAACGACTTTAATAAAAATAATTAAATTGAACAAAATGGATAGAAATGGAGATTTTATTAAAAATTAAAACGAAATTAACAAAATCAAACAATTGTAGAAAATAAATTAGTATTTTGACAGTTTTCAATAAATAGTTTTCTATGTTCTCTTTAATATCTTTTAGAATTCTAATTTCATAGTTTCAAGAAGTAAAATACTTTAAGATGTTATATTTTGTTATTAAATCTCATCTATTAAACGCAAGTGCTGTGAACTTGGATGATATTTCATCACTTGGATGATATTTACTAGATGCAATTTCTTTTTATTCAAATCAATTTAAAAACCTCATTCTGCATCTTCCTCTTCTCTTATCTTTTATATTTATTTTTTATACTAATTATTTTTAAGATTGTCATCTTCTAAATAAATTGTTTCAAGAAAAGTTTTTAAAATGTGTTAATAGATAATAAAGCTATAAATTATCAACCCACCTTCAAATAAAAGGATTCTATAATGGCTGGATAATGGACCACAGGCAATGCAAGTTAAACTATACGCATTCTCGTATTTGAAGTAAATTTTTGCCAAACTCGTTTTCATTAGGTAGTGGATACACTCATATTCATGGATAATGTCGGTGCAGTTTTGTTTGTTATCATATTATATATATATATATATATATATATATATATATATATATGTATATATATAATATATATATATATATGTATATATATATAATATATATGTATATTGAATTAACTTTAAGAAAGAATTTAATGGGGTCACAAGAGAAAGAAAACTCAAACTAAATGTTAATTTGAGGGTTAGAGGTGAAACCAAATAACAATCTTACATCAAAAAGATCATTGACACAACATTGAGAGTATTTCAAATCATAATTTATTTATTTATTTTTTATAAATAATTGTATAATTGGTTTCGATACTTAAACTCTATTTCATTTATTGTTTGATATATTTGTCAAAGTATTATCATCATATCATACCTTATCAGCCTTTGAGTACTTTCAGCTCGTGACGGTCGTTTACCGTATGTGGTATGAGATAACAAGTCTTTGAATTTTGATCTGTTTAGATTTTTAGTTCAAGATCCATCTCGATTATTGACTCGAGAAAATCTATTTGACTTTCAGTTCAGGCTGATCCGTCTTGACTTTTGGCATAACTCGACTAGTTTTAAGCTTTGTTCCTAGTCATTCTATCTCAACTTTCGTTTCAATTTGGTCTGTCTCAACTTTTGGTTTGAGTTTGTTTGTCTTGACCTTTAACTTGAGAAAGTTTATCTCAAAGTTTATCTCAAAGTTCAGCCGTTCACGTAGAATTCGAGATCGATGTCATATCGAGAGACGTTAAGTTGACGTTTATGTTAATTGGCGTTAGATATAAAACAATTTGACGTTCCCAGCAGAGCAATTAACGTCGAATTTTGTCAATATCCGACGTTAATAAACTTTTTTATTTTTTTTAGTAATGGTGATCCTTTTCACAACTTTACCAGACTTGAAAAGCAGAAAAATAACAAATGTAATCCAATTTTTGGTTTTTTATACAACATGTACTATGAACTGTAAGCAAAAGCATAAAAACTATGACAAATTTTCAGGTCATTTGGAGTTGTTTTCAATATACTCTCAGTTCTACCCTAAACCTTAAATGTATAACATGTAATGTAGTGTGATGAGTGCATATTTATGCCCACATTTTAGATTTAATTTCACAATTTTAGTGGAATAATTCTGCTTAAATGATTGATTTGAATAAGATTTTGCATGATTGACTTTATCGGGTTTGGAAATTAAAGAGGGTTGTGATTTTAGTTGCATAAATTATTTTGGAGAGTCTAATGTTTGTTGATGCAGCTGGAGTTAAAGTTTGAATTGCAATTTCGAAAAGAAAGAAAAGGCTAAAATGCAATTAGAGGAAATTTTTGGACTTTTGTGCAATTTTTAGTAAAATAAAAAGGGTTGAATTGTAATTTTGGGCAAGTTCAAATTTGTTAGATATTTTAAAAGATAATTTGGAGAAAATACATCTTAAGATATTTTATTTGATATTGTTAAATAATTACCTTATTTAACTATATCAATAAATATCAAAAGATAATATTTGCCAAATCCTTTTAATCTAGAAAATATATTATCAAATATTCTCAAAAACCGATTAAATCTGTTGAATATTTGGAAGATATTAGATATAAGATAAAAGATCTTATCAACAGAAGATTCAGAGTCGAAGCCCAATCAAGCCTATATAAAGAGATCCAGCGGAGGCAGAAAACACAACTCATTCATTCTCAAACTCCTAGCCATCATCCAACACTCCTATCACTTTTATTTTGCCATGTATTCTACTCCATCCATGGAGGGCTAAGCTCCTAGGGCTATTCCACTGTAATTTCATTATGGATTCTGAGGTTAAGTTGAATTAATGCAATTGTTTCTTTTGATTATTGATTTGAGTTGCTCTCTTTCTATGTCTTTCATCTCTTAATCATATTAAAAGCAATGATTTTTGCATCATAAGGTGTTTGAATCTACATGCATATTAATCATATGAGTTCAAGGGTTTCTAGGTTTGATTGAGAATCTACTTTGATTAAATTTAGGAACTTTCATATGATTAAACGAGTTTTTGCTATCAATTGAGAATGTACTTTGATTGGTGGTAATAAATTCAACTATAATTAATTGAGAATTTACTTTGATTAATTAGCTTTTAATTTGGTTAGGATATTTCAGAATAGAAATGATTAAACACAATAAAATTTGATTGAGAATGTACTGTGGTTGAAGTCATTGTGAATAATTTAGAAAGGTCTTGCATTTGATTAACAATCTACTTTGATTAATTGTAAGATCGCCCTCAAATTAATTGAGAATGTACTTCAATTAATTTGAAACCCGAACAATAATGAATGTGGATAACCGATGATGAATCTATCTTGGAAAAGCACTAGAACTAGCCTATTTCAAACATTCTTCAAACATTAATTATATTAGCACAGTTTCTCACTTTTATTCTTGAGCATTGCATTGCATTCATAAGATTCAAATATTGAAAAGCAATTTCGTATTCATTGGGAGACGACTCAGGGATACTTTAACCCTATATACTTTCTTGACTATTGACTTGGCAATACTGAAGTTGCATTAAAAAGTAGTATTAATTTGATAGCTTCAACGACAGCGTATCATAGTGTCAACAACAAATAACAACATCAACAACAAACAAGTTCAACAAACAAGTTTTTCAAAACGAAAATGAAAACTAACCTTCAAAAGGTGGGTTCGTCAGAATAAAGTATTGCCACCTAAAGTAGTTAATCAAAATGCATTTGTATCAAATAAAAGAAAAATTACATGTGATGGTTGTCAAACTTAGTTTGAGAAAAGTTTGAGTGGAGAAAGGAATCTCGCTATGATATAGTGAATGAATTTTCAACCTCCTGCTAAATTTTTATTGAATTCACTAACCTTTTGACGTATAACTCTAGGGCATTCGACGTTTTATAACCTTTTGATGTCTAATTCTAGGGCATTCAACGTTATACGTAAGTATATTTTCACCTTCACGCCAAGCATTTTCACGAAATTTACCTAATAGGGAGTCAGAATTCTTAATATCAGACGTCTTATAACAAATTGACGTCGAATTAAAGTCCTAAATGACGTCTAATAATTGCATTTATGTACAAAAATGCCACTAATCATTTTTAATTTTGACTATTCAGTGATTGGACGTTGAACGCGTAACATTATATGTTGTTTTTGTACTAGTGCAACCTTCAATACAAAACAACTTGTCCCCAATTTTAGTTCGAGATGACTCATATCGACTTTCGGCTCGAGATAACTCATCTCGACTTTCAGCTCGAGATGACTTATCTATAATTGTGGTCTGAGATGGCTCAGCTCGACCATCGGCTCGTGTAGGCCCATCTTGAACTTTGACTTTGGTTGGTCCATCTTAACCTTCATCTAGGGCCACATTGTCTCGACCTTCTGTCCAATCGAGTCTATTTTGACCTTTTGTTTGGAACTATTCATCTTGACCTTCGGTAGATGCCAACCTGTTTCGATCTTCTACGAAAGACAACTCGTCTCAAATTTCGTTTTTGAACGGTTTGTCTCGATCTTCGACCCAAAACAACTGATCTTAAATTTCGGCTAAAAAAGACTTGTCTCAACCTTTGGCTTGGTTTGCCCATACATCTGGACTTTAGGCTCGTGAGGACCCATCTTGAATTTTGGCCCTAGATAACTCGTCTTGACCATTGACCTTTAATGACCTATTTAGAACCTCGTCTCGAGTTGGCCCGTCTCAACCTTCGTTCTATGTTTGCCTATCTTGACCTTCTATTAGAGATAACTCGTCACAAATTTAGGTTTGAAACAACTCATCTCGGTCTTTGATTAAGGCCGATGCAGCTCAGCCTTTGGCTTAGCCTGGCCTACCTCGGCCTCTCACTTAGGTCAACCTTCTTTACCTTCAAATCAAGATGACTCATATTTACCTTTGACCCAAGACAATCCATCTCCACCTTCAATCCCTTTAGATTGAGATGAGCAATCTAGGCCTTCGACCCAAGACAAATCGACTCTATCTTGGACCGAGGTTCAGCTCTATCTTTGATCGAGGTTGAATGTATTGTTTTTAATATTTACTTAATGTATTCTAGTGATGCTAAACCTACCTTCATCTTGACCCTAATCCACTTTAAAAGAATACTTTAGAGACTGAAACATTTATTTTGGGCTTTTCATTAGATGGCCCTTAAAAATAACTTATTCAATAGTGAGCTAGGATTAACTCATATACCATAAATCAAATTAACAACTCTACCCGTATGTGAGATATATTTCTTATTCTTACTTAAACTAAACGATCTTACAAGTCAACATGAACAAAAATGGGATTGTAAAACTTACAGTTTCAGTATCTTTATTATGTAAGTCGTGCTAGTTATAAATGATAGGACACATGGATTATGGTTTAATTTTAGTTTTTTTTTAAACAATTGTTTGAGTTTTGTGATGTTTATGTTATAACAAAATTTATAAAAATTATTTTATTTTTACTTTTTTATTTTATAAGTTGTATATTATAATATATTAAGATAATATTGTTTAGAGAGACAAAATCGTTTAGCAATTCTTTTTTTGATGTGTAACAAAAGAATATTTAATCAAACAACGTTTATAACTTAAAACGTCTAGAGGATTTGTTTAATAAAAATACTGTTGAATGACATAAAGCATTTTGTCTATATTAAGCCTATATAAAATATTATACAACTAACAAACCGTGTTTGACGAAAGCACTTTTATCAATCTGTTTAAAACAAAGTTTTATTAAACGTTATATCTTATAAAGTTTTAGAAATAAAGAAGCTTGTTTCTCACCACCAAGAGGGGTGAATTGGTGATTTATAAAAACGTGCACTTTTCAAATATTTCTGCAGAATTAGAATGATCTTTAAAACTTTCTTACGCTATAAGTAAAGTGCGTATGCAATGAAATGTAAAGAGATAGAGAAAGAAGATCAAATATAGTTTTTATCCTGGTTCGGTCTCAATGCCTATATCCAGTCACCCTTCCAATGAACCTTTGATTGAAGGATATTTAACTATAATGATGAGAATTACACCAAAGGTTTTACAGTGACACACTCTCACAATGTAAACACCTTTCCCACTTAAACAATCAAATATAGAAACGAATACACCTGCACACACAAAACCACACGTTCTTGCTGTAGAATCCCTATGAGAATCCCCTCTTAAAGTCCAAGAGCTCCTCACTCTTCTTCCTATTTCTCACGAACAGGGACACAACACAATCAACAAGTGCATAAACCTTTTCTGATCACAACAAATAAACCTTAGTAGTGCAGATAGGATCAACTAGTCAAGCTCTCAAATTTCCTCTAAGGAATCCTTCAAGTTTCTTGAAGATCTTTGCTTCTTGATTCTTGGAGCGTCAATGTAATCTGTAAAACTTTCTCAGATCAAAACTGTTAGATATGAAAATGTACAAATGATCAAGCAATGCGCCAATTTATAGTTTCTATCATAACAGATGCAAAGTAATCGATTACGTTAGTAACGTAATTGGTTACATAATAAAAAACCAGATGTAACAAAATTACAACTAACTCAGCTCTTAATTGAATGCACAATTAATTTAATCGGTTCTCATTTAATGCTTGTCAAACATATTTAAGAATATGACCGTTAAAGCATTTTTGACTAAGCTGAAAATAGTTTTCAAAAGATAACAGACTTTATTGATTCCATAAAATGTGTAACCAATTAAGCTTAACACTTAAAAAGATTTTGAAAACTTTTTCTCTTCAAAAACTCATCACAGCACAATTGAAAATAATATATGCAAAGACACGAGTTTTAATCCATTCACCAACTAATGTAACTGATTCAAACTTGTTGTTTTGTCACAGTTCAAAACTTAAGCTTTTGTGCTTATGGTTTTCATGACTCGGAAACATAAAGTGTATGCATACAAAGATATAATCACATCATAATCACAGTAGTATGTAGAAACAACAATATGTCCAACATATACATTAATCGGTAATAAGCATTTATATATCCACATATGTATTAAACACAGAAAGCACATTTCTGTTGTGTCATGACAACATCTGTGTTGTTACAATCAATGTGTTGTCATCATAAAAAACAAACATATAGGATTTGGGTTCAACACTCACATGGATCCCCCTATCAACAATCTCTCCCTTTTTTGATGATGCACAACCATGATCAATAAAACAACCATCATGTACAATGCACAATCATAAAATTTTTCACACAGTTTAAATAGAGACATACAGATAAATATATTTCATATACATTCAACTATCTCATTCAATGTTCAATTATTTATCCCTCTTTGGGCGTTAGAAAAAAAGGATTTATAGCATAATGTAATTGAAACACCGAGATATCAAATCTCACAGAGATGCATTAGCAAATGTTTACAAAAAAAATGATGCTCCCCCTATCAGCAATATGTAATTCACATGATTTTAATTTCTTCCCCTTTTAACATGTGAACAAACATGTAATAGAATACTAAGCTCCCCCTATCAATATGCATTATTTCATATTCCAATATCAGAGTAACATGATAGAGATATAATAGAGCATGTATCATTCAAATAGTTTCAAGCAATGTATCAAAAAAATATGACAAATATCATAGCATTTCAGATATAGCTTGAAGCTAAACAACTTAGTGTTATCAACCATAAACTCAACAGAAACAATGTAATTCACAGATCAGGTATGAATATGCAATGTAATGATGTAAAAGTGAAATTTTCAATTTGCATTCATACAAGTGATATAATCGATTCAAACAATTCAATCAATCATTCACAATTCATATATTGTTTACCAATAGATAATTTCATTGATATTAAAAGGTGAGTACAATCATAACCAAAAGATGGCTTAATAGCCATTGATTACAAAACACAAAATAAAACAAGAAAAACAATAACAGATTCTAATTCAAATTTATATATATATATATATATATATATATATATATATATATATTTTACATTCTTTTCTTTTGCTTATTTTTCCTCATTGAACTTAGCAACATGCCACTATCACTTTCATCTGCTACACTTTAGTCTTCATCACTCTCTTCTTCTTCCTCAGACTCTTCATGCTCATCATCAGACCCACTTATCTGCGATTTCTCTTTAATTGCAGTGACGTCCTGATTGATGTTTTGGCAGAGAATATTCAGAGAGTGCATCTGTCTCACCATATACTTCTCAAATTCTGAGCGAGGTCTGTATGGTGTGGATGATAATCCTGCAGCTTCCTCCTCTTCACCAACATATTCATCCTTCAATAGCCATTTATTTGGACCATGCTGAAGTCCCATGTGATGCAGTGCAGATTTATCAATCATATAACTCTTTCTATATGATTCGCTTGATTCCTTTACACACTCTACAACAAAATGAATCACCACTTTGGAGATGAATAATACACAATATGGTAAGCTAGCAGACTCAAGTCTTGTGACCTTGAGCATGTTCTCAAACACTACAGTAGCCTAATCAGTTTGGATGTTTACTTTGAGAGCATACAAAAGGCACAAATCCTCAATAGTTGCTTGTGCATGATTGCTTCCTCTTGGCATCAGAATCCAAGAAATGATGAAGGCAGACAGATGGTCATCCTTTTTCATTCCTCAAGTCCTATAGTTAGAATAATCCCTCACTTCATTTTGATTCCTCAAGAAATTTTGATACATAGAAAATATCCTTCCACACCCAAGTGACATTGCTCTCCTCCTAGTTGAAAACCAGCAATCTCAGTTCAAACATCATCGATCAGATTTATATCTACCCCCTTGACTTTGGAACAAAGTGTTCCATCGCTAATTTTTAGGTTGGAGTATAATACCCTTACCAATTCAGGGTATCAGGGGTTAGCCATCTCTACGAACTTTTTCAATCCTTGCCTGCTAAGCTAGCCTGGCAATTTGTAAGGAATAATCTTCCTCATTCTCCAGTTATCAACGAAGTTCGTCTGAGCGCTACCATCGCTTATCCATCAGTCAAGATTACGTCCTCGATACATATTCTTCCTTCCAATAGTCTTGACCCTCTTTCTTTGAGATGAAGAAGACGCCATGATTTAATGTATGCAGAAAAGGATTTGCCAAACAACTTAAGAGAGTAAGAGTGCAGAGTTTGCAAAGAAAGTGTGAGTGACAAATAGCTTAGTTTAGGGCTTATAAGTCTGAACCACAATTTGGAGGGAACCCAAAATTTAAGTTTTCGCGCACAAACATTCAATCCATTTCACACATCATATATTCAATTAATTTTCTTCACAGTAGCAGTAGTGAAATCAGAATGCTAATGAATTTAATTAGCTTCGAAACCGATTTCTGTTTAACATAGTTTTACACACAACAGAGATGTATAAACAAATAATCTAATCGATTTCATCATTAACACAATATCTTAAAAGTTGTAAAAGCTGTTTTTCAAACAATTTTGCATAGCAGACAAGCAGAGAGCATTCATACACATTCACAAACAGAAACAATGATACATGAATGCATGAATTGATAGTAGATGTTACCATAGAATACTACTCAAGAGATTTGGATATGTTCCTTTGAAATTCATCCTTGAGTTTTGTCTGCTGCTTGATCAACTTACTTCCCTGCAAAACTTTCATACTGTTTTGTTGTAAGTACCCAGATGAACTTGGGGCCTTTCTTGTTAGTTATAGGAGGTTGCTCTTTGGGAATCCATTTGTATTTTCCCTTTGGAACAGCTACCTTTTTGTAAGAAAAATTTCTTACAGTATGCCCAATAGTATTACAATAGAAACAACTATTTGATGTAGGTTTACTCAATTCAACAAATCTTTTAGAATTGACTCTTTCATTTTTAACTTTATAACCAATTCCCTGCCTATTTATTGCTCTGCCTTGTGATCTCAACACAACTTCTAAATTTTCTCTTCCAAGTGTAATTTTAGCTAGTGTGCTAGTTAGATATTCAATTTTCTCAGCATGAGCATGACAATCCTTACAACCTTAATTTCAGTTTAACATTTTCAGTAGATTGTAAAGCAAGATCAAGTTCATTCTTTAGCCTTTCATTTTCATTCACAAGGTTATTTATTCTATACTCAAACTCTCTTCTCTCAAAGTTTAATCGATTAACCTTGCACTATAGTCTCATTGCCTCTGCATGCAACTGTTGAAAAACGTCGAATAATTGATCATATCTGACCTCAATTGACTCATTCTCAAAGTCGTTGTCATTGCGTTCAGAGCATATAGGTCCAACCATGAAGCACAAATTCGACTCTTCTTCAATGCTTTGATCATCATGACTGGATGAGTCTTCATCACTATTCTCCCAAACAATGTATGCTTTCCTCTACTTGTTCCTTCTCTTGTCCTAAGTGTACTTTACATCAGCCTTCTGCTTGATCTTCAAGTCTGGACAATCAAGCTCGATGTGTCCTTCCTTTCCACACTCGTAGCATGTGATAGAAGTGGTCTTTGCATTTCTTTTTCCTCCTTTTGGAGTTTCCTGCAAAGACAGATACAACATTTCTTTTTTCATAAATTTAGTAAATTTCTTTACCATCATATTCATTACTTCCTTCTCTGAAATGTCTGCATCAGAATCTGCATCTGATTTAATTCTTCTAGAGGTTTTCTTGCTGGTAGCTTTGAGGGAAATTGACTGTTTCTGCTCAGTCTCCTTTTCTTCCTCTAGTCTCCTCTTCTTCCTTCAGTCTTCCCAGCTCCAATTAATGTTCCCTATGCTTACCAAACAGTGTAGCCATATTCATAGTTGTTAAATCTCTGGATTCAGGTATGGCTGTTACCTTTGACTGCCAACTCCTGTTGATACTTTTCAATATCTTAATATTGATTTCCTCCTTTTCAAAGACCTTGCCGAGAGGAGTCAAATGATTGACAATGTGTGTAAATCTTTTCTGCACATCGTAGATGGTCTCTGTTATCTTCATTCTGAACATCTCGTACTCTTGCACCAAGGAGTTCTTTCTGGATCTCTTTACTTCATTTGTGCCTTCATGAGTCACTTCAAGTACCTCGCACATTTCTTTAGCATTGTTGCATGTTGATACCTTGAAAAACTCATCAATAATAAGAGTAGAAGATATAACATTTCTAGCCTTAATATCATATTGTGCTCTTATGTTTTCCTCTTGACTCCACTTAGAAATTTTTTTGAAAATGGGCTTTCCATCAACTAGTTTAGTGGGTTCAAAGGGACCATTTAGAACAACATCCCATACACCTTTATCTACTGACCAAAGAAAGATTTCATTCTAATTTTCCAAAAAGAGTAGTTTTCACCAGCAAATAGAGGTGGTCTGTTTATAGATGCACCTTAACTGAAGGTTTGAGAAACAAAAGGCATTATAGGATCAAATAATCGATTTCACAAAAAGGGTAATTGATTTGTTTTTCAAATAACTTTTGAAAACCAACTCTGGTGCCAATTGTTAGAAATAAAGAAGCTTGTTTCTCAACACCAAGAGGGGGATGAATTGGTGATTTATTAAAATGAGCACTTTTCAAATCTTTTTGCAGAATTAGAATGACCTTTAAAACTTTCCTGCGCTATAAGTAAAGTGTGTATATAATGAAATGTAAAGAGAAAGAGAAAGAAGATCAAACACAGTTTTTATCCTGATTCGGCCTCAATGCCTACATCTAGTCACCATTCCCATCAACCTTTGATTGAAGGATATTTGACTATAATGATTAGAGAATTACACCAAAGGTTTTACAGTGAACACACTCTCAGAATGTAAACACCTTTCCCACTCAAACGATCAAATATATAAATGAATACACCTGCACACACAGAACCACACGTTCTTGCTGCATAATCCCTTTGAGAATCCCCTCTCAAAGTCCAAGAACTCCTCACTCTTCTTCATGTTGCACACGAACAGGGACACAACACAATCAAAAATTGCAGAAACCTTTTCTCATCACAACAAAATACACCTCACTAGTGCGGATAGGATTAACTAGTCAAGCTCTCAAATTTTCACTCAAGAATCCTTCAAGTTTCTTCAAGATCTTTGCTTCTTGATTCTTGGAGCGTCAATGTAATCTGTAAAACTTTCTCAGATCAAAACTGTCAGATATGAAAATGTACAAATTATCAAGTGTTACAAAAATACAAGCAATGCATCAATTTATAGTTTCTATAATAACAGACACAAAGTAATCGATTACGTTAGTAATGTAATCAGTTACATAACTAGATGTAACATAATTACAACTAACTCAGCTCTTAATTGAATTCACAATTAATGTATTCGATTCTCATTTAATGTTAGTCAAACATATTTAAAAATATGACCGTTAAAGCATTTTTGACTAAGCTGAAAATAATTTTCAAAAGATAACAAACTTAATTGATTACATAAAATGTGTAATCAATTAAGCTTGACAATTAAACAGATTTTGAAAACTTTTTCTCTTAAAAAACTCATCACAACACATTTGAAAAGGATATATGCAAAGACACGAGTTTTAATTAATTCACCAACTAATGTAATCAATTCAAACTTGCTTTTTTGCCACAGTTCAAAACTTAAGCTTTTGTGCTTGTGGTTTTCATCACTCAAAAACATACAGTATATGCATACAAAGATATAATCACATCATAATCATAGTAGTATGCAAAAACAACCGTATGTCCAACATGTGCATTAATCAGCAATAAGCATTTATATATCCACATATGTATTAAACACAGAAAAGACATTTATGTTGTGTCAAAACAACATCTGTGTTGTTACAATCAATGTGTTGTCATCATCAAGAAAAAACACAGGATTTGGGTTCAACGCTCTCTTGACTCCCCCTATCAACATAAACGATATGTTATTCGATAAAAAAGACGTGTGCTCTAAACACTTTTTCCACATAACATGTCGAAGCGCTCTATAACCTTTATGGTTTGTAACTTTTGTCTGTGGTACTTTGCTTCTATTTATATGTGTAGATCATGACAATACTAAGCTTTTTTCGAAAGTTATGTACAAGATCAAAAATATCTTTAGACATAGAAAGAAAATTTTGGAATATTTACTTAATACTTTTTGGTTATGAGGAAGTCGTACACACTACCTCTTCAAAAAGCAATATTGCTCTAACGCTGGCTAGCACCTGACTTCGTACCAATGGCTACTTGTTCTCATCAGACTAAACTCTTTGAATAATTGATCTTTCTCGAAGATAACTATATAAAGAGAACGTCCTAAAGAGAAAAAACGAAGAAGTATCTTTGAACATCATGTTGTTATTCTCTTTCTCTAACCGTACATCGTCTAACACCTTTTTGAAAAGAAAAGTTTTACAAGTTTTCAGATTTCATTGTACTGAAAACAAACTTTTTTTTTGAAAGCTTCAATTTGTATTTGTTTTTCTAAACACATTTATTGTGTTTGTAAATTCTGAAGAGAATTAAAACACTTGTTTGTTTAGTTGAGTTGAGCTAAATGGTATAGTCAAAAGACTAGTGTTAAACTAGGAGTGTAAATTCATATATCTAGTTTGGATAATTATAAATTATGAGTTGTAAAACTCATTATAATCTTTGAAAGATTAGTGGAACCCCTTAAGAATATTTAAGGGAGAACTAGACGTAGCTTAGTTAAAGTGAACTAGTGTAAAAATAAACTTGTCTTATTTGCTTTCCTTTATATATGTTTTCCTAAACACTATTCAAAAACTTAAAATGTTTAATACATATTTACAAAAAGTTTTTCAAAACTCGATTCAACGTTATATATAATTTGTTTTCTTGTATTATATATATATATATATATATATATATATATATATATATATATATATATATATATATATATAATATGGATAAGGCAAGTACGAATTACACTTTTCTATCTTCAATTCAAAATAAAAATTTCATTATCTTTGTCCTATAGCTAAGCGATATGAAAATTTTCTCATTCCAATGTTAAAATATATAAAGAAATAAATTATAATTGCATTAGTTTCATAGTGTCATATAACAATTAGGTAAATGTCAAATAATTAAAAAGAAGATCAAAAGATCAAATGTGTCTTTTAAAAATAAATTAAGAAATTAAGAAAAAAAGTAATATAAATATTTTAGATTACTTAATAAATTAAAGATATTTTACTTATTTAAAACGGGGTGAATTTAAAGAAAATTATAAATTTTCAAACAAGTATAAGGATGAGGACACAAAAGATATGTACATACTCGTTACTAGATTCATATTGATTTTCAAAAATTAAGTATTATTTAGGCTTATATACTCTTTAGGTCCATATTTTTGTGAATTTTTTTTGCAATGTGAGACTCATTTTTTTTCAGATGTTCAATGTGGTCCCAAATTTTGTAATTTATGTTCAATTTGATTCTTTTTCATGACGTTGTTTAAATCGTTAATGACAAACTATATATGTTAGTAGTGTTTGAATGAACTATTGGATTATTGGTTACACAGTCGTTCTATATAGCTCACAATTTGGGGTTTTGTTATCTAAGGTTCAATGATTGTTGAATTGTTGCTTGCGATGCTCTCACATTTTGTTGGTGGTTTGTCACTGTTTTTTGTCTCGTGGTGGATCGATTTTGGATTTGTGCTAGGTGTGGTTTGAGATTAGGGGCTTCGACAAGATGGATTCACATTTTGCATTGAAGGCTGACTATGGTTTAAAGTGCAAGTGGAGGAGATAACATGAAGATCCTGGTGGCATGAGGTGATTCGTTATTCCTCCTGGCTAGTGCTACACTCGCGATGGTGGTGGAATTTGATGTGTTACGGTGGTGGAGGAACGAAACTACTCCGATGGTGGCTCCAATTGTGGTTGACAACGTCATTCGGTAGTAGCGTCGCATGGCCACATAAACAATTGTGCAAGACAACTACGTAAGCAATAGCTCAATAGCTCATTCAAACATTGCCAACATGTACCGTATATCGATAACCAATTATGCGATATATTGTGAAAAAAAGATCAAATTGAACATAAATTACGAAATTTGATATCACATTGAACATTAAAAAAAATAATCTCACATTGAACAAAGTTGTCAAAAATAAAGATAAAAAATTATTTAAACCTATTTTTTATATCTATGCTTATACCATATACAATGAATACAATGATTCTTCACAAAAATTGAAATAAGTTGAAATAATACTCATAAAAACATCATTATCAAAGTTAGAGTACCTGGAAGTGGAAGTTAGTAGGACCATTTATAACAAGATGGCCGCGCCTCACCAATCATAGTTTTATTAAGAGTTTTAATGAAACGATCCACACATTACTCACGTGTTCAACATCAAATTATGTGGCAAGAAAAAAATTAGAATACCTAATCGTAGTTGCTAAATACTTTCGGAGTGAATTTAATTTTCAATTTTATAATTTACTAAAAATATTTTTTTCATTATTTTTACCTAATATATAATTTTTTCTCAGATTAATAAACTTAATTTATTTTAAAGTTTTCCTTATTCAAAACTCACTAAAAATTGTGATTTTCTCTAAATAAAAATTTTCAAATTTTAACAAATTTCACTAGGCATTTATTTGCCTTTAAAATTTAAAATTATTTTATATCTCAAACTAACAATATAAATTCCCAATTATTTGCATATAAAATATACAAGTTCTTTGAGATGATTCCTCAACTGATGCATGAATCCTTGCTTTAAGGGCAATACTTGAACTCAACTAAAGCCGTTAAATTTATTACTTGGATTTAAATGCATTAGATGATTTGGTTAAAACACTAGTACAGGAAGGGGAAATTGCATCGGTTAATTTTGCTTATAGGCACCAGTTCTGCAACCGAGGCATATACGAACGAGGTAAAAAAGGAGTAGTTTTATGCCTCGGTTCTGAATCGGGTTAAAACGATATCGGATTATGCCTCGGTTGTTAAATAACCAAGGCAATAACATGTTTTTTTTTCTGCACAGTCCCTCTTCCTTCCACAATCCCTCTTCCTTCCACGTCCCTCTTCCTTCCACAGTCCCTCTTCCTTCCACATCCCTCTTCCTTTCACAGTCCACCGTCCAAGCATAATTCAAGCATAGTTCAAGTAAAATAGTCCAGAATTCAAGCACAGTTCAAGCAAAACAAAACGGTCCTACCAAATCTCAAAAATACAGAACAAATATCAGAAGCAAATCTCAGAAGCAAATCTCATATTCAAATCTTAGATTCAAATCTCATATGCAAATCTCAGAAGCAAAAATACGCCCTTGCCGCGACCTCACCGGGACCTCGCCGCCACCTTGCTACCGTCTCGTCGTGGCCTCGCTGCCGTCTCGCCGCGGCCTCGTTGCCGTCTCGCCGCGGCCTCACTGCGGTCTCGCCGCGGCCTCGCTACCGTCTCGTCGCGGCCTCGCTGCCGTCTTGCTGTGACCTAGCTGCCACCTCGCCTCCAAGAAACGACTGCGATTCGTTCAACCCTTAGATCGGCGAGCCACCATCGCGTCCCGTCTGCTTTCGCCGCCGGCCAACATCGCGCCTCCCCTCCGCTTTCAACGCCGGCCACCATCGCGCCTCTCCTCCGCTCTCGACGCCGGCCACCATCGTGCCTCCCCTCCGGAGCGCAAGTTGCTGCAATGGAGGAAAGAGCCTCCTCGCGCCTTGGCTGCCAAGTGGGAGAAGAGAGATTCCCCTTTTTTGCTGCGAGAGTTTCTGCTTCTGCTCTGCGTGAGGAAAGAAAAGCGTTTCTGGAAAATGAAAAAGGAGATACGTACGAGAGTATAGGTCTGGGAGAGGTAATAGACCTCGGTTGTCTTTTAACCGAGTCAATACCCAAATTATAGAACTCGGTTGTACCTTTAACCGAGTTAATAGGCTGGAATGTGTGTTATATGCTTCGGTTCTCACTGAACCGAGGCATATAAATTCATCAAAACTACAAAATTGCCACCGGTTTCTGATAGGCTTCGGTTTTTCTTAGACCGATGTCTATTAAGCGAGTGAAAAAGCATTTTTTTTACTAGTGAAACTTAGATTTAAATTTTTCAACTCAATTTCCATTTAGCTTAGGCAAGGGCTTGATGCTTCCTCCTTTAGAGAATTTTTCTTCTTATGGTTTCCTTTATGGCTCAACATCTCTTCTTGCTGCTCCATTGCGAGGACAATGCTTATTAAACTACTTTTCAGCATTCAACACCAATATTGAAGCTCATTGCACAATTCTTCTGTTATTGCAAAATTGTTGCATTTTTCTCAAAACTCATTAATTTCATATTAAACTAATTGTCCGTACCTATTCTCTATTCTAAGTTGAAGAAGTTTGATTTACTCATATTATGCCGAAATTCATGCATTTTAAGTGTTAAAAACATATATCAAAATAAGAAATTAGACACTTATCAACCCTTTAGAGCGTTAATTAATTATTTAATAAGAATTAAATGATGACTTGAAGAATGATAAGTGGCGAATTTCATGTCGTACGGCTCAAACAAAAATACCCCAATATTGATTGTAACAAAAACAGATATCTGTAATAGAAAGTTTGAAACTGCTTTATTTAATCCTATGATTCTAATTTTCTCTTACGATAAAAAAAGAAAAATACGAAAGCTATTCTTTTTTGTTATTGTTATAATGCCAAAATATCAAGTCGGCACACTCGTCTTTATGGTGATCTTTTAAGGCCTCTTGAATATTCTTTACTTCATTTTTTTATTTGTATAATGTGAATTTATTGTTGTCTTCTTCATTCTTGAATTTTTATTATTGATAAGGATTTTCTTGTTAGGACCATATGAATGAAAAGCCTATAACTTTATATTTTTCTTATGAGGTTACTTATAGGTTTCTTAATGATTATTTATGACATGATAAATTTAATGAAAAAGGGATAATGTAGAATAAGATAGACCAAGTTTCTCAACCAAGAGAGGGGGGGGGGGGGGGGGGGGGGGGGGGGGGGTTGAATTGGTTTTCCTTATATATGTTCTTTAAAAGTCTTTTCAAAATATTTTGATCTTTCTTGGAATGCAATCAATAAAGAATGAATAATAATGGAAGAGTAAAGGGAAAGAGAAATTCACACAATGATATATACTGGTTCGACCAAGCCTACACCTAGTCTTCTTTCAATCAACCTTATATTGAAAGGAAATCCACTATAATAATTGAGTTCTTACAAGCAAGATACAAAGACTTGTTGTTTTGCTACAATTAAGCATATACTGATATATGATGAATCTATCTAATCAATAGATTATCCAAATTGTATAATGGATTAATTCATACAGATTTGTAATGTGCAAAGAGTTTTCAACATAACTTCATTTGAAAACAATGAATTCATGTCACAGATAGTTCAAGCACATATATAAATATAAACAATCAACAGTTTTGCCATGTGAAAGGAACTATAAAACATTTCTATTGTCATCATCAAAAACTCATATGTGAGATATGGTTTCAACTTTCCATAACTTTCCCTATCAACAATCCCCCTTTTCTTGATGATGTACAACATGAAATTGTTTTCCAGTTGCTTCTGCCCCTTGGGGCATTAGAAAAAAGAGTAATTCCATCCAGTAACAAGAAAACGAAGTGCATACAAGAGATGCAAGAGATACATCAATAAGTTCTTAAAAACCATTTGAAAAATGTAATGCTCCCCCTATCACAATGCAGTATTTTACTTTCAATAGCATGAGCAATATGAGATTGCTCAATATGTAAGATGAACACAACAACATAGTATAAAGTATTAGAGTGTTACTGAGTTCAACAGAAAATACCATGATGCATGATGTTGAGATTGTTGATAGGGGTAGCACTGGTTTAACTGAACCCACAATCTCAGTGATAACTGTGTTTTTGATGATGACAACATATAATTAATAATAACACATGTGTGTACTATGTTATACATTCATATGCTTATCCTGACTTTGTTATATCTGTAAAAGCATATATGTGAACATTATTGTGTTGATTATAGCATACCACTATGTTTAATATGTGATTTTATCTGTGGATGCATAACATATGTTTTCGGAAATGAAAAAGCACAAGCACTATGGTTGAACTTTAAAGTGTGGCAAAACAACAGTTTTAAGTCGATTACATTATTGGTGAAATCGATTAAAACTTGTATGTTTGCACAAATACTTTTCAAATGTGTTGTGATGAATTTTGTGAAGAAAAGTTTTCAAAAATGTGCTAAGTGTTTCTACTTAATCGATTGCATGAAACTTGTAATCGACTAAGTTTTTTATTGATTTAAAAACTGATTAAATGTTTGACATAATTGTCACAACGGTCATATTTTTAAATATGTTGACGAAGCATTTATTATGAATCAATTACATTAAATGGGCATTCAATTAATGCATTTGAGTGCTATTATTTTGTTACAACTGTCAAATGTATTTCACGCAACACCAATTCACCCCTCCCCCTCTTGGTGTGAGAAACGAAGCACTCCTTTTTAACAATTGGCACTAGAGCTGATTTTTATAAGATATTTGAAAAACAAATCGATTAATATTTTTGTCTAATCGATTCGATCCTGAAAAATGGCTTTTGTTTCTCAAACTTTTGGTTGGTGCATCAACAAATAGACCATCTCTATTTGCTGATGAAAACTATGCATTTTGGAAAATTAGGATACAAATTTTTCTTGAATCTGTGGACAAAGGTGTATGGGATGCTACACTCAATGGTCCATTTGAACCCAATCATGTTGTTAGTGGAAAAACTGTTTTGAAATTTTTTTTGAGTGGACTCAAGATGAGAAACGGAGAGCACAGTATGATGTGAAAGCTAGAAATGGTATTGCCTCTACTTTAAAAATGGATGAATTTTTCAGGGTTTCTCAATGCAAAACAGCAAAAGAAATGTGGGAGGTCCTTGAAGTTACACATGAAGAAACATACGAGGTGAAGCGTGCAAGAAATAATTCCTTGATATAGGAATATGAGTTGTTCAGGATGAAGGCCGGGGAGACCATCTATGATGTGCAGAAGAGGTTTACACACATTGTCAACCATCTAATGGCTCTCGAGAAGTCTTTTGAGAAAGAAGAGATTAATATCAAAATCTTGAAGAGTTTAAACAGAAGTTGGCAGCCAAAGGTAACTGCTATTTCAGAATCTAAAGATTTAACTAACATGAGTATGGAAACCCTTTTTGGCAAGCTTAGGGATCATGAGTTAGAACTCAGAAGGCTGCGAGATGAAGAAGAAATTGAGGAAAAGAAATCGATTGCCCTCAAAGCTGTCAGAGCGGCTGCAGCGGAATGGTTAGCATGGAATAACAAACCAAGAGGGTTTTTAATATGAACGTGTGCCTTTTAATTTCTTCTCAATTAAACTTACCAAGCAAATAATAATAACCAATAAAGAGAGTAAGGTTGAGAGAAATTTGCACAGATGATTTTATCCTGGTTCAGATCTTACCAATCCTACATCCAGTCGCTTATCTCAAATCAAGATAAACAATTTACTACTCACAAAACAATTATAAATTACAATCACAAAGAAACAATTTGTAAAAGTTTAGAAACCACCTCTCTTGTTACCCCAAGAGATGAAAGTCACTTTCCCTATAACCTACAAGGGATGAACACCTCCTCTGAATCTTCACAAAGGATGAACACCTGCTCTGAATGCTTCACGAAGGATGATAGACTTTTAACTCAGAACAACAACACTCAATCACACTCCTTGTGAAAGTTCTCGCTCTATGCCAACACGCCAAGTTCTCAAAGCCAGAGCACAAGGGTTCAGCAAACCCTAGAACACTTATCACCGCACACTATAGATAAGATTTTTCAAAATACACTTATTTTGTATTTTGTATTTCGTATTTTGGAATGAGAGTCTCAATCTGATTTATAGAGATCTCACTCAAGGATACCCCAAAAATCCGTTGTCAACTAATTAACGTGTGATAATCAATTATCCAATTATGGTAATTAATTATGCATTTAATGAATGCACAACGATAAAAAAACTTGCTTAAAAATTCTCATAATTGCTCATTATAATCAATTATGGCAAGTCATAATTGATTACTGATAATCGATTATTATAAATTTATAATCAATTATCTTGAGTATAAAATGAGGTTTTCTGATTCAAAATAAATTTTAGTGCAACCTAAGGCAAACAATACATAGAATCAAAGATAATCCACATTCTATACATAAATCTACTAAATTATAAAAGCTTTAATATAAAAACAAGTCTTCATGAAGATCTTCTTGCAATAAGAGCACTTGAGACTTGACTTTGAGACATCATCAAAATTTCTGCTCTTTAGCTTTATCCTAATTAAGCCACAAGCAAGAAACTCTTTAAGAAGGTTGAATCTGAAGTTGAATCAGATGCAGAAGTATCAGAAAAGGAAATCTTGAATATGATGGTGAGAAATTTTAATAGATTCATGAAGAATAGAAATTTTGCAACTGATAATGCAGGTTTTTCAAGAGGAGGAAAAAAGAGCTCTTGAAGCAACACTGTGCAATGCTATGAATGCGGAAAGGATGGCCACATAAAGGCTGACTTTCCAGACTTGAAGGATAAGCAGAAAGCAACCACCAAGTACTCTCAGGATAAGAAAATCAAGCAAAGAAAAGCATATATAGCTCGACAAAACAATGATGGTGATTCTTCAAGTGATGATGATTGCAGTATTGAAAACGGAGTCAAATTTATGTTTCATGGCAGGTTTTGCACACTCTGATGATGACAGTGATAGTGATTTCGAGAATGAACTAATCGAAGTCGAGTATGACTTGCTACTAGATGCATTTCAAGATATACATGCAGAGGCCATGCGACTCCAATACAAGGTGAATCGATTATCTTCTGAAAGGAAAGACTATGAATATCGAATTGATAATCTTGTAGAGGAAAATGATAAGCTAAAAAAGGATTTAGAAAATGCTTTACAATCTACAAAAACTGTTAAAACTAAAATACAGATTGTGGAAAAGAATTGTGATAACTGTCCAACACATTTAGAAAAGATAGATTACTTAACAAGCACTCTAGCTAAATTTACTCAAGGAATTGGCTATAAAGCAAAGAGTAATAGGATTAATTCTAAGAAGTTTATTGATCTTAGTAAACCTGTTACAAATGCTTGTTTCTACTACAATATTATTGGCCAAAATGTCAGAAATCGCTATTGCAGAAAGGTTGGGGTTCCTAAAGGAAAATATAAGTGGATTCCTAAGGAACAACCCCTTACAACTAACAAAAAAGGACCCAAGTTTGTATGGGTACCTGCTACAAAACCATTCAACTGTTTTGTAGGTAAATAAGTTGCTACTGAAGTAGAAACAATGCTCAAGGATGAACTACAAATGGAACAAATCACAAGTTCTTGAGTTTCTAAATGTGGTAACTGTAGCAATTATTTTCATACAATCAAACATCATAAGTATTGATATGAATGACGGTTAAGTGCATAATTGATGAGTGTCTATGTGACTGATTTGTTTGAATGAAAATCTGATTGCATGATGTTTAATCGATTGTGTTATGTATAGAGTCGATTATGTTTTGTGTATGTGTTTCTCTGTTTCTTGTTAATACTCTATCAAACACAAGTCGACTATGATTTTAATAAAATCGATTATTTCCCTATAATGGGCTTTCATGTTTTGAAAATTTGAATGTGCCTGTTTTTCATGAAGTTTTTTTGTTACGCGCCCTTATAAACATGTCTTGATAATCTTGTGCATACCGTGATCGTCTCAAAACTATGTGACTCAAAACCCTTGTATGTGTTAAGAAGTCTCTATTGATCTTCAATATCTGTTATGGCCTCTTCATCTTCTCAACCTAGAAACGCCCTGCTCCTTTGGTAAGAGAGATAAATCCATTTGCTTGGCTTAGTGATGAGTCGTTATTTCTTGAATTATATTTAGTTTATTGCACTTAAATAAACCAGGGAATTGTGTTTAATTGTCTGTTATTTCCCCATTTTCCGAATTCTGCTTAATTTGGTCGGAAATTGGTAATTGTGCTAATTTGGATTTTCTGAGCTGATTAAGTGCATTTTTAATTACAAGAAGAATTTTGGAGATACATTTTGGGACATCAGGAAGAATGCAATTAAATTCAAGACTCTCCACACAGACATTGTAGAATTAATTAAATTGTAATTTAGTAGTTTAGAATTTTTGAATCAACTCTCACATTTTGGATCAATTTTTGGTAAGTAGACTTAGACCCAAAAGTGGAGATGAATGACTTGACACCTTAGGGTTTTGTGTGTGGACCCATCCTTATTAAAAACAGGACACACGGCCTTAGGGCAGCCGCCACCCTCACGGAATAGTCTCTCTCGGCTTTTGAACATTTTTATTCATGGAGAATGTCAGGGAAGCATTTTTTTTTGTCTTCTCTTTTGAAATGAAGGGGTGATTTTTATCTTTGCTTAATATAAGAAAGCGCTGAAGTGATTGACGAAGAAAAAAGCTCGATGCTAATCTCAATTTACTGATTTACTCATCGCCTTTTATTTGGTTTTCATGCACTTTTAATTGAAGTTTATTCAAGCAGCTGTTACGGAGAAAGAAAAATGAAAGACCAACGTTAATTTTTGTTTTTGGTTGCATTTGTTATTCCGCCCTTTTCATTTCAGCAGCAGCATAGAAGAGAGCAGTGCAGCAGCGTTGATTCCATTGGGAAGGCATGGGCTTCACGGGTAGAGAGCTGGGACGTGTGGAAGCAGTCAGCCGCCAACCTCACTCGGTTTTCTTCCTTGAACGTTTTTTTTATTAATTTTCATTTCAATAAAAGAGGGGCTGGAATGATGTGCACGGTGATGAAAAAAAAAAGAGGGAAGTTTTAATTTTGTTGAATGTGCTGCTTTCAATTTGGTTACGCACCTTTTATTGAAGCTGGATTCCAGTGAGGACAACTAGTAAAAGTGGTGATTCATTTTTCTTTCCAATTGCTTTGGAGTGCTGAATTTACTTTGTGTTATTGAAAAGAGTGTTCATTCATTGTTGAAAAGAGAGCATTGTCACGTCCGGATGGACTTTGGGTGGTGCTGGCATTTTTTTTATTTCATCTCCTTTAGAAGAAGTAGCTGTATGCCGCCACCTACAAAGCTGAAATTAGAGAATAGGATGTTGTTTTAATGAGGGACCCACACGGTTTGTGCACACTATATTTTATTTTATCTTCTTTCTTATGGACCTAGGATGAATTTTATATTTTACGTGTTACAACTTTCTTAAATGCATTTAAATGTTTTAAAGTCATTTATACTTATTCCACTATTGCAATTTAGTTTACTATTAACCTATTTTCTATGTGTCATTTCCGTGATGAATTACTTTTAATGCTTAGCTTACTAATTGCATTTTAATAGCTTCAATTGCGTTTGGATATTTTCTTATTACATTGTTCACTTTAATGTCTTATTTTATTTCAATGTTTTCAATTCAGGTTACGGTTTTATTTAATTTCCAGTTTAATTTATTTTAATCAAAAACAAAACTTTCAAACCCCTCACTACGTGTCTGACCTAAGACTAAACCACATTTGGTCCTTGAGAGACGACCTAGGAGTCACTTCCTAGTTTATACTGCATTAATTTTGCAATCACTTTTTGTGTGAGGTGCGACCCTCTCAACACTTAGTGATGATGATCAAAGGACTGACTTCATATGTAAGTGGGGCTTTAAGGAGGTTATTAGGCACAAATTCCTAAGCATCTTCTTCTTCCTAATTCAAGCTCATGTTCCCTAAGCTTTCCAAATAGTGTGGCCATATTCATTGTAGTAAGATCCCTTAATTCTGAAATTGTTGTAACATTTGGGTGCCAACTTTTATTCAAGCTTTTTAGAATCTCGATATCGATTTCCTCCTTGTCAAATGTCTTACCAAGAGCCACAAGATGATTTACAATGTGCGTGAAACGTTTTTGGACATCATAAATGTTCTTCTAGGCTTCATCCGAAACATTTCGTACTCTTGGACTAAGGAATTCTTTCTGGCTCTTCTCACTTCATTTGTTCCTTCATGAGTATCCTCTAGGACATCTCACAATTCCTTTGCAGAAGTGCAATTTGATATCATGAAGAATTCATCCATAGTTAATGTAGATGAAATGAAGTTCTTTGCCTTCACATCATAATGAGTTCTTCTGCTCTCGTCCAAATTCCACTCAGTGAAGTTATTTTTCACAGTTTTCCCATCAATCACTTTCATGCGCTCATATGGACCATTTACAATTGCATCCCATACACCTTTATCAACCGATTCCAAGAAAATCTTCATTCAATTTTACAAAAAGGGTAATTTTCTCCTGCAAACAGAGGTGGTCTGTTTGTGGAAGCACTTTCACTAAATGTTTGAGAAAAATAAGCCATCAAGATCAATTTAATCAATTATACTAAAAACCTAATTGATTAAAGTTCGAGTAACTTTCGAAAAACCAGCTCTAGTGCCAATTGTAGAGAAAGATAGGCCAAGTTTCTCAACCAAGAGGGAGGGGTGAATTGGTTTTCCTTATCAATAATATGTTATTCAAAAGTCTTTTCAAAATCTTTTGATCTTTCTTGGAATGCAATCAATAAAGAATGAATAATAATGCAAGAGTAAAGGGAAAAAACAATTCACACAATGATATATACTAGTTCGGCCAAGCCTACATCCAGTCTTCTTTTAATCAACCTTAGATTGAAAGGAAATTCACTATAATGATTGAGTTCTTACAAGAAAGATACAGAGACAACATTCTCAATGTACTCTCCTCACAACTCTAAATCACTTATAACAAACCCACCCAAAAAAGAACAATCTTCTTTTTGTCAACCCTTAGAGATAACCCACTCTAAGTCAGAGAAATCCTCTAAGTCCTTCTTCCTAGCCAACAGTAACAGGGAACCACAATCACTTCATTGTGAAATGAAAACTGATCAGGTATAATACACCTTATTCTGCAGAAAATGATCAACCAATGTAATCTCTTCAAATCTTCAAAAAATCTTCATGAAATTGTAGTATGAATTCTTGATTCTTGAAGAGAGTATGACGCTCCTGTAATAAATCTCAACAAATAATGTATCTATTTATCAATATATCGATATATCAGTACATACGCATTTTAATCGATTAGCTTAATAATGTAATCAGTTAAGCAAATTCTACTTTACCAGATTTACATTTCAAACGATTTAACAAATTAAGCAAAGCACATAATCAATTAAGCAATTAATACAAGTCATAACATTTAGAAATATGATCGTTAAGACAATTATGACTATTCTTGAAAAAGGTTTTCAAACAATACGCATTTTAACCCATTAAAAAAATAACGTAATCGGTTAAGTATGATACTTACACAATTTTGAAAACTTTTTCATTTAAATCACATCAATACACTTAGTAAGCATGTGCAGGCATAATCAGGCATAATCACGAGTTTTAATCGATTAATACCCATAATCTAATAGGTTAAAACTTGTTGTTTTGCCACAATTAAGCATGTACTCATATTTGATGAATCTAACATATTATGCAAACTGTGTAATTGATTAATTCATACATATATGTAATGTGCAAAGAGTTTTCAACAAAAATTCATTTGAAAACAATGAATGCATGTCACAGATAGTTCAAGCAGATATACAGATATAAACAATGAACAGTTTTGCCATGTGTAAGAAACTATAAAACGTTTCTATTCTCATCATCAAAATATCGTATGTGAGATATGGGTTCAGCTTTTACATTGCTCCCTTTATCAACAAATAAACTTAATAAGATTCTTTTATTCTACTTCAGCAAAAACCTTCCTTGTATAATTTATTTAATCGTGTTTGCACCGATTACCTTTAGTATTTATCTCTAACAAATTAACTATTAAAATCTTAATCTAATGAGAACCAAAATACATAAATAAAATTCAAATTGAGAGAAGTGTAAGTAATAGTGTAAATGAAAACACAACATAAGATGCATACACATATTCTTAAAAAAGAAATAACAAACTTTGAAGAAAAATAAATCACAAGATTGACACGTAAATATTAAAAAATATTTATTTATATGAAGGAGACAATTGATATTTTGTATATGTATCATTCTATGAATATTTATGTTAAGTGAGTTGCCCCTAACCTTATTACTCGATTTTGTTTGATATTGACTAAAATGTTCTAACTTTCACTTTGTATCTCACTTTATTTTTGAAGGTTTTGTTGATCGGGGGAGCATAGTGTTAGCTAAACCCAATCCCTGTGATGTTGGTTTTTGATGATGACGACACATTGTTAATAAAAACACATGTGTGAGTACTGTGTGATATATATGTTGCATGTGTACATGCTTGATGTGTAATATGCACGTATTGTGTTTGTCACATTTGTTGAACATATTATATTGATTGATGCATACTATTGTGTTTATGAAGGGATTATATCTGTGTATGCATAATACATGTTTTGGTGATATGAAAACCACAAGCACAAAAGCATATCTAAATGACTAAATCGATTACAGTGGAATGATAATCAATTAAGGTCATTAGACAACTTGAGTTTTAAACTGTGGCAAAATAACTAGTTTTGAATCAATTACATTAGTTATTGAATCGATTAAAACTCATGTGTTTGCATATATCTTTTGCAAAATGTGTTGTGATGTGTTTTGGAAAGAAAAGTTTTCAAAAATCTTATGTGTTAAAGCTTAATCGATTACGTGAATTGTGTATTCAATTAAGTCTGTTAACATTTGAAAACTATTTTCATATGGTCATAACTGCTATAACGATCATATTTTTAAATATGTTTGACCAGCATTTAATGGAAATCGATTATATTAATTGCGTATTCAATTAAGGAGCCAAAATGAGTGTAATTCTGTTACAGTTCTTTAATGCAACCAATTACATAAGTTGGCCAATCGAATTCATAGCGTCAAGATTGACAAAAATTACATATTGACGCATTAATTGATTTTCTGTATGACAATTGAGAATTATACTTTCATATCTGATTGATATTTGTTTAAAAATTTTTACAGAGTGATCAAAAGCTCCAAGAATCAAGAAAGAAAGTGGTTTACAAATCTTGAACAATTCTTGTGTAGCAAACTTGACTGGATTGAAGAGACTGGTCGTTCTACACAACTGAGGTTCTTTCTGTGTGATCAAGAGAAGAAGATCCACAATCTTTGATTTGTGATTCCCTGTACTTGCGGCCAGGAAGAAAGAGCGAGAAGTTCTTTGTACTTTGAGAGGTGTCTCAAAGGGGTGACTGCAGGAGAGGATTGTTCTTGCTGTAGCGTCTTTTTATTGGCTATATTAGATTAGTGAGTTAGAGATGTGGTTTACATTTTGACAGATTGGTCGCTGTAAAGTCTTGCTATAAAAACTCAGATCTTTACAGTGCAATTGGCTTTCAATCTCAGATTGATTGAAAGGACACTAGATGTAGGGATTGAGGCCGAACCAGTATAAAAACTGGGTTTGATTTTTTTCTCCCTATCTCTTTACATAATCGATTATGTATTGTTATTAATTGATTACGCATACTATTACATTGCACGCACATTGCTTACGACACAATATCATTTGCGGAAAAGATTTCAAAAGTGCACATTTTTATAAAACACCAATTCACCCCCTCTTGGTGTTGAGAAACAAAGCTCATCAATTCTAACAATTGGTATCAGAGCTGGTTTTCAAAAATTATTTGAAAAACAAATCGATTAACCTTTTTGTATTATTGATTGTTTGATCCTGAAATGGATTTTGTTTCTCAAACCTTTGGTGAATGTGCATCCATGAATAGACCACCTCTATTTGCTGGCGAAAATTATGCTTTTTGGAAAATCAGAATGTAAATCTTTCATGAGTCAGTAGACAAAGGTGTATGGGATGCTACTCTCAATGGACCTTTTGAACCCACTCATGTTATTAATGGAAAAATTGTCTTGAAAATTTTTTCTGAGTGGACTCAAGAGGAAAATAGGAAAGCACAGTATGATGTTAAAGCAAGAAATGTTATTGCCTATGCTCTTACTATGAATGAGTTTTTCAGGGTTTCCCAATGCAAAACTGCCAAAGAAATGTGGGAAGTGCTGGAAGTCACTCACGAAGGAACAAATGAAGTCAAGAGGGCTAGAAAGAATTCCCTGGTGTAGGAATATGAAATGTTTAGGATGAAAGCTGGAGAGACCATATATGACGTACATAAAAGGTTCACTCATATTGTCAACCACTTGATGGCTCTCGACAAAGTCTTTGAAAAGGAGGAGATAAACATCAAGATTCTGAAAAGCCTAAACAGATGTTGGCAACCAAAGGTAATAGCCATATCCAAAGCTTAAAAATTAACTAGAACTTGCTTTGTAATCTTCTGATAATGTTAAAACAGAAATTCAGATTGTAGAAAAAGAATGTAAAAATTGCAGTGCTCATATTGAAAAGATAGAATACTTGACTAGCACGCTATCTAAGTTTACTCTTGGTAAAGATAATTTGGAAGTTGTTTTAAGGTCACAAGGTAGAGCTATTAACAAAATACTTGTTTTAAGGTCATAAGGCAAAGAGTAACAAAATAAATTCTAATCTAAGAAAACCTATTACCAATACTTGTTTTTACTACAATACCATTGGGCATACAGTGAGAAAATGTTATTACAAGAAGGTTGGTGTTCCTAAAGGAAAGTATAAATGGATTCCTAAAGAACAACCTCTTGAGACTAACCAAAAAGGCCCCAAGTTCATTCGGGTACCTGCAACAAAACTATTTGAATGTTTTGCAGGGAAGTGAACAGAGATAGGAAAGTGCTCAAGGATAAGGTTCAAATGGAATACATCAAAATTCTTGAGTAACTCAATATGGTAACTTCTGCTATAAAATTCATGCATTCATGCATCATTAAATATGTTTGTGAAAGCATGTTATGTGTATGAATGATGTGCGCCTGTTTGAATGATCAACTTGTTTGAAAAACAAATTTCATGATTTTTAATCGATTACAATATGAATAGAATCGATTTGATTATATGTCTGTGTTTCTATGTTACATGTGAATCTGGGCTTAAAATAGAATCGATTTTAAAATTAATAAAATCGATTGTGAATGTTTCACATAGGCTTTTGTGTTTGAAAAATTAAAATGGGCCTAACTGATTGGAGTTTTACTGTGTACCTTTATAAGTGTTGGATTTGAAAATCTTATGTGCATTGAGTACTTTCTAAATTGCAAAGACACAAAGCCTAGCACTGTGAAAGATTGTCTAGAATCTAATTCAAAGATGACTTCTTCATCACCTTCCTCGAGAGGAAAAGGGAAAGTTGTTCGTATTACAAGGAATGTTGATCCTTCAGGATGGATTAGCGATGAAGAAATTCGTGAAATGTTTCTAATATGGAAGAGGATTAAAACTGTTGTGCCTCACGGGTATCTAGAACTTGACCTGTTTAGAAAAAACAGGGTTTTCACTTCCAAGAGTGGATTGAAACTCAAGGTATTACCACGTTGGTTCAAATGAAGGGGGACTGCTACCCAGATTTAGTGGAAGTGTTTTACACCAATCTAAGAGACATAAATGGAGTCATTCATTCTCGGGTGAAAGGTGTAAACATTTACATTGATGACAATGTCTGGTCACAGGTGGTAGGATTGAAGGTTGAGTGATTACACTCCCATGTTTGAAACTCAGAAACAAATATATGGCTAAAGAAAAGGGATGTATACAGAAATTGGCTGAGATTTCTTGGAAGGTATACAATAGAAAGATTGTATGTACACAATGGCTTGAATAAAGAAGAGAAAATGGCTGGTATATTTTAGCATGGTTAATTCTTCCTGGAAGAATCTTGCGAGATAGGATGACAACAAAAGATGTGTTTCTGTTGTATGCAATCTAAAATGACAATCCAACTAACTGGGTTGAGGTGTTAAAAGATCACATGATTGAGGGTGGAATCAATCAAGCACGAACCTTGCCATATGGAGTGCTTATTAGCAAGATTTTGGTTCTTCAAGGTGTAGATGTGAATGGAGAAAAGAAACTATTGTGTGACAAGTCAAATGAAATAAATAGAATAACTTTGACTTCCATTGGCCTAGTGAAGAATATGAATGGATGGTGCTTCAAAGATGAGGAAAACATGGCTGCAAGCTCAGGAAGTTCACCTGTCCTAAATGAAGATCAAACTAGCTTCATCCCTGGAACAAATTTTGAAAGACTTGTTGTTGAACAATTTAGAAAAACATCTGAAAGGATTCTGAAGCTTGAAAAGAAAGTCGATATGCTCTATCAAAAAGTGATTAAAAATGACCTGAAAATGGAAGACTTTGATGATGAGTAAAGTGATGAAGATTCTATGGACACATCTAGATCAGAATAGGGATTTTTGTTGTCTTTGTCTAAGTATCTTGTACTTATGTTTTGTTTTCTTTTTTAAATCAGTGGCGTATTTAAGCCATCTTTTGCTTTGGTTGATTGTAGTCACCTTTTTAAATATGAATGAAATTATATTTTTCATTTAATCAATCTTTGTGAATGGTTAATTATGATTGACTGCTTAAGAACATCAATTAAATCACTTGTATGTATGCAACTTGAACATTTCAATGTTACATCATTTCAATTGCATAATCATACTTAAACTGTGATAATGATTATTGTGATTTAACTGCATAAAGACTAAAATGCTTGATCTATATCAGAAAGGTTATGCAAGAATGTTGATTGCAAGCTGAGATAAAATGAGAACTTCACATTACTCTACAACTTGAAATCGATTAAGAGGAAGCTATAATCGATTGTGATTCGTCAACTGGTTTGAAGTTTCTAAACTTCTTATTTCTATACTTTAAACTTGGACTTGTGATTTGTTATAGGCTTATTCATCATATATCTCATTGTGTTTAATTCGCTGTGAATTTGATATGAGATTATGAGTGATTAAACTGCTTTTGGTTGGTTCAAAATGTATCAAACTTGCTCTGATACTGTTTATATCATATACTCTGATACATTGCTTGAACATATTTGGAAAATACATACTCTGCCATATCTAAGTCATGCATCTCTAATACTGAAAACTGATATGCATAACGATAGGGGGAGTATTGTATGTTGTTATATGTTGTTTCACATGTTAAAAAGGGGAGAAAATGTTAAATTCATGTGAATATTGTTGACAGGGGGAACATCATTATCTGTTAACATGACCGATACATCTCTATATGATTCATTATATCTGTTTCAATTATATTATGGTACATATCCTTTTTTGCTAATGCCCAAAGGGGGAGAAATAATTGAAGTTGTATGAAATTATTGATTGTGTATTGTACAACATCATGGTTTTATTAATAATGGTTGTGCATCATCAAAAAATGGGGAGGTTGTTGATAGGGGGAACACAGTGTTAGTTAAACTCAATCCCTGTGATGTTGGTTTTTGATGATGACAACACATTGTTAATAAAAACACATGTGTAAGTACTGTGTGATATATATGTCCAATGTGTACATCTTTACTATGTAATATCCACGTATTGTGTTTGTCACATTTGTTGAACATATTATATTGATTGATGCATACTATTGTGTTTATGAAGGGATTATCTCTGTGTATGCATAATACATGTTTTGGTGATATGAAAACAACAAGCACAAAAGCATATCTGCATGACTAAATCGATTACAATGGAATGATAATCAATTAAGGTCATCAGACAACTTGAGTTTTAAACTGTGGCAAAACAAATCGATTATATTAGTTGGTAAATCGATTAAAACTCGTGTGTTTGCATATATTTTTTGCAAAATGTGTTGTGATGTGTTTTGGAAAGCAAAGTTTTCAAAAATCTTCTAAGTGTTAAAGCTTAATTGATTACGTGAATTGTGTATTCAATTAAGTCTGTTAAGATTTGAAAATTGTTTTCATATGGTCATAACTGCTATAACATCCATATTTTTAAATATGTTTTACCAGTATTTAATGGAAATCGATTTAATTAATTGCGTATTCAATTAAGGAGCCAAATTGGTTGTAATTCTGTTACACTTGCTTAATGTAATCGATTACGTAAGTTGGCTAATCGATTTCATAGCCTCAGGATTGACAAAAACTATATATTGACGCATTGATTGATTTTCTATAAGACAATTGAGAATATCACTTTCATATCTGATTGATATTTGTTTGAGAAATTTTACAGAGTGATCAAAAGCTCCAAGAATCAAGAAAGAAAGTGATTTACAAATCTTGAAGAATTCTTCTGTAGCAAACTTGACTGGATTGAAGAGATTGATTGTTCTATACAACTGAGGTGCTTTCCGTGTGATCAAGAGAAAAAATCGGCAATCTTTGATTTGCGGTTCCTTGTGCTTGCGGCCAGGAAGAAAGAGTGAGAAGTTCTTTGTACTTTGAGAGGTGTCTCAAAGGGGTGACTGTAGGAGAGTATTGTTCTTGCTGCAGGAGAGGATTCTTCTTGCTGCAGGGTCTTGTTATTGGCTATATTAGATTAGTAAGTTAGAGATGTGGTTTACATTTTGACATATTGGTCGTTGTAAAGTCTTGCTATAAAAACTCAGATCTTTATAGTGCAATTGGCTTTCAATCTCAGGTTGATTGAAAGGACACTGGATGTAGGCATTGAGGCCGAACCAGTATAAAAATTGAGTTTGATTTTTTCTCCCTATATCTTTACATAATCGATTACGTATTGTTATTACTGGATTACGCATACTGTTACATTGCACGAACATTGCTTACGGCACAAGAAAGTTTTCAGGAACAATATCATTTGCGAAAAAGATTTCAAAAGTACACATTTTTATAAAACATCAATTCACACCCTCTTGGTGTTGAGAAACAAAGATCATCAATTCTAATCTAAATTTAGAAAAGTGTATCATTAAAAGTTAGAGTATAAATAAGAACATTACCATAAGATGCATATATACACTCATAAAAAGGAAATGACAAACTCAGAAGAAAGATAAGGTCACAAGATTGAAAAATAAATAATAAAAATATTCAATTATAAGACAATGAAACTATTGGAATTTTTTATATGTATAATTCTATGAATATTCATGTCAAGGGAGTTATCCCCTAAACCCAAAAAGTAATTTTTACATTGGGAGAAGACCTCTACTTATGTGCAAGAAAACTCTAAAAGTGTCTCCAAAATGAGAGGGAAAAGCCTTAAGAGACAATCACAAAAGGACCTCACAATAATCATGAAATCATGTGAGACTTGCCAAGTGGTAAGGTCATGAAACCCTAATTGGCGCGTACACTCATGTCTCGCAACCCTATGCCAAAAACAAAAACCAAATACAAGGTCAAAGGAAAACCTTATACTACTTGACTCATAATACAAGCCTCAAAACAAACCTACTCTATTAAGAATATTAATTACTGGACCAAGAAAATAAGAGCATGGGGTCACCTATCTCAAATGAAGCTCACTTTTCTTATATGCGCTTGGTTATGACTCTTGTAGTTTGTGAGTGACTAAGAATTGACCATCAATATTTGATTCAAAATAAATGATCCTTTATATTGAAGCTCATTTATGTTATAGTAATAATTTTAAATTGATACACTTGAATCAATTAATGAATTTGACAATATGGGTATAATTGCGATGCTATGTTACATAATTGTACCATATGCATTACACAAATTATACAATTGAACCATATGAAATTAAAGATAAACATAATAAAAGAAAAGATAAAAAAAGTTGCAAATAAACACTAGTGCAGCGAGGGGCTTTTACCGCGGTTGATTTTCACTATACGTCGCGGTTCTTGAACCGCGGCATATTCAGCCGCGGTAGTAAGTCAGACACTTTATGCCGCGGTTCTAACCGCGGTATATAGGCTGCGGAATATGCCGCGGTTGTCTAGGGAACCGCTGCCTAAATTCATTTTTTTTAAAAAAAAAAATTAAAAAAAAAATTAAAAAATGCACTATATGCCGCGGTTGAACCGCGGCATATAGGCCGACGAGTATGCCGCGGTTAGTGTCAAAACCGCGGCCATATGTCTCGTTTTTAAAAAAAAAACGAAGCACTATATGCCGCGGTTGTGGTTAGAACCGCGGCATATTCCCCTTATATGCCGCGGTTGTGGTTAGAACCGCGGCATATTCCCTTGCAGTTTTTTAAAATTGCAGGTCTGTTTTTGTGATATCCACTACCACAAAAACAGACCTGCATATAAAAACATTTACAGAAATTCAATTTCAACATAACAAACACATGTTCAAATGTATTTCAACATCAAATAAAGTAGAGAGTCTAAGAAAATTCTATCTAATCAAATGCATTGTTTAAATCTAAATCTAAGAGCTATTGTATAATCTAACTATATACTTCGCAGCAGCGTTCCTAATGAATAGTAGTGACTTCTCAGGAACTGGTGTAGTAGTCTTGAATCTCTGCAAAAGACAATTCATTTTAATTAGTGTATATGAATTCAACATTTGTTAAAAAATCAAAATTTGTTAAAGTTAAATATTACCGTTTCCCAGCTTCTTGTGATGTGAGAACGAACAATATGGGTCATCCAATACATTACATAGTATCCACACTCATATGACCCATTTTGTCTGTTACACTACAATATATCATCACAGTTGATAATAGTTAGTGAATAACATTTGTTATAAAACAATTATAACAAAGTATGACTTTAGCATATGTCAAACCTTGAGAGAAATCCAAGCAATCTTTCTACTCTTAACAATTGATCTCCCGTCCATCATCATACTTGCTGGAATAGAACTGTATATAAAAAAATGTTTTAGCATTCAGTTATATAACAAAGAAAGTCCAAACATTGAGGTTCTTACCAATCAATTGCTTGTCTGAGTTGTGTGGGAGGAGGCCTGTGCAATGAGCAGAACCACAAAGCATAGTTGTCTTGCACAGACATAACAAGAAGTTGCCAATGGCGCCTGAAATTCATAATAACGTAACTATTAAATATTAAAATCACATATGGAACATTATTATGTTAACAAAGTTCACTTACCCGGATATATAAGGCAAAAAGTATATTTTCTTGCCCCTTCGAAAACTGCTTATCATTCTCATGTTGATATGATCAAAATCATTTGATTCATGAATGTCTTGGGGATCAATCAATCCATAATCATCAGAACGCCCCAACTTATTAGTGACCCCAGACATATACCTGAAATCAAAAATTAACTTTGATATAAGGATACTTGATATATAAATCAATTTTATATATAAATAATTGGTCATAGACTTACATCGTCCATAGTTGAATAATTGAAATATTCAACTCTTGTGTTCCCGACGCAAGCTCACGGACATCTTGGCTATTAAGGTATATTGGGACCTCAGAGCCATGCCCAAATACATTAGCATCATATTGAACCTCCAAAGGCTTATCATCAAGGATGTCAGCAAGTAGATGCAATGAAGAAAGAGGGTCATCCTCAGATAGAGGAATCTTCTGTTGTTCCTGCGTCTGTTGTTACATGAAAAGATAAGATAAGTTTTGACATCAAAAACCTTTAAAATTGAGAAGTGTAAAGAAGAATTTCATATCGAGGGGTCAGAAACTGGTTTAACCAAAAATTTAGGCCAAGTGATAAACGACTTATATGCTTGTTCCACAGTGAAAATCTCTTCCGTGGACAGTGGAACCGAGGCATCTGGCATGATCATTTCATCCACTGAGACCTTCACCTCATCCTCTAATAGTTGCATACCATGACATACAGTCGCTGACCTAAACTCTGTTCCACGAGCTACCAGCACCATCTCATCTTCTTCTAAAATGTATAGCAGACATGGACTACCATCGTCCATGTCATCCTCTGGGATGGCTGATGCGGAACAACTTCCTTTGCCGCTTCTCCCTGTCAGAGTAAATGTTAGATTATACAAGAGATAGAAATAATTGCACATAAATGTTTATTAAGTTTACCTGTGGGAGGGGGAGGGACCACATGTTCCTCTATAGGAGACTGCATCGGGCGCATGCTCTGAAACTGCTCCTGGTAGAGCATCTGGAATTCAGCCCTCACCTCGGCCCTGATCTCCTGCATAAGGTCTTGTCGGACCTTTTTTGTGATCTCTTCTGTCATCCTTTGTGTATCGCTGTACGAATATGAAGGCTGACGAGAAGAGCTCCCAAAATAATCCGTAATGCCTACTCCAGGACCTGCAGCACGTACACGTCCAGGGTGCTCAGGTCGTCCAATTGCAGCAGCAAGAATATCCTGGCGACCCTCTGGAGTGAATTGGCCTTGGGAGCTCTGCTCAACCAAGGCGTCCTGTAACATTACAAAACACCATTATTCTTTAAATAGTTTAATGTAGTATGTATAATGACAATATTTATTATTTTAGGAACAGTGATAACTTACAATTTTTTCAGAAATCTCTCGTGCAGTGTCGGAAGAGTAGGTGCCCGATGGTCGCATACGGGCCAACTTCCATTTCTCATGTCTAGACGGTGGAGAAGGAGGCTGAGGAGGGCTACCACTCTGAGATGGTGGTATAGCATCTGCCTTTTGCTTGAGGATTTTCTCCTCAAGCTTCCTATACCCACCACGAGATAATAGGTGGGGGTTTTTGTTCTTAGCACTTGTTCCTTGTGCTTTGCTTCTAATTGCCTGTCACATACACATTAATTAATGAGTTCATATGATATATATTTGTTAATGAGGAATTGAATAATATGAACTACACTAACCTGCCATTCCTCTGACATCCGACTCTCTTTAAAAACCCGCCAAGTCTCCTCATCAATGGACTTATATGCATTACATGGAGTTTTATGTTTAAGGTGTCCAAAGATGTACCTTGATGTCAACTTGCTTTTAAAGTTTCTGAAATTTTCTGCAACAGTTGACAAACACTTATTTCTAAGTGTTGGGACATTTGGAATGTCAAATGTCATCTGAAAAAAACATAATAAAGTTGTATTAGTACAAAATTATCAATATAAACAAATTATAATTCAAATGCTATTAACTAACTTACCAATATATCTTGCCAAATAATGTTCCGATCACCCTCGGACACATGATCAAAAGATGGAATGAGAATGCTAATCTTATTACGTGCCACTACTCCAAGGTATGATCGGAAGTCATCTGCATGGGGGCCAGTTGCCACACCCGTGGTGACATTCACATTCACCGGAGTTCTTTCACCACTATTTTTCCTGATTAATAGTTGTTTCATCCTAGTGGGTCCTCTAGTGGATCTGGGTGGGGGAGCCTCATCCCCTGAAGAATGTGGATGATCAGCCATATATCTGTCAAAATAAATAACAACATTAAATTTTCTTTCAAGACTTATGTAATATCATATAAATTAACAAAACATGTAATAGTACAGAAATTGAAAATTCATACATAAAGATATGGATTCATCATATGTATATTCCCTCATCATGATCTGACCGAATTGCATGTACATCATCGTCAACTACAGATTGGTCATCCAACTTTGTTGTAGTTTGAAATGAATGGTTGTCAGCAATATCAATATTAATTAGATTGTCTTCGTTAACTTCAATTTGTTTTTTACCTTGAAGAGCAACATACCAATGGTCAGACGAAGGATCTTTGACATAAAAAACTTGAGATGGTTGATGTACCATGATAAACGGTTCGTCTCGATAACCCACCTTGCGAAAATCAACCAGTGTCATACCCGAGTCATCTATTTTCACACCACTCTTATTGTCAAACCACTTACACTTGAACAATGGAACGGAAAACTTGGTGTAATCAACCTCCCATATCTCTTCTATTATACCATAATATCTCATTGATCCAAGTACAGGAGATTGATCTTTTGATGTGGAAAATTGAAGTGACTCAGCTTCTAAACTGACTCCACTATTTTGTACTGTGCTTTTATCATCCAAAGTCTTCGTATAGAATGTGCAATTATTGACTTCATAACCTGTACAACACACGACATCAAACTTCAAACCATTTGCAAGCCACAATAAAGTTTCAGAAGAATGTGGCTCTTTGTCAATTTCAGATTTGAACCAAGACATAAATGTTTTGTTATGCTCCATCAATTGCCATTTCTCTGATTGTCTTGGATTTTTATTCTTAACAATGGCTTTGTGTGCTTCCAAAAAAGGGATCACCTCATCTGTGTTGTTCAATATATAAAGATGCGCTTGCAACAATTCTTCGCGATCTTTTGTCACCACATTGACACCTCGGATGCTTTTACTTGTAGAAAATTTATTCAACCATGCTGTGCGAGGAACTCCTATTGGATTCGTTGATGTCATGTAATCTGAACAAAACTCGATACTTTCTTCAGCAATATACCTTTCAATCATCGAACCTTCAGGATGATATGGATTTTTAACGTACCCTTTCAAAATCTTCATATAACGCTCAATAGGATACATCCATCTTAAGTATACCGGTCCGCACAACTTGATTTCTCTAACCAAATGAACAAGTAAATGTACCATGATGTCAAAAAAAGATGGAGGGAAAAACATCTCTAGTTGACACAAGATGATAACAATCTCGCCTTGAAGTTCATCTAACTTTGTAGGATCGATGGCTTTACTACATATTGACGAGAAAAATGAACACAACCTGTTTATGGTGTGCCTAACATTTTTGGGCAAAATTCCACGAATAGCCACCGGTAACAACTGTTGCATTAAGACGTGACAATCGTGAGACTTCATGCCAACAAGCTTTAAGTCCTGCATTGACACTAAACTCTTCATATTTGAAGAGTATCCTTGTGGTACTTTGATACTCTTTAAACATACACAAAAACTTATCTTCTCTTGTCTAGACATTGTGTAACATGCAGGGGGCAAATAAGTACGTTTACCAATCTCCTTCGGTGCCAACTCTTCTCGGATATTCATGTCAACCAAATCCAAACGAGCATTCACTCCATCTTTTGTCTTTCCCTGAATGTTGAGTAATGTACCAATCAAGCTATCACACACATTCTTTTCTACATGCATCACATCTATGCAATGTCGAACATCTAACTTTGACCAATATGGAAGATCAAAGAATATTGATTTCTTCTTCCAAGGGGTCGTTACAGATGACTTCTTCGATGTTTTCCCAAATACATGATGTATTTTATTAACTTTTTGAAGAACTTCAAGGCCAGTAAGTGGATTTGGTGCTTCGTCCCTCTCTTGATCTCCATTGAATGCTTTTTTTAACCTTCGATATGGATGATTACGTTTTAGAAATCTCCGATGACGCAGATACACCGTCTTTCTTCCATGTTTCAATTGATGAGCTGCAGTGTTTTCTTCACATATAGGACACGCTTTATGACCCTTGACACTGTATCCTGACAAATTACCATAAGCAGGAAAGTCATTAATGGTGCAAAATAACATTGCACGCATCATAAAAGTCTCTGAAGCGAATGCATCAAATATTTCAACCCCGTCAACCCACAAAACCCTCAAGTCTTCAACTAGTGGGCTTAGATAAACATCTATGTCATTTCCAGGCTGCTTTGGACCAGATATCATCATAGACAACATCATGTACTTCCTCTTCATGCACAATGCAGGAGATAAGTTGTAAATTATCAATATAACTGGCCAACAACTGTGATTGGTACTCAGATTACCAAATGGGTTCATTCCATCAGTGGCTAAAGCAAGCCTAAGATTTCTACACTCTTTACCAAATTCGGGGAATTGTCGATCAATATTTTTCCATTGCTTTGAATCAGCTGGATGACGAAGCAGCCCGTCAATTTTTCTCTCATCTGCATGCCATCTAAGATTTTTAGCATCTTTGGGATTCGCAAACAAACGCTTAAGTCTGGGCACTATTGGAAGGTACCAAACTACTTTCAAAGCAGATCCATTTTTTTCTATCTGACCATTATCTTCACTATTGTTTTTTGACTTGTATCGTGATAAGCCACATTTTGGACACTCTGTCAAAAATTCAAACTCTTTCCTATACAAAATGCAGTCATTGGGACAAGCATGTATCCTTTTATACTCCATACCCATTGGACAAAGAATTTTCTTCGCATCATAATTACGAGTGGGCAGTGTATTTCCATCTGGCAACATTTCATTCAACAACGTCAACAGTTCTGTAAAACTCTTATCAGTCCATCCATTGCTCGCCTTCAAATTCATGAGCCTTAACACCGCTGACAAACGTGTGAACTTAGTTGAACCGACATACAAAGGTGTTTCTGCATCAGTCGACATCGTCTCATACACATGAGCTTTGGCAAAATTTTCTGCTCCAACATCGCGGATCATGTCCTCCAATTTGTCTTCATCCGGTCGATCTTCTTCCATGGTGGAATCAGTAACATTTACACTTTGAGAGTCAGTGGGAAAATCCATTATTTCTTCGCCGTGCCAGATCCATGTTGTATAGCATCTTAGAAAACCATCACATATAAGATGTTCTCTAATTTGAGTTGCGTTCAACTTTCTCCCATTCAAACAGTTCACACAAGGACATCTAAACTTCACTTCATCATCAGTTCTCCCCTCATTACGTTGCGCAAATTGTATAAATTCCTCTACACCTCTCTCGTACTCAGCACTAATACGTGGTAAATTAATCCAATTTCGATCCATATTCCTAAATATTACATAAATAATATTTTAAGGTTTATAAATAATACAAGAACTACAACACACATTACCAAAACTATAGCAAAAACCATATCATACATTACCAAAACTATAACAATTTCATGCACTATCAAAATTAAAGCAAAAATTATACCAAAACTATAGAAACTTCATACATTACCAAAACTATAGCATTATGCAAAAATTAATGAAGCAATCACGTTAAAAATGCAAATGGACATAAATACCTGGAAGAGGAACGGCGGCGGAGAGGGTGAAAAACGCAACACAACGGCGGCGGAGAGGGTGAAAAACGCCAGGAAATCACGATTTTGAACGGCTAAAACTCGTTTTTATCGTCAAAAACGAATAATGACCGAACAATTTTGAGTTTAAACGGTTAAAAACGCAAAATCTGAGATGAAGGGTGGTTCGGAGGAAGAAGAAACGCGAAAACAGAGAGAACGCGCGAGGAAGACGATGCACTGTTCCAAGTTTTGTTTTTTAACTCTGAACGGGGGAATCTACCGCGGTTCACTACTTAACCGCGGTATAAAAGGGTTATATGCCGCGGTTTAACCCCCAACCGCGGCATATACTAATTTAAAAAATTATCAGAAATGGCATTTTTGAAATTATATTCAAACTATATGCCGCGGTTCAGCGGGCAACCGCGGCATATACCTCGAAATATTTCAAATGGTCATTAAATTAATTTCATATAGGAGAATATGCCGCGGTTCCCCAGAGAACCGCGGCATATACCCCTGAAACGTGTTCAACACAACTGTCTCCCCAACTGCCTTTCACAGAATTTGAGAAGTTACAGGGGGTATATGTCGCGGTTCTCTGGGGAACCGCGGCATATACCCCCTGTAACTTCTGAAATTCTCTGACTTGCAGAGAAGTTGAGACGTTACAGGGGTATATGCCGCGGTTCCCCAGAGAACCGCGGCATATACCCCCTGTAACTTTTCAAATTCTCTGACCCAGTCAGCACCTGCAATAAATTGGCAGGGTATATGCCGCGGTTGTGCAGAGAACCGCGGCATATACTCTGTTATTTAATTTTTTATTCATACGTGGCGTCAAAGGCAATGGTTGACTGGGGTATATGCCGCGGTTCCCAGTAGAACCGCGGCATATATGTTCGTTTTATTTACAAAACTGCCACCGCGCACCATTATGCTGCGGTTTTCGTTGAACCGTGGCATAATGTGCGCTGTAAAAACCCGATTTTTTACTAGTGAAAATAATTCAAAAATTAGCATTCACATTTTTAAAACACCACACCACAAAATGGTGTGATATGTGAGAATGTAAGTGTATTCGTGATGGTATATGTATACGTGTGTAAGTGGATAAATGTACACATATATACATACGTGTGTGAAAACAAATTGTTAATATAATAATTAAATTATATGGTTTTATAATATTAACAGTTTTATACAATTTAACCCTCCATATAATTATATATAGATAATTATATATATATATATATAAGAGTAAAATAATGGGAAAGAAGTATCAGAATGAAGTTTCTAGTACAATAATAGTATATTGTCAAAGTTTGTAAAATCAAAAGATATACACAAATTATTTTGAATAGACTTTCAAAATTAAAAATAATATTGTTTAAATTAAAAGTCACTATAATTAAACAAAATATAAATCAAAAATAGTGAAGGTTTATTTTTTTTATCGAGAATAAACAGAAAGGGAGTTAACTTTGGGCAGCGGAATGGACCCAAATGTTATAGGTATATCCCTTTAAATTTAAAAGTAAATGCACCTTCGTAGCAATATTAATATAGTTTAAAAATCAAAATGATAATAATTAAACAATTAATTTTAATTGTTTAGATAAATAAATATAATATTTTAAACACTTTTTTTTTAACTTTAGCACTAAATGCGATATACTTTTAGGAACATAATGATAACTTACCCCTTTCATTCTTTTTTTTATTTAAAGATTTGATTGCAATAGACATATATATTCAAAGTAAACATCTTTATATCACATGACCTAGGTAATCATAATTATTATGAATTATGACTTCATAGTATTTATTAAAAATAATAAACTTACAATACGAGTTAATTTATAATTTGAAACGCCTGTAAGAATTTATAGTATATATATATATATATATATATACTATTTATTCTCAATATTTCAGGGTTAGTGCACATCATTATATCAAAGACATGTTTAATTTTGTTTCAATATGCTCAATATAAGAAAAAAATATAGTTCTCTTGTAAACTACTATACATAAATTAAAATTATTTTTTTGAAAATTAATATAAAAACAAGCAAATATATATATATATATATATATATATATATATACATATATATATATATAATATTATTATAATATATATGTTTTCTTATTTTCTTGTCCAAAAATCATTTGCCCTATATGAGTAATTTGGTGAATTAGATTTTTTGTTGCTGAGTAGCATGTATGCCACTAGGAGTTGCATTAGTGTCCTTGGCAAGGACAATCCAATCCCATCAATTTTGGCACTATTTGGAAGCACTATGATAGTCGAGTCGATATGCACTACAACTAGGTTTTCCTTTTCAATTTCACTAATATAAAGTAAACAGTATATATATTTAGAGGATACAATTATAATTATTGGTTATAAAAAATATGGATTGGGTTATTCATATTCATAATCTATAATTATTTCAATAAATATCACTTTCTAATTTTAAATTTAGACTATTATTTTCTTATATGATATAAAAAATTAGTAATTAATTTTGAGAAATTTTAATTATACCTCAAATGTTTATATATTTTTCGCAACAGTGAGATTCAAAGAAAACGTACGGTAAATTATTAAAGATAAAGATATTAAAAATTAATATAATTGAGCTTTATACTTCTACATTTTATATATACATAATATTTAATGGATGTGGTTTTGTACCTCAACATTATAATATTTAACGTTTAACTTTGTTGGTTGAAGACTTTAGAGATTGTTGTGGAGGAAGTATTCTATGGTTTTTAATGCATCTCGAAAGGAGAATTCCAATTGTGGTGTATTATTATTTTGACTTTTCAACACATGAGAACTTGATATATTATGATGTTAAGGGAAGAAAACACAAGTTACGTAAAACATGGGAAAGAAAATATCTTGATCATTAAAATTATCAAAAGTATAAAAATGAATTTTAAGGGATGTTAGTGAGGCAAGTGGACGTGTTACTTAATGAAACACAAAAGAAAATTGTTATAAAACAATACTAAAAAATAAATTATATTTTTTGAACTCCCAAATTAATCCAAATTTGATATTATACATTGTATAAAAGTAATGAATGTGGAAAAATATGTATGAAAGCATAATTGGCATAATCTTGACCTTTAATGAGAAAATAAACTATGGATAAAATGTTTGTAAAGATTTGTTAGAGATGGATGTATGTTGGGAGTTACAACTACAAGTTTACGATAAAGGTACATATGGTTAGGGATGACAAAAAAATTTGTGTCTCAGATATTCGTAGATAAAATCCTCAACGGATAGTTGATATCCGTGGATATTTACTACTCGCGGGTAGCGGGTATTTTAATACCCACTTATAAGCCGATCGGGTGCGTGTATTATAATATCCGTACCCGCAAAAAATAAATATAAAAATAAAATTTATATTTTATTAAGTTAAATTTAATTAAAATTAACATTATTTTATATTTTATAAGGTTAAATTTAATTAAAATTAAATTTTAATTTACATTTAATTTTTATTATATTTTATATATTTTTTTATAATTTTATTTAAATTTTATTTTAATAATTCATAAAAATATATTTTTTAAAATATTTGCAGGTATCCGCGGGTATTTTTTAAGCGGCTATTTGTGCGGGTAGCGGATGAATTTTTTTTTTGCGGGTCAGGTTACGGGTAGTTACTATCCGTGTCCGACCCGACCCGTTGTCATCCCAACACATAGTGTTAAGGTATTTTCCAAAGGATTAAGATAAAGTCCTTCAATCACATTTTTATATATTAAACATTGATAGTTTTCTTTCTTATAGAGTCACAAAATAAAACATTGTTGGTGATAATATAACTTTTCAAGAGAATACAGAGTTATTGTTGAATTAGCATAACAAAACTCTTTCCAAATGGTTTGAAAACAACTTCTCAAGAATATTGAAAAGTTGAAGAATTAAAATGGTGAGCATATATACCTAAGTTTGATATCATAAAATGGATTTGTTATCTTATTAACCAACTTTCCTTTCATACAAAGTTTCAATGGCAAAAGTACCATATAATATATTGATATTACTCTAAGGCAAATTTTTATACAATTTTCTAATTCAAAAGATAATGTTTTTGTGATGGTCTCCATAGTTTAATTTGGAGTAAATTCTCTACACTAATCATTTAATGACATAGGTCAAGCATGAAGTTTGGATTGCTATACTCTTAAGTAGAAATATTTGGACTCTAACTATCAATTATATAACTTTTGGTCTTATGCTAAGTGTTCAATCTAAGAATTGGTATTAGAACTGAGGTCAAAAATTCATTTCGAGTAGGACAATTGTTTAGGGGAAAATAATTATTAGTTAAACAATTATCTCTTGATGTAGGTCATGTGAAAGAGTCATAATCAAAGACTACAATTCCTAGTGGAACAAATGTAGAAGGGGAGATTGTTGCAAGGTTCGCCAATTTTAGGGGGACCAAATTAAAATCAAATTGTGATGTTTCTTTCACTATACTACTAAGTATAGAGATTTTATTTTGACTATCAGTTATACATTTTGACCTTGTAGTAAGTGCTCAAACTAAAAAAGGAAATATGAAAAGTTAAGTACATCAAATTTAGAGTGTGTGTTTCTAAATATAAATAGAGTCATAGAAACACCCTTTCAGTTTAAGAATTTAACATTAAAGCCAAAGTTATAACTCATAATCAACTTGCAACTCTTACTTCTTAAGAACGTAACAACCTAAATACTATAATTTGATTGTGACTTGATCAACTTGGCCTACTTCATGGGACAACGGATACACCCCACAACTATCTCTTCCTCTTCAATTGTCAAAGTAGAAGTCAAACTCTTCGATTATAACTTATCTTATTTATCCTATACCATAGGAAAATTGATGTGACATGTAACACTCTCCCCTCAACATTTGTCCCACTTGTAATTGAACTTTTTACCTTGACTCCAATACAAATTTTGGATTATGTTCTTACCATTAGATAAAATGATATAACTCATAATCAAGATCAAACGTTTTTTACTTAAAAGCATAAAAATTCAAATGTCATGATTTGAGTGTGACTTAGCCCACTTATATTGTGTCATAGGACAATTGATGCACCATGGAACACACTATGTTGATGAGTTGGGATTTACTTTTGCACATCCTACAAAAGTATCTTATATGAAGCATCTTTTTCATTATAGCTTACTAAGATAAAAAAGTATGTTGTGTAAAAGATACTTCAAATAAAGGATAGTCAATTGTCATTAATTGAAGAATTGAGCATGATACTCATCATCATGATGACTCGACACTCGATCTTGTCAAGACTTCTTCATTTGCAAGATGAATACTTACAATGAATGAGGAATCTAAATATGATAAAGTAGAAGCCACATATGTCTCAACATATATAAATTTTCACTAGGTGTTAGGTTGGCCAACTCACAATTGAATCATGATATTTGGATCGTTATACTCTTGTGTATAAATATTTCAAATTATAACTTTTGCCTTAATGATAAACATTTATCCAATAATTGGCATCAAAGTTAATATAATAAGTTTGATTACTAAGAGGAAAATTGCTAAAGGAAAAATTGTTGCAAATTGCATTAATTGTCTTATTGTAAAGGTCAAAACTAAGTGTAGACATCAAAGATATAGAATATGGATATGATTTAATTACAAAGTAATCCTATTTTTTTAGTTAATTTAAAGTATTAATAATGAGTATTGATTTTTCTTTTCGTTAGTGTTATCATGTATACAATGTAAAGCTACTATTTTGTCACATAACATTGAATATAGCATAAGGTATTTAATTCTTTATTAAAATTATTACAATAATGCCTATTAATTCTTAATTAGTTATTTAAATGTAATGTATTAGGATAATAATAAAACAAGGAAGCTTTTACTGTGGTTAGTATATCATAGGATGTGAATAATCATCTCTATTGTTTTGGGTATAGGATCAAATATCCACTTAAAACAATTCCCTGGTCACTTGTTTCAATGTTATCCTTTCTGTGTTTAGGTAAGGTATTCTCGAATGATCGAGGGGATACTTGCTACAGGTGTTTTGATGCTAAAGTCAACTCAAGTCTAATTAGGAAAGTAATTAATATTGTAATAAATACATAATGAAAGTACTAACAACAATTCCTTTTACTTGTATTTATAGTTTTTTTTATGAGTTTTTATTAGAGTGACGGTCAAATTTTTTTCAATTAATATGTACCAATTGATACATGCAATACACCTGTGAATATTCATGATTGTTGAGAATATGTAATGTAATATTTTAAATTGTCTAAAATAATACATTTATAAATTCAAATATGCTATTATAATAAAAATATAATATCTATTACATATTTGTATCTTTTTAACAATGATGAGTTATTAAACATAGAAGTAACTGATAAGGCAATTGCAGTAAGTAGACTAGATTGATTTTAGGTAGTAAACTTAGCAATTATTATGGTTTGGTTTAAGATTATATATGATCTTTATTCTTCGTTTTAATTAGAAGTTGTTATAGTTAGTCTTTATCTTTTATATTTAGACTTTAAATGTATATGTTATAATTATTATAAGTAGATTTTTTAAAAAAAGTATTTATTTATTGTTTTGAATGAATATTTACTTGATTTACCTAGCAATATATATTTTTTCCTATCTCATTAAATATTTTTGTATTTACAAATGGATAAAATAAAACCTACACTTAAAAAGGTATCATCTACATCTTTATTGTTAAAATCAGTGTAGAGTAAAGTGCACCTTTCTATGCAAGTTATAACTTGCCACTAATATAAAAATATACATATAATTGTTAATATTCACACTTTTCTTTTTTTCATACAATTTGAATTATATATATATATATATATATATAATTGTTATATAATTATTGTGTATATCCGTTCAACAAATATGTTAAGAGAAATGGTAGAACAAAGTTTATGAATCAGTTTTATTAACCTAAAGTGATTATAGGATACTCTGATACATATATTTTGGTGCAAATATTCATATATTAATAATATATGTGATCAAATCTCGATAGTTTGATTACGTCATGATATTTCTTAATACCATATATTTGCATAATATTTGGTAAATCAGATAAAGTGTCACATTATTGTTACTATTTCGATAATTATCATATGTACAGTAAGTTATTGTGTTTGCCAATATTATTTGATATTCTTTTGATATTACCGGTTTTATCACATCAGATACAAGGTCCAAAAATCCTATAAATACATATAATATTTCACCAAGAAAGACACACTTTCTCATTCTTACTACTACTCTCACAAATATCTCAATTCTATTACTAACTTTAGCTCTGAAGAGTCTTTTGCAGAAGGATCTCCCCTTGTGTTCCAACCCTTGGAAGCATATATCAAGATTCCTCAATCCACTAAAACTGTGTCACTCTTCCATATCCACGTTTAGGATTCTGGTAAGAATATTTTGTGCCCAACGTGGGGCCCAATATTAGCTACAACACCAACGACAAGTGCATCGGTCGTAGTGTAGCAAGTGATAAATGTCATTCTCTCCCAAGGGACTTAGGCAACACTTGACAACTATTGCACTCAATAACTCAATTAGACCACAAAGTTGACAATAACACAAAGAAATATTTTTATCAAATAACTGGTGTGCAACAAGTAATTTAACATAAATTATTTACAATTATTTAACTAGAGTTCTACCACTTCATTCTCATGCATTGACAAACATCTCAATTCCATGTTCATGTCAAAACCAACTCACAAGCATACTTAAATCCTATCCCTAGTGACTTTTAACCTATGATAACTTATCAAGTTTCAATCCCTTAAAGCCTTATCAAGCAACCGTGCATTAAATTCTAGAGTCTAAGAATACTAAAGAATCAAGTTTGATTCCTAGGTACAAGCATCCATTAGGCAATCAATTTCATGTCTAGATTCTAAAGATATTTCTCAACACCTTAAGAATCATAAATCAAAGCATGGAAATTGAATACTAACATGAATTGGAAAGACATATATCATTAATAGCACAAAATTATACAAGAGTTTCATGTTTTACAAATAATCTAAACAAATAAGGATAATCCTCCATGATGGAGAAGTTAAGGTTCTACAAATTAAAGAGATAAGGAAGAAATGGAAAACAAAGTTAAGATGCAAGCCCTCTCCCAAGATTCTTTGCAGTTTCTTCATGCTCCAATTGTGTCTCCCCTTCGCATTACTGCCTCCAATTCATAGTTCATCTCCCTCATCAACCCTAAGAAGGGGAAAACACCATGGATGAAGATTGAAGAACCAAGGAGGAGTGGGCGAGTTTCTCAGCACCCTAAACAACCTTCAAGGGTTTCTCCCAGTTTCCCTAGGTCGAGAGTAATCGTGGAAGGAAGAAGAATTTTTCAAAGCATACGAGAAACATGTTTAAAAACCCCATTTTCACATGTTAGAAACGTCGTTGCTTTGTGCCGTATTAGCACCGCATAACGCCATATCAGTTAAAATGCAAAAGGGGCTCTATATCAGACCACCGCTTAGTGCAAACACTATAGGATCAGTTGCGCTCAATGCCACTTTTGTGTTGCTCAATGCTAAGCTCTTCTACAACACTGGTTGCTTTCTAACTTTGCAGGATGCAATTTAGGTACTGTTTAACATGGTATTTGCTCCAAAATGGTCAATTCTTCTCTAAAACATGCTCCCTTGCATTCTAGTTTGTTGTGCTCCACCACAAAAGCTTCCTATTCACTTATTTTACACTTATAAACAAAGATATTAGAGGTAAAACAAGCATAAAATAACTAAATTACAAAACAATACACAATACACTAAAGTTGAAGATAAAATAATATTAGAGTTAGGAAATGGTTGATTTATTCATGATAATAACCTTAAAAATAGGAAAAATGGATGTTATCACCTGATAAAACTTTGCTTGGTCTCACTCATTCATGGTCACCACTCGAAGCCAAGCGTGATTGTCACATGAGAGAAAATCCAACCCAGTGACAACTCTTTAGAATCAGATGCAAACGTTGATCTTATAGAACGAGGAATAACGCGAGCACTAAAGCCCTATGTTCTCAATATCAAACGGATCTCCAGGCGTTGAACCAGAAACTCATTGACCTAGAGGAGGGGAAACCACCTCCAAGTTCCTGTCCTCGACAAAAGACCTATAAGGCAGTGGTGCTAACATGACAATCATCAACAAGAGAGAAACCTCCTCGACAAAAGCATTGTGGCAGGAGTCAAACTCCAACACATCAGGAAAACCATCACGAGGAAGGCTCACACCACTCTCGGGAAAAGCGTTGCCCCCTACCTTAATGGACTCCTAAGAGTCATAGCTAATCTACTCGACGCAGACCCCGAAGAGACCAGAGTAGGTGAACTAGGCACAAAAGAAAGGGAGGATCCCCTTGATATCATGACACTCGAAAGCCGTTTAATCCCCGCCAGGATGGACAGTTGGTAGGGTCTCAATAGTATACCAGACATCCTGGCTGTTGGATAAACCAAGAAAAAAGTTAGACTTCTCGAGTACACTCCCAACACCAAATTTTTTTAGAGTCGAGTAGTCATGTCCACCTAATGTCGAGAATTCACATCCTGTCACGTTGGAGGTGGCCTGCGCTAGTATCCCAAATGGGGATTCTTATCAACATTTGTAAGTATGATGGAACAACCGACTCGACCGCCCATTTGAAAGCCTATATGATCCAGGTGAGTATTCACACTCAAGATAAACAAGTTTTTAGGTAGGTTGTTCCTACCACCTTGGATGAGTTGGCTTTAGACTGGTACTATACGCTACCCTAATACTCCATGGACTTTTTTGACGAATTAAGTACCATGTTCAAAGGTCGATTCATTCATCGCAAAATAGTACTTACCACGTCGAACGCTTCGGACTACTTAGACTAGCGAGAAAGCGATACCCTTTAACACTTCATTGAAAGATTCACCGTTACAATGACTTCAATCCTATACCTCACTCCATTTGTAATCATGCATTCCTTATCTAATTCTCTTTCCATATAGAGGTCGGATAATATGTTCAATTTGAGAGAACATGGGTATAGAAGAAAACAAACTGAAAAGGGACAAAGAAGTCCAACATCCTATCAGGAAGGAAGAACATGAATAACAATACTAGAGACTAGGCTACGTTGGAAAACCAATACATTCCCTTAAATTCTAGTAGGGACACCATATCAAGAGAAGCATGTAACCTAGAGTTCATCCAGATTCCAAAACCTCAACTACCTCCCTTTTATCCTAACTTGAGAAAAAAGTCATCATATCATTAAAGCATAAGTAATGACCCCCTGGTCATGGAAGATCGGTGAAGAGTCTCAGAAACTGGATCAAGTCACAAAAGTGAACTGGAGAAGCAGTGGAAACCGAGCTAAAGGATTCAAAGGCCGAAACCAAGAGGGACTTTAGGAAAACCCTAGGAGTAAAAGGAACCTTAATCTAGACCGATTAATTGGTGGAAGCGAGAAATTAAACGGTGGAAAGGTGTATAATTGGTGCAAATGGGGATTTAATCGGTCAAATTTGAAGAAACTAGTGAAAGAAGGAAGAAACCTTAATTGACGGTGTAGATCAATGAACTAATTAGTGGAAAAGTGGATTCTAGGGGGGAATAGGCTGAGGTAAGGAAGAATATGAAAGTAGATGATGATTTTGTGAAGAAAAGGAGGCTCATGGATGAAGAACTCTCTCTCTCTCTCGAGGGTGAAATGCCTCTAATGGTCATGAAAGAAGAATGAAATGTGGTTGAAAGAGAGCGCGAAGTGAAAATGAGGATATGGCGAGGGCTGACGCAAGAATGAAGCACTGACGAAGCATAAGTTATAGAGGTGGCAACTGATGCATGGGTGAAATGGAGATGTTGCATGGAAGAGAGAGAAATAATGATGGAAGCATAATGAAAAATGAATTAAGGAGGTGTGCTTTGAAGATGGCTAGAAGAGATCCTCTGATTCTCTAGCCTGACTTTCAAGGAGAATTGTCTCTAGAGTTCTCTCTAATGAAAACATAATTCTCATTAATCTCAAAAGTACATTAAAAAAGGTGATAACATGCCTTTATAGGGATGAAAGTCCCTCCAATCTACGACATGCCTAACACATAATTCATATGTTTTATAGAAAATAAAATAAATGCTAAAATAGATAATAGTGCTTGATCCCAAGTCATCTATAGGACACACCCGAGAAGAGTGTTGGTATTTGAAGGATCTCATTAAAGACTTGGTCGCATTTAGCTCCTTCGTTCGGTTTGCTCAATAGGGTAACGGTGGCCGAGACAAAGGATAAGGAGAATGAGGCTAAGGAAGAGAAGGGAGTAGCTTCATAAGACGAGGTCGGGGATAGTTGGACCAACCTAACATGGTGCTTCAGATACCCAAACCCGAGTTTCAACAACCTATTCAGGTTTAACAACCCTCTCCACCTCTTGCACAATCTGTAATTCAAAGCCAAATCATCCAAACACAATCGCTAGGGGGTTCACTAGAGGGGAAAGCTCCTGAGTAGCTTAGAAAAGATATTATAGGAGTATCAACTTAGTAAGTCGGTTCTCACTATGACACTTACCTCATATAACCTTTATATTTGAAGATTTCAACATAGACTACCCATATCAAAATGACCTGGTAGTCGTCACAACAACCATCACCAACTAGTAAGTTCACAAGATTTTCATGAACTAGGGCAACTCAGTTGAGGTCCTATTCTAGCATGCTTTTAAATGGTTGGACATCTCAACCAACCTAATTCATCCCTATCGAGAACCATTGCTTCATTTCGTCGAAGAGCAGATCCACACTAAAGGTTATATTGATTTGTTCAAGGCCTTTGGAACATCATAAGCTTATTGCATCGTAATAGTACAATACTTCATAGTGGAAGTAGATTGAGTGTTGTTGGGATAGAGTGGCAACTTTCACTAAGAGTGTGATTGAGTATTGTTGTTGCTAAGTGAATTATATCATCCTTTGTAAAGATTCAAAGGAAGTGTTGATCCTTCGTGAAGCATTTGAAGGAGGTGTTGATCTTTTGTAGTAACAAGAGAGGTGTTTTCTAACCCTTAAACTTGTCTTTATGTGTGATTGTAATAGTTTATTGTATTTTATGATAGTAGAATGTTAATCTCCATCTGGGATTAGCAACTAGAGTAGGATCCTTGTGATCTGAACCAGTATAAAATTATTTATGCAATTTTCTCTATTCCTTACTCTTTATATATTTATCTTAATTATTCACTAAGAAAGTTAAATAAAGAGAAAATTATTAAAGGCACACATTTGTGATAAGAAATCAATTCACCCATTTTCTTGGTTTATTAGTCATGTTAATCATTCTGCACCGCTCTGACACATCTCCTAAACTCAACCGCTAAGATGCGACCACATCAACATTTCTAAAAGCCATTTAATGTGAAGCAATGTTTCACACTCTACGGAAATCATTACAACATTTTATAAAACCCCTTATTACTGCTCTACAATTACCAATAACGTTATCATTAGCTTGGTAAGATGAGCATCTTAGCCTACCTAGACGGTAGCATTAAGTTAAGCTTACTCAGGTGGCACTTGAGCCTAACTATGTTAGCAACACAAAGTTTGCGCAAATAAGCAGCATCAGATTCTGCCCAAGTCAATAATTCAAATTGTTGAAGACAACATCAATGGTAAAAAACAACCACCCATTGCTCGGTCAAATGGCCAATCCACTTGCAATCATAAAGTCGGCTTTGACTCGACCAAAGGATCAGTTACTATCATAACAAACATCCCTTATTTTCTAACCAAACTTTCGAGCATGAGGGGGCTTATGTGCATATCCAACCCAACAAATATAATAAGAGATACATCCTAACAAGGCCCATTCAATTTTTCTAGCTTAAAGTATTAAAGGATATTCTAAGATATATTTGTTTGTGAAAATATTCATATATTAACAGTATATGTGACAAAATCTCAGTAGTTTGACTATATCGTGATATTTACAAAATATTTGGTAAATCAGGTAAGGATCATGTTATCATTATTATTTCGCTAATTATCATATATACGGTAAGCATTATATTTGTCAATATTATTTTTTATTCTTTTGATATTACCAGTTTTATCATGAGTCACAGGGCCAGAGACTCTATAAATATACTTGGTATTTCACCAAAGGGATACAATCTCTTGTACTCACTACTACTCTCACATAGATCCCAACTCTCTAATTAACTTGAGCATTTGAGAGTCTTTTGCAGGTAAATTTCTAGTTGTTTCAGTTCTTATAACATACATCAATATTATTTAATTCGCTCATATCTTATCAGATATCTGTAGGTCCACGTTTAAATCTCAGTAATAACATCACTCAACACATTATATCACCAAATTTTTACAAAATTTCGTTAAATATTTAAAATGCAAATTTCTAGAAAACTAAACGATTCATTTATTAGAACAAACATCCCAAAAACAATTCGAACATGTTGAACAAAATTACTATTATTATAAACAAGCCATTTTAAATAATATCAACAAATGAAATTAAGCGTAAAACTATTCTTTCATCTCCATACCTCAAGTATAATTACCTAACTTAGCATATAAACAATGTTCATTTTACTAAATACTTCACTAATGTCCACAGCTTATGCAAGATCTATTAATGGGTTAATATAAATATATTAAAACTAATACAATACCCCCATCAATGAGTTCATATTGACATATTATATGACATATAAACTACATTAATGGAGTTATTGAAAAAGACAAAGCACATAGCTAGGTAATGTGACGTTCAAAGATATATAGGTGTTACTGTAAGTGTCGTTAAAAGCACAAAAACCACAATGGTAGTGAAAGGGGAAGAGATTTAAGATGTTAGAGAAACAATAATTTTAAGTAAATAGAAAATAAAATAATTTAATTGTCGGTAAATTTGAAATATTAACTTAAAAATATATAATTATAATTCCCTTTAAATTTTGTAATACCAAAAATTGGTTATCGCAAAAATAAATACATATTTTTTAAAGTGAATCTAATATAAGTCAAATTTCAGCTTATTAAATTAATTCTCCAATTTATTACGAACAAATTTCGTACAATTTCTTCCAACTTAAAATAACAGGTATTAAATGTATACAGCATTTTAACCAACCACATTTTGTTAAATGTGTGAAGAATATTCTTGACGATGAATAAATTTAAATAGAATAAAAGCTGTTCTTCTCAAATTTATTTATCAATACAATCAAAGCTATAATGAAATCTCTTGTTTTCTATATTTGCTCACCCTAACGGTTATTTAATTAACGGTTAATCAATACTAGAAATAGTAGACAGAACTTGGCACAATATTTTATATAATTCACACAAGTGCAACAAAGGGTATGATAGCGATTGTTTCGAGTCTATTACAGCGGTTGTAGAACTGAGTATATTCAAGCAAGATAAAAAGTTGAGAATTTTTTGCCTCTGTTCAACAACCGAAGTAAAAAGGTTACGATTTTGCCTCGGTTCAAAAAATCTGAAGCAATAAAACAAAAAAAAATAACAAAATTGGGTCTATTGCCTCGGTTCTGGTTCCAATTGAGGCCGTAGACCCTTAAAATTAATTAATTAAAGAATTTATTATCTTGCTTGGATCCAGAACCGAGGCAATAAATCATTATTTGCCTCGGTTTTTACTATAATCGCTGTCTAAAGTATGTTCCTTTGTCAAAAAAAATTGTTTGTTTTTGTAAACATTCCATAGCATATATAGAAGAACACAAACCCAAAAACACAAAAAACTGACCTGCATAGAAAATATACCTGCACACAAGAAGAACCATTTAATGTAATTTTTGGTTTTAATAGCTATGGTCATTATCTTTGAACAAAACTTTTTTTGAACACTCTTTTAAACTCATATTTGAGGTGAAAAATCCCGAGAGCCCTTATTTTGGATCAATCTGAAGTTTAAAAAATATGTCTATTGCAAATCTGAAAATGACCCTAACTTTCACTCTCATTAATTGTTTTCTTATTATTATATATGCATTTGGGGTAAAAAAAGTTTTTTTGACATCTACTAGCTTGCGTAGCCAGATAATCCTTCCAGATCTCCTAGAAAACACTGTTTTTTTTTAAATTTTATTTTATTTTTTTTGAATTTTTTTTTTCATGATTTTTTGGACCTTCACACAAATTTTAAAGTCATTTGGAGTTCATTTGATCATACTCTCAGTTTTACATGAAGTACAAACAACCAAACAAAAACATCAAAAACCTAAAACGAAACTAATCTTGAAGGTGTGTTTGGTGCTGAAACGAAATGAAATAAAGATCCAAAGAGCACCTATGCACAAAATCAATCGGTAAAAACGGAAGAATATGGTAGAGAAAGCAATTAATCAACGAAAAATGAAAGAAAAAAAGGAAGAAATGGAAGTTCATGGGCTGGAAGATGTGGAGAGAGCAGTAGTGGCACAACAAGAACAGAGAAGTCCTCAAATGTGCAAGAGATTCTCTGTTTGTGAAATTTAACCCTAGAAACATGTTATTACCTCGGTTATAATATTAATCAAGATAACAGGGGTCTATGGCCTCAGTTCTATTAAGCATCGCTGCCTAAAGCCTCTCAAGAAAATTTAAAAAAAAATCAGTTATTTTATGCCTTGGTTCGCGACATAACCGAAGCATAAGTGCTTTATTGTCTCGGTTCTCTAAACAACTAAGGTCATAGACCCCTTTAGGCCTTGGTTCTTTTTGTGAATCGAGACATATATGTTTGCGGTAATTTAAAAAAGGCCATTGCGCCATTTTATGCTTCGATTGCAACAAAATTGATATCAAATGCCCGAGGTAAAATCCATATGTTTTACTAATGTGAATTTTATGTGAATAAAAAAAAGCTCTCTTATCATTGTTTTTCCTCATAAAAAAATAGTATTAATTATATATACATATATTTGTTTTTCATGTATAATTATTTTATTTCAATTAAACAATAGAAGGATTTTTAACATAAAATAGTTCACTACAAAAATAAAAAATTACGTCACCATTCTCACCATTTTACTGTCAGGTGTAAAATCCTAGAAAATGGTATTTTAGAAGTGGTGGTAGTTTAAAAATAGTGAGACTCGGTTATTTTAATATTAAATTATTTATTTATAAATAGTTTTAATATTAAAATGTATCATTTCTCTATAAATGGTTTTTCTAGGGTTCTCTACCTCTAAGTGTTCTAACTCCTGATTCATTCTTTGACGATCAGGAGGTACATAAACACCCATGACAACAAGGTCTACCTTTCTACCCTATCAATTTCTTCAATAGAGTAAGTAAGTTTGGGGTCATTTTTATCTTTTCATTCTTAATTGAGATCATGGTCAATAATCTCTTGTCGCATGTGTGTTTAACGTCTTTTCCTAGATTTCTGTTGATCAGAGGTTTTAAGGACTCTCTCTAATATCTATTTGGTGTTTTGTAGGCGTTTCTAGAGTTCCTTGAGTCGGAAGCAAGGTTTTTGACATTCTTAGAGTTTTGTTGTATCGATATAAGGTAAGGGAAGCTAGATATCTTATCCTTAACTATAATTGTCTTGCAAGTTTAATGGTTGTATGTTTATTAACTTGATTAAGTAATAATTTGAGTATTTATGCTATGTTAGTTCAATTATATGTGTATGTTTGTATTGTATAATCTACTTTTGATATGATGAAATTTGGGTGTTAATGTTGTCATGAATTATTAAATATGAAGTTTTTCTAATGTTTGAATTTGAATTCAAAGTGTTTGGAGTGAAGAGTGATCAAAATCCTTGGGTTTTAAGGTTAAAAAGAAAGGTTTTAATAGGTGATTTTGAGTTATAGGTGTTGGTGTGAGGAAACAACTATTCTAGGTCTATTATGGAGTCATTTGAGACTTGTTAGAAGTGTGAATTGATTTAAAACTGATATAGTAGAAAGAGGTAGTTCATTGTTGGTGTTTTGGAGGATTTTATGTGCAAATTGGGGTTTTAAGTAGTGAGATTTGGAAGTAAGGGGTATAAACTATTTTGGGAAGTCAAAGGTTTGTTATTAGACCTATTATGACTTGTCTAGACATTAAAATAGATGAAATCTGGTGTGAAAGAGATATTAGCATGATAAGGTGACCTTTGAGTATACTTTAGTTCAACATTGAGGTTTAACAAGTGAAAACTTGAAACAGAAAGATTGCGAGTAAACTGAGATGTTGGGGTGAGTTATTTAGTGTATTATGACTTGTCTATGATGTTATTTTGCTGATATAAGTGTTAGAAGAGCTAGAAAAGTGTTTAGGTAGCATAGAGAAGTGATTTTGGGGTGTTTAGAGGGTAAAATAGAGTCATAGATGTGTTTTCAGATATTTTAAGGTGCTTAGAGGGTCCTAGGAACCATTTAAGGTTGTGGGTTAAGTGTGGGAAGTGATCTAAAACAGGGTAGATTTTTCTAATAACGCTTGGGTGCCCAAACAGGACGTTGAACACCCCGTTTTAGTGGTCAGGACGTTGAACGGCTCAGTGGCCAGAGCACTGAGCGCCAGAAAACATAAGCTAGGGCACTGAGCACAGCTTCTGAGCGCCAGCTTTTGGGCACCTAAGTGCCAACCTATGTGTTTGTATATTTGTGTTTTATATGTTGTCCAATGACTTATTGGGTTGTTTATGGTTCTTTGAAGTATGACCAGTGATTTTATATGTTAGTATGCAATATAAAAGTGAATGGATATGTATATGGTTTAGATGGTTTCAAGGTTGGGAAAGTTGGTTCTAAGGTGGAAGTTCTTAGTGTGGTTTCAAGTTTTATTAGAATGAATGCAAGTAGCTCAGTCTTGAGGGTTATCCTGACACTCTAATGATCTTTCATTCTCAAGTAGAGATGATTAACACATGTGGTGAGAGTAGCAGGGGGTCATAGTTTTGGGTGCTTCCAATATGATCCAAGGCGTGGAACAGACTAACATTATGAGTGTGGTAGAGTGAAACCCATTGGCAATGGCTTTGCAAACCAGTAGAGGCCACCACAAGTGCATAACTCGCCATAGCTCGACATTCATTCTTAATTTGGATAGTTAGTTTAGGTCTTTGCATATTAAGATGTTTAGGTCGATGCATGTTTTTTGTAATTCATGTATGCTATGTTTTGAATGTTATATAACTTGGTTTATATCTAATTTACCCTTGTTTTTTTGTTTCTCTACTTATATGTTGTTTTCTCTTTTGCAATGATCACCTTAACCGGTGTGAGCTTTGGAAGGGAATATCTTTTCAGTTGATTCAACATTTGGTTGAGAGAGAAACAACAAGATAGTAGATTTTTTTCTTCAAGGATAGAGTCTCCTGCTTTAGTAGCCTCAAGTTCCTTGTAAGTTATCATATATGTTTTATTTTAGTTTTTTATACTATTAAAATAGATTGTTATTTCAGACATAGCGATAATATTAAAATTGTGTGGTAACATTTTTGTAAATAATTTGTCAAGTTTAACGTTGGTTCATTTTCTCTTTGATGTTAATTTTAAAATTGATGTCGGCTATTTTTCTTTGATGTTAATTTTAAAATTGACGTCGGTCCACCCTAACTCTAATTTTAAATGACATCGGTCCACCTTAGCCCCGACATCAAATTGTTGTTTAACATTTGTCATATATGTTGAGTTCTACGTTAAATTGTTTTAAAAACTCAATAAAAAACAGGGCGAGCCTCATTTTCACTTCACTCTTCTCTTTGTGTAAGCTTCCACCAAGGTCACCCGACAACTCCAACAACAAGGAAGAGGTCTAGTGTGGTTTTCATTCAATTTTCACTCACATTAATGTTATTTTGTCTCCTTCTAAAACATTTTTTGTTTTCACTTATTGGTTTTCGTCTAGCATTTCCAAGTGCACTCTGACGTGTGTACTCAAGGTTTCAAGATCGCCCAATACTGGCATTTTTAAGGTTGGTGTTTTCTCATTTTCTTTCATGTTTTAGGATTTTGTAGAGTGTTAATATCTAAGATCTAAGATATTGCCTACATCTTCAATATTTTGTGGTGAAAACTTGAAAAGATCATGACTTTTCTTATGGACTCTAGATAGACACTTCAAAAATGAAAGTTATTGGCAATTGGGTGATGAACACCATGATCAGTTCCCATAGGACATTGGGTTTCTTAAATTTTCAAAAATCCATCATATGTTTTCATTTTTGTATTATTTTTCACTAATATTTTTTATATTTTACAGCTTTATTTGAGATACCTAAATACCTGGAGTATTTAAAAAATTCTAAATTTTTTATGGTTGTATATTGTATTGTATATATATTGATTTTTCGTAGGTAGTCGAAGAAAATATTAAAGAAGTTTTTTAATAAAACAAACTCAAAAATTAACGTTTGTTATCTCTGCAAGAGACTTAATGTATGTTATAAATTTAACAGAGACAATGGTTAAGAGGCTACTTTAAAAACATTTTTTTTGTTAGTGGTTGCAAAGAAAATACCTTCACTAATTTAAAGAATTGAGAGACATTATACTCTTAATTCATGATACCTTAATACCATGTTCGGAAACTTTGCTAGAGATCCATTCAATTTGATAAACCACATCTATAGAAATAACAATGATTAACTTTGGCTTATTAATTTTAACTACGGGACCTGGAGAGATTGGATCCTCATTGGTTAAAATTTTCCAAACACAAAATAAATAAATGAATAATCTAATCTTGTGCTTTCTTTCTGACATTCTATCTTTGATTAATGGATTGAAATTTTTTAAAAACTTTAATTTGAATAAGTCTCAATTTTAAATCAATATTTATTGTTTTAAAAAGACATTTATATCCATAATTAGAAAAATTAATCAATGAATTAATTAAAAATAATATTATTCTTAAAGATAATAATAATTAAAGTGAAAATGAATAACATTAGTATATTAATCAAATAATAATAGATAGAAAGATAAAATATAATGATGTTATTTATTATGCCGAATAGTGTTTCTTTTTTTTATTAATATTATTATTAACATATATATAATAATAATAATAATGATGATGATGATAATAATAATAATAATAATTTATTGTTGCTTCAATAAAATAACTAAAATATTTATCAACCTTGTTCAATAATTATTTGCAAGTAATAAATATTTTATTTGATTTAATACATTCTATACTAATGTTAATAGCAGTTTTTATTTAAGAGAAATATAATTTTCTTTTTCAAAAGAAGTATTGTTTATATGATATTATAATAAATATGTGACAGTACGTAGTAGGGTGAAACTAACAATTGTTATTAAACATTCAAATATATTTAAAAAATTGTCTTCGTGTATGTTTATTATTAGATATATATTTATTTGTTAGAAAACACAATTATTACTTTTAACTTTTTATATACAGATTTTAGTTTTTAAACGTTTCCTTGTAATATTCATATTTTACTTAGAAAAGGAAGACTATCATAAAAGTATAGTAAAAAGGAAAAATGCAGAGCCTTATCCCATAATAGATAGGTATATGTATCTATAGAAATTTATACAAGGCAACTTATTGAGGCATTTATCATTTTTTTCTCTTTGTTTTATTAATTATTATATATTCATAATTTTTCTTTTTTACATTATATCAAGTGAGGTGTTCTTGCTCCTTTTATTCTCCACTGACACTAATTATCTAATTGTTTAATTAGAAAAATGTTTTCTTAAGGTTTAAAGAATTATAACTGAAGAGTTTTATATTAATTCTTTAAAACATGATTTAATAGATAAAATTAAAAGAACTTAAAATGCGTTACATATCTAATTCAACTCCAAAACTATCATTTCTCTAAGGAGAAACACTCAAGGAGATGTCAATCCAATTAGTTTAAAATGTTTCCTTCTTGTCTAGACTAAAGTATCTAAATTTGGAGAATTTATTAACCATGTTTGAATTATGTCAATGAGAAAACAAGTAGAGAACATTTTACTTTATTGGTTGTTTAATTCATTTAATCTTAACTCTTCCTGTTTCTACACTTACACCAGAAAGATTATTTTTACAATGACGATTATCAAAACAAGATTGTGGAATAAAATGGACGATGAATTTCTTCCTAAAAATATGATATTTACACTGAAAAAGAAATAGTTGAAAATTTTAGTTCTGATTCAACTATTAATGAGTTCAAGAATTTGAAAGAACAAATGACAATTTCTTAGATATAATTTCTTTTTATAGTTACAATTATAATAAATTAGTAACCGTAATTAAATATATACATTTTGAGTATATTATTTTTGTAAGACCATTAAAAATAGAGTATTAGTTGCAGTAGAGTGTTTTAAATAATGATACTCCATTATTTTATTTCAAAAGTATCAACAGTATAAATATAATTTTATCTCTCTAAACCTTCTTTCTTTAAAATTTCCTCTGTCTTCTCTTTAGAAATTTTAACTCCCCACCCTTCTATTGGAAGATCAAAGACTGCTTAAGGGTTCCTTGACACGAGATCTTCACTTCTAATCGATTGATTTTATCTATAGGGAGAAAATAGAGATCTTGGAGCTGTAGGAGAAATTTTAGGGTCTTTGAATTTTCGAAGTGTCAACCACGTAAGGGAAGCTAGTTTATTTGGTTTGGATTTGATATGCATGTAATAATTGATGTTTGTATGCTGATGTGATGATTTGTTTGTGAACTTTAATTAAATCGTGAAATTTGGTATGTTGGGTGTTTGAGAAAGGTGGTGCATTGAATTGAAACCTGATGCATGTTGGTGTGTCTAATTTGCTGCTGTTAAAATTTGTTTATTGAATGAATTTATAAATGTAGATTTAGTTAGTTTGAACTTATGTGTTTTTACAAAATTTAGGTATGGGATAAATTAGAAGAAAGAATGAGTTTAGAGCATAAAAGTGGGGGTTTTAACAAGTAAGATTTTAAGATCATGGTTTTGGGGAAAGTCTGCAGTTTTGGAAACTGTTTTAGGGCCATTTAGAGATTATTTAGTCTCTTATTATACAAAAATCTGGTAGATCGTCTAGTAAAAGATTATTTGGGTAAAGAGTCGTCTGGTAAGAGATTATCTAGCAAAAGTCGTCTAGTAAGGGATTCTCTAGAAAAGAGTCATCTAGTAAGAGATCGTATGATAAGAGATTGTCTGGGTAAAGAGTCGTTTGGGTAAGACATCGTTTGGTTAACGAGTTGTCTAGCAATGACTATGTGGTTTGGGATTTCAAATTCAGGGTTCTTGATGTCAGTTTGGACGTTCTTTAGGTTGCTTTGGAGGGTTTGGACTCTTCCGGAGCTGTAGGTGAGAGTTTCATGGTTTTTTTCAGTGTTTAGTGTGGGTATCAAGCTACTATGAAGAAAATTGTGTTATTGTTTGATTATTATTTCCAGATTATTATAAATGAATTTTTATCCTTGAAATACTTTGAGTATGTGATGTTTATATGATGTTATCTTTGTGAACGAAAAGTAGTGGAAAAAGAGTTCTAAGGAGGAACTTCTTATTGATGGTTACTATGTGTTGTGTGTATGAATGTATGGAGCTTTGTACTAAAGTTTATTCTGACACTTTACCTAGGCCAAAGACCGTATCTAGGGGGTTCACCTTTGCCAAAGACAATTACAAAGGACTAACTTTGTATGGTAGCTTGGAGTGAGTCAACATTATTAGCACTACAAGTGCATAAACTACCATAGTTCGACATTCATACAATATCCAGATGACTCAAGTCTAGGTGGATTAAATGTATAACATGTGTGATTAATTTTGCTTGGAACTTTGTGATTGGTATTAATGTATTAATTATTCTAGGATATTTTTGTTTCCACTAGCTTACCTTTTTTTTGTGTTTGGTTGTATGTTCTTATACTTTTTGATATTGGCTATGATCATCTAGTGGGTGTGAGTAGAGGGTGATGAGATATATGTGGAGCAGACGTTAGATGGTGGGACAACGAATTAGTATTTTATAAACTAGTTTCTATATTTATGTTTTGGTTCTAAGTTAGACTATACGAAGTTAAATTTATAGTTATGTTTTGTATAACTACGATGAAACTTTTAATCATTGTTTTGTCGACTATCCTATCGTATTAATAATGTAATAACTCTCTTATAGTTTAATATTATATTTTAGAATGTTACAATTTTGGCTTCTACAAAAATATTGTTTAAAATCTGTACCAATTTATTTGCACACACATTGTCAATATGATTTCCAATTTCAATGTCATTTTTTTTTCAAATAACTCATCCACTGTATAACGTATCCTTTGTAGGGGTGGCAAAACAAGTCACCTGATCACGTTTTAACCCAGCCTATTAAAAATGAGTTGGACTAGACTTGCTTGTCACAAAAAAATGTATCCAAATTTGTAACCTGCCAAAAAGACATACTAGTGAGGTTGCTCCCTATTTTTTTAATTTATTTTTAAGTGTTTTTTTTAATTTTAATTTTTACAATTTATATATATAATTAAATATTAAAAACATATTTAATTTTATAAATATTTTTAAAGCTTTTTAATTATTTAATGTTTATAGGAAAAATATAAACATTTTCCATAACTTTAAATAACCTCAATAGAACTCTAATCACCAACATGCAATATTCCAGCATAAAATATCTTCATTACGTGTAAAATTTTATACTAAGTTATATATTATAAATTGATCGTGGGACTTCAACAATACTTTTATTTAACTTTTCTCCATTATTATAAATTTATCATGCTAAATAGAAACGAGAAAATTGAGTGATATGTATAAAAAAAATCATAAATATTAAATTTTTGAAACTTATGATAAAAATAGTATCTATCTTTTGAATAGTCAAGTTATACTGGAGAAGTGATAAATTTTCCCACTGTATGTTGTTGAAATTTCACATCATAAATATACAATTTTGGAAATTTTTTAGTGAGGAAATGAAAGTAAGATATATAGCTTTATATGGAGTGGAGGAAACCCGTCATATGCGGTGCATGTGTGATCGTCTAAGAGTCAAACGAGATTTACCTTCCTTTTTAGAGGTTTTAATTCATCCTTGCATATAATGGTTGATGCATACATAGTATTTCGCTGGCAACACTTATGGCCCTCATGAAATCGCCATTGATTTCGAGTTTTCCTCGTAATGCACAGTTTCACTATCACTGTTTATGATTGTTTCACCATGATACATAGTAACCAGATAAGGAAGAACGCAATTCAAATCCCCCAAATGGAATGGATTGAGCTTAACAAAAACAGGGTTCAATTTGATTTGCTTTTGTGGATTTACTCTCATCATCACTTACGACAAACATATATACACACTCAATGTGTCTCACCATTTTGTCACAAACCGTTCAAAATAAAACAGTATATTTTGATCAGTAAATTATAATCGCAGATTTTTTTTTCCATATATATATATAATCATTACAGATAACATTTCAAAATATAGTATTAAATTATATTTCAAAATATAGTATTAAATTATATAAGAGTAACTAATAAAATAAAATAATCGACAAAAGTAGAAATAAAAGTTTTATTATAGTTATACAAAATATAACTATAATTTAATTTCGTATTCAGACCAACTTAAAACAAAACTCTCAACCTAGAACTAGTGTATAGAAGACTAAACATTCCTCGTCCCATCATTCAACGCTTGCTCCATAGATATCTCATCACCATTTGTTTACACCTATCGGATGATCATAATTAAGATCACAGAGCATAAGAACATACAACCAAACAAAAACAAAAGGGTAAGCTAGTGTAAACAGAAAATATCATAAAATTACTAAGATTTCAACATAGATTATGTAAGACCCATGTAAAATATTTAAATTTAATAAATAGTTGTTTTTTTTTATTTTATAAAGTTAATAAAAGTATGGTAAGAAAAAAAAAATTAAAATTTATGATAGGTAACAATAATAATAATTTCAAAGGAAGGAGTTTAAAAGTTTGAGAATTTATTTTAAGAGTTAAAAAAAAAATGAATAGTAAATAGTAAATAGTAAATAGTAAATAGTGAATAGTAAATAGTTAAAAAAAAAAATATTAAAATAAATTGTGGAAGAGAACATTCCACGTAAAACTCAATTATTCAGAGATAAGAATGGTGAATAAAAAAATAATTTTTGAATAGTAAAAATGAATAGTAAAAGTGAATAGTAAAAATGAATAGTAAAAATGAATAGTAAAATTTTTGGCTATAAATAGCCAAGGGGGGGAGGCTGAAAATTTGCACCAAAATTCTAGAGAATTTGTGAGAGAAGAGAGTTTGAAGAAATTCTAGTTGAAGAGGGGAAATTCTGGAAGTTTCCGGAGACCGATTTGAGAAGAGGAAACTAAGTCTGGAATAGAGGTAAGGGAGTTACATTTTGTTTGGTATTATTTTGAGTCTTGTATATGTTACTTTTGTTGATCTTAAATCTTGAATGTGAAGTATTTTGTTTCTGTATGATTTTGAATTTTGGATGAGAATATGCTTCTGTGTTTAGATCCAAGTGTGATAGTTGTAAAATGTGATGTTGATTATGTTATGCCATATGTATGCTATTAAATTGTTTATTTTTATATTTTGGAAGGATTAGAAATTGTCTAACCGGCTCTGCCAGATTCAATTTCTTGTTTCCCCAAACATTTTATTGTTTTCCTTATTTGTTTTTATTGTATTTTGGAAGGATTAGAAATTGTCTAACCGGCTCTGCCAGATTCAATTTCTTGTTTCCCCAAACATTTTATTGTTTTTCTTTATTTATTTTTATTGTATTTTGGAAGGATTAGAAATTGTCTAACCGGCTCTGCCAGATTCAATTTCTTGTTTCCCCAAACGTTTTATTTCTTTACTTATTTATTTTCTTGCATTCTTGGAAGGATTAGAAGTTGTCTAACCGGCTCTGCCAGATTCAACTTCTTGTTTCCCCAAACTATTTATTGCTTTACTTATTTATTTTATTGCATTTTTGGAAGGATTAGAAGTTGTCTAACCGGCTCTGCCAGATTCAACTTCTTATTTCCCCATATATGTTATTATTCTTGTTATTTAATTATATTGTACTTTTGGATGGATTAGAGGTTGTCTAACCGGCTCTGCCAGATTCAACTTCTTGTTTCCCCATGAATTTTTATATTAAGATTATTTTTATGATTGTCAAATATTGTATTCTTATATGACCATTTATAGTAATACTTTATTATTGTTAATTGTTTATAATTATCTTGTATGAATTCTATTATGAGTGTTTATTGTGATGTTTGATATGAAATTATTCATTTGAAATATAGTATGAGTCTCGGGGAGAGACTCTAAATTGGCATGGTATTAGTGTATATGTTGATGTTGAGGGTCCTGTTGTTGGTGGTGATCCTAAAACTCTAATAATCTTCCAGTCTCAATTAGAGAAGGATGTGTTATGTTGTGAGAGTAGTAGGAGGTCCTAGTCTATGTTTATAGACATTAATGGATTAACCTTGTGGGTGATGTGATATATTATATTTGGCCAAAATTTTTGTTGTTGAAATCACCACAAGTGCATGACCACCCGAGACTTCCATCAACATTATATCCGGATAATAGAGTCTAGTATGATAATTGCATCTTGCTAGAATTTATGGTGAATGTATTACGTATAATAATAGTGTCATGCTTTTCTTTGAACTTTGCATGGTAGCTCACCCTTACTTGTTTGTTTGTGCCGGAAAAATCTTATTTTTGCGATGATCGTATAATATTTTTGTTATACGGGAGCAGATGAGGGAACGACGTCTGAACCAATTCAAGTGAAGAAGGAAGCAGCAGAAAATTGAAGAATATTTTAAGAAGAAAAAAAAAATAAAATTAAGAGTGTTTTATTTATGTGTGAAAATATAATGTATTTCCGGTGTGAATTATGTTACTCCTAAATGGAGGATTGTAATATTGTATGATGTCTTCTTTATTAATGAAATAAATTTGGGTGTGAGATGTTTATATTTTGGGGTGTTACAGATTATCAAATGAAACCATGTATACAAAAATTCTAGAAACATATGACACGGATAGACTTGACTCATCCGGATATAGTATGAATGTCGAACTATGGTAGTTTCACTAGTACAAAAAGAAGATACGGCACCGGTTAATTTCACTGATAGGCTTCGGTTTTCGAACCGAGGCATATTCAGACGAGGCAAAAAGTGATAGCTATTTTACCTCGGTTCTGAACCGTGTCATTTTGTTTGTCTCTACGGCCTCGGTTAGAACCTAAACCGAGGTAGTAGGATATTTTTTTTAGCTTGTTTCGTTTCTGATTTCACTTTCTGATTTCAATTTCAAACCACGAACCGAAAAATGAACTGAAAAACGTTAAAAATGACCAAGAACTCAGATAAGAAAATGAATAATCAGAGAAAGATAAGCACCACACTGTTTCAGAAACTCAACAAACTCAGATAATACAATGTTTCAGAAACTCAACAAACTCAGATAATACAATGGAACCCCAAAAAGATGAATAACTGAAACCCTAAATTGCAAAAACAACAACAAAATCCCAAATCTGAAAATGAAATTTCAGAAACCCTAAATTGCAAACACAAGAACAAAATCCCAAATCTGAAAATGAAATTTCCGAATCCAAAATCTCCCATCCCCTGCATGCTCGCCACCGCTCTCCCCATCGTCGAACCGACACCGCCGCTGCCCCCGGAGGACCGTCGTACAACTGTTCCGCTTACCGACTCTCTCTCGCCACCGCCTTCCTCGCCGCGCCTGGAATCGCCGTGCCTCACCTCGCCGCGCCGCGCCGCGCCTCGCTTCGCCGCTATCAGTCGCGCCTCGCCGCGCCTCCCCGCGTCTCTCCACGTCTTCGCTGGCCACTCACCTCCATCACAACACTCTGCTCGTCCACGTTCAAGGGAAGAAGAGAAAGGGAAGAAGCGTGGCGTGGCTGCTGGGGCGCATCGAAGAGAAAGAGGAGGATCTGAGGCCACTTGGTAAAGGGATCTGGTGCGGTGCGAGGGAAAGAAAGAGATCTGGCGGTGCGCGTTAGGAAAGAAGTTTCACCCTTAATTAATTAGGTCTAGGCCACTTGGTACGCGCAGAGGATCTGGGCCTATACGGCCTCGGTTCTTTAATTTAACCGGTGCCTATTGTGGGCATACGGCCTCGGTTCTTTAATTTAACCGGTGCCTATTGATATTGATTTGACTGATTTGACGAGTTGCAGATTTTTATGCTTCGGTTTTGCGTGCAACCGAAGCAGTATTATTTTTTCTGACCATGTTTAGGCACCGGTTGCCTTTGAAACCGAGGTAATAGAGCTGTTCTGCACCGGTTTTTTTTGAACCGAGGCCTATAAGATCTCTTTAATTACGACACTGCCACCGCGTCTGAATAGGCAGCGGTTTAGTATAAACAGAGGTCTAATGTGCGAGTTTAAAAACACATTTTGTACTAGTGTTTATCCACTTGTAGTGGTAATACAATTGGCCTATCCCCAGGTACCCCGCACAAGGTTACTCCTTTATCAAATGTATTTGGCCGAAACAAGGCCCATAGATAAGGACCTCCTACTACTCTCACCACGTGCTTCACCCCTCTCTACTTGATAATGAATGATCATTAGAGTGTCAGGATAAACTCCAGTACAAAACTGCATACATTCATATACATAGCACATAGTAACCATCAATAAGAAGTACCTGCTTGGAACTCTTTTTCCACTACTTTTCATTCACAAAGATAACATCATATAAACATCACATGCTCAAAGTATTTCAAGGATAAAAATTCATTTATAATAATCTGGAAATAATAATCAAACAATAACACAATTTTCTTCATAGTAGCTTGATACCCACAGTAGACACGGAAAACAACCTTGAAACCCTCATCAACATCTCCGGAAAGGTCCAAAATGACCTAAGAACGTCAAAAATTTGTTGTAAAAAGCTGGAAAAATAGTATTTCCTGAGGTGTGTAGTTTCACTGTCCTTAAGGACATATCTGCGGTGTGTTGCGCAAGTCTCCCAAGATACAACAGGAACTTCTCAAAATTTCTAAGGATTCAGAACTAGCAAGGGTCTTTAAACAGAGTATAAGAATAACCCAGAACATTTTTAGAAGACGAAAAGATGATGAAACTAAGAAGAGAGGAGAATGAGAAAGACTGATTTTTGGTGTGTTTTGGAATGGGGAAGAGCTCTCTCTTTATAGAGCTAGAACAGAATAAAAGAAATAAAAGTCAATAAAAGCAAAATAATTAACGTTGGAGCACTTTAAAATTTTTTATGGTTGCTCATTGAATTTTTAGAACATTGCAATCCAACATTATTCTTTTTCCTGTTGCCAATTAATATACCAACATTCTGAAACACAAACTTTCCACATTAATGTTTTAACTTTTGTAATATATTATAATGATGATTTTGTATCTATGATGATGATCATGGTACTTGAGATGCTCCAGGTTATGCTATGTTGATAGTGATTTTACTTTAATGGTTATAGTACGTAGTTAGTATGAGTGCTAATGAGTAGATAGACCAAGGGTCTATGTGTGAGATGTTAGTGATGAATCAAGGGTTAAAGATTAAGGATCGATGATCCAAGTTCAAGGATCGGGATTGAGGATTGAGTAATTCAATATAATTGAATTGTTTTTGTTAGAGGATTAGGAATCCTATTGTTATTACTACTATCTATGAGGTGTTTGATTATGGTTGATATAATCATAATGTATGTATCTTTTTGTGTGTTTGATTATGGTTGGTATAATCATAAGGTATATATCTTGTTGTATGTTTGATTATGGTTGATATAATCAGTATGTATGTTTCTTGTTATGATTATTTTATCAGCAGTGTAGAAAAAAGTAGGTCAAGTTTCTCAACCAATAGGGGGTGTGAATTGGTTTTCCTTTATAAAAATTGTTCTTTTGAAAACCTTTTTTAAATCTTTAGAGTTTTCTTGGAATGTAATCAATAAGGAATGAAAACAATGTAAAAGTGTAAGGAAAGAGAAATTCACACAGTTGTTTATATTGGTTCGGCCATTGCCTACGTCCAGTCTTCTTTAAATCAATCTTATTAGATTTAAAAGATTCTAAAATCTTACCTGTTAAAACCTCATTTTTATGCCCAAAACTCACCCTTCTCATTTATTCCATACGCAAGTTCTGTAAAAACATACCATCTTAAACTTACTAAATCTACATTCAAAAATTCACCAATAAACAAATTTGCCAACAACAAACCAGACACACAAAGATGCATCAGTTTTCAATGCAATTGATGAACTAAGTATCTGGGAAACACTAATAAATATTTATGTAATAAGTATGATTATTTAATTATTTATTTATTGATGAAATTATTACTGTAAGATATGGGAAAATAGGATTTTTTAAGATAAAATAGTTTTGAGACTTTGGGTTTTTGTTTGGAAATTAGTGTTTTTGAGAGGAGATTGGCCTTTTGGGAAATGGGGAAACTCTTAGTGTAAGGAAGATTGGTGGTGTTTTAGGGCTATAGATAAAACCTAATGATTGACCAAGGTATGGGGAAGCTTACCTTTGTTTGTTTATGGTTGTATGTTATATGTGTTCTTGATTATCTTCATTGATAATCCTTGTTTTGATACATGTGTATAGGAATGATTATTATTATTTCTGGTTATTGTTAGGTAAGAGTTTGTATATGAATGGGCATAGGGCTTATGTAATATTTGTGATGAGTTTTCCCTATGAATGAATTATGTATATTTTGTTGGGTTATCCTAACAAAGGGTTTGATGCTAAGGGAGAACAAAGTTATGATGCTTTGGAGTTTCCATGCAAATATATATTGTAAGTGTTGCATTATTGTAAGCAATTCCTTCAACTTTACCATATTTACATTTTTCAGATTTTAATAGATTAGACAGATATGATCGATTAAGCAATTAACACAAGCCATATAATCGATTAAGCAATTAACACAAGCCATAGCATTTAAAAATATGACCACTATGACAGATATGACTTATTCAAAAACAAGTTTTCAATGAATACACAATTTAACCGATTAGAGAAATAGCATAATCGGTTAAGTACCAATGTTTTTCATTCACAACTTTTTCATTCAATAACCACGAGTTTTAATCAATTATCCACATAATATAATCAGTTAAAACTTGTTGTTTTGCCACAGTTAAGTTAATATTGATATTTGATGAATGTTACAGATTTAATTCATGTAGTATGTAATGTGCAAAGAGTTTTATCCAAAGATTCATTCTTAAACAATGAATCTGCATATCACAGATATAATCACAATAAATATGCATAACATATAGTTCAAACAGTCACAGATATAAAAACAACAGTTTTGCTAATTGGATGTGCAAAAAATTATAAAACATTTATTTTGTCATCATCAAAAACATAATGTGAGATATGGGTTTAGTTGCACATAGTTCCCCCTATCAACATGTAGCTTACCTCATACATGTTTGTATTTGTGTGTATGCGAATCAAATTATCGACGATGATCGTATAATGTGTTATACTAAGAAGATAATGATATAAATAACCTTGTGATTCATTCAAAGCTATTTTATTTTACAAGTTAAGACAATATAATTGGGTCATTATTTTATTACTCGAAATAATGTAATTTGATAAGGTTTTCTTTAAGTACGTTTTGACGTTATGATAAATTTTGAATTTTATCGATTTTTAATAATTTGTGACATCCCAGAAATCAAAGTGTTATAATTACAAGTATTATGATATTTAATTTACACTTCATTAATAATTATTAGTAAATTTTATTTAAATATTTTTTTTAATTTAAGTTATTAAAATAAAATTATTAATGAAGAAGATATCAACAATGAAATAAAATTTTTACTTTATGTACTTTTATTTTTTATTTAAATCTATTAAATTGAAGTAATTTTATAAAATATTATTTTTAAAAAAAAATTATATTTTAACGTAATTAATTTAAATTTGACTAAATTTATTTATATTAATATTTTATTGAATAATTTGATTTCAATTACACTTAAAAATAACTATCGTTATGTAAGTTTATATTTTAAATTTAACTGCACTTATACTCATAAATATTTTTAGGTACATATGAATAATTATTTTTTCACCGATACCTAATGATTAAGGAATAGACTTTTTAAAACAGAACAAGTTACAGGTAAACACTATTGACACTTATTCAACCTATTGTTATCTTTAATAGTTAAAGTATTCACAATTTAATTCCTATTAAAAGTGTGGCTTCTAAATCTTGATTTATTAATTATGTTACTTACAAATTATAAAAGATTTTTTTCTTTTTTACTTCTTAAATATTAAGTTGACATAAGAATGTTTCACATAGGTACTTTAAGCTTGCATTTTTCACATTATTGAATATTTTATATATAACCAACCCCCTATTTTGATATTAACAAAAACCATGATATTTAAATAATTTTTTTTAACAATTTTTTAACAACAGACAATGTGTCACTATTTTATTGGTCCGTATATTTAAAACGGACTAATCACACATTACTACATAGATTGTTGTTAAAAAGTTGTCAAAAAAAATTGTTAAAAAGACATTTTCCTGTTAACAAATCGGTTATATTACCGATATACCAGCCCTCCCGTCAAAGAAGTGCATAAACTTATATAATTTGTGGAGAGAAGTAATCCAACTAAAAATAAGTGAACACTTTGAAAAAAAAAACATTCTTTATCCAAATCAGAAATCGATCTTCAAAAAGAGTTAAAAGAAAAATGATGATTATCACATGCAAGTGGAAAAAAAAAACTGTTTTCCTGTGCTCAAAAGATAAATTAAAAATAAGATTACCAAAACCTTTGATGTCTTTTTTCTTTTTGTTGAGACTCGGCCGTTCAAAACTTATTTTATAAAAGATACATTTAACTTGTAAAAAGAAATGTTACCTTTTGCTTTAAAAAGTCAACCTTGTCATAATTATATATCATCTTAAATATAAGTTTATAATCTAGTACGAAATCAAAAAGTTAAATAATATATAAAAGCTCATAAATTTATTGTTTAAAAGTTTTGGATAGAATATGATGTTAACTTAGATCTTATTAATATTGTTATCTTCTAGATGAATCTTCCATCAAAAGTCTTATTAGATATAAAGGCTAGATAATATAAGTTTCAATCGAATTTTATTATTTAGATTGTTACATATAAAGTGTTACATTTTAACTATAAACTATATTGACCTAATGTTAAACACTTTATCCTACCATTGTTATCAAAGTTAAAGTGAAAAGTTCAATTCACAATGAACCAGTATTGAAGAAGAAGTTATTGTATTAAATATCAATTGTCTTGTGAAAAAGACTAATAAATTAAATCACAATCAAATTTTTACACATGAAATTAATTCTATGTTGTTAAGTAAAAAAAGTTATATTATAATTATTAACTATAATTTTTGTCTAGTAAATAAGTATTTTCAATTAAAAATCTTTCATTATAACTCTAAAATAACAAATTGAGATCACTTGCAAGATTTTCATAAAAACTTGTTAGCTCATTAGTTCATTAGTACACAAAATATTTAGCACATAATTTACTAATTAATACATAGGCTAATAGCATCGGTTAAAAAGCATTACTAAAAATTTATAAGTAAAGATAATAAATGAATTCTAAACCTAATTCAAATTTATAAAATCAACTTATAATATAATAAGAAAAATTATATGATTCAACCTCGGATTTCTTTGAAATAGCATATAACAACATAGCACGTGAGGTGATGTGCACTTGAATCCTAGGAGCTAGTAATTATCAATATGCTTATATTGATGACATAGTTGTTGTAAAAACAATACTAAATACGAACTTAGAAAGATCTAAACTAATCAGATTTGTAGTATATATTTGTAAACAACTAAAATGTTACAAATAATTTAATAAGGTGAGGTTTACACCCACTTATATATATATTTTTAATTGGTCATATATTTTATCTTTATAAAACTTTCAATACATCATTTTCATGTCAAGATATATATACACATCGTACATGAGTATAGACATAAATGAATATTTGATAGCGGGTGAAATAATAAATCCAATAAACGTCAAAGGTAAAATAAACAATAAATTAACAAAGTTATCATGTTAATTAAGATTCATGTGTCTGTAGGAGATATTAAAGTTCTTGTTCCCAAAGATAAAGTTACATGTTCCAGCATAAGTAAACTGAACCCTAGAATCCTGCTATAGGAGAAGAGTTAAAAATAGTATAATAAAGCAAAGATGGCAGAGATATATAGTTTGGTACTATTGGGATGAAAGGCGATGGATGAGAGGTGGGATCCACCATGAAGGCATTGGCTTAACTCAGCCATGTCTTGAAACAATGGCCACACTGAAGAGAGGTACAGAAATAAAACATGGAAAGAAACCTGTCTGGCAAAAGAGGAACTATTTTTCTTGTGTGATCAAATTATGAGTTATGGTGACAGCAAAAGAAACCATAAACGCACAATCTGCGTTCTTCATCATGTCCAGCTCTATCCAACAAAAATTCTCTTCCATTTCTCATTTTAAACATGTGTGGTGTGCTACAATAATGTTTGGATAATGTCTTCTTCTATTCACCACTTTTAATATTATCACTCAAATTATTATGCTTTTTTTTAGAGTTAATAAGTTATATCTATTCATTTTTCTCTTTTATACTTCACATTATTTAGTACTGGATGTGGCTTGCTAAATATATTGGCTTCACTACCATTTTTATATGTCAAAAGTAGTTTAATAAATAGTTTTGGATCAAATTTATGAAGGGTAATTCACTTATAGAAATTTTCAAATGTTTTTATGAGAAAAAATATTGTTTGTAAATAAAATTTTAAAAGAAGCTAACAATTTATCAAATTATTTAATAAAGTGATATACGTTTAAAGTATTGTATGTTTTTTAAACTTGTTCGTGATTTTGTTTTAGAATTGATACATCGAAAAGGTAAAAGGAGGAAGAGGATTTGGGGTTATTGGATAAAAACACGAACAATAAGTATTGATGAGTTTTAAAGTATTAACTTAACCCAAATTTTTAAATTCACAATGATATTTAACATAACCTTATTTAAAAAATTTTAAATTTTCGTTTAAAATATAAAAGTTTTAAATTCTTCGTATTTTCTTCTCAACTCGATTTTGATTGAAACATCATTAGTTTGGTTAAAACCAAAACATACAAGATTTGAGTATGATAATTTCATACATTTGAGAAAATGTTTCTTTTAAACCTAAATTCAATAAAGTAATTTTTTTTATCTCAATAAAACATTTGAAAAATAAAATAATATCAATTAAATAACATATATTTAAATATTTTCAAAGTTATGAAATGTTATCAAGGCAAGAGGTTAGCTCCATTTGAACTTATAGCTAAATATATATTTTACTTGTTTCATCCTGCGTATTAGGAATCAAGTTTGATTCCTTACTGTCAAAGAAGATAGTAATCTTGTATTTAATGTTTTCTGTTATGTTAGTTTTTAGCTTTTAATGGTTTGTTAACAGAGCTCTATAAATAGAGCTCTTCCTCTCTGATCAGAGTAAGAAACAATACACAGTTTTACAGTTTCAATATACCAGACAAAATTACAGAATAAGAAAAGAGAACGTTTTTCTTACCTCCCGTGTTGTGCTCTTCATTTTTCCCTTCTCCGTCGTCGTCAACCGCCGTCTCCTCCGCCGTCGATCTGCACTGGAGACCCGGAGCTTCATCGCCTGGAGAGTTCTCCCTTTCGCTCTGTTCTCTCTCATCTCACACCATTCTGACGATGCTTGCGTGGCTGGAGTACAACCCATACGTTTACAACGTATGAGTCATAGTGGGCTGGGCCGTTTGTGTGTTTACACAGTGCTGGGCCAATCCTAAAATGGTATCAGAGCAGGTCTAGTGCCTGCTCTGTTTCCGTTGCCTCTGATTCATTTCTTGGTATCTTCTTGGCCAATTTCTTGCAAACTTTCCTTATGGAACAAACTGATCAGTCTTGTAACCCGTCCAGCCCTTACTACCTACATCCAGGTGAGAACCCGGGCCTCACCCTTATTACACAAACTCTAAATGAGAACAATTACTCCTCATGGAGCAGAAGTATGAGAAGAGCCTTACTCTCCAAGAATAAGACCAAATTCATTGATGGGTCCATAAAGAAACCCCTGAAAACAGATGTATTGTTTGATACATGGGAAAGATGTAATGTGATGATACTTTCTTGGATAACCAAGACTCTCTCTCCACAGATTGCTGAGAGCGTCATATACATTGAAGAGGCAAAAGAATTGTGGGATGAACTAAAAGAACGGTTCTCCAAAGGAGACTACTTCAAGATCTCAGACTTACTGCAAGACATACACTCTATCAAACAGGGAGAGAGAGGAGTAAGTCAGTTTTTCACTGATCTTAAAATTCTATGGGAAGAGCTGGAGTTTCTAAGACCCATACCCACTTGCACATGTAAGGTTCAGTGCAGCTGTGAACTCTCTAAGATCTCCTTAAAGTACAGGGAAATGGAGCATGTGATATGCTTTTTGAAAGGGCTAAATGATTCCTACAACACTGTCAGGACACAAATTCTTTTAATGGATCCTCTGCCCAATGTCAACCGTGTCTTTTCTCTCATTATGCAACAAGAGAGACAAGAGAAAAATAGCTCTCCCGAAGTCAAGGTTCTAGCCCATGCTAGTGATAAAAACAATCAATGGAAGGGCCAGGGAAGAGGCTCTTGTTCTCGTGCCCAAGGGAGAGGAAGGGGTAGAAATCCTAACTATGGAAAGCAATGCTCCTTTTGCAACAAGATGAACCACACCGTGGATGAGTGTTACTCTAAGCACGGATACCCTCCTTGGTATAAGAAATGGGACAACAATCAGGACAAGAGGACTGACTGGGGCACTGCAAATGCCTGCCAGAACAGCACCGAGACAGAAGGGATTCAAAGCACACAACAGACCAATAATGGAAATGTGTTCAGCTCATTCACAGCTGAGCAGATGCAAAAGCTCCTCAGGATGATGGACAAGATTGATGAACCTCCTCACAAAGTCAATCAAGTCCAAAGGGGAGACACTGAACATAAACAAGGTAATTTTTCATGGATAATAGATACTGGTGCCACAGATCATGTAACACATGATAGGGCAAATTTTGTAACCTTTTATAAAATTAAACCTATCTCTGTAAAACTACCAAATAATACAGTTCTAACTGTTGAGCATGCTGGAACCATATATTTTTCAGAAGATTTTGTTATTTTTAATGTTCTTTACATCCCTGAATTTTGTTTTAATCTGATATCTGTTCAAAGCCTCACGAAGGACTTGGACTGCAGTCTAATTTTTTCCTCTAAGACTTGTCAGATAAAGGAGAACCATACATTGAAGATGATTGGATGTGCTAATTCTTGGAAGGGCCTCTATTACCTGCAAGCTCTTCCTAAATCTGATCAAAGATACACTGCTAAAACTGTTTTTTCTTTTAAGAACCTTAATGTAAACCTGTGGCACTGTAGACTGGGTCATCCTGGTGACAAGGTTATGAAACATATATGTGACATTTTTCCTTATGTTAAAGATGACACTAATACTGTTTGTGAGACATGCCACTATGCTAAGCAGCGAAAATTACCCTTCTTTAAAAGTGTTTCTGCTACTACTGATTGCTTTGAAATTGTACATTGTGATATATGGGGTCCCCTTAATACTATTTCTGTCCATGGTCATAAGTATTTTCTAACCATAGTTGATGATTACAGTAGACACACTTGGGTTTTTCTCATGAATAATAAGGGCCAAACTAGAGAACTGTTGCAGAATTTTGTTATTAAAATCAGAAATCAGTTTAACAAACTAATCAAAACTATAAGATCTGATAATGGCCCTGAATTTAATTGTGTGGATTTTTATAATGTGCATGGAATTAACCACCAAAGAAGTTGTGTTGAAACCCCGGAACAAAATTCTGTTGTTGAAAGGAAGCACCAACATATTTTGAATGTAACCCGTGGTCTTCTCTTCCAATCCAGTATTCCTAATGCTTACTGGTCTTATGCTGTTGGCCATGCTGTTTATTTGATAAACAGATTGCCTACTGCCACTCTCAACCACAAAACACCTCATGAAATTCTCTACAAACTACCTCCCACCTTTTTATATCTCAAAACCTTTGGTTGTTTATGTTTTGCCTCCACTCTAGAGAATAACAGAAGCAAGCTTGACCCCAGAGCTAGAAAAGGAATTTTTCTAGGATACAAATATGGTGTGAAAGGATACATTGTGCTTGATCTACACAGTAAGGAATTGTTTATCAGCAGAAATGTCCTCTTTCATGAGGACATTTTCCCTTACAAAGAGCCACATGACAGCAGAGCCCACTGTGATGTTGGGAAGGACAAAGTCGATACCCTGACTGACCTCCTACAAGATCAGTACTCTACCAGCAATGGTAACCATGATGAACTCGACAATACTGACCAGGCAGCAGCAGGGCAGCCAGGAGAACAGCCCTCAGATAATGAAGAAGACGGAGCTGGCACCAGTAGTAGTCCCAACAGCCAGGAAAATAGAAGGTCTAACAGACCGAGAAGGACTCCCACATACTTGAAGGACTATGTCCACCAGGTGAATCAATCCTCAACTACTAAAAATAGTCTGAAAACTCCCTATCCTATATCTGATTTATTGTGCTGTGATAACCTTTCAGAGAAACACTTCAAGTACACTATGACTGTCACTGGGAACAAGGAACCCAGATCTTACAGTGAAGCAAAAGAAATGACTGAATGGGTGGAGGCCATGCAGAGAGAAATCCAAGCTTTACAAGACAATAACACATGGGTTTTGACACCACTGCCTCCAGGGAAGGCCGCAATAGGGTGTAAGTGGGTATACAAAACCAAATATAAGGCCGATGGTAGCATTGAAAGGTACAAAGCCCGTTTAGTGGCAAAGGGTTATACACAGCAGGAGGGCATAGACTATCTAGACACCTTCTCCCCTGTAGCTAAACTTACCACAGTCAGATTACTTATTGCACTAGCTGCCTCCAACAGCTGGTTTCTACACCAACTGGATGTTGACAATGCTTTCCTACACGGAGACCTCAATGCCATGGAACCACCTCCAGGTCTACATGGGTGTAATGAAGGACAGGTTTGCAAGTTAACAAAGTCATTGTATGGCCTAAAACAAGCCAGTAGACAGTGGTTTGAAAAGCTCTCCTCCTTTCTAATTACTGCTAATTTTACCCAGTCTAAATCTGATCACTCTTTGTTTATTAAGAGGACACCTACAAGCTTTACTACTTTACTTGTGTATGTGGATGATATTGTGTTGACAGGGGACTCTATGATGGAGATCAACTACATAAAGGAACTACTCCACAATAGGTTTCGAATAAAGAACCTAGGAGAACTTAAATACTTCCTAGGGCTAGAAGTGGCCAGATCTAGAAAGGGCATCCACCTCTGCCAGAGAAAATATGCCTTAGACATACTAGAAGAAACAGGAATGTTGGGGTGCAAGCCTTCATCCACTCCCTTCCTGAGTGACACAAGCACCTTGTACAAAGTGGACAGCTACCTGGATGACCCAAGTCCTTACAGGAGGCTAATAGGGAAGTTACTTTACCTCACAAACACAAGACCTGATCTATGTTTTACAGTCAATTTACTTAGCCAATTTTTTCAATCACCTACTGATTATCACTACCGGGCCATTCAACACATTCTCAGGTACATCAAATCCAAGCCCTCTGAAGGATTGTTTTTCCCAGCTGACTCCCCTATGCAACTGAAGGCTTTTAGTGACTCTGACTGGGCAACATGTCCCAACACTAGAAGATCCACAACAGGGTTCTGTATCTTCCTTGGATCCTCACTCATCTCTTGGAAATCAAAGAAGCAGAAGACTGTCTCCAGATCCTCCACTGAAGCCGAATATAGGGCTCTTGCAGCCACTGTATGTGAGATACAGTGGCTCAGTTATCTACTTCAAGACCTTCAAATAGAAGAGTCAGGAACGCCTGCCTTGTATTGCGACAACAAGTCTGCAAGGCATATAGCTCACAACCAGAGCTTTCATGAACGGACTAAGCACATCGAACTCGACTGCCATGTCGTCCGTGAGAAAGTCCAAGAACATCTACTCAACCTTCTACCCGTACGCTCCGACCAACAGTTGGCCGACATCTTCACAAAGTTCCCTCACCGCGTCAGATTTAGGTCAACAGTTCCCAAGCTTGGACTGACGACCATTCATCGTCCAGCTTGAGGGGAGGCTATTAGGAATCAAGTTTGATTCCTTACTGTCAAAGAAGATAGTAATCTTGTATTTAATGTTTTCTGTTATGTTAGTTTTTAGCTTTTAATGGTTTGTTAACAGAGCTCTATAAATAGAGCTCTTCCTCTCTGATCAGAGTAAGAAACAATACACAGTTTTACAGTTTCAATATACCAGACAAAATTACAGAATAAGAAAAGAGAACGTTTTTCTTACCTCCCGTGTTGTGCTCTTCATTTTTCCCTTCTCCGTCGTCGTCAACCGCCGTCTCCTCCGCCGTCGATCTGCACTGGAGACCCGGAGCTTCATCGCCTGGAGAGTTCTCCCTTTCGCTCTGTTCTCTCCCATCTCACACCATTCTGACGATGCTTGCGTGGCTGAAGTACTACCCATACGTTTACAACGTATGAGTCATAGTGGGCTGGGCCGTTTGTGTGTTTACACAGTGCTGGGCCAATCCTATGTGTGTGAATATTCTTAATTTAATTTTATGTATTAACGTGGAAAATGAAAAATGAAAATATTGAAAAACCCATAATTATCAATAGGACCCGTATTTGATTCAAGTATAGGATTTTCTCTCTTAATAAAAATCAACTCAATTCCTTCTAAAGATATATACATAGTACTTAAATCATTCACAAAATTCTTTAAATATTTTCTTTATTTTACTTTTTATTTTTTTAATCTAAACAATTTCTGTTTTCATTCTCTTCCAATCCAAGTCTAGCCTGTGTGTATAAAAGTTGTTCTCAATTCAACGTTAAAGTTATAAAATTTTGCTTTCATATTTTAGAATGTGAAATTGCTTTTGAAAAGTATAAAATAGAAAATCTAAACATATACGTAAGAAAGAAAAAGAACACTTGGAATGAAAAAAAAAATATGAAAAATGTGACATAATATTTAGAAATAGACAGGAATAATAAAAAATAATATGGCATAATCCAAATTAGTGTAAAACAGCTCATCTTCACGTTGTAAATATCCAATATTTTGTCACTATAACAAAAATTTATTTCCTATTTATTGTATTTATCTGGTATTTAGAGTGTGTTAAGGAACATTTTCGGGTCTCTAATATGGTCATTATTTGACTTTTTTAGTGGCATATAAATGTCACCTTTTGGTACAATTTTACACGTGCTCCAGCAATATGCTTTTTTATTAAGATATATTGACATGTGGCGTATAATTCAGTCCATCAACTTATGATTCATTTTAAATAGTTTCTTAAATTAATTATTCCCTTTAATTATATTAACATTATCACTTGGTTATATATAGCATAGATTAGAGTGATAATCTTTTAAATTTTGTCTAGAGACTAAAATGATAACAAATCAATTTTTAAAATCAAATTATCCATTTTCTATTTTTGTAAATTTTTTCTTTAAGAAGTTCAAAGTATTTGGAGTTTATTAAAACGAATTTAGTTTGGCAATTACACATAAAATAAATATTTATTCTATATGAAATTTATAATAGATAAATGTTTCTAACATACAAAATGTATTTTATATTTATGATAAATAATTTACATAGATATAAAATTATATTTAACTGTGGAAATTTTTTTTAAAAGAAAAGGATATTTAAGGGAAAAATAAATATAATAAAAATAAAGATTAAAAGATAAAGGGTTTAGAAAAATTCCTAAAAGAACTCTCCTTAGTAAAAACAAAATTAAAAATAAATCTCACAATAATGATTGCTAAAACCGCTTTGCTTCAAGATTTAGGGTATTGTAATTTATAAATAATATTGTAACTTAAACCTTACGATCATATCATTTCTTAATGTATAATATAACTTGACTTGTTTTGCAAGCTCTAAAATATACAAAAATTATAGCTTATCATTTTCATGTTCGCATAAATATTATCGTTAGAAAGTTGAAAATTATAATTAAAAATTAGTTTTAAAGTTTAAACATATAAGCTAAAATTTGATTTTTGAAATCATTCAATTTCCATGTCACGTCACGCAAAATCTGAATATCTAGGGTTTCCAATTTCAAAGTGGGGATTAATATTCCATATTCATTATGGAGCCACTGATTTTTGGGAGAACCTTCCATATTAGTCCCCTTCTTCAACTTGCCCTAGCTAGGAGAATCACTTATTGTGGTTGTGGGTTGAATATATAATTTAGACTTCTTTTTTCTTAATAAAAAACTACATGCAAGCAAGTCAAGAAATTAAATAAAAGAAGAAAAAAATATATAACAATGTATGAGGAAAAAATTGCAGAAATGATATCATGAAAAAGAAAGGGAAAAAAACATTATAAAACGTGATCATAAAACCAGACAACGGAAATTTTATACAGAAAATAAAAATTAGCTAAGTCATCCACATTAAAATTGTCTTCCCTGAAGATGTGGGTAGGTTAAAGTGTATATCTCCATCTATTTTGTAAATGTCAAGGGATAATGTTAACATCTTTAACTAAGTGTGAAACTAAAATAAATTTTCGTTCTATCATAATGTTTTCTAATCCTCTTGACGTATCATTTTCTATAGTAACAATAATGACTATTGAAATTTTACCATACAAGACCGAATTAATTTCAATATAAGATATATATTCCCCATCCCATCTCCATTACATTTAATGATTTCGAAGCTACAATTGTACCACTATACCGACAGAGAAGTAAGGTGGTGAATTATAATATTTAAAAAAAATAAAATTTTAAAGTCTACTATTATGAATAATTTCTTTTTGTGATATTTCCACTAAGAGTAATATCAATTATTAGATAGACGATGTTATTTGTAACGATTTCTCTCTTAAATGTTCTATTGAAAATCAAACTCATGATTTTGGTTTTGATATCAATTAATTAATCAAGTGTATATTTATAGGTATTAATTAGGGTACAACTTGATATTAGTTAGACATAATTAGGATATCATTAACAATGCTTTTACTCACATACATAAATTGCATGGAGAAAAAAAAGAAATAATGTGTCCTATTCTCATATACATACAAATGTTATAAATATAACACGGTCTTTATATAAGCTACACAAAGTAAGAAATAGAGAAAAAAAATTACTTACATTTTCCAATTATCCATAAATAAAGGAAATAATAAGAAATATCTTCAAAGTATAAGACTCTCCATGCACTTAATTTTTTCATAAATGCAAACTTCGTGTCATAAATGTCTTTGTGATACTATATTATGTTTTATGTATTACTTTTAAAATTCTTCTTAGTCACATTGTTTATGTTGCAAACCTAGCTGCATATTTTGATTCAACCATTCAAAGTAAAATAATTTGTTGTTTTTTATTATTGTCTAGATGAAATGTGTATCGTGATGTGTTTTTCTCATTTCTATATCTTTTGTTCAATTACTGTAAATCCAACAAGTTTAGTTTCAATACTATTGGGAAAAAAATAAATTCTCTCTTTCAAAGTACTTTTGATGTATAATGTAATTCTTTTGAGCACCTTGCAAGTGACTTGTATGTGGTTGTTACATGAATCTACGAAGCAATCCTACACTAAATACATGGCCTTGTGGAATCAAATATATGAGACTTAGAATCAAACATATATTACAATTCAATTATCTATCTTCTTTATCTTCATTAATAAATATAACTGATAGTTGGGAGCTGTTTGTTCAGTTTTTGACCTAACTCGAACCTTGGACTATGTATAGTGTACTTCATAGTTCTTAAAATGTCACTTAAGCAATTGTAGAGCTAAAGAGAATTGTCTAAAACTCTGAGGGTTTAAGCTAACTTGTGGTTCCGTGCTTGAAGAAGGAAAACTAGTTGTTTAAGTTGGAAGAACTTCTCTACCAAGCAGATTCAAGTTGTTCATTCCCTCGTGTGTTGAAGGAAGAGGTTAAGTCATCTCTTATCAGTTAAGAGAGGTGTTTTCTTATCTTATTCTCACTATCTACTTGTAAAATAATTTACATTTTTAGTGGAAAATTTTATCACTTAGAGAGATGAACAACTAGACGTAGAATCTTTTGATTCAAACCAGTATAAATATTACTTGTGTAAATCTTCTCCTCCTTACTCTACTTTACTTATTTGTATTGAAGAAATTTTTTTAAAGGAAATCGTTTTTAACTAGAATCAATTCACCCCTCGCTTCTTGGTTTTGTCCAACGCTCTTAAACATTCCGCTACGCGATACCAACACCTACTTCAAATGCATATGACACTTTCGACATGTAAGATTCTTCTTCATCTGTGTGAGAAGATTTCCCTTTTGAAAACTTTAAGTGAGTTTTCAACGATGTATTCCTGGTTTTAACATTTCCAACATTGAATTTGCTAAGCAATTTTTCTATATATTTTGCCTTTGATAAGTTCAAAATACCTTCAGATCTATCTCTGGAGATTCTCACACCAAGAATTTGTTTGGCTAGGTCAAAATCCTTCATTTCAAAATTTTCTGACAATTATTTCTTCAACTTGTTTATTTCTACCATATTAGCTTTTGCCATCAACATGTCATCAACATATAAATTAAGAATCATATAATTGTCAACATATTTTTTCACATAACAACAAGGATCTTCTCCACATTTGTGAAAATTTGAATTTCTCATAAACTCGTTAAACTTCTTATACCATTGTATCAGTGCTTGTTTCAATCCATACAAGCTTTTACTAAGCATGCATACAAGATTCTCCTTGCCAACTGCTTCAAAACCTTATGGTTATGCCATAAAGATTTTCTCCTCAAGATCTTCATGTAGGAATGTAGTATTGATGTCTAACTACTATAGATGAAGATTTTCTGCAACTACTATACTTAAGATAACTCTGATGGTAGTCATCTTGATAAAAGGAGAGAAAATTTCTACGAAGTCAATATCCTGTTTTATTGGAATCCTTTCACTACAAGTATAGCCTTATATCTTTTATTATCGTTTGATTCTTCTTTTAACCTATAGACCCTCTGTTTTGCAAAACATTCTTTCCTTCTGGTAGTTGGTTAAAGACCATGTTTTATTATTCTAAAGAGACTTTATCTAATCTTTCATTGCTAGCTCCCACTTAACATATTCATCTCCTTGCATAAATCAACAAAATGTTCTAGCTCAGATATAAACAAAGTCTTACTTTGGATAAAATAAGAGATGAAAATGAGTTTGTATACACATAAAATACTTTCATTGGTAAAAAGTCTTTTTGAGTGGTACCAAAAACAAATTTGTGAGAGCTTGGCCCAAAATGGATAATATCTTACCGCTATAAAGATCTATATGTGTATCACTCCTTTATATATATATATATATATATATATATATATATATATATATATATATATATATATATATATATATATATATAATTAATAGTGTTGATAAATGATTGTTCTTCTTTGAAATCTCATTATAATTAAACTTTCAAAATACAAAGGATGTTTAACATGAATTTATAAAAAAAAAAATTATTTTGATGTGAATACAAGATTGTTATTTCATTATAAAAAAAATATATTAAGGTTTCAAAATATACAAATGATTCTTTTATAGATTATAATTCGAATATTGAATATGTGGAGAGTCATCATAAATTTCTGAAATTAACTTACTAATAGGATAATTTTAGAAAACATCACCACACAAGCACTCTGTTAAGTGGTTCCTATTCAATGAAGAGAAGAAAGCTTAACAGTGATTTTGTTGTGTACACTTACGTAAACACTAGTACAAAATTTGCTTTTAAACTCGCACAATATACCTCGTTTCATATAAAACCGCTGTCTATCAAAACGCGGTGGCAGATTTGAAAATAAAGGAACCTTATATGCTTCGGTTGTATGCAGGATCGAAGCAAAACAACGTTACAATCTCGGTTGCAGGCAGAACCGGTGCCTAAAACCTAAGGCTTTTGGGCTGACAGCTTTTTAAAAATTGATACTACCTCGGGTGCAAAGCAGAACCGAGGCATAAAGCCTCTGCCACACCTGCAACTCACTGACACGCTTCTTCCACACGGCAAGTCATCCTTATGGCATCGGGTGCTATGTTTAATGGAAGCATATAGTGCTTTATTGCCTCGGGCAAAAGTAGAACTGAGGTATAATATGCTTTCCAAACCCGTACCTTTCCCCATTTCGTTTGTGTTCTTCTCCTCTCTGCCCCAAAATGAAGCTTCTTTCTTCCTCTTTCTATAGTTCACATCATTAACATTTTATTAAACATGGTTATAAGCTAACAAATACCACCAAGAAACCCTCTCAGGGACGAAGAACTCCCTCCGATCCCAATCTCATCTCTCATTCTTCCTCTGCAGTTTCGTCCACCAATATCACTCCTTGCCTTGCCACGCCGCTCCTGTGCTGCCAATGCTCGTGCCTGCCTCGCCGTGCCGCTACCTCTACGCTCGTCACCTCTGTTTCTGTTGTTGCCCGCGCCTCGTCCTTGCGCCGTTGGTTCCCTGCCGCCTGCGTCCGCCACTGCTGCCTTTGATTTAGGGTTGAACGAGGTTGCGCGAAGTGAGATTGGGGGAGTTTGATTTAGGGTTGAACGGGGTTGTGCAAAGTGAGATTGGGGGAGTTTGATTTAGGGTTTGTTGACGGTATCGTTGACAGTGAAGATTGGGGGAAAGATGGTGCTTTGCCACGAAGGAAAGATGGTGCTCTGTGGTGCGAAGGAGATCGAGAGATTGGTGAAGTCGCGGTGGTTCGATGCGAAGGAGAGAAAGAGATTGGGGGAAATATTGCAGGTTGCGCGAAGGAGAGAGAGGGCTCTCGCGGTGGTTCTGTGGTGGTCCGGTAAAAGTGGTCCGATGGATGGAGTGTTGAAGATTGGTGGAGTCACGGCGGCGTCCTGGTTCTCTAGTGGTTTTGTGGTGGTTCGATAATGGTTTCCTTTCTGGTATTCCCTCCTTTCTGATCTGCAGTCGCGGCGGCGTCTTGATTTTCTGGTTTGGTTTCTTGTAGGTTGCCTTGGACAGCGGCGTGATTCTGGAGAATGTTGTTGGAGAAGAAGACTTTGCGTGGTGGTTTGTGGTGGTCCGGTAAAGGTGGCACGGTTGTTGGGTGGTGGTCCGAACGGTTGTTGGGTGGTGGTCCGAACGGTTGTTGGGTGGTGGGGACCTTTCTCGAGAGTGAAGATACCTTGCTTGCATGGAGAACTCGAAGCTTGAGAAACAACTTTTCACAAACAAAATTAAAAAAAATAAATTATAACCACTCTACTGCCTCAGTTCCTTCTGAAAAGATTGGAAAAAAAGTAACCCTACTGCCTCGGTTCCCTGTGAACCGAGGCAAAATCGTACTTCTTTTTGACTCGGTTGTAACCGAGGCCAAAAACTTATCCTTTTCTACCTCGTCTGTATATGCACCGGTTAAAGAACCGCGATCTATGAGCAAAAACAACCGATGCCGTTTCCGTTAATTGCACTAGTGAAAGATCCATGTTAATTCTCATTTAGATGGAAATGCAATGATTGTATAGTATTTTTTTTGGTGATATATATGCACGCAAACAAAGTACTATTATGCTACATTGTCGCGCCAATATAAACCACGTGCTTAAATTATTTCTATGAAAATGATGTTTTGTGGTGTTAATTTAGATAATGCAAGCTCAGCACGTTTTGTAAGATTGAATATTGACTAGTGGAAGATTATGTTTTGCTTGTTTGATTCCTGTTATTAGTTCCTTCACCTAATTTGGGTTGTTTGATTGCCATTTTGAATGAATGAAATAAATTCAAAAGGATTGCATCCATAGAATTGTTATGAAATAAAATAGGCAATTTTGATGATAGTAGATTTAAGTTATATTGATTTCCATTTATATATATATATATATATATATATATATATATATATATATATATATATATATATATATATATATATTTATATATATATATATATATATATATATATTTATATATTTATATATATATTTATATATTTATATATATATATATATATATATATATATTTATATATATATATATATATATATTTATATATATATATATGTATATATATATTTATATATATATATTTATATATATATATATGTTGGTACTTAAATTTTATAATTATCAATCCATTAATTACTCATTAAAGTTAATGTGATGTTACGTAAAATTGTTACTTTATATATACACATAGAATGGTGTGGTGTTTGTACCTTGCTTTTATCCGATATTTTGATTTTGTTAAACAATTAATGTAATTTACATATAAAAATAAAATAAAAAATAATTGGATTGATTAACTATGAAGTTAATTAACAAGTTAGAAATAGAGTTGAGTTCGAAGAATATCTTTCATAATTCATTAAATAAAGTGTGTTATATGATGTCTTATGTTTGTCTATTCTACAAGTTATCAAAACTATCTATTATGGATTGATCACTTAGTTAACTAATCCAACTCATTTATTAGTAAGGCGAAAAACTTGAATTCGGTTTACCCTACCACAGATTGGTGGGTTAAACAGGTTGACTCACTAGCTTACAAGTTTTTTTTAATAAAAAGAAATTATAATTATTTTGTAATTCAAATTTAAATAATTTCACTTTAAAATGATGTTAAACTCCAAAGACAATTCAAAATAAAAAATTAACATACAACTCAAATATAATCCAAAAACAAACCCAAAAAGCGAATAAATAAGTTTATAATATTGATAATGTTTGTGTCATTTATCTATTTATAAGATTAGAGTATAAATTTATAATATTTTGCTCTCTTGAAACATCTTTTTCTCTATTTCAATTTGCAATACAATAAAAAAATGTTAACTAATAATATTGAAACACAAAATAATAAATAATTAAATTAAACTAAGTGGTTCACTGCAGCTTCAACCCGAGTGAATCAGGTTTTAAGTGAATCGAGTTGAAAATTGGTCTGTATAAAAAATATCATTTTTTTCAAACCCAACCCTACTAGGGAAGGAAACTAGAGGAGAGTGATGGAATGAGGACACAAGGTTTGCGCCAAGAGTATAAGAAGCTGAAACAAATTTCTATAGCATTTCATTACACTTAAAAGTGAAAAATTACATAGACCAAGCACTTCTATTTATAGCTTGGAGAAGGCCCCAAAGTTTGACAAATTTCCCTCTAAAAATTAAAAAAAAAAGTCCAATTGGATGGTCTAGCTGGCTACGTCACGCGTCCCACACAATTGGCACATGGGAAACAAGACATGTGAAAAGCTTCTCGTAGAGGATGGGCGCACATGGGTTTCGGCTGAGCGCAATTCTAGTCCAAAAGTGTATTTCCTTTGTAATCTTCAATCTGGAAAACTGGAGTCCAATCTGGAGGTCAGCCAAAATTTCACCCTTTCTTTGCTACATTGCTTCCTTTGACTAAAGAGGCTTTTGGATTGTTGGTTTATGATCTCCTAGCTTTATTGAACCCTGTAAAAACAAGAATTAATAAACATATTAGAAGAAAAAGAAGGATTAGTAGTTCATTTTCCATAAAAGTAAAGTGTTTTGTAATCCGTCTCCTTCTTCAATCCTTTTGGACATGACCCTAATTAGAGGTCCAATATGAGCCCTAGGTGGTCCTCCATCATCATCCCCAATTTAGACGAAAGGATTCGGCCAATCTTTAAGATGATGAAGAAGACTTATGTCTTCAAGTGTGACGAGCAGTGTGAAGCCGTTTTTGCATAAGTAAAAACCATCTTGGCCAACACATCTTTTATGGCTCGACTGATCCATGGAAAAGAGTTACAAGTCTCCTTTGTCATCTTTGATGAAGCGATCAACATAACCCTCATGCAGAAGTCTTTAGAGCTTAAATTGATATATTTTCTTAGTAAAGTTTTGTAGGATGCAAAGAGGATCTATCAGCAAATAGAGAAGGTGGTTTTGGCATTGGTCATAGCCACTCACCAGATGGTTGTCTGAACCGACCACCTCATCACAAAGATTTTGAGGAAGTTGAATCTTGTTGGACGAATAGTGTGCTAGTCGGTAGAGATTTTTGAGTTTGGCCTTCGGTACGAACGTCGTGGTTTAGTGCGTGAACAACCCTTGGCAAATTTCACTGTTGACCTTCCCATGCAAGATGTCCTTGTTCGGACGTGGAAGTTGTACGTCGATGAACCATTCGATAATAAAGGTAGAGGAGCTGGAATTATGCTCGAGGGATCGAACGACTCATCGATTGAAAACTCCTTAGTGTTCATGTTCAAGATATCAAATAACTAAACTGAGTATGAAGCTTTGGTGGCTAGCCAAGCTTTGGCGAAGGACTAGGGGTCCAACGAGTTGAATGCTGGACGACTTAAAGCTTGTCGTCGGGCAGATATATAAATAGTTCCAAATTAAGAACGATTAACTCCTCCAATATTTATACAAAGCCACGAAATTAATGATGAGCTTTGAAGCTTTGGACATCAAGCATATCCCGCACAAGAAGAACGCTCAGGTTGATATGTTGTTGAAGATAGTGAACGGAAGGAAAAAAGGGCAATATTCTATGATAATAAGGCGAGTCTTAACCAAGCCCATCATTGAATGCTTGCCCACCTCATTGGCCGAACGAAAGGACTAGAGGGAGGATATCAAGATATTGATGAACAAGCATAACGAGGGGGCGGCTGTTAACTCGATTGAGGCCCAGAATATCGCTCAGTATGATTCTCCACTCCTTTTCTGAACTGTTTGTCAAATGATGAAGTTAAGTACATGTTGAATGAGTTACATAACGGTGTGTGCGACCTTCACACCAGACAACACACACGGAAGGCTTGAGCACTACAAGCTAGGTACTACTGACTAACAATGGATGAGGATTGCAAAGCCTTAATTCCAAAAGTGAAAGATTTACCAAGGGCATGACAAAAATGTCAACTTCCCTCGATCGAGGTCCACAATATTGTCTCCCCGTTACCATTCACGTAATTTGAAATGGACATTGTAGGTCTTTTTCCGGTTAATCAGACATAGAAGAATTTCCTCCTGGTCGCGATGTTCTACTTTACCAAGTGGGTAGAGGTCAAACCCTTGAGAACCATCACGGCCCAACAAGTACACAAGTTTGTCTAGAAGCTTGTCTATTGTTTCGGCCTTCCCCGGACGGTTGTTACTATAATCACCGATAGTTCATCGACAATAAACTAGCTGAATTCTACAAAAGCTTAGGAATCAAGCATGTAACCAAATCAGTGGAACACCTTCAGACAAACAATCAGGATGCAGCGGTCAATAAAACGATAATGGTTGTGCTGAAACAACATTTGAGGACACAAATAGAGCTTGAGTGGATGAACTGCCAGAAGCACTTTGGGGATACTGTTGCTTAACGCTCGACATGACTGGCAAAACATCTTTCAACATCTCGATGGTATTAATGTCATGCTTCTCGTGGAGGTGGACGAACCTTCTCTTAGGAGACAATTGGAGAGTATGGACGTCAATGAAGTTCAACTGAGAGTGGAGTTAGGGAACGCCAGAAGCTTATAAATGGGTTATCCTCAAAAGATACAACACGAAGGTCAGTCCAAGACAATTCAACGAGGGCGACTTGGTATGAAGGAAGACATGTCACTCATACCAAGTTAACACCGAATTAGGAAGGGTCATTCAGGATCATTGAAGACTTGAAGAATGTAGCTTACCGATTGCATGACCCGAGCGGCTCGGTCGTCCCTAACACATAAAACGCCTTGCACTTAAATTTTTATTTTAGTTGAAACCCTTACACTTAAATCAAAGATTCATCTACATCTTGCGTGTTCATTGAAGTCAAGTTTCTTTGGGAACGTTCTTCATGAACTCCCTACAACCTCCACCGATCGACAAACAACGTTTTTCGTGAACACTTGACCATATTTAGAACATGTTGCTTGGGAAAAATTCTTCGTAAACTCTTAACAACCTCCACTGATCGGCAAGGAATGTTTTTTGGAAACTCTTGACCATATCTAAAACTTATTACTTGAGGAAAATTCTTCGTGAACTCACAACATCCATCAATTAGCAAGGAACGTTCTTCATGAACTCTTAACCATATCTAAAACAGGTTGCTTGGGGATGTTTTTCATGAACTCCCAACAACCTCCATCGATCAGCAATGAACGTTTTTCGTGAACTCTTCTCAAAACTCTACAATTGTGAACCAAACGTCGAGTTTATTTTAATTATTTTCAAATTTTAATTTCGTGAAGTTGATATCATGCGACGTAATTACAAATCAAGAACTCTAGTTATCACGTGTTATTTCAATTAGAAGCTAAATCATAATAAGACAATGCAATGCAAACTTAAAAGGAAAATAAAAAATGGTAAAGCTAATATCCATTTTATATAAATGTGTTTACAGAAAGTCTAGAGGCCGATAGTCAAATAGACTTGTACAAAAACCAAAAGAGATTGTTTGTTTTTTGGTCACCAAAATACAAAACAACAAAGGGTAAAAGCAAAGCCTACTATTTCTCTCCCGCTCCGGCATCCATCCCACCTTCAACGTCAGTTAGTGGGTCATCCACCACTTCAATGATCGAAGAGGCCTATGCTTCCTCGTTAAGAATGTCCCAAAGGTTCATCAATTGACCTTGTTAGACATCCTTGTAAATATCAAACTTTCCCTCCAACAAGGGAATACCATACAGAAAGGCTGCTTGATTGAAGGCTTTGTCAAAGCCCGCTTGGTGCTCGTGGAAGATCTCGTTTTGAGTGTCCTTCAATTGAGCGGCCAAAGCCACTTCCCACAAATGTTTCCGTTATGGGATCAAGGTTAAATGTTTACTACTTAACGTATATCCTAAAAGTCAAAGTCCTTGTCTTTGTCATTGTTCACTCTAAATACTCGTTTGATTAAACTAAGATGTTACCATTAGAAGGTACACCAAAGTCAGTAGAGATTTGGCCATTTACAAAATTAATGCGTATTACGTGTCATCACCTATCTCTTTACCTCAAACTTATAATTATAGTTTTCAAAATGGGCAACGGATTAACAATAGACTAATTGCAGCCCAATAATCACTCTTTAAGGGTAATTTATTGGTACTCGGACCATTCGCCCCATCAGTGATAGATGGTCATTTGGTCTCCCATATAAACTTGTCCATATAGTCATATGGCACATAGGCCCCTTAAGCTCTAGTCTATCTTAATAAACAAATAGGATTTGTAATGAGTGGTCCTCTTGGCAATATTGTGGGCGGCTTGGTAGTTCAACACTGTATGATATCCAGCACCAAACTGTTTAAGTCAATTTAGCCGCTAAGCGAAAGGTTTTAACCGTTGATCTCGCAACATGTGTCGATTTTGAATTTTCCAGGCTCCAAGAGGAAAAACGTCGTATGCTGTGAATTCTCAAATTTGACTTTATCTGACAGTAAGAGTTTACCCACTTGGGGTCCACATGTCTGTAAATAGTGGTGGGCGTTTGGGTCATATTCACCACTACCATCTTCTAGTTTCGGTGAACCGAACGTCGAGCCTTCTTCTTTCCACCCAAGTAATAATGTCAACCATTGATCTATCAACGTTTTACGAAGCCATAGGGGGAAGCAGCCAGGGTGTGCGAATGATGTGGCATCCGCATTAACCTTTGATTCTTCTTCCATTTTAGGACCAACCACGTAGTCATCAGATACTACCACATGGGCAACTATAGTGTATAGTGAGGAGGATATAACCCTCAACATTGATGCATCCAATGATGGGGAGGAGGATGCAGATGCTCTCATAATCGTCGTCGATTATAAATGGGTGTCGCACGAGATTAAGGAGTATGCCACCTGCTTTCGTAAGGGAAATCAGCTTTGCTGGTTGGCCGACTGATGTCACTTCGTGAAGTCCTTGATGGATGGTGAAAAGTTTAATTTAGACGTTTGCAAAGGGAATGAACGAGTGTTCCATGGGAAGTAAGCCAATCCTAAAGACTTCTCTACATGTATCTGTACATGTTTAAAGAGCTCTTTGTTTGTCTTCCTTTCAACGATTTCCAAATGTTTATTCTTCGTGAGCTCATTGTCACACCCAGACAACTTCATCCGAATAATTGGACTTTTATGCAAGGGTGATGGTATGTGCAGCCTTAGGCATCACACCCGCCCCTGTTGTGTTGATGCAGCACCATATAACTAATAGGGTGTGGTTATCCTTATATCCAAGTAGGGGAAGTGATTATTTACTATATATGTCGCTTTCTTCAAAAGTTTCAAGAATAAGTTTTTTAAAGTTGAAATAAAAAATGTCGCCCGATTTGATATTTTTAAGGCTAAATACCATTGTTGGTCCCAATTTTTGTCAACTTTGTTCGAAATGGTTCTAATTGTTTTAGAATGTTCAATGTAATCCTTTATATCGTAATTTATGTTCAATTTAGTTCTTTTGACAAACAACGTTTAAATCAGCCAAATGTCCAGCTTAGCACTAAGTCAATGACATGCATTTATTGATTGATGTGGACACTTTAAGACATAGTTAGGTTGATTTTTTATTTTTGGAAATGATTTTTTGATATTAAGGTTTTGATTTTTCAAGTGTGAACGTATTATTTTCGTCAATTTTAAGTTTGTGATCTACAAACTCCACAAATAAGAACATATGAACAGAGAATCAAAACCTCAATGAGAATCAAAACCTCAATTCTTCCCACCGATCTACAAGGTAGAAGAACCCCAACCCAATTCCGAATTTAGAGAAATCAATTTTTTCTCAAATCAAAGCAAAACGAAATCCTATATCCAAATCACAAAAAATTAGATATCCAAACAGAACCGTAAGGAAACCAATCAAAGAAAAAAGAGGAGGAAAAGGAAGTTTCCTCCTTGCTCCGCAAAGTCAGAACGGAGAGAAGAAACTTTCGCTGCCGTCACATGCACCGCACCGCGAGAAGGGTGTTCGCCAACTAGAACCGCGAAGGAGAAGAGGAAAGGAAAGCTCTTCCTCCTTACGACGTTGTCCACAACAAAAAAAGAGAAAAAATGGGAAGAAAAGAGTCCCCTTGCACGACAAGGCCCCTTGCACGACGAAGGCCCTGCGGTTCCACTGATAACCGCGATCAAAGACGAGAATGCTGCCTGAGCCGTATCTCCACAGTGCCGGTGATTCTCGTTGTCACAAGACCATCTTACATGCACGAGATGGAAAAATCCAAAAGAAAAAAGAGGAAGAGAACCCCAATTTTCAAACACAGTCTCATAGACAACCTCAACCTCTGATTAAATTTTAGAAAATCACTTTCAAAAATAAAAATCCACCTTTGTTCACGTCAGTCAATAAATAGCATGTAATTAACCGAGTGCTCCGGTGGACAAATTGTTTAATATTTTTAACTAGTGTCTAAGGATGACGTCGGCTGGAATACAAGTCGTGGGACTGATCATCGAGCTAACCTCTGTAACGAGGTGTTAGAGTAAGATGTTTGTTTGGTTTGTTTTCATTGATTGATCATCTTTAACTTACTAAAATTTTTGCTTTTTTTTCAGATTTAATGGCATCGTGGAAAACAAAGGCCTTTTCAAGAAATTGTTTGCCTGAAGCGGTGAGGGAAGTAGCAACTGTCTGGAAGAAACAGCCGGCACCCCTGGACGTACAGCCCCAACAGCCGACCCATAAGGGGAAGAAAAGGTCCTCTCGTGAAAGGAGAAAATCATCCTCTCATAAATGCAGTCTAAAGGATGTCAGACCGCCAAAGCCTCTGAACATGTGCTTTCTAACATTAACTACGAATATTCGAATATTGATCACTCGTACTTAGAGATATGAAAAAAGCCTTAGTGGCAACCATATATCTAGGTCATGGAAATAATGATTATTAACAATATTATACAGTTTTTTATAGATGATGAATAGTTGGCAACTGTGGAAGATTTTTGGACACAGTTATTGAGAGAGGTTGTGTGGATTGGGACAAAACTGATTGTGCATGTGCTTGTTTGCTCCTTTAGTGAGCACCTTGTGCCAATGAACTATAAAGAAAAGTGCACATTGTGCAAGCAAAGAGAAATATGCCTTTCAGAATAAGGAAAAAGAAGTTTCCAACGGACATTAATGGAATGGTTTCTATAATTGAACTGTAACTTTTGCTTTCTCTATCTCTCACGTGGCTGGTCTAATTTGTTCAAGTAAAAATGGCTTAAAGAATCCCATGATACAAATTGCTACAACATTTTCTTTACTTCAATATCATTAAAACACCAATCATTTGTAACGCAATTGCTTTACTCCATCTTTTTTACTTCAATATATTCATTTAAATTAAGCATACTCCTATTAAGAAAAATCCTAGAGCGTTTATCTTTAAGTTTAAGTCTTATATTGAATCCAGATAAAAAAAAAGTTGAACAATTTATATATAAATCAACAAATTCATTGCTTTAAAATTTTATGTTAAAATAGTATCAATCTTCTTTTATTTATGTTTTATTATTATTATTATTATTATTATTATTATTGAATCACTAACATCAATACCCGACCATCAAAAATAAAGATTTGTAACTTATATATGTAACATCCCATCTATATAATAGCCAATATTATATATTAAAGACGTTAATATCCAAATATAGAGAACAGTCGGAGTATGACGTGTAATAAAATGTGAAATTACAGTCATCCAGAAATAAAAGAAAACGGAAATTCAAACTTAAATAGTTTAAAGAGTCGAACACTAGACGTGTTCAGATGGGAAATTCTAAGAAGACTACTCCGTAACATCGGCAACCTCCAGCTCTTGCTCCAAGGGAACCTCTTCGACAACATCTGCTCCCATCCAAGTAGATGATCATCGCCAAAGAAAAAAAATACCCAAACAGCACATAACAAGAAAAGATGCAAGGGTGAGCTAGATATAGAAACATGTTATACATATGGCATAGGTAAATCATATAATCATACATAGATTCGTATCAAAGAACAATTAGAGCATACTCACTAAACCACAATTCACCTACTTACACGACATGCAAAAGTCATTCAAACAAGGTAGACTAACATTACAATACTTATTACTTTATACCCCGACTTGTTACTTTATAAACCGACTCGTCCGGACTAGAATGTATGTAGAGCTGGGGCGGGTTGTGCACTTGTGATGGTCCCTACTGCTTTGCAAAGCCATTGCCGAGGGGTTTCACCCGACCATACACAAGGTTAGTCCGTTACCGCGGAATAGACCTCCAGTGATAGCGTCTACCCTGGGACCTCCCTCTACTCCCACCACACGCGTCAATCCTCTCTAAGTGAGAATGAAAGACCGTTGGAGTGTAGGGATAACCCCCCATATGGAAGCCTCTTACATTCATTCTATACAGTAACCGATCCCACCGAGAGATCTTAATTTCCGATTCAATCCCACCATTTAAAACTCATGATATTTCTTTTGGAACCATGTGCCTCATAAACCACCATATTATTCCAACAATTCCAACATATTTCATACATTCACATAATTCATGTCATAGATAATATTCCAAACATTGGTACACATAATTCAATCCAAAAGCAAAGGAAATTAAAATTCAACATATTTGTAAAATACTATTTGGACGAGCACTATTCACTGGACACTATTTGGACGAACGCTCCCTCACTGTTTGGACGAACGCTCCACATGCAATTCAAGGACGAACGCTCAACTATTCGGACGAACGCCAACTATTCGGACGAACGCTCACTCTCTGTTTGGACGAACGCTCAACTTGCAACTCAAGGACGGACGCTCACTATTCGGACGAACGCCAACTATTTGGACGAACGCTCATATATTCGGACGAACGCTCACTCACTGTTTGGACGAACGCTCAATGGTGATCATTTTGGACGAACACTCGGTTTGGACAAATGGACGAACGCTCACAGATGAAACCAAGGACGAACGCTAAGAATTGAACTAAGGACGAACGTACAATAGAGCATAAACCCTGTTTGGCCGAACGCTCACTAAGACGAACACTATTAGATTACTGCCAATACTGTTTAGACGAACGCTACACAGATCAAATAACCGAACGTATATAGGCAAACCGAACATATAAATACTGTTTGGACGAACGTTCATTCAGTCAGAATGAACGTACATAGATAAAGAAACTCAATATGTAAACAGTGATTTGGACGAACGCACATACAGCAAATACTAAGAGACCGATCGCTCACCATTACTTTTACATCAAAACCGAACGTTAAAGTGGCAGATTACAGGTGGAATACTGTTTGGACGAGCGCTAACACATACAAAACCGAACGTTTAATATAACTATTTCAAAAGACCGAACGCTATTCTTAGATTGAAGGACGAGCGCTATACTATGATAGAAGGACGAACGCCAATGCTGAACACAAAACCGAACGCTCTTAATAATGGGACGAACGTCCCATTTTCACTCCAACAATTTGGACGCACACGTAAATCTGCAGAATTATGCAGATTTGCAGGTTTTTCCAGAAGCCCAGAAAAATCCCAATTTTTATCCCCTTCTACCCAGATTTTCTTCAACAACATAATTTTACTACCAGGCATACAGATTCATGCAAAAAAAATCATTCTAACTACGAAATTTGTTCATCAACAACACTATATCATAAATCTCAGTACACACATACATGGTTCACACAATCCAAAGAGAAGGATCTAGCTCCCCTTACCTCTTGAAGACCTCCTAGCCAAACAAGAATGTAGAAATTCCAAACGTTCTCTGCCTCACCACTGGATGCAGCAAGCTTATTCTTCTCCTTCTCCCGCACGTGCAATAAGCTCTCTCTCTCCCTCTGCAGAATCTCCAAGTGCCGAATCCAATCCTCTTCAAAACTCACGGTTCTCCCCTTAAGAAAGAAAATAATGGGCACTCCACTGCCTATCAAACCCCAGCCGTCCCACTCTCCATCCTCAGTGCCCAATCCACTAATGGAGGTAAGTGATGATGGTGCTTGGAGCACTTCTTGGTGGCTGGAACACTCCAAGGTGGGGAGATTCACTACCATTCACTGCTGCCCACTTGAAGCTCCACTAGCCTCCCACTACTTCAACTGCAGCCGCCCCACTCTGAACCCTTCCCTACCACCAATTATAAACAACTCCTTAAAATATTTAGGTCCTTACAATATATATATATATATATATATATATATATATATATATATATATATATATATATATATATATATATATATATATATATATATATATATATATATATATAAAGAATTACCGAGTCTATAAAGTCTTCCAAAAAGAGTGCAACATCTTCTACTGTGTTAGGCTTTTGTTTGGTTGAGAGAAGAAAAAGTATGTAGAAAAAAATGAATAAAAAAAGTAAAATAGAATAATAAAAGAAAGTTTATTTATTAAAGTGAAATATATGAGAAAGAGGTTTTGGATTCATGAAGTTTTCGTGGGTTGAAAGAAAAAATGATAGCAAGCTTCCATCATTATTTGATTAATCAAAATTAATTCAACTAATATTTCTTTATAACTAAATTCTTAAATTTACTTTTTGAAAAATTTCATCTATTTTAATTTGATTTACGATTTTTAAATTTATATTAAGAACGTCTTTTAACTTTGTAAATTATATCATTTTTATGGACACTAAAGAAAACATATATGTGCTATACGCATATCTGTTTAATTTTTTTATAATAATAACAAATAACTAAGTTATTACTATTAATATTGAATATTTTTATAATAATAAAAATAAAAATAAATATTTTTCTAACTTCATTGTAAATCATTTTTATTTATTTTGTAATTAGTTATAATTAAAAAAAATAATTAAGTTTAAAAAAAGAGATAAATTAAAAGAATAGGTTAAATTTAAAGAAATCATCACTTAAATAATAAAATTGGAAAAATAATTATTTTAATTTTAAAAAACTTTTATTCAAAGGGTTAAATTGGAAAAAAAATGTATACCGAAAATGAAAATTTCCATTATATACAGGTATAGATATAATTGAATTGCTAATCATGAATAAGATTCTTTTATTTAATTTTTAATAGATCAAAATTTATTAATGATTTTTTATTAATTTATTATAATTTAAAATAAAATTCATCCGATTCATTATACACAAAAAATTTCATCTCTTTATCTAAAATGCAATAAAAAATAAATATTTTTTTGTAAAATGAATACACATAAACTATCTCCTTTTCCCCACACCCACTTATTCCCAAATCCATGAGAGAGCAGCAATGCAAAAGATGATGATAGCTATTTCCTTTTATGCAAACGAATTATTTTCTCAAACAAAAAAAAAAGGACAAAATCACCATCGTTATTCCAAGACCCCATATAAGAAATGACAAGATTATTTCCTAAAATGAAGCATTTTAAGTATCCTGATTACAATATTATTTTCCTTCTGCTGACATATATTATAGACGGAGAAAAAAATTATTTGTAAATCATTCGAAACTTTTTATATACAAATTTTAAAACTATTATTTATAAGCATATAATTTAATGTACATAATAGTCTATGATCAAACGGCAGTATAAAAGATTTATACTGTAAATATATTTTTGTTTTCATATGTCTATTTTAATAGATATCTTATGGTAACAAACGTAATGTATTCATTTTTATTTCTGACCTTTTTATGTGACTTGAACACTGTTTTCGTCTCATTTTAATATTGAGTAGATAAAATATGTAATAATTAGGTAAAACTAGAGCTGTCAAAATGGATAATCCGGTTCGACTCGGCTTGGCCCACCACGGGTTAGTCACTTAGAGTCAATCCAACTCGGCTTATTTATTAACGAGTTGAACAAATTCCAACCTAGCTCGACCTATCACAGGTTGGTGGGTTAGACGAGTTGACTCAATGACATTAATTATAAGTTTTTTTAAAATAAAAAAATTTAAAATTTTTTTAATTCAAATCTAAATAAACGTCACACTAAAATGATGTTAAACTCCAAAGATAATTCAAAATAAAAAAAAGTATCATACAATCCAAGCGTAATCCAAAAACATGTACAAAAGGTGAACAAATAAGTTTTTAATACTAATAATTTTTGTATCACTTGTTCATTTATAATACTAGAGTCTTGAATAGATAAATCTATAACATTTTTCTCTCTTGAAACATCTTCTTCTTTATCATCATCTACAATATAATAAAAAAAATGCTAACTAACAATATTGAAACACAAAATAATAAATAATTAAATTAAATTAGGTGGGTTGGTGAGCCAACCTGGCTCACTACGGGTTCAACCCGGTGAGTCGGGTTCTAAGTGAGTCGGGTTGAAAACTAGCCCGCATAAAAAAATTACATTTTTTTCAAACCCAACCCGGCTCAAACCCGTGGTGAGTCGGGTTGGCCTGCGGGTTACAACCCATTTTGACAGCACTAGCATAATTAAAAATAATAAAACTAATAATTAATGTTGAACTGTATTAAAAAGTGAACTTTAAATATAATTTAATTTTGTAAAACTAACGTATAAGATAAGTTTGCATCTACATATATATTTTAAATTTATTTTATTTATAGTTGATGTGAGACTTTTAACATGCTTCCCTTATTCTAAGATATATACATCTTGTCTCACATATGGAACTAGACAAATGGGTGGTTTAATATTAGTCCGATAGATGGTAGAATGATATGTCTAACAAATACAAATCTCATTAGGATGGATGCTTTGATAGTTGACTTTAAACCTAATTCAATATCATAAAATCAACTTGTAAGATGAGACTTATACTCATTTATATATTTTAATTTGACTTTATCTCTAATTGGTATCAGACTTACACCAAAAAATAAATAAAAATAATACTCAAAAGTAATGCTTAAGTACAACTCAAATTATATATAGAAATCTAAATTTGTGCAAAATTGTTTTTGAATTTTAACTATATACTAAAAACAACACAACACCTTGACAGACAAAAACACATGCTCTCAAATATTTCCTCCAATATTATAAATTAAGACCTTGTTAACTAAAAAATAACTTATTCCATCTCGCTAACAACCAATCCTCAATTATGTATATCTATGAGGTTCTTGTTTCTTTTTTTCAGTATGGCGCAACCAACATAATTGTACGTATTTATTGATTTAGTGCACTACAAAAAGAAATTGAAATTATCGATAGACATAATTCATTGAAAACAATAAATTTCTATCGATAATTGACATTTTTTGATAGTTTACCGACAGTCACGAAGTCGTTGGTAATTTCACTGTCAGTAACCATTTTTGAAGGATTTGTCTGCCGGTATATTCGTCGATAAGTGTGTGGCAGAGTCCAATGCAAGTTGTATTGTTTATCTACCCCACATTCACATAATTAGACTTGCACAACACAATAATTTGCAATCCATATCCACACAATCAGAACTATAAAACTATATTCAACCCTACATATATTGAGAAACTTCTTTCGTACAGAATTCAAATCCAAATTTCCATATATTGATTCAGTATAAGCATTTAAACCTATGTCTTGATTCTGCTAAATAGCTACACCAATATATTTATAAGTATTGTTTGTTAATGTTAGCTTCTACTTCTACATCATATTCACAGTAGTTTTGTTTAGTACCAATTTGAATACCCTTAACTAAAGCATTAGACTCCCTACTACATTCACTCAATTTCGACTGGTCCACTCCATTGATTTCAACTTCTAAATGTAGTTTTATTTCGTTAGATGCATACAAGTCAAGACTATTTCCACTTTCTAGTTTGCTGGTATTGTAAGGTTCATCGTTAGAGTAAGTATAGACTTCTATAGAAAAGCATTGATCTGCATCATCAATCTAAGTTATAGGTTGTTGCAAGCCAGTTTTGGGTCCACCTTGCGTAGATGTAAAAATTCAAATACAAGATGATACTTATTTAACTCTATCTCCATAACTACCTTCTTGACTTCAAGTCCTTCTTAACCAAGTCAACAACATCCTTAGGAAGGTCACACCATTCCTATAGAACATCAAATGCTTCAGGCTCCCATTCGTTTTATAATTTGAAAAACACCTAACTAAGTTGTGCCCAGTATAAGGACTAGCATTTGTGAACTTATTTCTACATCCACCAAATTTGGTGGTGAAGCTACACTAAAATGTGCAGTTCATTTGGAGACCCTGCTCATTGGTGACACATATGATGGCCAATAGCCTAAAATTGGTTGTGAAGCTCCATTAAAATGTGCAGGTCATTGGGTCACTCCCTTGCGCATCAGATTAAGTGCAACCCTTTTTCAATGCCTTTGCAATTTTTGCTTCAATTTCTATCTACTAGCCTAATATCTATAAAGACACTTAAATATAAAAGCTCAGATGGTGGAGTTAAATACAAACCTATACCTTGAGTAGTTAAATAGAAACCTAGACCTAGACTTGACCTATCCTTGACCTATCCTCACAGAAAATGTTTTACAATATACACATGAGAATAATGGTTACTTAGGAAGATGTATTGATATGGACAAATATGTAATACAAATGATGAATGGATAATGTAGTTTCACTAACATCAATGCATGAATTGAGTCTATGAATGAATCAAAGATGATTTATAAAATATTAACTGAGTCTATGAATAGATTATTGAATTGGAAAATCAATCTGGATGTATCATATGCAGAGGCTACTACAAAACCAATATGGATGTATGATATGTAGAGGTAGAACAAGTTATATGGATGTATGATATGTAGAGGTAGAACAAGTTATATGGATGAAGATGTGCAATAGAGAGAATAGGTGCAGAAATGAAAAAGAATGGACTCTTAAATTTACTAATTGAGTCAACAAATGTCAGAAAATGAAAACTAATGCATGATAGCAAGTGCAAGACAAATCTGAATTAATGAGAAAAGTGATGCAATGCATTCAAAACAAGTCACATGCACTCAAAATTCAAAATCACTCTTTGAACCTATGGATGGTAGCAAATCACCTGACAATACAGAATTTGACACTGAAATCATGTTTTGCGATTTAAATGATTTTACTAGGCTATCATGGATCCAAACATGTTCGTAAAGTATGCATTATTCCATAAAAATTTATTACTAGGATGTAAAATATGAATACTACTTTAGAATATGCATGGATTTATGAATTGCAACTTAAAACTAGCTATAAACTCACTACACCTAAATCATAAGCAAATGCTAACTAAACTAAACTACTCATGCATATGCACTAGTTGAACTATGAATGAGTTGAACCTTGGTTAGACTATCTAATGCACTAGTTAAAGTATGAATATCAGTAAATAAAACTAATGCACGATTGGCTAATCCTAGAGTGCAGTGGTGCTATGCGACTAAAATGGCATGCAGAAAATTGGATTGACGAGAAAAGTTGGCCAACGTACTAAAATTTGGACAAATGCATTTGAAACATAGAGTCACCCATTAAAAACATCTAAGTTCAAGTGATGCAATGTAGAAACTTATAATGGTTGTTACTAGAACATGTGAAAACTATCAAATTCAAGGAACTAACATGCTTAATATAAAAAGATCAGGTGTGACAGATAACAGATGCAAATTTTAGACATTCTTTCTCTCGGCCAAAGATATAGTTGGCTTTAAATGTAGCCACTCTCAAAAACTCACTTTTTTCACTTTAGTTTTAAGATGTTTGCACTCCACACAAACACTCTCTCTTATTGCCAAGGAGATGTAGGCCAAGTTAGTCACACAATTCTCACAAAATTGGTATTCTCTCTACTTTTAATGAACTCAAAAGCACTCAGCTGATGTTTTATAGATAGTGCAACCTTGGTAGCTCACAGGTTAGAGAATCTTGCAGACTAACCTGACAGTGTTTTCGAAATAGGCATATTGTCTCGGTTCTCTGACCAACCGAGGCAGTATGTCCTACTAGAAACTGACAACCTCTGATTCTAAACCTCTATTGCCTCGATTTCATTTTAATTGATGTCATACACCTTTTATGCCTTATAGTTTAACCACGAACGGAGGCCTATATTTAGTAGATGTTTTCAAATTTTCCATTTATATTTTTATTTTGAATTTTTTCTAGAAGGTTTATGCATTGGTTGCGTTTATAACCGGAGTAATAGTTATGGAAATTGGTATTGCGCAACGAAATGGTTAATGAGCATGATAACAGACAATAACCAAGAGGGGAGGGATGAATTGGTTCTTTTTAAAAAAATTAGTTTTCTTTTAAGACTTTCGTCGAACAATTTATAAATAATAGATGAAGAGATAAAGAGAATCACACGCATAATTTTTATATTGGTTCGAATTGAAAAATTCTACGTCTAGTTGTTAATCACTTTAGAAAGAGTGATTAACTTTTCACTAAAAATTAGTTTGATGATTACAATTACAACACTTTAGGGGGTTTAAAAAAAACGCCTTTCTTCGACACACGAGGGAATGAACATCAACTCAATTAACTTCTAGAGAATCTCTTGCTCCTTTAGACACACTAAAAACAAGTTTCTCCTTTCACAAGACTTGATCAAACTAAGACTTAAACTTGAGAACTTCCTCATAACCAAATATGTGCTCTCAATATTTTAGGTAACCTTAGAAAGTTTTAGGAGACTTCTATATAGGCTAAGGGTCCGAAAATGAAAAGTCAGTTTCCAACTGCCAAAGATAATCAATTGTCATAAATGATAATCAATTATTTCAAGCCGTTATGGGTTTTGGAAAATGTGATAATCGATTATCCTTAGTGATAATCAATTATTGTCAAACCCTAGATAATATTAAAACTTGCGAAGATAATCGATTGTCCTTAGCGATAATCGATTATTGCAAAAGATGAAACCTTTTCTACTTTTGCTTGTGAGAATCGATTATCTCCTATGACAATCAATTATTGTCGTAAGAAATCAATAAAAAGGAATAAATTATAATACTTCTAAGTGCTTAAAATTGAGAGATAACCTAATACAAATGATTTTCACAAAGAATGCTTTTAACAATTGATGTATTTGTTTCTTCAAATCTTCAAGTGCATCATCATCAAAATCTCTTCAAAGCATCAATGCTTCTCATTGATAACAATAGCCTCTTCGATAGTTAAATTCCAGAAGCATAAAACGGTAAGCATGTTTTCACTATTTCTTCTTCTTCTTCTTCCTCCAGAGAACGTGAACGTTAAATGCTGCTTCCCATCTCGCAAGAATAGCTTTTCCTTACCGCTCTGCCGCTACTGTCTCCACCACTGGCTGATGTCGTAAAAAAAATTAACCTATTGTTCATTCTTCTTCCTTATGCAACCATTCTTTCTCTTAGGCGAAGATGTTGGTTTGTGGCCTTCATTTCTCTCGCGTGAAGTGTCTAGTGTGGTCTTCGTCTTTGTTGGCTCCATTTATGTTGCACGGACGTTGCTGCATCTCTTTCTCTCCTACAAACTACGTTGTTCGTTATTGCCACCGATTGTTCGCCGTCGTCACTGGTTGTTCGTTGCTGCCTTTGGTCGTTCGTCGCTGCCCTCGGTCGTTTCGTCGCCTCCTCCGTTATCCCATTGCATATAAAAAAAGAAAAAAATGATTTTGAATAGGCAAAAGATCTCATTTTTTAAAGAAAAAAATGCATCTACCGTCTCGGTTCGAAACCAACCGAGGCAAAAAATCTCCACATACTGTCTCCGTTCAGAACCGAGGCAAAAAAATTACCTATTTTTGCCTCACTTATACTTCGATTCATAAACTGTTGCATATAGACGAAAATAACCTGTATCATTTTTTTTACTACACTAGTGATATCAGAATCTAATTACCTTTATCATTTACTAAGAGAATATTTAATCTAGATTAGCTGTTCTCTAAATAAATAATTTTATATTTAATTACATTTTTTAAAACAAATTTATAATAATAGATTTACATTTCACATATATATATATATATATATATTGTTAGCTTATGTGAAATGTTTAATATATTTCTTTACATCGAGAAATGAATATTCTAAATATAAGATAGATATTTCTAATTGTCTAAAAGGAGCCGAATATTAGTGACTGCATAATCTTAATAAATTTGATTAAAATAAACTCATTATTTATTAAGAAAGTTTATATCTAACTTAACTTTACAACCGATGTTACAATTTACATCTTAATAATGTTTCTTCTTTCCACATTTCTTTACTTGCACGCACGACAATGTTTATAAATATAATGAAATAATCAAATGAAAGTTGTTATAATTCTATACAAAATAAATCTATGATCATTTATATATATATATATATGTTTATATATATATATATATGTTTATATATATATATATATGTTTATATATATATATATATATGTTTATATATATATATATATATATATGTTTATATATATATATATATATATATATATATATATATATATATATATATATATATATATTTGATTCAAAGTGTTGAATTGTGGCAGCTTTAATTAATGTACGTCTCTTTCCGAAAAATGCAATATATATTGGCAGAAACTTTTTCGAAAGCTGCATATGACTATCAAATAATGCCTCTTTAAAACGAAGCATGCATGACTGATATTTAGATTTTACACAAAAGTTGTTTGGCTTTGAACGTAAATGTCACCTATGATTTTCAAATTTGTCAACTTTTTTTAGTTCTTTTTGGCCACTCACTAGACTTTTATTCTCTTGCTGTATTAGAATTAGAATTAATTGAATTTATTCGATTGAATATTCAATATCCATACGTTTATTACGTTTATTTTTATATTTTAGTTAAACAAAGTTATTTTTTTACGAATAAATAAATACGTGAGATTTAGGGTTCAATTGGACCAACTTAAAAGAATAATACATTAGAATTTGGTAAATGAACTAGGTTTATGATTTTTTTTAAAATTTTAAATTTGAATTCGTAAAAAAAAAAATAAAGATACTTGCTTTTTATTCTAAATTTCAAGGTACTTGTGTACTATACTTTTCTCATTTACATTTTTTTTGTCTTTTATATTTAGTTAGTTGTGTAAATAATTATTAGTTCCTTTTTGTTATATATGTAAATTTTTGTATTATCTCCTAAAGCATATACAAGATATAAATAAAATTTTTTTTCCTTTATTCTTTTTTTTTTCTTTTTATCTTTGTACAAGTTTCAAACATTTTCTTGTTTTTTATGGGTTTCGTACATTTCATGATGGTATAAGCGTTCCTTAATTGAAGAGCTGTGGCACTTTTTTTTCTCTTATTCTTAATTTCATGTTGTGTTCTAATTTTTCGCTTTCTTCTCGGATTGTTTCATCATTGGTCTGCTATATATTCAAGATAATTTTGCAGGAAAATTTTTGTCATATTCATTAGAAATTTTCCAAAAATTTAAAATTAAAACGTCTATACATTGTTGATAAAAAATATTCAAAGAAACTTAAAGATTCACTGACCACTAGTACAAAAACAGCGTATAATGTCACATGTTTAATATTCAACCACTGAATAACCAACGTTAAAAATGAGCGTTGACATTTTTGTAAATAAATACAGTTATTAAACGTCGTTTAGAATTGTAATTCGACGTAAAATGATATAAAACATCGAATGACTTTTAAATTCGACGTTAAAAGGTTAGTGAATTCAATAAAAATTTGAGCAGGGGATTGATACAAATGCATGTTAAGTAATTACTTTATGTATGATTTTTGTTTGTTTTAACCGATTATTTTCGTGATCATGTCCTTCATAGGCGCATATCTCTATCACTACGACAAAACTTTATTCTGACGAACCCATCTTTTGAAGGTTAGTTTTCGTTTTCGTTTTCATTTTGAAGAACTTATTTGTTGAACTTGTTTTTTGTTTTGTTTGTTGAACTTGTTTGTTGTTGTTGTTTAGTTGAACTTGTTTGATTGAACTTGTTTGTTGTTGGTTATTATTGTTTGTTGTTGATAGTGCACTACACGTTCATAGTTCATGATTTATAAAATACCAAACACTGAAATTTGTTGTTTTTTTGCTTGTCAGGTCTCATAAAGATGTAAAAAAGGATCAGAATTAATTAAAACAAAAAAAAAATTATTAACGTCGAATATTGATAAAATTCGACGTTAAGTTAATGTCGTATATTAATAAAATTCGACGTTAATTTAACGTCGAATTTAAAATTCGACATAAATTTAACGTCTCCTGATATGACGTCGTTCACGAATTCATCGTTAAAAGTCCAAAATATTCAACGTTGTACACGATTTTTGTACTAGTAGACCCAAATCCATTTGTTAAGTGGATATTTATTGTTGAATAAAAATGAATTTTTTTATCAGAAAAAAAAAAGTGAACACAATTAAATTAATTGTTCAAATCCATAAAAAATAAACAACAACTATATAATTTTTCTCCTCTTATACTCCAAAAACATTTCTTACCATAACATTGAACAACTTTATCTAATACTAAATTTTACATTACAATTCATATACATGCAAAAATATGTACTCTACTTATGTGTATTTGAATAAAGCATGGTCTTGTTTTTTTTACCCTAAAATTTGGATGAAAGCAAGTTTTCAACCCGCAAAATTGAAATTCATTTAAAAGGAGAACATATGAAAAAGAAAAATGATTTATTAATTGGAAAGGGAGAAAAGTTTTGAAGAACACTAAGAAAACTCATTTATTTCAATTTCGTTGCTTGTGACGGGAAACTTTGGTGAAGTTTTTTATTCATTTAGTATGTTTGATTGGTTACCATAATCTTCTTTTATTCATTTATGAGATTATTGAAAAAAAAATTCTGACGATGTAAAAACTGAGAAAAATGGCATATTAGAAATGATAGTGGTGTAAAAATAGTGAGACTCGATTATTTTAATATTAAATAGTTTTATTATAAATAGTTACGTTATAAACGAGTTTTATTATTTTAAACCACACCATCTCTAGAAACCATTTTTTTAAAGTTCTTTAGCTTCTCTATGAGTTCTTCTTCCCTGCTCATCTGATTGAAGATCTAAGACCTTAGGAGTGATCCTGGCGGCAAGTTCTTCAATTCAAACCGATCAGTTTCTTTTTCTGAGTAAGTTAAGTTTCGATCCCTCTTCTTTGGTCCTTCCTTTTTTTATTGCATGTGGGTTCCGCTCATTTTTCATGTAATATACGAGTCTTCTGTAAGACTCTAATGATTAGTGGTTCTAATGGTGCGTCCTGATCGTCTTTTTGTTGTCTGTAGGTGCAGATAGAGCTTTTGAGCTGTGAGAGCGGTATAGGGTTCTTTAGAGCGATGTGGTCTTAAAAAAGGTAAGAGAAGCTAGTGAATTTTATTTGCTTTTATATTTGCATTGATGGGTATAATTTATGATTTGGTAGTGAATTATGTTGAATTGGTTGAAGTCTAGATATTTGTTTTAGTGTAACTTGTAATTGAATGATTTTAACTAATCTTTGGATGCTTGTTGTTGTGAATGAATATCTATGGAATGTATTAACTTTGTTTGGACTTGCTTTGGTTATGAATTTTTGTGGTATTTGAGGTTGGTGGTGTTGAATTTGGTTAAATGTGGAAGAGATTTGAACTAGGTTAAGTTGTGAGCATTTTTGGTCAAGAATAAGAGGTTTTGGTACATGAGTTTTTGAGTTACGGGTTTGAAAGAGGAAACTTAAGTCTTAGAGACTATTTGGATATGATTTGAGATTTGTTAGAGTTGCGAATTGGTTGAAATTTGTTCTAGAAATAGGTGGTGTTTTTGTTGCTTTTTAAGTTCCTTTTGGGGGTTTGGACTATTGATATTTTGAATTATAAGTTTTGTGTCAAAATGGAAGTTTTAGAGTGTGTTGTTAAGTCATTTCAAACTTGTTAGAGTCCCTAAGTTACTCATAAATGAGCTAAAACTTGTACAATTCAATTGTGGTCCCTAAGGTGAGGTTTTAGTTGTTTTTAAGTTGAAACCTTGTTGTAAAACAATTGATAATTAGTTTAAATTGGTAAAAGTGGTTAGAATAGGCCATGGGTGGTTTAGGAGAGTTTTTATGCTATAGAATTATGCAGCGAGGCTAGGCGAGCTAGAGGGGCTCGTAGTTAGGCGAGTTTAGGAGAGTTCTAGCAATGAGTCCTAGAGGCTAGGCGAGTGAAATCTTCTTGTTGGGCGAGTATATGGGGTTTTTCACAGAGAGTTGCAGAGGCTTGGCTAGCCATCTCAGCTGGCTTGGGAGGCTTGTTGTTTTGCCTCTCGTTTAGCACGTAGAGGCTGCTTGTTGGGTGAGTCTGTGCTCATTGGGAAATTAGTTTAGGGCATTGAGTGAGTAGGTCTGAGGCAGATTGGGTGTCTTTGAATTCCTTTTTTTATGTGTATAGTTATAAATGGTATATTGGTTTATTGTATGATTTACAGTATGGTGTGAAACATGTGACTAAGTGGAATGAGGTCGGTAAGATATCTAAGGAGAATTCTTAATGGTTGTATCAAAGTGTTGTTAGTATGAATGTAGGAAGCTCAGTCTTAGGGGTTATCCTAACACTCTAATGATCATCATTCTTAATTATAGAGGATTGATACATTTGATGAGAGTAGCAGGAAGTCTTAGTCTAGGTGCTTCTAGTATGGCCTAAGACACGGTACAAACTAATCTTGTGAGTGTGGTAGGGGGAAACTCATTGGCAATGACTTTATATAGCAGTAGAGGCCACCACAAGTGCATGACCTGCAATAGCTCGGCATTAATACTAAATCCTAATAATTCAAGTCTAGGTCAATGGCAAGATTAGGATGTTTGAATTATTTTGGTGTGTAACATGATATATGTATGATATAATAGTAGAATATGTTTGGTTTTGTACCACTAGCTTACCCTGTTTATTTGATCTGTGTTTGGGTATTTTCTTTGTTTGTGTGTCTTTACTATGATCATTTGGTGGCTGTGAGTAGAAGGTGAGGAGATAATCATTCTGATATCATTAATAATACTTTTTTTATCAATTGTAACATTGATGTACCATTTATTGATGAGATTAATATGTAATACAATTGATGGAATTTATGATGATAAGATTGGTGAAATTTGATCCTGGTGTTCATACTTATATTTCTAATTTGTTCGTAAAAACATTAACTTATAGTTTTATTCAACTTTATTTTTTTGAAATATGAAAATTATTGTTAAGAAGTAGACTTTAAGCCTAACTCAACCCCACAAAATCGGCTTGTAAGGTGAGGTTTGCACCTACTTATATATTATAAATTGACCTTATCTCTAGTCGATGTGGGACTTCCAACACAGCCCTCTCACACCGAGGTATAGACATCATCTCGATCTAACCATAGCTCTGATACTATGTTAAGAAGTGGACTTTAAGCCTAACTCAACTCTACAAAATTGGTTTGTAAGGTGAGGTTTGCACTCACTTATATATATTATAAATTGGTCTTATCTCTAGTCGATGTGGGACTTCTAACAATTATAATAATTGTTATAAATTAGCCATATCTCTTAGTCAAACACTTTTGAAACAAGTATTTTATTGAATCATTTTAAATAATTAGGTTATATGTGTTTATGATTTTTTATTTTAAGAAAACTGGAATTAGTTTATATTTAAAATTTTGAATAAATTAGTTTTTTATTTTTTGAGTTTTATAAATTTATTTTTTAAAATTAAATTTTATTGAATTTATTTAACGTTTTAAATATATTTCTTAAATAAGTAAAAATGTAACAAACTATTTAAACAATTTAAATGTTATTATTAAATACATTAAAAATATCAGATAAATTTAAAAAATTTCGTTAAAAAAATTAAATTAATATATTTCTAAAATTTAACAACTAAACTAAATTAAAATTTAAAAAAAAATAATAATAATTCTACTTTTAACTAAAAATTAAGAAATGAAAAACATATTTGATAAATGCTAAATAATTTTATTCACAGCTTTGATACATTTGCAAAAGATAAACAATAACTTTGCTTCACAAACTATGATATTTGTATAATTTAATGATAAATCTGATAGAAAATACGTATAACAATGGTTTAATGTTTCGGTAGGTCCTCTTTCTTTACCAGAATCTCAAATAGGTCTCCTACTTATTCGTTTTCTCAATTAAGTATTTTTGAAAAATTGAAACAAATAGATGTTTGCCGTTAAATTGGACAAACTTCATTTAAGAGGTCATTACGTGACATGCTGACAGTAGTATTTTAAATAACGTGGCATGATATGTATGGTAATTAGATTATTGTGACATGTAATTTCTAATTTTTGACTTAAAAAAATTGGGGGAATTGCTTAATTAACTTACTCTTCCACCTCTAGAACCCTAATTCCTTTTCCCTTCCTTGTGTCGCCACCATAACCATAGTCGTCGCCACTGCCTCACCAACTATGCAGGTGGCAACCATCAACCTCTCTCAAGCCACCATGTCGCCATTAGCCACCACCTGCAACCACAACACAGAAACGCAACTCGCGCAAAAATCGTGGCCGTGAAACCAAATCACCATCATCATCTTTGCCAACCCTTTATCGTGACACACCTTCATCATTCTCACCATCACCGGACTTGCAAACCCAAAGCGAGAAAACACACAAAACCCAAATCACTTCAACACACCACCACCAAACCCTTAAGTCGCCGCCATCATTAACCCTAATTTGCGCCTTCTTACGGTTCAAATCCAGCAACCTGCAACAAAATCAAAAACCCTCAGGTCGTCGTCGTCATTAACCCTAAACTACCAAACAGTATTTGAAGTTCAACTTTCAATTCAGTTCGTGAGGACAAATATTGATCAGGACAAAGGAAAAATGACTCTTTGAAATGGGGAACAACCATTATATCTCTGTACTTTAAAATCAATCATAAAGACATAGAAATATAGATCACGAAAATCAAGTAGAACCCACGATTGAAAAACAGTTCCCTAACAAGAAAAGGATAAAAATACCAAGCGGATCAAAATTTATAAAAACACATGAATATAGGCTTTCCATGGACTTAATGGTTAACATGGTAATTGATACATAAGGATATATATATATATATATATATATATGTATATGTACATATATGTATATATATATATATATACATATATGTATATACATATATGTATATATATATATATATATATATACATATATATATATACATATATGTACATATATATATATATACATACATATATGTATATGTATATATATATATATATATGTATATATATATATATATGTATATATATATATATATATATATGTACATATATGTATATATATATATATGTATATATATATATATATATATATATGTACATATATGTGTATATATATATATGTATATATATATATATATGTATATATATACATATATATGTACATATATGTATATATATATATATGTATATATATATATTATATATATATATATATATATATATATATATATATGGAGTTGCAGTTGATGATGTGATGTTTTATATTTTTAAGAGTTGTGTAATATTAATATGTTACACTTTTATGTTCACTAATATAAAAATCGCGTACAACGTCGAATATTTTTGGCTTTTAACGGCGAATTCACAAACGACGTCATATCAGGAGACGTTAAATTTACGTCGAATTTAAAAAATTCGACGTTAAACTTAATGTTGAATTTTGTCAATATTCGACGTTAATAAACTTTTTTAGTTTTTTTTTTAATTAATTGTGATCATTTTTACAACTCTACGAGACCTAAAAAACAGAAAAACAGCAAATTTCAGTTTTTGGTATTTTATAAAGCATGCACTATGAATGTGTAATGTAGTATCAACAACAAACAATAATAACCAACAACAAACAAGTTGAATCAAACAACAACAACAAACAAGTTCAACTAAACAACAACAACAAACAAGTTCAACAAAAAAAGCAACAAACAAGTTCAACAAATAAGTTATTCAAAACGAAAACAAAAACAAAAACTAACCTTCAGAATGTGGGTTCGTCAGAATAAAGTTTCGTCACAACGAGAGAGAAAGTAGAATGCACCTATGATGGACAAGAGCACGAAAATAATTGGTTAAAACAAACAAAAATCATACATAAAGTAATTAATTAATATGCATTTGTATCAAATGAAAGAAAGATTACATGTGATCCTTGTCAAACTTCGTTCGAGAAAAGTTTGAGAAGAGAAGAAGGTATCGCGCGTTAGGATAAAATGAATGAATTTTCAATCTTCCGTTCAAATTTTTATTGAATTCACTAACCTTTTGACGTCGAATTTAAAAGTCATTCGACATTTTATATCCTTTTACCTTGAATTACAATTCTAAGTGACGTTTAATAACTGCATTTATTTACAAAAATGTCGCCGCTCATTTTTAACATTGGTTATTCAGTGGTTAAATGTTGAACGCGTGATGTTATACATTGTTTTTGTACTAGTGGTTAGACATTGTTTTCACTTATCTCAAAGGTTGGAGGCGAATTTTCTTTGGGACTGTAATTGTATTTGTAATTGGTATTGTTAACGTTGGTATGCGAGAATGAAATTAATTTTATTTATTTTATTATATATGTATTACTAATAATAAAAATAATAATATTATAATAATAATTATAAATATAATAATAATGTTTTTGTAACTATAAGGCTTAATTACTTGGTCTTGTGTTAAGTGATTTTTTTCAGTTTAGTACTCAATTTTAATTTTAAGAATGTTTTAAAGTTGTCAAACTTATATTATTATTATATTTTTATTAATATATTATTATATTATTATTATTATAATTATTATTATTAATATTATATTATTATTATTAATAATAGTAATATAATAATAATAATATATTATTAGTATTAATATTATTATTATATTACTATTAATAATAATAATAATAATAGTAATATAATAATAATAAATAATAATAATAATAGTAATATAATAATATTAATAATAATAAGAAGAATAATAATATAAATTACATATTTATAATAATAATAATAAGAAGAATAATAATAATTATTATTATTATAATAAAAATTATAATAATAATAATAACAATAATAATAATCATTTTTAATTTTAAATAACAATTTCAATTTTATTTTAACATAGCTTTTATTATTTATATTTAACGTTATATCATATTTATTTTTAAGTTAAAATAATAATTATCTAATTTTATCGATTAAAACATTTTATTTAATTTATCATACCTATTACATTTTATTACAACTTTCATATTTCAAATTTTGTCATATATCCCTTCCAATCCTTAATCTAAACAATATCACAATCTTTTATCTTTGTTTCTAAATTCATTAACTCACTTTCGTTCAAATTCTCTCTTCAGTCCAAATATTAAAAGAGTGCATAACAAGGATTTAGAAACTAAAATGTTTTCTGAAATATATTCAGTTTACAATTGTTTAATTAAAAGCAGAAAAACACAACATTAATTTGCATTTTAGTTGTTAAATGAAAAAAATACTTTGAAATCCGAAAAAATAGAAATACCCATTTAAGAGCTTTATATTAATAATATAATAACATATATTAATTCTAGGTTAAAAAGTAAAATAAGAAATATGATAAAAGATTTCAAGATATCCCAATCTTTATTAAATCAAATTGTTGTGATTTGAAAAATAAAGTAATGAAATGATAGACAAAATGGCTTTAACTTTCTTGGCCTGCGTTATTATTCCATTTTTTTATATGTACATGTTGTTTAAGATTTACTCTAATAATTTTTCAGTTGTGTAAGTAACAAAATTCAACAAAAAAAAAATAGGCTACTACTTCCCTATACGTTCATAATTTCGACCCACACCTCTACAATTTTTTATATTTTCAAATTACTATCTAGAATATGATTTTTTGTATTTTGTATTATATATTTCATAATAGAAAATAGATTTTAAATTTTATATTCTGAAATATAAAATAAAAAATGTACTTTTAGGTATACATTTTGGAATATAAAATTTATATTATGACTATCAATGAAATAAGAGAATTTTTGGGAGTGCAAAACGAAATTTATAGGGTACAGAAAGAATCCCAATCCCCGATTGTTCAAATTGCAAGGCTGACTGTTTACGAATAAACGATTTCCCAAAAATTGGGCATCACAAAAGGCCCACCATATATGGATGGATTGATTGGATCATTATGCCCGAAATCTGTAGTCTTCCACTGTTTACATCTCTCAATATATTAAGTACACTCCCCCTTTTATTTGGTAAATGATTCCCTTGATTATTGTGCTCTTTAATTATCTTAGATTAAAAATAATAATAAATATATTATCTTTGAAATAAAATAATATTACTCTATAAATAAATTAGTTAACAAAAAGAGTTTAAAAAGTAAGAAGGTCATCAATTTGATATTTTTTTAAAAAAATAAGACTATAATTATTTTGAAATGGAATAAGTTTTTCATTTCAATATTTTTATTCCTTCAAAACAATTATATATTCCTTCACAATTAGTGAACCCCTTTGTTATTTTCCAAAGATAGTGTTTTAAGTTAAAATCCTTTGTTTTAACATTATGACTTATGTGCACATATTAGAGGTTATGAAAAATACAGTTGTAATAAAATAAAAGTATAAGAAATTACTTAATGAAAACGTATACCTATTATAAAGGTAGTTTTCAGAATTATATTTTAATACAATGTTCCAATATTTTTAAAAGAAAAATAAGTAAATTTACAAAAAATTGTTTTTATGATATGATTAAAAGATGCTTACATGCAATATTAATACTAATAAACAAACATAATGATAAGCTGTCGTTGAAGCTATCAAATTAATACTACTTTTCAAGGCAACTTCAGTATTGCCAAGTAGTATTCAAGAAAGTAGACAAGGTTGAAGTAACCCTGAGTCGTCTCCCAACGAACACGGAATTGCTTTTGAATATCTGTGATTCTTATGAATGCTATGCAATGCTTATGAATAAAAGTAATGGTTGAAGAGTGTTTAAAGAATAAATAAGAAACTTAAAAATAGTTACGATGAATTAGGCTTATTCCACTGCTTTTCCAAGATAGATTCATCATCGGTTATTCACAAATAATTGTTCAATTGATTATTGTTTAAGTTTCAAATTAATTAAAGCACATTCTTAGTTAATTTGAGGGCGATCATGCATTTAACCAAAGTAAATTCTCAATCAAATGCAAAACCTTTCTAGATTATTCACAATAAATTCAACCAAAGTACATTCTCAATCAAATTTTATTGTGTTTAATCATGTCTATTCTTAAATCTCCTAACCAAATTAAAAGCTAATCAATCAAAGTAAATTCTCAATTGATTATAGTTGAAATTATTACTAATCAATCAAAGTACATTCTCAATTGATAGTAAAAACCATTTAATCATATGAAAGTTCCTAAATTAAATCAAAGTAGATTCTCAATTTAAACCTAGAAACCCTAAAACTAATATAATCAATATGTATGTAGATTGAAACATATTATGATGCAAAAATCTTTGATTTTAACAAGATAGAGAGATGAAAGACATAGAGAGAGAACAACTTAAATAAATAATCAAAATAAACAATTGCATTAACTTAACGTAACCTCAGAATCCATCAGGGAATTACAACAGAATAGCCCTAGATGCTTAGCTCTCCATGAATGGAGTTGAATACAAGATGAAAGAAAAGTGAGAGGAGTATGAGAGAATAAATTCCCTGAAGTGAAGTCCCTGGGTCTCTTTATATAGGCTTGATTGGGCTTGGACTTTGAATAGTTTGTTGATAAGATATTTTCTGTTGATATATTATATCTTCCAAATAACTAAAAGATTTGAATAATTATAACATTATTTGGAAGATATTTTCTGTTGATATTCTTTAATTAAATTAATTTAACAACTGAATTTTATCTTTTAACTTTTCTAACTTTCTAAAATTGTCCAAATGCCCTGAAATTTTCTTTATCTGCGCTTTAGCCCCTTCTGAGTTTTTGAAATTGCAAGAAAGCCCCTTAGTTGACCAGACTTTGACCAGAGAAGGCTTATTGACCAGCTTTGACCAGAGGAGGACGCACCAATGGGAGCTCGCCACGTGGCTGCCCTCTTCCTTCCCCAATTAGGGTTTCAGATTTGGGGAAAGGGCTTGCCCCTCCGTTCCCACTTCCGCTGCTGTGGTTTTTCTGCGTTTGCTGTTTGCAGGTGCGCGTCAACGGAGGAGATTAAGTTTTGCTATGTGGTCCGGTTGCGAATGAAAATCCGAGATGAAGGTCTTGCGGCGATGATGCTCGTTGATGGCGTCCAGGGCGGAATCGCGATTGCGATTGCTGGGGCGATGAAGAACTCGCAGTTTGGTGGTGATTTCAGAGGAGGCGGCAAGGTGTCCCGCGAGGAAGAAGACGGTGTCGTGCGAGAAACGTTGTGTCGCGACAGCCATGGAGATGCGAAGAAGATGACGGAGGTTGCGAATGATGATGTGCGACGGAGGCGGAGCGGCGGCGCGGTTGATGGTGGCGGCCTGACCTGTATCCGCGACGACTAGCGGGAATGGTGGTCGTGGAGGTTGCGGCAGCGGCGGACGGTTTCACGGTGGCGACACATGGTGGCAGCTAGGGTTCTGCTGGATTAGGGTTTCTCTGTTAGAGAAGACAAGGCTGACGTGGCAAGAGGCATGAGGTGGCATGTTCTGGTTGGCTAGATCTGTGTGGGGAGGATTTGGACACGTGGCATGATCTGGTGGAGTCTAGCTTAGGAGGGGTGTGTATAGGAAACTTAGGGAGGTGTAGTAGAAATAACTTAGTGTTTGGGCTTGGTCTTTGGCCTGTTTGAGAAATAGGAGTGTATTTAGGGATTTTAGGGGTTGCAAAGGTAAAGTCTGTCTTTTTGGCCTATCTGTATATTATTTTCCAAATAAAATCTGATTTTGGGCCTTGAATTGCCAATTGTACCAATAGAATTTATAATCTTAGCTGCACAAATAAACATTAGAACATCCAAGAATAATTTATGCGCTAAAACTCACTTTTTACGTCTCTTTAATTCCCAAACCCAACAATTCCAATCATAACAAATTCATTTAAAATCAACCATTTAAGCACAATTATGTCATCAAAAATTTGAATTTAAAAACATAAATGTGGGCATAAATATGCACTTATCACATAACACAATGACTTATCTATATATAACCATATTTTTTAAAACAACCTAATAAACAACTATATATTAATATTAAAATATTGCATTGAGATATTAAAATTAAAATGTAAATTAAATTATTTAATAAAAAATTTAATGAAATGAGTTGTAGGGTAGTTATATCAAAAATAGGATCATAAAAATATTATTACGCTAAGAAATGAGTTGTATTATTCCAACCCACCATGTTACTATGGACGGTCTAGAATTCAACACGTTATTATGTTCAACATTTACTTCTAACTCTTATTTTTATTTATTTATTTATTTATTTTTTAATGAAGTTACGATTCTATTTTGTAAATATTTTATCTATAAATAATTTTTCAATTACCTTTTTATCAATCGAAATGATTTTTATGTCTTTTATAAATGACAATAAAATTACGAGTTCATTCATTCTCATCATATATATTTTTTCTTTAATTTTAAAAATCAAATTCATATCATTTTTCTGTTACTATAAATGAAATAAATTGAATTGTGCGAGTGTATGGTAAAATAGATGGTTTGACCGTGTTCTCATGGTTTGACCTAACTCATTTAGTGAATATTTTGGGTCAATTCATCGAGTTAAACTTACTCTCACAACTTTGTATGAATATAGCTTCTTTCTGCACCTTTTTATAATTCTTCTTGCACCCCTAAATATTTTTGTATTCTAAATTATACAATATAAATGTAAGTTTTTTATTTTGAAAGGTGTGATTAGGAATTTTTTTTTACTTTATATTTGGAACATATAATCAAAAATATAAAAAATTATATTTTGAAATGTTTAATACAAAATATAAAAACTAACATTTGACATTGTACAATCTGAAATATATTTGTATTTTAGATTATCTAATCCGAAACTTACGTTTTTATTTTATATTTCAGAATGGGTAATTTGAAATATAAAAATTAATATTTTGAAATATAAAATTTTATGACGGTGCAAATTGAAATTTAGAAGGTCCAAGAAGAAATGGCCTTTTATGAAATCAATTATTATAAGATTGATTGAATATGCATGATATCACACTGCTAGAAAACATGATATTAATATTGTGTTACAGGAAAAATATTGAAGTTAGAATATGATCAGATTCTATAATATTTTATGGGGAAGAAATGAGAGAAAAGAAAATACATTCTACAACATTTTAAGAATAATGAAAACGAGATGCATAATTAGGATTTTAAAAAAAATGATGAAAGTATGATTTGCAAAATTAAGATTTAAAAGATAATTAAGGAGAATACAAAAATAAGATTTATATCATGATAAAAGTGGATATAAAAAATTATATAACAGGTGTAGCCATGAAGTTGGAGGGTGTAAATAGTAAAACTCCGATGTCTTAATGCTCAAAATCCAATTACCTTCTTTCTTGCACTTTAACTATAAAAGAAAAGTAAACATACACCTCTTTCTCTTTTAAATATCATATGGTTTTTATATGAATCCGCCATTTTAGAAGTTTGGTGCTTTGGTTATAAAATAGAGCACTAGAAAAATAGCATTTCTACGTAAGGTAACCTAAAGCACATCTGGTGTATTCTTTGAACTTCTTCATATAAAAGTATAATATTTTAGTTATGGAATAAATATTATAAAAAAAAATTATCTCATTATACTAACAAATTTATTTAGTAAATAAAAAAAAGCCTCTCACAAAACTAACTAGATTTCATCTTAAATTAACAATAAAATTTTAACAAACTATGTTTTCATCACAAAAACATGTTATAATTTTTTATGATAGTTTTTGAGCTAATGACAAATAAATTCGTATAAAAATTCTTACTATTCTAGCGCAAAAATATTATCTCCTTCAACTTATTTTAAATTTATTTTTTGTTCACAGTGATGACTTGTTTTGTCCCAATTGTGATAAGGTTGATACTTTAAGCAAATGTTTTGTATCTAATGAACATGTACTCAATGTTTCCTAACTTGTAACCATACAAGATAGTTACATTAAGTGAACTTATAATAAGTAATCATCATTTTGACTTACTATTAGTAAGTGAGTTTATGCCTAACTCATCCCCACAAAACCGGCTTGTAAGGTGAGGTTTTATATTATCATTTGGCCTTATCTCTGGTCGATGTGGGACTTCCAACACACCCCCTTTACGCCGAGGTATAGACATCTCGTGCGTGATAGTAGAAATTGGGTGGTCCGATAGCGGCATATAAGTAAGTGAGATTATGCCTAACTCATCCCCACAAAACCGGCTTGTAAGGTGAGGTTTGCACCTCAATTATATATTATCATTTGGCCTTATCTCTAGTCGATGTGGGACTTCCAACACTTACAACAAAACCAATCATAGACGAAAACATTTTTGCATGAAATAAACACTATGATACAAGTAATGTCTCTTTTAGAGTTTTTTTATTTTTTTCTTAAACAAGATAGAAATAAAACATTTCTTTTGTTCACTTTAACTTGACGAAATGATATTTAATAAATTGGAGGAAGAATGTTTTAAATTGCAAGCCTTTTGATCCTGGACCAAATATTCATCATCTTTTGTTTGTACATTTAACAGTATTATAAAATATGTTATCATCAAACAAACGATAGGTCATGTGATTCTCTATCATCAATGCATTTTCCATTCTCATTAAAAAGAAAGCGTGAATTAGATGAAAAATAATGTATAATTAATGCAAATGATATTATGCCACAAAAGAAAAATTACTGGGATTAATTAATACATCATAATTGAAATACATTTCCTCATTTTTTTTATCAAAGCAAGTATAGTGTAAAACCATTCTAATGATTTACTCTTATTTTGGCAATACAATTGTTATATAGTTCCTATTAGTAAATGAAATTAATCTAATATGGTTTAAAGGCTACAAAAACACTTTACATTATCTTGTTAAACAAATGTGCCTAACAAAATCGTGACACAAATTTCATTATATATTTTCAATTCAAATTCAAATCATACTAAATTTAAAGAAATCATCATATATAGATATAAGAGGTCCTTACATGATATCAAATTTTTTGCATCTCTTTGGTTTTTCCTCGTGATGAATAAAGGTCCTTAAAAACTACACCCATGTTGTCTTTATATTTCATTCATCAAGAGGGAAAACAAATGATATGCAAAAATTAAATAAGATGATAATTTATTTTAATGAGAAATATAGGTGCCAAAAAGATCTTAATAGTTTGGGTTTTTCTTCAACTAATAAAAGTATTAAGGATTTTTACATCATCATTCATAAGTTAATTCCTAGTTGTTTAGTAGTAGAAAAAGGACTATGTTTCAAAATTAAAGTTGATTTCTAAATTTAAATTTTGAATTATATTTATATTTTTAAGATAAAAGCGAGATTATTTAAGATTGTGTTGAAAGTTTCACATCGACTAAAAATAAGGTGAATTTATAATATATAAGTAGGTGCAAATCTCACCTTACAAGTCGATTTTGTGAGATTGAGTTAAACTTAAAATTCACTTCTTAACATATTGCCCATTATATTACACAGAAAATATAAATCTTAGTATACAACAATTAACAAATGTATACATGAACTTTGACAATATTTTTTTTTCCTAGAATTTCACTTGATAGGAGATAACAAAATACTTATTTATTCCACAAATAAAGGAGGAACTAGAGTCAAATAATCAAGAACTCACCTCTGAAGTTTTGAGCTTTGATAAAGAGGATTTGCTACAATGTACCATGATTGAAAAGATGATACTGAGGTAGTTACAAAAATACTCCCTCCCTCAACCCAAAGATATCTAAAATTTAAGGTAGAGAGATATAGGATGAGTAACTTCAAATATGATCATTATACATAAATATAATACACACTCATTAATGGTATTTTGTTTATGATTGATGACACATATTTTGTACATACATTTATAATTTTATTATACAAAATATACGTTTTATTTTTATTTTTTAAATAATTTTCTTTTAAAAGTACTAAGTTGGGTTCATTTAGATATTTACTTTAATTTTGTATTTTCGATTAATCTAACATTTACTTATTGTTTTCATCATAACTTTGTTTTAAAAGTATTAATTTTGGTTTATTCAAGGTGCATTGATACTAAATTTTGAGCTTCAAAGTGGAGATAGGTTTGAAAATTTTGGAGTCTTTTATTTTTTATTATTTTTTTATGTTGATGCAAATTTGCCAAATTTCTGCATATAAAGCCATGTATATGAACTAGGCCTTTTGTAATTGGACTTATAAAACTAATCAGACACTTTTAAGATGTTTACTTTAGACTAGAAAACATATATAGAGCCTAAATGTGTTTTAGACATAGGAAGAGAAATCATCTATGTAGTTTTACAATTTTAGAAATTGTTTTTTCCTTTCTTTTTCTCTCAATTTCTGAAATTGTCTTTTTTACCTTTTTTATTTTTGTTTTTCATTCTTCATGGATGTAAAACTACATCTTGAAAATCTTAATTGAGTTTTGCACTAAATGTTTAACACTCCAAATTTGTTCTTCTTCTCTCTAATTTAAGATTTTCATTTTATGATTATAATTTATATTTTTAATTTTAAAAATAAAATCTTGATTTGATAATTAGATATAAATTATATTAAATAATTTTTATTTGATTTGTATTAATTGATTTGATTAGATATAAATCTTTAAAGAGTTATGATAAGAGGAATTATTTGAATCTTGAGTATGTGAATTTATTCCGTCTTTTATTTTTAGTTTTTTCAACCTATTATTTTTGGATTTTTTTTTCTTTAGTCTTAAAACTCTAAATTAATTTCTATATAAAGAATATTAAAAATTAAATACAATCAATATAAATCTTTTTCTTGGAGAAACTTGGCTCTCACTGTATTACACTTAAGTATTTCTATTATATTAAGACGGTAGTTAATGTTTGGATGGTTAACTATTGTTAATGTTCTCATGCAACTTCATCACGCAACTTAAGAAAATTAACCAAAATATAATTCCGATATTACGTTAAAATATGAGGGATATTTTGATTGTATTCGTTTGAATTGATTATCAAGATAAATTATTAATTCTAATATTATTGATGAGTCTTTAAAAAAGAATTTAATAAAAAATATAATATTAATAAAATCTAAGTTTAGTATTATAAAAAAATTATTAAATAATAATCAATTTTAAAAACAAAAATAATTAGTTACAATATTGACTAACTTAATTATCATTTTATAAATAAAAAAATACCGATATTTAAATGAAAAAAAATTATAATTAGTTTGTAAATTAGAATTTGGTTTCTCTCGTTAGCTATCAGAGTTTTAACTACTAAACAGTTAGTTTCTAATTTAATTTTTAATTTAAAGTTTGACTAATTTAAAATCAATAAATTGATAAGTAATATTAAAACCAATTTACATTCTAACTCACAAATTAATTATAATTTTTTATTCACAATAAAAATGATTTATATGTCAATAAATTTTAGTTTATAAAATGATATATAATTTATTCAACATTTTGATCTTTAAAATTAATTATTATTTAATAATTATGTTGATATAAGATATTAAAATCATTTTTAACTTAAAATTTTAAGATAATTATTTTATAAATTTTAATGTTTGTGATCTCTTTAATTTACACTTAAATTTTAACAAAACATTAACAAAATAAAAAGAAATTATCATAAAATACTATACAACATTAAAATTATTCTTTTTATTTTTATTTTTTTCAACATAACCACACTCAAAAACATCAAGTTAGGTGGTGACTTATACCTTTTCTCATATTGTTCTTCTTTTTGCATCTTTTACGTATTTTCAAACTATGTCTAATCATATATGTATGTGCCTACCTCAGAGCAAAAACTTCAACTTAATAGTGATTGATCACTTACCATGATAACATGCAATTTAAGCAAAAAAGTTAAGGTTATAAAAACTTACATTCACGAACTTCAAAAATTGTATAATTCGGTTAGGCTAGTTTAGATAATAATACATCAGAATAATGTTAATAATTGATTAAATAAACACTTAATAAACGCTTAATTGCATAAAAATTTATAAATAAATAAATAGAAATCTTAACACAACACATTACTGAACCTTTTTAAAAATATTTAAATTTAGGAATGTTAATAAGTGTAAACCCATTTCTTCTTTTCTATTTCTCTCTACCTTCTCTTTTTCACTTTTTTTTTTCTCTCTTCCTCTCTACAATTTTCTCTCACTTTTCCGTAATATTTTTCCTTCATAATTGATCCCTTTCAAAATCTAATCTCATGGTTAAGGGAGGGGAAGCATTTCTAACGGGTAAATTTTCAAAATATTAAGTTTTTATTTATTTTAAAGATTATTTGTTCTCTCATTTTTTTTTGTGATTTTGTCATTAATATTTGTAAGGTCATTTGAGAAAAAGTGATTTTCTTAACTTAGTTTAACATATACTAAAATTTTGTTATGTTTGGATATCTTTATCTAGTTCCTAGATGTTGAAATAATTTTGTTGCTTGATTTTTGAAATTTCTTTAAAGGGGCAAGGGAAATTATTTATGTTTTTTTTTATAGAATCTTAGGATAGACTATTTGGATACAAAGGTGATGTGATCACAATATGTTTAGTTTTAAGCAAGGTGATGTGATCTTAGGATTAAAAATTTGTTTAAATGTTTGGTCACATATATGTGATGATACGTGAATTGTTATTTGATTTTTGTATTAAGTATTGATATTTATAATCTTCCCTTTTTTATGATGATCAAAATCTATTGTTTAAAAGCATATCTAATTTCTTGCATAGATTTCAGACTTCCACACATATAAACATGTTATTAATAATTGCACTAATTAGAAGTTTTCTCCCCCTTTTTTATCATAAGCAAAAAGTAAAAATAAATAGTCCCACTCAAGTGTAGCTCTACCTCAACAAAAGAAAGATTGAATTACAAAATTATAAAATTATTGAGTACCAGATGCAATTCAAATATTATAAAGGGAAAAAAGTAATTAATCTAGAGCAGAGATAAATAACAATATATAAAACAAACTCATATATCTCCCTCTCAATAGATATCAGTTATCACATAAGATGTAAATAAAATATTTCTCCCTATTTTTTATCATAAAAAAAATCACCTAATTTTTATGCTCCTCCTAAATTAGTTAACTTAAAAAGAATTTAGGTCTTTTTAAAATTATTACTCCCCCTAAATGTAATATTATCCTTAAAATAAAAAACAGATGCTTTAAAAAAAGTTTTTTTTTTTTAAACTTAAGATAATTGATTATCACTCATGACAATCGATTATTTGCGAGTCAAATTGTCAAAATTCATATTTTGAGACCGAGATAACCGATTATCATCCTTGGTAATCGATTATTGCGCGTTAATTTCCGAAAAATGACAATTTGGTCCAAATTTTCATCCTAAGACACATTTAACATTCATAAATTATTTCAAAACTCTTAAAAATTATGAGGATATAACCACTACACTCCAACTTCCAGTAGAAAAATGAACTTAAAAATGGTGGTTCAAAAGGTGAAAATGCACAAATATAAGTGTACTTCGAATTAGACCTTTCCAACAACTTTTAAACATCAAATTGAACTTGATTGAACTGTAAATTCATCTATGTTTCGGTTACGAGGTCGAGTCACTATCAAACACTTTCACAATTTGCCTAGTCTGTCCGGTTTGACTCCAAGATCTCTAACACTTTGATTTCACTGTTCGGTCACGCTTAGAATCTCCTTCCTCTAAGCCGAGTGGGCGGGGACCTGCCAAAGGTGCTATGACGCTCAAGTCAGAATACTATCCGTAAAATCAATGTGGAACAGTAATAAATGCGCAGTTAAAAGCAGAACCAACCTACCTCACACCTTTGACCTGTATTTATAGTTTTTGCCATGGGCCTGGGGTTAGCAGAATCTTAATCACGGCCTAATCCTGGCCCAATAGCTTTAATCGCACCTTACCTTAATTTTGTCTTAAACCAGATTGTGATTGGTCGGCCCATCCAATCCCGCCCGGTTTGTCCAGTTAAGCCTTTCAAGGTGTTCTCTCGACTGTCTGGTCTACCAATCAAGGATTACGGACCAAAATGTTTCCTCGACCGTTTGGTCTACCAAGACGATCAGATGGGCACCCAACCCATCCAATACAATCTAAAATGATAATACCTCAAAGTCTGGCCTCAATAGTCAATAATGCATTAAATTTGAACATGACCACCAAATTTAAATTTCAGAAAGCCAATTGACCAACTGGTATTTTTAGAGACTCAATAGATTTAAGATGGACTGAACTAAGTTGGAAAGTGAACCTTAGCATGAAGAAATCATAAATGGACTTTCCATTAGAATTAGCATGGTGAAAAGCTAACAATAAGACTAAAAACAGATTATATGCGCTTGGGTTAAACCATTGAGCTTTGCATAAGCATTTCACAACTCATAGTGTGTTTAACCTTTCACAACAACATGTATCATTTAAACTAAATAACTAATTCAACTTAGTTTTTATTTGAACAAAAAGTGAATTAAACCAAATGCAAACAAATTTCTCACTAACTTAGAAATGCTTCCAACAATTAAAATTGACCAAAAAAACACATGAACAACATTGTGCTTATGGCTAATATATCACCAAGGCTAGATTCAACATCTCACAGCGTTTGTTTGGTTGATAATTGCACCAACATCTAATTGAACAACACAATTACGAATTTAAAAGCAAAAAAATATCCAGATTTTTCCTCAAAGTAGTAAAAATTGTATCAATCATAGTTTTAGCACATGACCAAACACAACAAAAATGAAATTCAGAACATAAATCTCTCAAAGAGATGAATTTCACTGATTAAAATGTGTAAAAAGACAAGAACACACCACAAGATGAATGAAACAGTGATGGACATATCCTTTGACCAAAAATGAATATAACAGTAACCAAATAATGGAAGAACAAAAAGACAAGCAGAACAAAATGCAACAACCATTAGTGCAAAAATGACCTTTAACGTCACGCGTATAACGTCTGACGACCGAAAATCCAACATAAAAAATGATCGGTGGCATTTTTGTAAATAAAACGTCATTATAGAAGTTGGTTCCTCCAGGGTCAGACGTCAAAACCTCCTTTAGACATCAGGCCCCCCTAAATCAGACGTCAAATCCTTTTTTAGACGTTGGGCCCTCAGATCAGACGTCAAAAAGGTTTGAAAATAAACGTCAGTGCCCCCAGATCAGACGTCAAATCCTCTGCCAGAAGCTGCAAAATCAGAATTGAAAGGTCACTTTTGCAAACATTAGACTTCGAACATAGTAGGGGCCGACGTCTAATACACATTAGACGTCGGATCCCCTTCCCCAGATGTTAATAAGCTACGAAAATATCCCAAAAGTAGCGCCAAAATAGATTTTTTTACCAATTAGACGTCGGATCTAGAGGGGGGCTGATGTAAAATACCCTTTTAAACCCCAAACACTCAGAATGCGAGCCTTACTTTCTTTCGCGTTTTCGTTTGCGTTCGCCAGTGATACATTTTCTCTCTCGTTGTGTTCATCTTCTTCCTTTGCTTTCTCTCGTTCGCCATTAACGTTCAGGTAAGTTTTCTCCCACTTTGCACCGTTTAAAATCACTCTGCACCGATTATATTACGTTTGGAACCATTATCTTTCATTTGCACCGATAAAAATTCGTTTTGATTGGCTTTTGGTGCAGTTCTTGGGCGCATTCTAGGACAACTGCGACAGCGATTTTTGAACCGTTATTGTGTGCGTTTTTCTCCTCACCCTTACAGTGACACTTGTCTACTCCCTCACCTTCACGGTGGTGAATTGTTTGTTAAAAAAAAAACCCATAAATTGACGTCTGTTCAAAGACAACAGACGTCAATTTACGTCTCCGCCTATGACGCGGACATTTAACATACGTCAAAAGCCTAAAATAATAGACGTTAAGAACTATTTTGTGTTAGTGAGCACAATTTAAACAACACTTAGCTTAATCATGTGGTGCTCGAACCAAGGTTTTGGATACCACTTGATGGAGTGACTCCCTGGCTTGGAGCATTAATTCCAAAAGAAGAATACCATAGAGCTCTCTTCTTGTTTTGAAAACTTAACTTGCAAAACCAACCAAGAGAGTTTTGGTCCCCATAATCTCATTTGGGTCCTTTGAGGTTAGAGACATATTACTTTATAACAAGAATCCAAGTATATTTTCCATTAGGAACATTTAAATGTTGATTCTACATTTTTAGAAGTGTGTCCCTTTTTCATGCAATAAAAATGTGACAACATTTGAATTTCTACAACAGACAGTTCCTCTTTCTACCCATACCCTACAGATTCTTCCAATTTGACTATTCTTTTTAAGCACACTCTTATTTTTGAAAGACTTCTTATTAACTCCATCATTTATACAGTGTCATCAATATTAGCTGTCAAACACAAGTTTGCTACTTTAACAAAATCACTTGAACTAGAGGTGCTTGATGCATTATCATTCCAAGCTACATAAACCTTCTCCTTTTTGTGACTTTTCTTTTTATTTCTTTCTCCATTTCTTGCAAAAATGGGGAAATAATGGACATTCAAGCACAATTTCCTAATTAAATCTAGTACAATAAGCTAAGTGAAGTCGAGAAAATATTGATTCATCAATAATGAATCAATTCTTATTAGTTCTTGTTAATTCTTTGAGATGTGAATATGTAAGGATTTTCATAGTCATTGTTTTGTGTTTACAAATAGTCATGCATTTCGGTGATATATAACTAACTAAGGAGAATATTAGAGAGTTAACCATTATTTTCCTTAAATTTTAATTCTGTTTCTTAAAATAATCAACAAACACTCAAAAACCTAATAATGATAATAAAGTGAAAATAAGATTAAACATCAATGCTCCTTATAAATACGATATAGGATTATTCCTAGTATTACATTACATGTAAAAATCTTGAAAGGTTTATACAACTAAAGTTTCATCATATACACGAGATTAAATACTTAAAATTGAAAAGTTAAATATTCTCATATAACAAAACCTCAATGTACGTTATATAGTATAAATCGAACGGTTAACACTTAGGACCGTTTGGTCCATCCGCTGCATCAACAATGTTGGGGTATAATTAGGCCAGGGTTTAAGTTATTATTGGGCCAATAGTCCGTAGACGATAAAATAATCAAAGATATCTGATTAAAGATATTGATAAGCTGTTTATGAGTAACTAACTGAATCTAAAGGTAAGTTTGTTTTTATTTTATTGGATCTGTGCTGGTTTAGGATCCATGAGATGACTTATAAATATAAGGTTAAGGCCAAAAGCCAGGTACGTTCGACTAGATCCCAAATACTCAATTGTGATAAACTATTCACTAAACTACGCCTAACTTGAGCATCAGAGTGTCTTTTACAGGTACCTCCCCCTCGGTCAAGAGTGCAACCGAGCGGTACAGGCAACTCAGGCATTGGAAGACAGGAAGATTACGTCAGAAAGGTACATTTCTTAACCCTACACATATCCCTACTGAAACATTTTGGCACCCACCGTGGGGCTGAGAGAAGCAGAAGAAACCCAATGGTGACCACGAGAAACATGAAGGAGCAACAAAGCACTTGAGAGTTGATTAGAGAGATGCAAGCGCAAGTGCAAGCACAATTATTGGAAATGCAACGGAAGCACGAGCAAGAGATCGCAACACTGAGAGCGGAACGTGATCGCAACCGCGATAACGGTTAGGAGACAAGTCATAATCAACAATCGTCCCAACACACCATCCCAAAAGACCAGGAGGGAAGGGGAGCCAACAGTGGGGCAACACTTAACCCCCCGTCTTTGCAAACCGTTATGCCTACCAGTTTACTTCCCTTCACGGCTACCATCATATGAACTCCTATGCCGGAAAAAACTCCTCCCGCATTGGATAAATATGATGGCTCAACTGATCTAGACGATCATCTAAGGACGTTCGATAACACAATGGCATTCTATACAAACAGCGACCCAGTCATGTATAGAGCTTTCTCACTATCACTAAAATGGGAGGCATTAGCATGGTACAACACCCTTCCCCCACACACAATGGATTATTTCGTTATTGTGGAAACTCTTTTTAGAAGACAGTACGCGCCCAGTCAGGAGCATGATCTAACACCGGCAAAACTAGTAAACACTAAACAGGAGAAGGAGGAAACCTTAAGGGCCTTTATGAAACGATATAATGAGACCGCACGACGAGTTAAATATATCAATCATACCTTCATCATCAGCAATTTGCCTTCATGCCTAAAGTCAGGGTGCTTTGCTAAATATTTATACGCACGACTTCCTAAAAGTATGGACGAACTCCAGGAAAGGGTTGCTGAGTTTATTTGTATTGAAGATATAAGACACTCGAGGAAGAAACAACAATAAGAAGCTTCTACGTGCGGGAACAAAAAGGAAGGAAAGTGATCGATCGACAATAACGACAGAAACGGAGGGCACCCTCGAAGGGATACTCCCTGGATTCCCAAATTTAATAACTATACCGCCTTAAACGCACCTAGGGCGAAGGTTCTCGAAGAAGCCCTCAGTGCGGAACTTGTCAAACTTTGAAAGAGATCAACACCTAAAGACGGAGACGAAGTGAAGAACTATTGTTTCCATTAGAATCGTGGCCACACTACAGAAGAATGTTCTACACTGAAAGATGAAATAGAAAGACTCATCCGAGCAGGTTATCTCCGTAAATATGTAAAAGAAGAAAGGGTCCAAGAAAGAAGCCCTCGCAGGGAAAAATCTCTTCGTAGAAGTCCCGAACGGTCGTATCGAAAAGACGAACGAAGACGGAGGCGTAGTCACAGCCGCAATCACAAAAGGGGGCGATCGGTTCGCGGGCACATCAACACCATTTATGAGGGCTTTGCTGAAGGAGGAGCATCATCTTCGGCCCGCAAAAGGCACCTAAGAAGCCTGAGAACTATCCACATGGTGGATAGAAAACCTCGATCTTTGCCATCTATTACCTTCATAGATGAAGATTTTCATGCTCCTGACCCAGATCAAGACGATCCCATGGTCATTACTGCTGAGTGATAATGGTTGAAAAACGATTATTTTTATACTTAATTTTGATATTAAAAACACCCTTTTTGACTTAGAAGCTTGCTTGAACTCATGTTTTTGCTTTAGTTTTGTGAATAAGAGAGTTGAAGAAGAATTTAATGGTTTTGTGCTAGATTCCCTTGATTTTGTAGGCTATTGGAATGATTTGAAAGAAGAGTTAAAGTACCGAATGGTTGGAATGCAAAAAAGTCAACCATAATGCAGAAAAGTCAACCAGAGTGTAGAAAAGTCAACCAGTCAACCAGATTGCAGAAAAGTCAACTAGAGTACAGAAAAAGTTGCGCTGAGCGGTAGGGGGTGCTGAGCGCCAATTTTTGCTGTCTCACGGTTGCAAAAGTTGCCGTTGAGCGTCATTTTGAAGAGCCGCACTTACCGCTGAAAGCCAAAAGTGCCGCTGAGCGCCATTTAAGTGGGCTTGGACCTGTTTTTTGTTATTTTTATGGGCTTTTTAAGGACTTGCACGTCCTAGGGATTGTATCTTTTGATGGCTTGAGGACAGAAACACACTTTTCACCCCTTGGGGTAGATTTGGAGATAGTGATGGTCTCTTCTTCTCTTTCTAGGGTTTTTCTATCTCTTCCATTCTTTCATTCCATTGTTCATCTAGTTCTTCCATGACGATGGAGAACTAAACCTTATTTGTTGTTGGGAAAGATGTAACCTCTTAAACTCTCATGTATTGAATTGATTCTTGATTATATATGCTTTACTTCATTAATTGTTAGGGTTTTCCTCTTTACTCTTTGCATGCTTTTTTTAACTCATTCAATTCCATGATCTTTGATTTTATCGATATGAACACTTACGGGGAAATCTAGAACTGGTGAAATTCTCCCGGAAGCAATATTACAGAGACATAGGAATAGGAGGATTGGTTGCCTTTAAGCTTTTGCGCGAATGTAATGCATGATTAATTGCTAGGGAGACAAGACATTGTGAACTAGTAATTAGGAGTAGGCTTTCTTCACCGAGACATCGGGTTTAAGGTAAATTAGAAAGTGACATTAACATTAATGAAGAAGATGAATTCATATATGCATGAGAGTAAATTAGGTGAAATCTAAACCCAACAATAATATCATCAACTTCATCCATTCATTCTTGTTTTTAGCCTCAATTGATCAAATGGCATTCATGCTTATTTTATTGCATTTGCATTCAAAAATCGCAAAATTTGTTCTTTAGAGTCTTAATTAGTTGTGTAATCACATAACTGTTTAGTGCCGTGAGTCTCTTGGGAAACGATACTTGGTCTTGCCATTTATTATTACTTGATACGATTCGGTACACTTGCCGAGGTCTTAACAAGTTTTTGACTCCATTTTCAGGGATTAAAAATTTGTTTATCACCGACATAGCTCGATACAGCGTCAGCAAGGTACTAGTTTACCAAGGCAGCTCGGTCAAAATCTTATATTGAAAAAATTCCTTAAAATGGATATGTCAAAAGATATAATAGCTCCATTCAATGAACAGATTGTGGGGTTGACAAGAGACAGAGGCGACACTTGAGGATATTTGGACCTAAGGACCCAACTCGGGACAGGTAGAGAGGTAAAAGAGCTCAGAATAAGGTTCTTATTAGTAGAAACAAATACTTCATACAACGTCTTGCTAGGACGACCATGTTTGAATGCCTTCTAAGCCGTGGTGTCTACCCTTCATCTGACCATGAAGTTTCCTTCAGACAAAGGAACCATATGTATTGTACGGGTAGATCAATGAACGACGCGAGAATGCTATGTTGCTGGATTGAAAGTCACACCTTTCCTTCCCTCTAGAAAGAGTAGAGGAGCAGAAATTGCTGCGGTTGATCTAGACCCTCGAACAAACACTGAGGACCGCATACAACCTCAAGGTGATGTTAAACCATTTTTGCTCAGCAGAAACGAGTCATAGGTGATATCTATAGAAGGAAGACTGGCAAAAATTGACGAAGAAAAGTTGGGAAAAATCTTGAAAACCAATGCGGATTTATTCGCTTGGACTGTCGTAGACATGCTTGGGATTCATCCGAGCGTTATGACACACAAACTAGCCCTATTCAAGGAAGCACGCCCGGTTGCTCAGAAGAAACAAAGGTTCGGCGAAGAAAAGAGAAATGTTGTACAAGCGGAGGTTGCCAAACTCCTCGAAGCAAGTTTCATTAGGGAGGTAACATATACTACATGGTTGATGAATGTAGTTGATGAGTGCATATTTATGCCCACATTTATGCTTTAAAATTAAATTTTTGATGAAATTCATGTGCTTGAATGATTGATTTAAAGAGGATTTGTGATGATTGGAATTGTTGGGTTTGGGAATTAAAGAGACGTAAAAAGTGAGTTTTAGCGCATAAAATATTCTTGGATGTTCTTACGTTTATTTGTGCAGCTAAAATTATAAGTTCTATTGGTCCAAATGGAAATTCAAGGCCCAAAATCAGGTTTTATTTGGAAAATAATGTAAAGATAGACCTAACAAATAGACTTTACCCTTGAACCTCCTAAAATCCCTACATACACTCCTATTTCTGAAACAGGCCAACAACCAAGCCTAAACACTAAGCCTTTTCTCCTACACCTCCCTAAGTTTCCTACTCCTACCCCTCCTAAACTAGACTCTACTAGATCATGCCACATGGCAATCTAATACCCACAGATCTGACCATCAAGAAGTTGCCATGTCATTAATCCTCTACACACCAAATTAACCAATCAATTGTTGCTACGTCACCACCCTTGACACATCATCATCTTCTCCAAACAGAAACCCTAATTTCATCATCCTAACCTAACCCTAGCGGCCACTGCTGTGCCGCCGTCATCACCATGCCGCAAGGCGCCGCCGCCGCAAGCCCCAATGCAGTGCCGTCACACAGCAACCACCGTCAACCACCAAGGCCACCGCCATCAAACCCGCGAGCTCCTCTTTCATTCGCGAAATGGTCGCCGCTTTCGAAAGCCCCTAATACGGCCACCACAACGCCTCAACCATGGCAGTTTCTCCCTCGCCGTCATCTCCTTCACCTTCCTCGCGTACCATCTTTGGCAGAATCGCAAGGCCGCGACACCAACATCACGAGAGCCTCCTCCATGTGCCGCCGCATGAATCATCCTCACCACCAGTCAACAGCAAGGCCGTCACCTAATACTGATCCACATCGCACAAGCCGCCGCGCCGCTCCGCCACTAATCGTGAGTTCCTCATCAGGCCGCCACAATCTTCATCTTCTCCGCCATGAACACACCTTGCTGTCGTGCCGCATCCTCGCCGTCATATCCTTCGCCAAACCCTAGTGCATCAATGTCGCCGCGACCTCCATCATCAATCTCCATCTTTGATCGCGACATCACCTCGCGAGACACCTTGCCGCCTCCACGCCACTCGCGCCTCGCAACCACGAACTCTGCCACTGTCAGAAAACCTCGCACCTGCAAACAGAAAACCAATCAACAACCACCATGCATCGCACCGAAACAGTGGTGAGCAACGCGATCTCTCTTTCACGGTTGGAGCAGGAGTATTCCCCCAATCTGAAACCTTAATTGGGAGGGAAGAGCTCTGACATGTGGCAGCGCATTATTGGCCGCGTCCTTTCGCTGGTCAAAGCTGGTTAACAGGGGTTTTAGTGCAAATTTGAAGAATTCTGAATGGGCTAAAGTGCAGATAGAGGAAATTTCTAGGCTTATGTGTAATTTTGGAAATTCAGAAAAGCTAAAAGATAAAATTCAGTTGTTGAATTAATTTAATTTGGGAATATCAACAGTAAATATCTTCCAAATAATGTTATAATTATCTAAATCTTTTAGTTATTTGGAAGATATAAGATAAAAGATTCTATCAACTGAATATTCAGAGTCCAAGCTCTATATAAAGAGACCTAGGGGAGGCAGAAAATGGGACTTCACTTCATTCATTCTCTCATACTTCTCTCACTTTTCTTTCATCTTGTATTCAACTTCATTCATGGAGAGCTAAGCATTTAGGGCTATTCTACTGTAATTCCATTATGGATTCTGAGGTTAGATTGAGTTAATACAATTGTTTATTTTGATTATTGATTTAATTTGTTCTCTCTCTATGTCTTTCATCTCTCTATCAAATTAAAAGCAATGATTTTTGCATCATAATGTGTTTGAATCTACATGCATATTGATTATATGAGTTTTAGGGTTTCTAGGTTTAATTAAGAATCTACTTTGATTAAAATTTAGGAACTTTCATATGATTAAATGGTTTTTACTATCAATTGAAAATGTACTTTGATTGGTAGTAATAATTTCAACTATAATCAATTGAGAATTTACTTTGATTGATTAGTTTTTAATTTGGTTAGGCGATTTAAGAATAGACATGATTAAACACAATAAGATTTGATTGAGAATGATCTTTGGTTGAATTCATTGTGAATAATCTAGAAAGGTTTTGCCTTTGATTGAGAATTTATTTTGATTAAGTGCATGATCGCTCTCAAATTAATTAAGAATGTACTTTAATTAATTTGAAACTTAAATAATAATCAATTGAACAATTATCTGTGAATAACCGATGATGAATCTATCTTGGAAAAGCAGTGGAATTAGCCTATTTCATTATATTCGTTTTTAAGTTTCTTATTTGTTCTTTCAACCTTCTCCAAACATCATTTTTATTCTTGAACATTGCATTGCATTCATAAGATTCAAATATTAAAAGGCAATTCCGTATTCGTTGGGAGACGACTCAGGGTTACTTTAACCCTATCTACTTTCTTAAATACTACTTGGCAATACTGAAGTTGCCTTAAAAAGTAGTATTAATTTGATAGCTTCAACGACAGCCTATCAAATTTGGCGTCGTTACCGGGGAGTACGGTTAGTATTTTGAATATTTTGATTCTTATTTTTATTTTAATTTTAATTTTTTTTATCTTTATTTTTTTTAACGCACATACATTTAATTTAATTTTAGTTATTTTGTAGTCTTTAGTCATTATTGTTTTTAAAAAAAAATCTTTGTTCTTGTTTTAATTAAGAATTTCTCTTGAGAAATACTTGAGGCTAGTTTGAATACACTCTGGCTAGGAAAGACTTGGTACTTAAGTTGTCCATTGCGACGCACCTCTCTTTCCTGGGAGTGGACCCAACAAGTCTCTCTTATCTCTTATTTGAAATCTTTCTCTAAAGCAAGAACAAAAGAAAAAGAGAAGTAACAAAGAAACAACTTCAAGTAGATTGCGTAGTGCATGACTAGAGCTAACCCGAGAGAATTTTATCAAATTAACCCGAAAATCGAAAGGAATTTGCGTAAGCTACGAAGAAGTTTGAAATTTGGGTGTTCTACTAAGGGAACACTTCTTACATCTGAAGCCATACCACCTTCTTTATCTCCAATTATAAACATACCATCTAATCCTTTACCTGATCCTAACCCAAACAATATGGCACAAAGAACCATTAGACATTTAGCCACTTCCCAGAATACAGTTATTCGAAGTAACATTGAATACCCTAATGAGGAGTGGGAGTTGAGACCTGACCTGTTAAATGCCTTACCAAAGTTCAATGGGTTATCAAGGGAGAATCCACACAAGAACTTGAGACAATTCCGCATGTTGTGTGAAAACTTTAGATCTCCCAGGATCACAATAGAGAGCCTTAAAATGAGAGCTTTTCCTTTTACTCTTCAAGGAGCAGCTCAAGATTGGTGGTATTATCTCTCTGCAAGGATTACAAATTGGGAAACTATTGAAATAATTTTTCTTGAAAAGTATTTTCCTGCATCCAGATTATCTGCCATCCGTAGAGAAATCCAAGACATAAGACAAAGAGATAGAGAAAATCTTAGTGAGTATTGAGAAAGATTCAAGAAACTATGTTCTTCATGCCCTTAACTCCAAATGGAAGACTTTATTCTAAGCTTTTATGAAGGCTTAAGTCCTACTGATAGGTCACCAGAAGATGGTATAGATCTAATAAAATGGAAGGCAGTAGACAATCAACAGTATGGTACAAGAGAAAATTCAGTGACTTTGTTGAAGGGAGTGCATGAAATTGATAATGGTGCAGTTGATGGAAAGAGGATAGATGAAAGATTGAATAAGCTAGAAAGCAAACTCAACGAGATTGCAAGTTTGTTTAAAACCTCAACTCTACAAATTGCTAAGAAGTGTGGAATTTGCATTTCAACTAACCATTATACTGATGAATGTCCTAGCTTGGTGGAAACCACTGTGGAAAACCCATCTCAAGCTTTTGCTGCATACATGATTGGAGGAAATAGACCATACCAGAATTATCATGACTCATCCTCCAATACGTATCAACAGAATAAACAACCTTATGTTCCACCTCAACAAAGGCAGCAACCTCAACCTGAAATGTCACTACAAGATTTCATGAAAACAATACTTGAGCAAAATTCAGAAACCAAGAAATCAATTGTAGAGTTGACTCAGAGGGTGGAAAAATTAGAGGCTAAGGAGTCAAATAAACTACCTGCACAAATAGTGATCAACCCGCAAAATGTAAGTGCTATTACTTTGAGAACGGGTAAGCAAGTAGAAGGCCCTAAAGGAGCTCAAGAGGATGAAGATAAGGAGAAAGAAGGAGCGCAAATTGATGACAATGGAGGACCAAGTGAACCATCACCTGAGACTACCACTGATAAATCCAGGTTAGTATCCTCTAACTCTTCTTCTAAAAATTCTTCTTCATCTTATTCTCCACCTCCTCCATATCCAAATCGGTTGAAACCAAAAAACAAAAAAATGGAGGAATTAGACAAAGAGATCTTAAATACTTTCAAAAAGGTGGAGATCAACATTCCCTTGCTAGATGCTGTTAAGCAGATCCTTAAATACGCCAAGTTTTTGAAATAAATTTGCACAAGTAGAAGGCGTTTTAGGGATAATGAGGTTGTGAATTTGGGAGGAAATGTGTCAAGCTTGATTAAGAAGCATATTGAAATACCGCGAAAATGCAAGGATCCAGGTATGTTTTCTGTTCCATATGTTATTGGAAATTCAAAGTTTGACAATGCCATGCTAGATTTAGGAGCTTCCATAAATGTAATGCATTTATCAGTGTTTACTTCTCTATCTTTGGGACCTCTTAAGACTACTGGTGTGGTCATTCAACTGGCCAACCGTAGCACAGTTAACCTTGCAGGTGTGCTTGAGGACGTCCTTGTCCGAGTAGACAAGTTAATTTTTCCTGCAGATTTCTATATCTTGGACATGAAGGATGATGAAGGAATCAGTTCAACAACTATTATCTTGGGAAGACCTTTCATGATGACAACACAAACCAAGATAGATGTGCATGCAGGATTAAAGATCATTCTTTGTTTTGTATTGACTTATCAAGTGATGTTGTAAACAATTTTTCTTTTTCAAATATGTCGTGCCTAATTTTGCACGAAAAAGGAAAATGTAAAGCAGGTGATATTGAGGACGCGATATTAATAGATGATACCTTTGTGGCGTCCAAGTGTGATGTTGAGGTGGCTGAGATTACCTTAGGCAGTAAAATTTTGCCATCTGTGGTGCAGCCACCCATTTTGGAGTTGAAACCTTTACCATCCCATTTGAAATATGCTTATCTTGAGAGGGATGGAAAACTACCTGTTATTATATCTGCATTGCTTACTGATGAGTAGGAAAAACAACTATTACAGGTTATCAGAGACCACAAGAAAGCAATAGGTTGGACTTTAACAGATATTCCTGGTATTAGCCCTTCTTTTTGCATGCATAGAATACTTTTGGAGTGAGAAAACCTCAAGGAAGAATGAATCCTCAACTGATGGGGGTTGTAAAGAAAAAGGACACCAAGTTGCTACAAACAGGTCTTATATATTCAAATTCTGACAGCACTTAGGTGGACCCTATACATTTGGTTCCCAAGAAATATGGAATCACAATGGTCAAGAATGAGAAGGACAAGTTGACTCCTATTCAAGACAGAAGTGGGTCACATAATGTAGTAGTTGACCATCTTAGTAGGATTGAAAAAGGAAAAGATAACATTCCTATCTAGGATGACTTTTCCAAAGAAGTCCTACTAGCATTCCTTCCACCATGAAGGAGGTAAGTTCCCTCATACTTTTTCTTTGCATTTTATATATAAGGCATACATTGAGGACAATGCATAGTTTAAGTGTGGGGGTGTGGGGAAACAATTAATTTTGTAACCTATTTTGTTTTTTTTAAATAAATATTTGCATTGGATTTGAGAGTTTGAATCAGTAAGTGAGATGATCATGAATTCAAGAGAAAAAAATGAGTCATGTTGATATGAGTGGATTGCTTCTATGATTTGCTGATTGAGTTGACTTGAGAATTTCTTGATTAAATTTTTTGTGAAAGAAATTTGAACCATGTGAATTTTGAGCTTAATGTTAAGGATGGACCACCATGTGCCATACCTATTTTTCTTGTGTGATTTGCCCATGTTCCGTTGATACTGTAATAGTTAGCTTGATTCTATGTTGTGCAACTGAGGTAAATATGCATGATTTGATATGATTGAGGCATTTCTTGTTTTAGCTACTTGGCTAAATAAACTTGTCCTAACATTAATCCAGTGGAACCCTCTTTGAGCCTTAAGCCAATTTCTGTTATGAGGTAATGCTGTTCAATCTCAAAAACGTTGGAGCCACTTACCAGCGTTTAATGGACAAAATATTTTGCCGGAAGATGTATGGAGGTATATGTCGACGACGTGGTTATTAGAAGTCAGCCCATGGAGCAACACTTCAAAGGCTTGGAAGAGGTTTTCTTATAAGTAAGAAGATATGATATGCGGTTAAATCCTTCCAAATGCACTTTTAGTGTACCCGCCAGGAAGTTTTTAGGATTCATGTTAACTTCCCGAAGAATTCAGGCAAATCCGAATAAATGCCGAATGGTCTTGTAAATGAGGAGTCCTACCAATTTAAAGGAAACTGAACGCTTAGTTGGCATACTGACATCCCTATCACAATTTATTCCATGACTAGTAGAGCATATTAAACCAATTCTTAAGAATATGAAAAAGGGAATCACCCAGCAATGGGACGACTAGTGTGAAAAGGCCTTTGACAAAGTCAAAGATATCCTGACCAACCCACCTATCATGGCATGACTAGTACAAGGGCATGATTTACAATTATACATAGCTACGTAAAACAACACAATTAGTGTAGCCCTCATTCAGGAAACTCCTGATTTCAAGCTGATTTACTTTATTAGGAGAACATTGCAAGGATCGAAAGAACGATATTCCCAAATAGAGAAGGTAGCCTTAGCCTTACTCACGGTCGCCTGACATCTCCAACCATACTTTCAAAGCCACTAGGTGGTAGTAAGGATAGATCACCTTGTTGCTAAGATTCTCAGAAAACCTGATTTAGCCGGGAGGATGGTATCTTGGTCCGTTGAGCTCTCGGAGTTCGGCCTCCATTTCGAGCCACGTGGATCCATTAAGGGGCAACACTTAGCAGATTTTGCAGTTGAGTTAACACCTATGCCTGAAAACTCCGTCCAGATCTGACATCTTAATGTAGATGGCTCCTTAGACAGAAGGGGCGGAGGAGCAGACATTGTATTGGAAGAACCGCATGATATTTCCATAGAGCAGGCACTAACCTTCAGATTTCAGACTAGTAACAATCAAGCTAAATACGAAGCACTAATCGCCGGTCTAACATTGGCCAAAGAATTAAAAGTCACCAATTTAAAATGCGGAATGGATTCTCAACTGGTCGTCGGTCACATGAAAGGAACTTTCAAGGTTAAAAACAATCAGCTATTGTGATAATTCCATAAAGCCAATAATCTGTTTAAGAGTTTTACCAATATCGACATTGTGTACGTCCCAAGGGAACATAATTCCTAAGCGAATTTCCTATCGAAGTTGGCCAATTCAAGAGGAAAAGGATAATTGTCCTTGGTTATCAGAGTAGCACTTGATAAACTTGTGATTGAGGTCTTTGCCATTGACACAGCAGTAGCCAAAGCTGATTGGCAAAAAGATATGCGTGACCTAAGGAAAAGGCAGGAGCAAGGAGAGAAGGTTAGTATCACCGATTCCAAACGCATTGCCCGTTTTTTCTTTGTAGGAGAAGACTTGTATAGGAGAGGATACACAACACTACTACTGAAGTGTTTGTCCGAGGAGGAAGCAGATTATGTCTTGAGGGAGCTTCATTATGGTATATGTGGCTTACATTCTGGCAAGCGCATTCTTAGAGTCTAAGCGTTACGAGCTGGGTACTATTGGCCGACTATGGACTGTGATTGTGACTCATTTGTCAAGAAATGTATATCCTCTCAAGAATATGGCAATGACATACGAGTCCCTCCCGAAGAATTTCATGATATTATTTCACCGTGGTCGTTCGACTAGTGGGGAATGGATATACTGAGACCTTTTCTGATTAGGCGAGCACAAAATAAATTCCTCCTGGTGGCAGTAGACTAGTTTACCAAATGGATTAAGGCGGAACCATTAGCGATCATCATTGCTCAACGAGTGCAGAAATTCATATGGCAATTAATTTGTCGATTTGGGCTACCCCAGAATATTATCACGGATAACGGCTGACAATTTATTCATAAGAAACTTGAAGAATTTTTGCAGAACCTGGGAATTAAACACGTCACTAGTTCAGTAGAACATCCTTAGACTAATGGGCAAGCAGAGGCTCCTAACAAAGCTGTGGTAACGAAACTGAAAAGAAGATTGAGCGAAGCTAAAGGTTTATGGGTAGAAGAGCTACCCGAGGTGTTATGGGGATATAGATGTACTCCGCACGGTTCTACCACTGAAGCCCTCTTTAAGTTAACCTATGTAACAGACGCCATGCTTCTAGTTGAAGTGGGCGAACCCTCGTTGAGACGAGACATCAAGGATATGGACATCAATAATGAACAACTGCAGGTTACCTCGATACTTTGCCAGAAAAGCGAGAGGTAGTCGCTGCCTTGAAAAGGGTAATTTCCAGAAAATACAATACCAAAGTGAAACCAAGAAGCTTCAAAGAAGGAGATCTCGTATGGCGAAAAGAGGTGAAGCTAGAAAGCACCGAGCGCATTGAAAACTAGCAGCTAATTGGGAAGGACCATTTCGCGTCACTGAAGACTTGATGAATGAAGCTAATTGGCTTTAGCTACTCGATGGGAAAGCTATCCCTAACACTTGGAATGCAACTTATCTCAAATTCTACTTTAGTTGAACATTACAGTCATGTTTAAATTCCGTTTCTTTTCATTTAGACTATTGTTATTCTTTCGTGTTTTGCATTCTGGAATAAATAAAGTCGAACACTTCTTACTCAGTCACAAGTTGTGAACCTACTAAGAAGCGCTTAGTCGATTTCTAACTCGAAAATAGAGAAGTTAAGGACATCCCCCACTGACTGTTGCCCTCTCGCAAGCGTACCAAATCGTTCTAAGTAATAAACCGGTAAGACCGAATATCGTATCCCAAGGAACTCGTATGACACTTTACAATCGTATACTTATCTAACTAATTTAGACTAAAGAATATTCCCTCTTAATATGGTTTTAGTGCAATGAAATTTAACATCATATATAAGTGATAGATTGAACTTCTTGGAGTTAAAAACACTTGAAAGTTGATTGATTAAATATGATACAATATGGAATGGAGATGTTGGAGAATGATTGTACCTACTACACTCTCATGCAAATGCACATTACTACTACTTCATTTAATTGCTCATGTCAACCTGCTCCATTACTCAAACCCAATCCCTTGGTAGAGAGAGACTAGACTCACTCAATAAATTCCAATCCCTTGGTAACCTAAAAAGTTCATCTGCATTAAGAATAGTGGTTTAAGACAACTAAAGGGCCAAGCTCTATCCCTAGACACAATTTCCTTTAGGTATTTATTCTAGTTCAAGGTTCACACAATACTTCCCAATATCAAGCAAACCTAAGATTCATGCTATGGTTGATCAAGTCACAACAAGCTTTAAGAGAAGGAAATAAACACTCACAATAAATGAAAGAAGCTTAATTCATGAAACACAAGTGCATTTATAAGAAAGTTTTGTAGTTACATCATTCCCCAACAATATGAAGTTAGCTCTCCATAGTTATGGAGAGCCTGAGCTTACAATGGAAGAAAATGGAAGAGATGGAGACCCAAGGAGGAAGAATGGAGAGTTCCCACTGGTCAAAACCAGGTCCTAGAGGTCTAGGGTTCAATGTTAGCAAAAGTCGCGCCCAGCCCCCTTCCTCTGGGGCGCCCAGGCGTGAGGTCTGTGCTGGAGTTGCGTGAAGACTGGCGCCCGGCCCCCTGTCTGAGGCGTCCAGGCGTGAGCTATGCGCAGAAACTAGGGCGCCCGGGCGCGAGAAATCTTCCATGCTCCTTAAAAACACTTGCTTTTGTAGCTTTTCCTCAGCTCTCAGTCTTGGTAGTTAAAATACTCCTCCAAAGCACGCAAATTGCCTACAACTTGAGGAATTAGTGATGAAAACTCCTATGTATAGCCTAAGCTAAACTTATTCACAAAGTTAGATAAAAGAGAGGATTAAACATGTTTCAAGCTTCAAGAGAGTCGATTTGGTAAGAAAATTGCATCACAAATAATGGTAAGAATTACCTTTATTAACAACCCCAAACTTGAAACTTTGCTTGTCCTCAAGCAAAAAGAGTGGAATGGCTCAAACAAACAATTCAACTCCAATGATTTAACATTCAAGAAGAGTAGAATTCAATCATGCTTTCTCATCATGGTAAAATTGATTTTTGAGAAAATGAATTTTTGACATAAAAAAACTTCAACCATGGTGCTCACAGTGCAAGAATTACAAGACACCTGCTAGGTCCTATGAGGGACAAACAAGCATGGAAAAAGTGTTCTCCTCACTTACATGGAACCTTTCCTCTGCAAAGAAACTGTTTCTCTCACTTTCAAAGGTGTATAAGGATGTGTGTATCTCACTCAATCATCACAATATCACACAATTCAACTTTGCCTTTCATTTCTACTACAATGAACACATATACCTACACGTTTGCATTACAAGGACTTTCAAGGCTTGTATTTTGGTTGGGCTAAGAAAGAGTTTTGGTTTTTATAAATACAAAGCACCTTTAGTTAAGAGAGCATTCAAATCAGCACAAGATAACATAATCCTCTTTTATACTTCAAACAATTGTAACCAATTCTCAATTCTTTTTCTACTTTGTCATCTATTGATTCTTTTTCTTGACCTTGTTCCTTTTTCTTCTTTTTCTTTTCATTTTTATTTTCATTTTTCTCTTGTAACCTCAATCACCCCAAACTTAAACCATTCTCCTATACCAAAATTAAATGCTCAACTTAACTCAAGGTAAGGGAGTCACAGAATTTTCACATTGATCTTAAGGTTCACAGATGGGATTGACATGGTTACAATAGCTTTTGGGTTCAAAACTTTAGACAAGATGAAAGAACAACACGGCCTTGATCATATGTAACATGCAAGCAAATGATTCACACAGAGAAAATCAGGCACAATCAATTGTGCTTATAAAGTGATATCATTCAACAAGAATTCTGGGGCACAACATCTCACTAGGTTGCTTCGGGTTCCACATTTGTTTTCAAACACAATGCCATGCATATTGGTCATAAGAAAAGCCAAGCATAATTTCACCTAATCGAGAGCAACCACAATCTAACTTCACATCTCAATCCTATTCTCTCAATATATCACAAAGAAAGAGCAAGCACAAAAGATTTCCAAAATCACATGCAACACTCGATATCAAAACATTTTCATCAGATTATTCATTCAGCCAAGTTCAAAATTAAAACAGAATTAACTAGAAATTAAAAACTGAAATTAAAGCATGACAGAAATTTAAATAGTTTCCCCAATCTGTAATGTCTGATCCCTCAGCCTCAAGAATCACTATCTCCTATCCCCTCCTCATCAGACTCATCCTCCTCCTCCCCATCGTCAGATTCGTCCTCCTCGTCCTCCTCCATTGCTTGCGCTCCGGAAGATATGCCACCGCCTCCGCTCGAGTGGGCCTGGTCCCTAGGCCAAGCTAGTCTAGCAGCATAATCTTCAGGAGTAATGAAGCCTAGGTGGGAGGAGGCATATACATGCCGCATCATGTCTGCGTGAGCCAGACCAATCCGGTTAACGGCCTCCAACTTAGCATCAAGCAAGGCCATCCTCATATCAAACATGTGGTAAGGATCATGTGTGCCAGGTGGATCAGGCTGAATAGGGTGGTCCGGATGGTTACGCCTATGGGGCCGAGGAGGCTGGGGGGTAGGAATGGGTTGACCCTCCTCATCGATCAAGCAATATTGCAAGTAATAAGACCGATCAATCGTTTTGCGTGGCCTCTCAAAAGGTGGAGTAGAAGCGTCGACCCAGCAAGCTCACAAAGATGGGAAATCAATGACGGGTGCCCGAGAGGAGCTTTGGAAATTGTAGACTGAGCACAATCATTGATTTCATGGGTGATGATCTGACCTATATTAATCGGCTGGCCCTGGAGGATAAAGAAAAGAAAGATGGCTCCGCTAATGGTGAGGTCAGAAACATACGAGCACAGAGATATGTTGGCGTGTATGAATTCCACCCAGTATTTGCAGATAGGGGTGAACAAAGAACGCTTAATGTGAAGTGGCTGTCCTTGTTTGTTGCACTGAAAGTGGCCCCCTGGAACACATAAGGTGCGCTCAACCTCCTAGAAGTCAATTCCCGCAAAATCCGTCTTAAGGGCTTCGGCATACTGACATGAAATACTGCCCCTTGGCCACTAAGTGTTGAGGAAAGAGTTGATAGTATCAGCGTCAAAAGGGACTTGCCTCCCCCTAACATAACTCATGAAGGGCTCTTCCTCATCAGAATAAATGGGAGCATTGGCGTAGAATTCCCTGACGACTGCAATGTTACCTGGTTCGGGAAAGGTAGTGAGTATGCTCCAATGCCGCCGCCAAACCTCTTATGCAAACTGTGGGGCCTCAAGAGGTAATTGATCAACCACCCTTTCCATAAGTAGTCTGCGGTTTTGGGCCGTATCAAAGTTTTTCTGGTGTTTCTTGGAAAGAAAAGTGGGGGTGGCAGCTTTTACTTTCTCGTTTGCCCCTTTTTAGTATTAGCAGCTGTGGTTTTAATCCTCTTGGATCCAGATGCAGAGTTCATTTCTGCACAAAAGAGAATGAACAAAGGTTGTTAGTTGTGAGCAGGAAAAAAATAGATTTTTATTTGCAACAACGATGCAAGAGGATGCTCAGTCAGGGCTTAACAAGGCACATAACAGAGTGGAAACACAAAGAAAAATAAGAAAAAACATGTACGAACCAGAGAAAGTGAAAACAGAACGAAATGCAAAGTGCAGGCCACTGATTCGACGAACTGCGCGCGCTTGGGCGCTCCTCATTATGGGCGCCGGGCGCGAGTTATGCAGAAAAATTCTGTAGATGCAGTGGGTGATGTTTACACTCACGTTGCAACAGTTTAAAAATCACTCAAGAACAGTGCAATTAAACATTCCTAACTCTATTTCAAACCACAAATCAGAATTAAAATTGCAATAAAACAGAAATTGAAACCTACTTGATTCGGAGAAGCAAAGTTGGTTTACGCGATTGGGGCTTTAGAGTGTGGCCGTGAGTGTGCAGAGTGAGTGATGTAGAACGTGGATGACCGTTGGAGAGTGGATTGAGTGGGTGAGAATGGGTGACCGTGAGAGATGAAGTTGATAGGGTTCTGATTTGGATGGCTTTGTGGAGTTCTAGTAGCACAATGGCGAGAGGGGGAGTGGCTGCGAGAGAGAAGTTGCGAGAGAGAGATGCGGTTGGGTGTTGGAGTGGCGGTGAGAGAGATGGCTGCGAGAGAGAGACGCGCTAGGAGAGTGAGGCGCTGGGGGTGCCTGGCTTAGGGTTAGAAAAGGGGAGGAAATGGATCGCTACTGTGCACTGGGCCCAAGTCAGTTTTGGCCTGTAGAGTTGGCGTCGGGCGCCCCTTGGTGGAGGGCGCTGGGCGCGACCTTAGGAGAACACCAGCATAACTCGCGCTTGGGCGCCCCTGGTCAGAGGGGGCTGGGCATGAGTTTTGCAGACTTTAGCAAGTGCAGAATTGGACAACTCACTCTATGATTTTCTGAATTTGACACTTCTTGGCTCTCAAACCAGCCCAGAATACTTTGTTTTCACTATACAAACTTGCTCAAATCCCTAATGAGTGAAATTCAATTCAAGAATGAAAATCTAAGTGCACACTTCCAAAGTTTTCATAATTCTCCAACTCAATGCTTTTCTTTGTAACAATTAAAATATACCTAAATTTAGCAAAACATGATAAGACATGCCTAAACAAACTATTATACACCAAAACATTTTATATCATTTCTATTCACAACAAATTACCACAACACTCAACATGACACTAACACACTATTAACCTCACATAAGCTACAAAACACAATAACATGCTTCACAATAACCAAATTACTAATACATTCTAAAGCAAAATCAAGATACTCAAATCACACTCAAACAACAAAATCACACATAAGGAGGGTTAGAAAGCTGAGTTGCCTCCCAGTAAACGCTTGTTTAACGTCGTTAGCTTGACACCGTTATGCTCAGGGGTCAACCAACTCAACACTGGTGCTAAGGCGTTTCACCTCACCACCCAAGTAATGTTTGAGCTGTTGCCCATTAACTACCCAACTTCTCTATGGGTCATTAGAGGAAGGATATATTAGCTCGATTGCTCCATGCTGTTTAACATCCTTGATGGTGAATGGACCCGACCATTTTGACTTCAGTTTGCCAGCGAAGAGTTTGAAGCGAGAGTTAAACAACAACACCTGCTGGCCAGGATGAAAGATCTTCTTAACTAGCTTCCTGTCATGATAGAACTTGACTTTCTCCTTGTAGCTTTTGGATGCATCATAGGCATGAAGGCGCATCTCTTCAAGTTCAAGCAATTGCCTCTTTCTCTTTTCAGCCGACATGGAGGGGTCAAAATTCAAGAACTTTAAAGCCCAACAAGCTCGGTGCTCCATTTCCACCGGTAGATGACAAGCCTTTCCATAGACCAATTTGAAAGGAGATAGCCCCACTGGAGTCTTCATGGCAGTTCTATATGCCCAAAGGGCATCATCCAGCTTTTGAAACCAATCCTTTCTCGAGGAAGCGACTGTTTTCTCAAGAATCTTCTTTATTTCCCGATTTGAGACTTCAGCTTGGCCATTTGTTTGAGGATGATAAGGTGAGGCCACCTTATGCTTCACTTCATAATGCTTTAACACCTTGACGAGCTGAACATTGCAGAAATGGGATCCTCCATCACTAATGAGGACCCTAGGAACTCCAAACCGGGTAAAGATTTGCCTTTTAAAAATTTTTATGACTGTTGAAGCATCATTCTTTGGGCAAGCTATTGCCTCCACCCATTTGCTCACATAATCAACACCTACCAGGATATACTCATTGTTGAAAGAAGAAGGCAGAGGGCCGACAAAATCTATACCCCAACAATCAAAGACTTCAACCTCTTGAATGGCCTGCAAAGGCATTTCATGCCTTCTTGAAATACTCCCGGTTCTCTGGCATTTGTCATAGTTTCTAGCATGACGTTGAGAATCCTTAAACAGGGTAGGCCAATAAAATCCAGATTGAAGAACTTTTGATGCCGTTCTTTCTCCATTAAAGTGGCCCCCATATGGAGAGTTATGACAGTGCCATAAAATCCCTGCTGCTTCTTCATCAGTGACACAACGCCTCAAAAGGTTGTCAGCTCCAATCTTGAACAAGAAGGGGTCATCCTAGATGAATTATTTTGCATCATGTAAAAATTTCTTCTTCTGATGCCATGATAGATCTTCAGGTATGACTCCTTCTGCCTTGAAATTAGCCATGTCAGCAAACCATGGCCTCTGTTGAATATGCAGGAGAGTCTCATCTGAAAAGGATTCACGGATCTCTTCTTCCTTGCAAGTGACTTCTTCATTAATGAGCCGGGATAGATGATCCGCAATCACATTTTCACTACCCTTCTTGTCATGTATCTCCACATCAAACTCTTGCAGCAATAACACCCATATAATCAATCTTGGTTTGGAATCAGGTTTGGTCAACAAGTATTTGATGGCAGCATGGTCAGTATAGATGATCACCTTAGACCAAATGAGGTAGGGCCTAAATTTCTCCTAGGAATAAATTATGGCAAGGAATTCCTTCTTAGTGGTGGCATAGTTGAGTTGGGCACAGTTCAAGACTTAGCTTGCATAGTAAATGGAGTGAAAAACTCTCTCTCTTCTTTGGCCGAGAACAGCACCTATGGCATAGTCGCTTGCATCACACATTAGTTCAAAATCCTGATCCCAATTGGGAGCTATAATCACTAGGGCCGAAATCAACTTATTCTTCAGGATTTCAAATGCCTTCAGGCATTCCTCATTCATTTCAAAGGGTGTGTCCTTTACAAGGAGATTGCTCAAGGGCTTTGCAATCTTGGAGAAGTCTTGAATGAATCTTTTATAGAAGCCATCATGACCAAGAAAGCTTTGGATGCCCTTAACATTGGTTGGTGGAGGAAGCTTTTCAATAACCTCCACTTTAGCTTTGTCCACTTCAATCCCCTCTGATGATATCTTATGCCCCAAAACAATACCTTCGATCACCATGAAGTGGCATTTCTCCCAATTAAGAATGAGATTGGTTTGGATGCATCTTTTCAAGACAGTCTCAAGATTTGCCAGGCATAGATCAAATGAACTTCCAAACACTGAGAAGTCATCCATGAAAACTTCTATACATTTCTCCACAAGGTCTGAGAATATGGCTTGCATGCATCTTTGGAAAGTGGCTAGGGCATTACAAAGCCCGAATGACATCTTTCTGTATGCAAATATACCGAAGGGGCATGTGAAAGTTGTCTTCTCTTGATCTTTAGGATCCACAACTATCTGATTATAACCAGAATACCCATCCAAGAAGCAGTAAAAGGCTTGTCCTGCCAATCTCTCTAGCATCTGATCCATGAAGGGGAGAGGAAAGTGATCTTTCCTAGTGGCCTTATTTAGCTTTCGGTAGTCGATGCACATTCTCCAACCGGTGATAGTTCTCGTAGGGATGAGTTCATTCTTCTCATTACAAACCACTGTCATGCCACCCTTCTTAGGCACTACTTGCACCGGACTCACTAAGTGCTATCAGAAATTGGATAAATGATACTGGCCTCAAGAACCTTTAGCACCTCTTTTCTCACCTCCTCTTTCATGATGGGATTAAGCCGTCTTTGAGGTTGGGCCACAGGTTTGAAATCCTCTTCCATAAAGATTCTATGCATGCAATAAGTAGGACTTATCCCCTTAAAATCATAGATAGACCATCCCACAACTCCTTTGTTGCTTTTTAGGACCTCTATCAGCTTCTTTTCTTCATCAGATGATAAAGAGCTGCTGATAATTACTGGTTTGTTGTTACCCTCTTCTAGAAAAAACATACTTTAAGTGAGAGGGTAACATCTTCAACTCCAACTTCTTCTCTTCAACCATGGCATCAGTCTTTAGGTCTTTAATCTTCATTTCTTGAGTTGGAATCTCCTTGAGTACATCAAGATCCGTCAAACATTCTTCAAGAATTCTCTCTTCTTCCTCATTGAGTGATTCATGAGCATTAATGAGGGTCTTCATAAGAGGGGATGAAATATGTATCTCCCTTTCCACCTTCATGCAAGCTTCATCAAGCACATCAACTTGAAAACACTCTCCCTCATCGTTGGAGTGGGACATGGCTTCAAAGACATTAAAATTAACCTCTTCATCTTGCACCCTCACCTTGAGCTTACCATCATCAACATCAATAAGCACTCTTGCCGTCTTCATAAACGACCTTCCAAGAATGAGGGGTACATCCACATCCACCCCCATCTCCATGATAACGAAATCCACCGGGAACAAAAATTTATCAACTCTAACAAGAACATCCTCCACCACACCATGTGGATACTTGATGGATCTGTCAGCCAATTGTAGAGTCATCCGAGTGGGCTTGAGTTATAGCTCTCCAATCTTCTTGAATAAGGAAAGAGGCATTAAATTGATGCTAGCACCCAAGTCAATCAAAGCTTTCCCAATAGCTAGCTTCCCTATAGTGTAAGGGATGGTGAAGCTACCTGGATCCTTGAATTTTGGAGGGAGGAGCTTCTGGATAATGGCACTGTAGTTGCCTTGTACTTCAATGGTCTCTTCCTCAATTTATTTCCTCTTTTTAGTGAGGAGTTCCTTCATGAATTTTGCATTGGTCGGCATTTGTTGCAGTGCTTCTGAGAAGGGTATTTTTATCTCCAATTGCTTGAAGATATCCATAAACCGCCCAAATTGCTTCTCCTTCTCCTTTCTTGAGTAGATTTGTGGATAGGGAAGAGGCTTCTCGACTTCTTTTTCTTTACTTTTTCTTCTCTCATCCTCCTCATCTTTCTTTTTCTCTTCTCCAACATTATCTTTTTCTTTTCCCTCATTTTTTTCTTCTCTCTCATTCTCAATTTTTTTTTTCATTTTCATCTTTTCTTTCAGCATCCTGTTTTAAGTTCTTTTTCTCTCCACTCACTAACACCTTACCACTTCTTGTGGTGATCACCTTGCATTCTTCCTTTGGGTTAGCCTCCGTATTGGCTCCAAAATTCTTTTCAGACTTCTCTTCTAGCTTCTTGGCCAGTTGGCCAACTTGAATCTCCAAATTTCTGATGGAGGCTTCGGTACTTTTGTGGTTGGAGATGGACACTTGCATGAATTGTTGGAGAGTGTCCTCCAATTTAGAGGTCCTGTCTGATAGAGAAGGGTGTGGTTGATATTATTGTTGTGGTGGTCTGTTTGAGGGTCCAGCTTGTCCTTGGCCCATGCTTGGGTGCGGTCTCCACCCTTGGTTATAGTTACTTTGCCGGTTTTGATTGCCCATATAGTTCACGTCTTCTTGGGTATTGACCTGCATAGCACACTGACCATTTGTATGTTTTCCACCACACAACTCACACCCTTGATGTTGGGCATGTGACACATTTTGGAGCTCTTTTGGCAACTGAGAGAGTTTGTTCATGAGAGCTTCAAGCTGTTGAGTCATTATCTTGTTTTGAGCTAACAAGGCGTCTTGAAATTGTAGTCGAAAGACACCTTTTTGTTGAGACCTTTCATTCTGCAATTCACTGTCATTTGCAGCCATGTTTTCTATTAGCTCATGGGCTTCTTCCCATGCAGTGAAGCTATTTTTAGGGAAAGAATTCAGCCACACCTTAGCATTGCCTCCAAAGGAGAATGGAAACAGGCTGAGCCTTACAGCTTCATCCGACACATCATGAATATTCACAATATTGCATATTTCCAGAAAAGTGGCCAAATGATTATATGGATTCTCGTGCGATAGGTCATTAAACTGATTACTCTCCACCAGATGGATGAGAGCAGGCTTCATTTCCATGTTCATGGCATTGACCCGTGGCCGAGCAATGCTATTAAAGTGGAGAGGTCCTGCGAAAGTGGAGTAGTCCTCCAAGGTGTTCCTAGCTTGTCTATCACCGTTACCATTCAGATTGTCAACCATATCCCCCATTTCCTGATAAGTTGTAAGGAAGATGGGTTGCTCCGGAATCACAGGTATGGGAGAAATTTCTCTTGAGGCCTTGTTCTCTCTTCTTCTTCTGCTATTGTTTCTTCGGGCTGTCTTTTCAACTTCAGGATCTAAGACAAGAGGTTCAAATGATGATGTGCTTCTAGTACGGATTTTTCCCTGCATCCACTAAAGACAACAATACTAGAGCACCAAGTTAGCCTAAAAAATAATAAAGACAAAAATTATTCACAGTAAAAAGAATATAAGAATAAAGCCTAAATTGGTTAAAAATTTCACAAGAGTAAAGTGTTAACACCGAGTTCCCCGGCAACGGCGCCAAAAACTTGTTATCTCTTTGGCAAGCGTACCAAATCGTTCTAAGTAATAAACCGGTAAGACCGGATATCGTATCCTAAGGAACTCGTATGACACTTTACAATCGTATACTTATCTAACTAATTTAGACTAAAGAATATTCCCTCTTAATATGGTTTTAGTGAAATGAAATTTAACATCATATATAAGTGATAGATTGAACTTCTTGGAGTTAAAAACACTTGAAAGTTTATTGATTAAATATCAAGCAAACCTAAGATTCATGCTATGGTTGATCAAGTCACAACAAGCTTTAAGAGAAGGAAATAAACACTCACAATAAATGAAAGAAGCTTAATTCATGAAACACAAGTGCATTTACAAGAAAGTTTCGTAGTTACATCATTCCCTAACAATATGAACTTAGCTCTCCATAGTTATGGAGAGCTTGAGCTTACAATGGAAGAAAATGGAAGAGATGGAGACCCAAGGAGGAAGAATGGAGAGTTCCCACTGGTCAAAACCAGGTCCAAGAATGGTGCTTCGAGCTTTAGCCGCCAAGAGGATACCACCCTCATTGCACGGAAGCCTTAAATAGGTCTAGGGTTCCATGTCAGCAAAAGTCGCGCCCAGCCCCCTTCCTCTAGGGCGCCCAGGCGTGAGGTCTGTGCTGGAGTTGCGTGAAGACTGGCGCCTGGCCCCCTGTCTAGGGCGCCCAAGTGCGAGGTATGCGCAGAAACTGGGGCTCAGCCTCCCCTTCTGGGGTGCCCAGGCGCGAGAAATCTTCCATGCTCCTTAAAAACACTTGCTTTTGTAGCTTTTCCTCAGCTCTCACTCTTGGTAGTTAAAATACTCCTCCAAAGCATGCAAATTTCCTACAACTTGAGGAATTAGTGATGAAAACTCCTATGTATAGCCTAAGCTAAACTTATTCACAAAGTTAGATAAAAGAGAGGATTAAACATGTTTCAAGCTTCAAGAGGGTCGATTTGGTAAGAAAGTTGCATCACAGATAATGGTAAGAATTACCGTTATCAAACTCCTATGCCAAACGCTCAGAGGTAAAGCCCTCTCACTAGGAAGTTCCCCAATGAACTCCTAGGACAAAGCCGAGAGGTAAAGGCCTCTCACTAGGAAGTTCCCTAGTGAACTCCTAGGTCGAAGCCGAGAGGTAAAGCCCTCTCACTAAGAAGTTCCCAAGTGAACTCCTAGGTCGAAAATCAAGAGCTGAGGAACAATCACTCGCATCTTCAAATGAATAGTCTCACTTGCTTGGCCAATCGGCCTTATATAACAGGCAGATAATAGGATCTTAGCGTCTAGTGCTCAACATGGAAAAAAGTTCTAGAAAGAACTCCTAGAGTACGTCGTTCGGTCCAAAGAAGAGCAACGACTTAAAGCACATTGAAAACAAGCTCCCCAATACAACGAGTTCGACCTTTCTTCATTCCCCAATCCATTTGAGTCCGAGAAAATCGTTTCTCCTTTGCTCCCAATCAACATTGGCTTCCTTCTTTGGTTGGTGGTGGTGAGGTGAGGCTTAGAGTAGGTTTGGTGGTCTGAGGAGGATGTTGGTGTCGCTACGAGAGGCTGGGTGGTGCATTTCCTTCATCTTCGTTAGGGGTTTATTCTACGGTTGAGGGGTTTTCTTTGACGGTTATTCTATGGTAGAGACTTACTTGTTGCCTTTTGTGCCGCTGTCGAGGAGGCTGTCTTCGAGGAAGGGTGTGGACAATCCCTGCGGTGGAGGTTTTGTGTTATGTGAGCGAGGTTGTCTAAAGCATCTTGGTGGAGGTTTTGTGTTGTGTTTCTTCCCCTGCTGTCAAGGTAAGTAGATTTCTGATTGAACCTGACTGTGTTGAGCCCCTATTCTTCGTAACAGGGTGTTTGATGATTAATATTTGTTAGTGTTACATTTTTCTAATGTAATTTGTCCATTATTGTACAAGGTTTTAGGGTTTCGATCAAGGGCTGAGTCACAGAATGTGTGGAAGGTTCCAACACAGTGGGTTAAAGCTGGTTGCAAAAGGGTTGCACTCAAGTGTCCAACAGTTCATCATTTCCAGGTAGGTAAAGTTCATTCTCTTGTGTTTTCCATGTTCATTGTGTTGTGTTAATTGCCTTATGAACTGGGAGCGAATTATAAATGAATTTGGATTGTAAAGTTTGCAATTTGAGCATGTATGAATTGTCTATTTTGATGATAGCCTTGATGGGAAATTGTGCAATTTAAGCATAGAAACTTATGATGATGTTGTTTTAGTTTGCTGCTGAGTGATCTATCTAAAAGACTATAGCCTTGATGGGAATCAGCCTTTTTCCCTAAACCTAAACTTAAATAACTCACAAAACTGAATAACAGTACACAATGAGCATATAGTAGGAGAGGATTATTGTTTGGTTACCTCTAAATCTTCTGACCTCATAAAGTATATTTGAACATTTCATGACTTTAGAAGCTAACATCTCCTCCTTAAACTTGCATTTCATAAATAACCATGTTGCCCCTCTTTTTGACCAGTACACACACTTGTTAAGTAACCCTACCATTCAACCTTTCCAAAATATACATAATTCTTTCCTTACTTTCTATCTTCTGCTATAATTCTCATTATAATTTCTTCTTTGTTTTGGTCATTTCTAGCTTTATTTTTCAATTTCAATTTTGTCTTACTCATGTGCATTTTTTGATTGATGGATTGGCAAGTCTACCAAATCACACATGTAATATAATATGGCAAGACCAAGTATCGTATCCTAGAGGACTCTCGGCACTAAACAATTGTGTAATAACTCGATTAATTAAGACTTAAAAGAAACGAGATCATTAATTTAAGATGCAAAGACAGAAAATTAAATATGAATGCAAATTGATCAATAGTAGAGTAACACAAATATGAACGAATGTTGTTTAATATGAGATGAATATGTTGTTAGGGTTTGATTTCACCAAGTTTATTCTCATGTATATAAAAATTCTTCTTTTTACATTAATGTTAACGTCACTCACTAAATTACTTAGAACCCGATCCCTCGGCTCAATAACCCTGCCTTAATATCTAGTTCGTGCAATTCCTAGCGTTTCTAGAAAATTAAGTCTGAAGATCAAGAGCTTAAGATGACAAAGTACTCATACCCTCATCCCTGAGAAATATTACCCTTGGGAGAATTCAACAAGAACCTGAATTGTAAGGAACCTCCCGACACTCATGCAATTCATAAATCATGCTACTAAATGAGTTAAATAGAGCAAGCATTAAAACAAATGAATTCCCTAACAATTAATGAAAAAACATATATGATTAAGAATCAATTCAAATACATGAGAGTTCACAAAGTTACATCATCCCCCGACAACAAATAGAATTTAGTTCCCCATAGACATGGAGAAACTAGATGAATAATGGAAAAACATGACATAGTGAAACCCCAAAAGTAGAAGAAGAAGCTCCCGCCTCCAGATCCGCCTTTATAGAGTAGAAGAGTGTGCTGTTGTGTTGCTCCAGCCAGAGATATACAAAACCTAGAGCGCCTGGGTCCTTTAAATAAAGTCGGAAAATATTAGAAACAGGGTCTAGTCGAAAAGACTCGAAACAGAGCAAATATTGGGCCTAATCCACGACGCACGATGCTCGGGCGCCCCATTTAGGGTGCCCGGGCGGTGGACGTCGATTTTTGGTGCTCAAGCCTCCAAATAGGGCGCCCAAGCCTCGCAGACTGAATTCTGGTTGACTTTTCTACACTCTGGTTGACTTTTCTGCACTCCAACTACTTGGTACTTTAATTCTTCCTTCAAATCATTCCAATAGCCTACAAAATCAAGGAAATTTAGTGATAAAATCATCAAGTATAACCTCAACTCTTTTATTCACAAAACTAAAGCAAAAACATGACTTAAAGCAAGTTTCTAAGTCAAAAAGGGTGCATTTAGTATCAAAATTACATCACAGATAACAATATTTTAAACTATTATCACAACCCCAAACTTAGAACTTTGCTTGTCCTCAAGCAAAACAAACAAAATGTAACTTAGCTCTCAACGAATATCATAGTGGTTCATCAGTTTTTCACAATCTTTTTCCAATACAAGTAATTACTTCAATAAGCTCATCATAAGAATATCAGTCAAGATGCACAAATGCCTTAATTCAATCAAACTCACTATGATGCTCAACCAGTTCAACAGATGCTATCAGTATGAATGATCAATCAACCAAGCAGAGAGTAATCAGAAATTCAAAGAACTGTTCCTCACCAAGGTAAGTGTTTCACTCAAGCACTTAAAAGTGTATCACTCAAGCACTCAAAAGTGTATCACTCAAACTCACACGTGTATAGTGAGGTATCTCAATCACTCTGCTATCACAATGTCACACAAATTAATTTTGCCTTTCATTTTACCATAATCAAACATACTCACAAGCACGTTTTCATCACAAGGGATTTTCTTGGCTTGTAACTTGGCTGGGCTAAGAAGAAACTTGATTTTTCAGGAATACAAAATCCTGGAGTTAAGAGAGACATTTATGAATTTAACAATTACACATAGGTTCTCTTTTCAAGAGTCTATTTCTCTTATTCCCAACCTTTTCCCTTGCAGTGAGCTTTTCTTTCTTTTCTTTTCACTTTTCTTTTCATTTGATTTCTCTTTTTCTTTTTCTTTGTGCTCACTGCTTATTTTTCTAGCAACCCCAAACTTGAACCTTTATCAATACCTCACAAATATTTTCAACTCAACTCAAGGTAAATAATTTAAAATAGGGTTTTCAAAACATGCATAAGGCTAAAGGTTCAAAGGATGGAACAAACTATTCTCATTTTATTTGGAAAAATTCATGAGTGGGCTAAAAAGGGATAAACAACAGATGGCCTTGATCATGTGAAACCTGCAAGAAAGTAATTCAATCATAGAAAATTTGGGCAAAATCATTCATGCTTCCAAAATAATAACAATTATTCACAAAAACTCTGGAGTTCAACCCTTACACAGGTTAAATTCAAGTTTTAGAATTCAGAAAACACCATGCCCAGTATATCAATCAAACTTTTACCTTAAGCATCTGTTTCACATTTTAGAAGCAACCACCTGTATATTTTTACATCATGCATCATATGAACATCAACCCAAACAATAAGCATAAAAAAAAAATACTCATCAAAACACAACATCAGAATAACCAAACTACTGCAATAAGATAGAGCAAAGTACATCATTCCTATACTGGAGAAAAACAATAAAAACAGGAATATAAAAAGAGTTCAACAATTAAAATAACAACAATAATAAAAGCAATAGAGATAAAAGAAATCTTGTTTTAGTAGCATCCATCAGTAGATGCTTTCATGTGAATCTTCCAACATCCATCAGTAGATGTCAATCTTTCTCATCTTCCTCAGCATCCATCAGTAGACGCTTTCAGTAACACCCATCAGTAGATGTTTAATCACATAGCATCCATCAGTAGATGCTTTCTGGCTGCCATACACTCCAAAACCCCAAACTTGAATGGTTGGATGGTGCAAAAGTGGTGAAACCTTAGGGTTTTGGTGAAATAGAAAGGGAGAAAGTGGAGAGAGCACTTGGGAGAAGTGTTTTGAGAGGCTAGATTGAGGGAAATCAGAGAATGGAGGCTTAGGCGAAACCCTTGGGGGTAAAAAGAGTGAAATTGGCCCAAGCCCGCTCAAGCTTCGTGCTTAAACAGCCCACTTGTAGAGTCGTCGCCCAGGCGCCCCCAGAGGGCTCCTGGGTGGCGGGCGGTACTGTATACCCCTTAATATTTGAACTATTTTGGGTTTTCCCGGTCCTGAGTTCTTAGATTCAATCTAAAATTTTCAATTTTCTTTTTCCTAGCTCTCACAACAACACTCAAATCAAGAAATTCAACTCTCTCCACCCCTCAAACATTCAGTTCTCTAAAAAAATTAGACACACAGGAAAAATATTCACACAATAACCGAATTAAAAAAAAACCCAAAAATAAAAAAAAATAAACTCAAACCAAATAAACGAAACAAATTAAAAGTTTTCAAGACACTAGGTTGCCTCCCAATAAGTGCTTCTTTAACGTCACTAGCTTGACCCACTACAATTTCCTTGTGCCTCAATTGTTCCCTTTTCTAGATATATTTTTTTTTGTTGAATTTTTTTAGGAATTTAATATAACTAGGAACCTGTTGCAGTGCCCCAATCATAGGAATTTTAACCTCAAATTTCTTGAAGATTTCCATGAAAAGTTCAAACTGTTTTTCCTTTTCCTTCCTATGATACTTCTTTGGGTGAGGAAGGGGTTTTTCATATGATTCTTTCTTTTTTCTCTCATCCTCCTTCTCTCCCTTTTTCTTTTCTTCCTTCTCTTTTTCCTTTTTGGAACACTCCTTAGGGTACAAAACATTTTTCTCAATTTTGTTTCTCTCTCAACCTCTTCTTTTTCTTTTCTCTCTTCATCTTTCTCTTTTCACTCAGATTTTCTTTTTCTTTTCTCTCTATTTTTTTCTCATCCTCTTTCTTTTCTTCCCTCTCTTTTTCTTTTCTCTCACTCTCTTCTTTTTCTTTCTTTTCCTCTACATCTTTCTCTTTTTCACTTTAACTTTCTTCTTCCTTTCTCTCTATTTTTCTCTCATCTAAAACCTTGCCACTTTCAGTAACAACAGTTGTGCACTCCTCTCTAGGGTTAGCCTTCATGTTACTCCCAAAATCATCCAGCTTTTGAATTATGTGACCAAGCTGGTTTCCTATCCTTTTGAATGCTGCTTGATTGCTTTTATGATGAGAATCAAACATCTGCATTATCTGTTGAAGTGTGTCATCCATCTTAGCCCATCTTTCTGGTAGAGAGGGTTGTTGTTGCCATTATTGTTGTCTGACAGCTTGTCCAAATTGACCTGGTCCAATGTTTGAGTGAGGTTCCCACCAGTGGTTGAAATTACCTTGGTGGAATTGAGTGCCCATATAGTTAATTTCTTGTCTGAATTGCATCCTGCAAGCACTAGACACAAAACCCTAGAAAACACTATTAGCACAAAAACAAAAATTAAAAATTAAATGACACAAAACAAAAAATAAAAAATAAAAATGAAAATAAAAAAGAAGAAAACAAAATAAAAAAAAATAAGGTCGAAGTTAATCAAGAATCACATAAATAGAATAGCTTAAACCGGGAGTCCCCAGCAGCAGCGCCAAAAACTTGTTGATGGATTGACAAGTGTACCAAATTGCACAAGTAATATAAAATGTTAAGACCAAATATCGTATCTCAGAGGACTCTCGACACTAAACAATTGTGTGATAACTCGATTAATTAAGACTTAAAAGAAACAAGATCATTGCTTTAAGATGCAAAGACAGAAAATTAAATATGAATGCAAATTGATCAATAGTAGAGTAACACAAAGATGAACGGATGTTGTTTAATATGAGATGAATATGTTGTTAGGGTTTGATTTCACCAAGTTTATTCTCATGTATATAAAAATTCTTCTTTTTACATTAATGTTAACGTCACTCACTAAATTACTTAGAACCCGATCCCTCGGCTCAATAAGCCTACCTTAATTCCTAGTTTGTGCAATTCCTAGCGTTCCTAGAAAATTAAGTCTAAAGATCAAGAGCTTAAGATGACAAAGTACTCATACCCTCATCCTTGAGAAATATTACCCTTGGGAGAATTCAACAAGAACCTGAACTGTAAGGAACCTCCCGACACTCATGCAATTCATAAATCATGCTACTAAATGAGTTAAATAGAGCAAGCATTAAAACAAATGAATTCCCTAACAATTAATGAAAAAGCATATATGATTAAGAATCAATTCAAATACATGAGAGTTCACAAGGGTACATCATCCCCCAACAACAAATAGAATTTAGTTCCACATAGACATGGAGAAACTAAAGGAATAATGGAAAAGCATGAGATAGTGAAACCCTAAAAGTAGAAGAGGAAGCTCCCGCCTCCAGATCTGCCTTTAGAGAGTAGAAGAGTGTGTTGTTGTGTTGCTCCAGTTTTAGATATACAAAACCTAGAGCGCCTGGGTCCTTTAAATAAAGTCGAAAAAGAGTATAAACAGGGCCCGGTCCAAAAGAGTAGAAACAGAGCAAAACCTGAGCCTAATCCACAATGCATGACACTCGGGCCCCCCATTTAGGGCGCCCGGGCGGTGAACATCGATTTCTAGCGCTCAAGCCTCCAAACAGGGTGTCCAAGCCTCGCTGACTGCATTCTGGTTGACTTTTATGCACTCTGGTTGACTTTTCTGCATTCCAACTATTTGGTACTTTAACTTTTCCTTCAAATCATTCCAATAGCCTTCAAAATCAAGGGAATTTAGTGATAAAATCATCAAGTATAACCTCAACTCTCTTATTCACAAAACTAAAGCAAAAACATGAGTTAAAGTAAGTTTCTAAGTAAAAAATGGTGCATTTAGTATCAAAATTACATGACAGATAAAGGTATTTTAAACTGTTATCAAGTGTTCGCTCTGTTAATTATTAGTAATGTGTTCAACTATGCTTATTTCGGTTTGTGTGAGTTTAAGGTGCAACACAAGCTATATATATCAATAAAGGCAATGAGAACTTGTTCTAGCCTTGGTGATACAAGCTGAAGCACTAGAAATCAACTCTGATTTCATTTTTGTTTTAATGCTATTGTAGAATTTCTATTCTAGTTTCGAATTGTTAAATTTGTTTCAGTTAATTTACTTTGATTCTAAAGCTTTGTACAACGTTTTTTAGTGTTTTTGAAGGTTGCTTAAGGTGTAGCAAACCATAATAAGCAATGGAATGCAATATGCATAGCTTGGTTGCTCAAAGTCCTTAGCATTTCACTGTTTCAGAATTTAATTCAATTTAATTCTAGCTTTTCACCTTGCTCAAATTCTTTGAATTTTCCATTCTGAGTTTGGTCATGCTAAGCCTTTTAATTCTAGCTTAGTTTAGTAAAATTACACTTTCTTGAGTTAATAAAATTGTTGTCCAACCTTTGCTTCTCTGGAAATCTGAGTTTGGTGTTATAATGGTGTAATTTGCTGCGTAAATTGGCTATAGGAAGGGTGATTTTCGAATTTTGTTGTTTTTTTGCTATTGGAAAGCTTGAACAAGCTTAAATTGGTGTTCTAAAGTTGATAGCACTGTTCATTTGGTCATATTTTAGCTTATATGCAGATTTGGTCTTTAAACCATCACTTTTTGAGTTAAAATGGAATTGGAGTGATGATTTTGAATTGCAAGCTGTTTATAACTCATTTAAGTGTTTAAACACAATTAAAATAATCAAATAAAGTTGGTTCAACTTTCAGTTGAGTGTTTATCATGCTTTGTGATTTTGTGTTTTGTTAAACTGTAGTGTTTATCATGTTGGTATTTAAAGATTATTATATGTTACAAATGTAGGCTTTTGGAGGAAGACCCAGTGTTCAATTATTAGAAGTTGGTGCCCAATTTTGAGGTGTCGCAAATTAGGAGAAGTTGAGCATCAGAAAAAAGTATGTAGTCAGTGATATTTAATTGTATTTTTAAAAGTGCTGTTATTACTGCCTGAATGTGCAATTATTGTAAACCTTGTTGGGTATGTGCTGATTTTAGCATTGTAGATAACCTTATTGGAATATTTTGAACTGTCGACTGGTATTTGATATAAATTGTGATTCTACTACATGGTCAAAAACTGTATAACAGACCTATAATTTAAGCGTTAGGTTCATCTTCTTGCATGAACTTTGTTTGTTTCTTTGTATGAAAATGGTTTTTAATTTCTATCTCTGGGTTTCTCTCTTGTGTTGGTTGGTTCCATTCCCTTTGTTGAGCAGGGACTGTCTATAATAGCCCTCCTTAATAAACTTTCAAAAACAGAGTGTGTGAGACCTAATCACAATAGCACATTTAAAATAAGTCTTATTTTTTGATCAAAAAACACATAATACTAAAGTAGCCTAAGAAACTCCAAAGACACTGTTCTAACAAGTTTAGAATGGTAAAACCTAGCTAATAAAAAAATGACACTACCAAAAGTACCTAAAACTCAAAATATGACAACCTGGAACCTAAAACTACTAAGTAGAATATGCTAAAAGTGCTAACAATGAAAACTGTTTTGAAACTGTCAAATAACTATCTAAACACGTTTTAAAAGATAAAAGAAAGATAAATATGAAGTAACAATTCCAAAATAACAACAAAAGCATAATTTGAGTATTGCTCACTTTAAAAAGTCTACAAAAGAGGTAAGAAATTGGTAATTCACCTAAAGTAGACTAACAATAAGTAATGTTAATATCCTAATAAGTCTAAAGTAGTGAAATGAAAGTAGGAAACTACTCAAATTAGAACAACTACCTTAAACTCAATGTTTGAGTACTTAGAACCTAAAAAAGTCTACTAAAACCTCAAAAGGTCTACTAGAAATGCACTAGACTGGTCAAATTTTACAAAGTTGATAACAGTTGAAAAACTGTTATTTTTACTCTTAATTTTGACCTTAAAGACAACCTTTATGATTTAGAAACTAGCTTCTAATCATGCTTTTGCTTATGTTTTGGAAATAAGATGGTTTCCCTTGTTTTTGTAGGTTTTAAGATGAATTGAATGGAAGAAGTGAAGTAGCCATAAGTTGGAGTCAGAAAAGGAAGAAAAAGTGCATAAAAGAAGAGTCGCAAGTACCGCTCAGCAGAAATTACCACTGAGCGGCACTCTAAAGACCCGCAGTCACCGCTGAGGGGCAAAACTACAACTGAGCGTCAAATAGAAGAATCGCACTTACCGCTGAGCGGAAATTACCGTTGAGCGGCCTTTTAATGGGCCTTGGGCCACTTTTCTGTAATCTTTAAGAGTCTATATAAGGTTTTAGTCGACCTAGGGTTAGTATCTTTTGGCAGAACGAAGCAAAATCACACTTTCTTCACCCCTTGGAGGAGGATTTTGGATGCTCAAGCTCCACTCTTCAAATTCTAGGGTTTTATATTTCATTCTTTCATTATTTTTCATCTAGTTTCACCATGATTATGGTAAACTAAACCTTTATTGTTGTTGGGGAATCAATGTAATCCTTTGAAACTCTCATGTATTGAATTGGTTCTTTAATTCATATGCTTTCTTTCATTAATTGTTAGGGTTTTTCTTCTATACTCTATGCATGCTTTGTTTAACTCATTCAATTGCATGATCATTGATTTTATTTTTATGGACACATATAGATAAATCTAGACATGAAGAAATTCTCCCAATAGTAATATTGCCTAGACATAGGGATAGGAGGATTGGTTGCCTTTAAGCTTCTGTGCGAATGTAATGCATGAATAATTGCTAGGGAGACAAGACATTGTAAACTAGTGATTAGGAGTAGGCTTTCTTCACCAAGACATTGGCTTTAAGGTAAATTAGAAAGTGACATTAACATTAATGAAGAAGATGAATTCTTGAATACATGAGAGTGGATAGGATGAATTGACAACCCCCAACAACATTATCATCATATATTTCAATCACGTTTTGCTTCTTTTGATCCAATTGATCAACACATGCATTCATATTTACTTTTCGGTATTTGCATATAAACCTACAAGAATTTGTTTTATAAGTCTTATTTAATCAACAAATCACATAATTGTTTAGGCCGTGAGTCCTTTGGGAAAGGATACTTGGTCTTACCATTTAATATTACTTGATACGATTCGGTTACACTTGTCGAGGGTTAACAAAAGTGCACTAAACTAGCCTAAGAAACTTCAAAGAAATTGTCCTAACAAGTTTAGAATTGTAAAACAATGCTAATTAGAAACTCACACTACAAAAACAACCTAGAACTCAAAATATGACACCCTAGAACCTAAAACTAGTTACTAAAATAGGGTAAAAGTGGTCATAATGCATAGTGTATTAAAGTACTAAGCAAAACATTAAAACAACTATCTACACAAGTTTTAAAACATAAAAGAAAGATAAAAATGAGGGCACAATTCAAAAATACAAAGAAATACAAGATTTGACTATTTTTGGACCTAAAATTACACTACAACATGGTAAATGTGGTAAGAATGAAGATGTGCAATCTATAAAAGACACCTAAAAGTATTTACACAAGTTGTTACCTCCTAGAAATGACTATGAATGGATTAAAGAATTGATTCCTAACACAATTTCTTGAAATCACAACTAAAACCTCAGAAGGTCTACTAGAAATGCACTAGAATGGTCAAATTTTGCAAACTACACTAAACTAGCCTAAGAAACTTCAAAGAAACTGTTCTAACATGTTTAGAATGGTAAAACAATGCTAATTAGATACTCAAACTACAAAAAAAAACCTAGAACTCAAAATATTACACCCTAGAACCTAAAACTAGTTATAGAATAGGCTAAAAGTGGTCATAATGCATAGTGTATTAAAGTACTAACCAAAACAGTAAAAAAATTATCTACACAAGTTTTAAAACATAAAAGAAAGATAAAAATGAGGTCATAATTCGAAAATACAAAGAAATACAAGATTTGACTATTGAGGACCTAAAATTACACTACTTAAAACCTAAAAAGTGTACTAAATAGGTGACAATTTCGAAATTGACCTAAAGAAACCTAAGACTGTGTTTTGTTCTTATCCTAACAAGTTAAAAGTACTTAAATAAAGCTAAGAAAAACGTCAAATTGGATCAAGTGGGCTAAATCTCAAAATTTGGCTACTTAAACCTAAAAAGTGTACTAAATAGGTGAGAAAATGGGAATTCACCTAAAGTATCCTAAGAATGTGTAATCTTGTCCTATCAAGTTTAAAGTACTTAAATGAAGCTAAGAAAGATGTCAAATTGGAACAAGTTGCTAAATCTCAAAATTTGGCTACTTGAAACCTAAAAAAGTGTACTAAATAGGTGAGAAAATGGGAATTGACCTAAAGTAATCTAAGAGTGTGTATTCTACACATCCTAACAAGTTTAAAGTTGTTAAATGAAGCTAAGAAACATGTCAAAATAGATGAAGTAGCTAAATCTCAAAGTTTGCCTACCTGAAACCTAAAAAAGTAGATGAAGTAGCTTAAAATCATTACTCAAACCTAAAAAAAGGTGTACTACAATTGCATACTGCACTAAACTAGGAAAAGAAACTATCCGCTCAGTTTAGGACGAGAGTGAGAGTTCACGAAGAACGTTCCGCACCGGTCGATTATTTGACCTAGGAATTCGTTTTGGAACTACCTAGTGGACGAGAGTGTCAGTCCTTGGGGACGTCCAACACCGCTTAGTTTAGGACGAGAGTGAGAGTGAGTTTTCGTGAAGAACGTTCCTCACCACTCGGTTTTTCTACCTAAGAATTTGTTTTGGAACTTCCTAGTGGACGAGAGTGTCAGTCCTCGGGGACATCAAACACCGCTCGGTTTAGGATGAGAGTGAGAGTTCGCGAAGAACATTCCTCACCGCTCGGTTTTTCGACCTAGGAGTTTGTTTTGGAACTTCCTGGTGGATGAGAGTGTCAATCCTCAAGAACGTCAAACACCGCTCGGTTTAGGACGAGAGTGAGAGTTCGCGAAGAACGTTCCTCACCGCTCGATTTTTCGACCTAGGAGTTCGTTTTGGAACTTCCTAGTGGACGAAAGTGTCCCTTGGTTTTGTGGAGTGGCCCGAACGGTAAGTTCCCGATTTGCCTAGTGATTCTTGTGCATGATCCTATCATCTGCACTGTGAGGCCATGGATGGCCGAGCAGTTGAGGCCGAATGGCCAATAACTTTGAAGCCGAAAGGCTGATCATGTATGATTTAAAGGGAACCATCCGACTTTATTCATACCAAAAGTTTAAACACGTAAGTCTTGTCAAAAGAATCTAATCGAAATAAAACATAACTTCAAAATTCAACTAAAGTAAACTTGAGATGAGTCGCATTCCCAGTGTTAGGAAGGACTTTTCATTATATCTTCTAGTCAATACGCCCCCGAATTGTTCGGTCAGAGCTATGACTGCAGCTGCGACTTCGCCTATATTTCCGCTCCTCCTTTCTACAGGGTCGTTCGGTACTTCATTGTGGAGACCTTGATGATCTTCTTATCCGTGGTATGTCCAAGGTTCTGATGGTTTTGGCAGTGCCTTCCTCCATCGGCATTTTTAGGTGAATGAAGTTTCCTAACCAAAAGAAGTTCAGTACTAAGAGCTTCCTCGAGGATTTTTGCTCTGGGTGCATTAATAGCTGTGTAATGACGAAACTCAGGCATTCGGGGCAAATCCTTTGGTCGAGACCCTCCTCCCCTGTCGTTGTCGCTGAACGTTTGTTTGTTGTCCCTTCTCTTTCCACCTACATCATCTTCATGTTGTTGATTTCTTTGTGAGATTCGCATTTCCTCCATACAGATGAATTCAGCTGCTCTTTCCTGAAGTTCATCCATTGTTTTTGGTGGTCGCGCATATAATTTTTCAGCAAAATATCCTGGCCTTAGGCATGAAGGCAGGTTGCTGATGATAAAAGTGTGATTAACATCTTTAACTCGTCGTGCGACTTCATTATACCTTTTCATAAAGGCTTTCAAAGTTTCGTCCTTTTCTTGTTTGGTGTTAACCAATTCCTTGGGTGTTATCTCTGATAAGTGTGAAAAAACAGATGTTTTGACACTTATAAAGGATCTCAATTTTGTAATTATTCATGTTATTACTCAGTGAAAAGTCGTAATAGGAAGTAGATTGTGTTGTAAATTATTGTACAGGAAAGGATGTATAATTGGAACTCTGTCAGCCAGTTCTCGCATAGCGCAAGCCAAAACTCGCACTGCCAGGATATATAAATTCGCATAGCGCACCATCACATGTGCGCTATGCGAATAACGTCAGTTGAGAGGCAGCAATTAAGTGAAATTCGCATAGCGCACACACACATGTGCGCTATGCGAATTAATGAAGTTATTGGTTTTTAAAGACGTGACAGAAAGGCAAAAGGATGCTCTGACACGAAAATAGAAAAAAAAGACTGGAGAACTGCTCTGGAGAACGAGGAGACCTCTCTGAAGACATCAAGACTGCACATCATGCAAGGAATTACGGAAATGAGTATGTTTGTGATGTCTAGGATAGGCTAAACTTTCATTCGTTGGAATTGACTGTAATGGCTGACATTTGATGTAATATTTCATGTTCAATATAAATTGTGTTCATATGCTTTTCTTGTTTACTTTTTATTTTATTTTACGGAAGTAAAATATACTTGTTTTTATATTCAAATTGTACTGGGAAGTAAATTTGAGTATTGACGCAAGAAAAGCAACCAGAAGGAGAGATGCTAGGAATAGTTTCAATTCTCCTGGTCATCAATAACATCAGTCTTAATGCAAAGTTTATGTTTAATTACTTAAGGAATTAATAATTGAACATAATTCTTTAGAACTTGTTTTAAGGAATTAAACCAAGATACTGTGATGTTGATGTTTGAACGCAAGTTATATTGCTCAGAATAGTTACTGTAATGTGGTCATGAAGTCAATTCCAATGAAGCTTTCTTTAAATTTTAATTTCAATTTTAAATTGTCATCTAGTTTGAAACTATTAATTCACTTATATTTTGTTGTTCAATTGATTTTGATAAATAAATTTTAATTGAATAACGTAACACAAATTCCCTGAGGAGAACGATACTTTACTTATCACTGTATTACTTGTAACGATTTGGTATACTTGCCAAAAAGTTATCAAGTTTGTCTCCGATTGGTTGCGAATTGTCTCCTATGAGGGTCTCTATAGTGGCGAAGCAATCCACTGTGTTGGGAGGAAGAGTGGTATACCATTCCAATGCCTTTTCCTTGAGTGATAATGAGAAGGCTCTACACATGACCAGGTCGTTGTTTGTATAGAATGCCATTGCGTTACCGAACGTCCTTAGGTGATTGTCCGGATCAATTGAACCATCATACTTATCCAATGCGGGAGGAGTTTTTTCTGGCATTGGAGTTTGCATGATGGTAGCCGTAAAAGGGAGTAAACTGGTAGGCCGAACAGTATAGGGGTGTTGGTTCCCTTCTACCTCGACCGTTCGTGTTGGTGTGATTATGGGTTGCTTCATTGTCATTCTCTCGATTTGATGCGGACCGCTCAGGAGGGACCAGTTTGGCCCTTAGCGCCGCAATCTCCTCTGCATGCCTCCGTTGCATCTCTTGTTCTGCTTGCGCCTACGCTTATATGGTCTACGTCTGTGCTTCAATCTGGACTTGTAACTCTTTGATTAGATCTCTGGTGCTCTGCTCTTCCATGTTTCTTATGGTCACCATTTGGGCTTCTTCTACTTGCTCTCGGCCCCACGATACTTATAAATATAAGGTTAACGTAAAAAAGCTAGGAACGTTCGACTAGATCTCAAATACTCAATTGTGATAAACAATTCACTAAACTACCCCTAACTTTAGCATCAAAGTGCCTTTTGCAGGTACTTCCCCCCCCCCCCCCCTCCCCCTCCCCCGGTTAAGAGTACAATCGAGCGATACAGGCAACTTAGGCATCAGAAGACAGAAAGATTACGTCAGAAAAGTACATCTCTCAGCTCCACACGTATCCCTACCAAAATACTAAAGAACAAATAAAAATAATAAAAATGAATCGAAACGATGAAGCGTGTTTAATTAGATGAAATTAGATATCCATTTATTGAAATATAATACATTATTTGAAAAAGTAACTTAAATATATGAATGATCTTGAATATTTATCCTTATAGTTATATCCATTTAATACTTAATAAATTATAAATATTTTCGTAATTTAAAACAAAAACAAATATTTGACGAATATAAATAGATATTATTCTCATTTCGTAATATTATATATACTTATAATAATATCCTAGTAATACAAATAATTGTCGTTAAAGACAATAATTGAGTCAATATCGACATTTTCAGATTTATGTGTTATGATAAGTATAAGTACGATTATAGCCAAAAGTAATTTTAATTAAAGCATAATATTAAAAGCATACCAAAATTTGTGTTTATATTTTGACCATACAAAAGGGGAGTAAATGAACTGGCAGGAGCCAACCATCGATCGCTCTTATAGACCGAAAACAATCCCATACCAATCTTTGAAAATTTCGAACTATTTTCAATATGAATTAAATACTCATTCCTCTAAAAATATCTCCCTAATCAGTAACTTTTTTTTGTCAGAATAGATAACTACAAAATAATCTCCAAGTTTTCATTCAAACGAGAAGTAATTAGAATGAAAATGAATCGCATAACTAAAGGGTAAGAACCACATGATTTATTACATGACTGTTTGGATTTAATAAATATTTAGATATGTAGTGTAAGTTAAGGTCTGTATCATTTATATACTTTAAATTAATTTTGTAAGGATTGATCTCATAATAACAGCGAATGGAACAATATGTTTAACAAATAACAAATATTAAAATAGATTCTAATATGATTATAATATCATGTAAAAAATTAAATTTTAAACTTAATTCAATTCTACAAAATCGTCTAATAAGATGAGTTTTGCATTCATTTATATATTTTAAATTAATTTCTTATTTTTAGTTTATATAAGACTTACAACCAGATCTAACATTAATTTAAATTTTATTTTAAAATTTATAAATAAAGATTTGAGATATTATGGAAAATGAATTACATTTGAAACGTATTTACTATTTGATTGTCGAATTTCGTTGATTTTAGAATCGAAATAACTTTCTAATATAACCAAACGAAATTAAAATCAAACGGTAAGAGAAGTTAAACGAACGAAATTTATTGCCATCTTCTGCAAAGGTAAAGAAAAAGGAAAAAGAAAATCAAGGAAATGCAGAAAGAGTCATGTGAATGGTATAAAAAGTAAGAAAAAATAAACTAAGCTAAAATAAAATCTGAAAGCCATGTTGTGTTCTTTTTCTCTGGTAAAGGGCATATAAACAATAATAATATTATTGGTTGATAAAGTCCATCACGTTGAAGCACGTTGTGGGGTCACTAAAAATAAATGGAATTCTTGAATTCAGAGTACAAAATAAGAAAAACGAAAGGCAACTTTATCAGTTTCTCCTCTTCCACATGTAATTGGAAAATTATTTGATATTTACACTGAGAAAATAAAACAGAAAAACCGACTCAATAACTCATTGTAAATTGTACTAGCATGTTATTCATCGGCAAGTCACTTCATTACCCACACTATTGCAAAATGGTCCCTAATAAAAATTCAAATAATTGGTCATCATAAAGCCTTAGAAGGTTGTTAGCCATCAAAATATTCATTCTATTTATTATGTTAGGTCGAATATAACTGAATTTGTCACCGGTTACTTCCATTTCATAAATAGACTTTGCCTATGCATAGTGACCTATATCTAACAAAAAAACCCATTAATTCATCATTATCAACAAATTAGGTTCAAATTATTATTTTCATAACCAAGCTTCAAACTCTACTTTCTCACACCACGTGCTCTCATCATCACCCAAATTTCCTCCAATTTATTATCCAAACTATATATATGTGCGCTTACATTACACCATTTCATTTTTATAACATCGTATAATCTTTAAACTAATTAAATTATGAATCCATATAGTTTTTTTAACTACTATATTTTAATTAATTTATGAAGAATTGGTTGAGAATATGTAAAAATGTGAAACTAATGTTAAATAAAATTTTGAAGGATTAAAAAAAATGCTTTCCACGGTCACATATATTGGAAAAGTCTTTAAAATCGGAATCCCCTTGATAGAATGAGTTCCACGAATTTATTAGAAGGCAATGATAATTGATATCAACCCTAGGGGCAAATTAGTAATTCCACAACGGCATTTGTGAAAACGGCCACTGAAATCCAAAATCCGCAAACGCAAAAGCTGACCTACAACAATGGGCCACAACTTATTATCTCCATCGTCGCTTCTGCGGTCTATTTCCCACTACAACTGTTAATTTCCTTTTTCTAAAATATTTATCGCAAAAAACAAAAATAAAAAAATAAAAATCTTTACGTTTTTTTTATATATTTTTTTCTATAATCATATATATAATATCTCATACTTTATTACTTTCATTTTTCTTTTCCTGGCACTTACGTGTGACACACAGATACGAGAACAAAGCGACTTTTCTGTCGTTTTTATTTTTAACCCAATAAAAAAAAAGTGAAGATTCCATGTCCTAATAATGAACGAGTTTAATTTATTTATTATATTATATATATTGTCCGAAAATGTAATTTTATTAAACATATAATGAAAAATTACTTTTTTTTTATGATATTAACAAAGTGGCACTATTCATCAAATATCTGTTTTAAAAGATTTCATAGGTGTGTATTAATTAAACTCATAATAAAATTAAAAAGATAAACAACACCCATGTACATCACATGGAATGAAAGTTGCTTCACCTTAATTAAAGTCTATTTTTTTTTTCTCTGCTACGAAATAGAAATAAATTAAACTCCACAAAATAAATAAACATATAATAACCTCAAGCATCCCATACTCATAAAAACCCTTATATAGTATTCACCTTGTCTTCTATAATTCATTTTTTTGCTCTAGCTGTAATTGCATAGGGACACAATATCTCTGTAGCTATATGCAGCTAGGAGACTCAAGTGTGTTGGAGATCTCCTCCCATAGCGAGCCCGAGATGGCGGTGGCGGCGGCGGCGGAAGGAGCGGCTCACGGCGGCGAGGATGACGGTGGTGATGATGAGATGATTGGGGTGGATGTGGATGGAAATTCAGTTGAAGGAAATGAAGGTAATAAGATGAGCTTTGGAGGGAACCGGTGGCCCCGCCAAGAAACTTTGGCTCTCTTGAAGATAAGGTCGGATATGGATGCAGTGTTTCGTGATTCAAGTCTTAAAGGTCCACTATGGGAAGAAGTTTCAAGGTAGATAAAACTATATATAATAAATATACTTTATATATATATATATATATAACTCAATTTCAATACATCTTTTCTCTCTATTCATCTCTTTCATTTTTTTCTTTTTCAAGTCACTTCATTCTTTCTTTCATTGCTTCTGAAGAGACTACAAAGTTCAATATATCCCTACAGATCATGCATGCAGATCTGTGAATTGGTTTTCAATTGGCAGTTCAATCAATTAAATATCACTTCCTTTTATTCCAAAACTTTTGTATATTCGAACTGTCGAGATTTTTTATTTTCTTTCATGCACCAAATCGTATCCCAGTATCAGTGAGATAGTAAATACTCTATATGAACTTGGTCTGCATAATTGACCTCAGTTTTTCATATCTAAGTTTCAGGTTTTGTTTAAAGGTAAAGGCATCTGTAAAATGGATCCGTGTTTGAAATGAATCATTCTGTGATTTGCTCTAGCTTTTAGGTCACTCTTCAATCAATCTAGTTTTTTTGTCTTATTTGTTAGATTCATTTAGGTAATATTGAACCATCTCTTCTGTTGTTAATTTAGTACATCGAGGCAAGTACATTTCGTTGTCTGAGATTCTACCTTGTTTATTTGAAAGCATTTGTTCATTATTTTTATTATTTATATATGATTTTATTTATCCGAAGCATTTTTTTTTGTATTGGATAATGTTGAATTTTGGTTTTTCTTTCTCTTTCTACATATATCTGTGTCTAATTTTATGCATAAATGAATGCACGCAGGAAACTGGCGGGGCTTGGATATCATCGAAATGCAAAGAAATGCAAGGAAAAGTTTGAGAACGTGTACAAGTACAACAAGAGAACCAAAGAAAACAAAAGTGGGAAATCACATGGAAAAACCTATAAATTCTTTGATCAATTACAAGCCCTTGAGAATCATCAGTTCACGATCTCTTACCCAACAAAGCCACAACCTACTTTGGCAACAACAAACACATTGACGTTGCCAGCTAGACAAAGTGATCATGGTAACAACAATGTTATCTCTTACGTCACACCTTTTCCTTCCACAAACCCTACACACATTTCTCCTTCACCACAAACCAATACCGACACCAACACAAACACCACCACAGTATCCACAACCAACCCTAGAGACACATCACCACCACAAACCACCACCGCCAACAACACCAACAACGACAATGTCACGTATTCTTTGCCAAACATGAACACCCCTTTCTCAACCACCACCACCACCTCCACCTCTTCTTCCACAGCATCTGATGAAGACTTGGAAGAGAGGTACCGGAGGAAGAGAAAGTGGAAGGACTACTTCAGGAGGCTCACTAGGAAGGTCCTCTTGAAGCAAGAGGAAATGCAGAAGAAGTTCTTGGAAGCCATGGACAAAAGGGAGAGGGAAAGAGTGGCGCAACAAGACAATTGGAGGATCCAAGAAATGGCAAGGATTAACAGGGAACATGAGATTCTTGTTCAGGAGAGATCAACAGCAGCAGCCAAAGATGCTGCAGTCATTGCATTATTGCAGAAGATGTACGGCCAGCAAAACACCACACAACATGTTCAAGTACAGCCACCAGAACAACAGAATCAAACAACGCTACAATCACAGCTTCCAACACCAATGCCAAACAATAACTTTGAGATCAAGAAATTGAATAATGGTCATCACAGTGCTACCAGTACTAGCACTGTCACTACTTCTCCCGCGACTTCTTCTTCTTCTAGATGGCCAAAGGCTGAAGTTCATGCTTTGATAAGGTTGAGGACAAGTCTGGACACCAAGTATCAAGAAAATGGACCAAAAGCTCCATTGTGGGAAGATATATCGATCGCAATGCAGAGGCTTGGTTACAACCGGAGTGCAAAGAGATGCAAGGAAAAGTGGGAGAACATCAACAAGTACTTCAAAAAAATGAGGGACAATAACAAAGAAAGGCGTGAAAATAGCAAAACATGTCCTTATTTTCACGAGCTTGATGCTATATACAAGGAAAGGAGCTTATCCCAGAACCCCTTTGGCGTGTTCCAGAACATGAAGCCGAACGAGATGATGATGATGGAGCCATTGATGGTGCAACCGGAGCAGCAATGGAGGCCTCCACCTCAATCGTTGGAAGAGGGTATAGAGAAGAACTCTAGCGATGAATATGAAGAAAAAGAAGAAGAAAACGATGGTGATGATGATGATCACGTTGGTGTTGAAGAAGATGAAGATGGTGTGGAAGATGAAGCGTGTGAGACTGGGACAAATGATTAAACTGCTTCAGTGGACACAGTTGAAGGAGACAAGATAAAGAATTTTCTGAATGGAGAAATATTACGTGTTTGTTCAATGTACTTTTACTTATAGCCTTTATTTTTTATCATTTTTTTTGAAACTTGAAAATGTGATTACTTATTGAGGAAACAATTCTTGGGTATAGTGATTCAATTTATATTTTTCTGATGGGGTTGTAACATGTTACTGATAAGAAACAGAAATTGTCATAGATTGTTGATATTAAAAGCATGACACAAACACCTGTGCCAGAAAATTCAATTCTTCAATCATGAACCATGAGCTATCTAAAGGCATGGGGCTTCAGTGGCTTCACATAACATACCCTATCTGAGAGACTTTTCCTGAGCATGGGGTATCATAAAAGGTGATGATTGGGGTAGTGGGTCAGACTTCTGCCACCATGAACTAGATTCAGAGATTTAACTCAAAAACACCCACATGGGCCAGCAAAGCAGCTGTAGTGGGTGTGTGCAATGTGGTTTTGGATTGATAAATTATCAATAATGCTTTCTTTTTAAATTCTTATATATATTTACATCTTTTTTCACTAACCCTTTTCTTGTTCTTACTTTTCCTATATCTTTTGTTCTCTTTTATCTTCAATTAAACATATAATATGGTCCAACATGAACTTTTAATTTAGTCATTGTACTGAAAAATATTACTACTTTGATACTTTTTGCCATTACTTTGATAGGTAGAAACCTATTAAATTAGTCCTTATATGATCTATTTTTACAAAGATCAAAATGAGAAAAGAAAAAATGGTATAGGAGTCAAATTAAGAATGTGTTATGTAAAGAATAATATACTACACAGATAAATTAGACTAGAAGTTTTAACATTTAATTATAAAATTTGGTATAATTTTTTCTGTCAGAATTTTTACATATTGAGTTTTTTTTTTAAAGATAATTATTCATAAATTATTAGTAAAATTAATGTCACATGCATTCTTGTAGTGTTGTACTTTTCATTTTCCCATGTTTGTTGGCTATATATGGGAGCTATCAGAGAGTCACTGTTGTACTTTCATATTTTTCCTGTGTTTTTGGAGGTTTTGATTGCGTGTGAGAAGGGAAAACTTGGCTAATTTTCCACCATTGACTTCACATGCCGCCAGATTTGAGAAGATAATTTATATTATTTTAACCCTGAGATAACTGAGAATGCATTTAACATTATGTATGATTAATTTATCTTTAATTATGTTTATCTTTCTCCTGAATTTAAAAACATGTACCAGAAAACTTAGTTGGGTCGAGAATCAAACTACCAGATAAGTTTATAGCTGGTCTCACTTAAACAAATATTATTAAAATTGCAAGTCTTAAAAGATCATCCCAAACAGAGTGTGTTGACAAAATATATATAAAATAATTATATATCTTATTATGAAAGAAAAAGAAGTATTAGTAATTAAAAGTAATAACAATGTAATTTTTTTTATGGTTTAATATGAAGAATAGTAGTTAAATAAGTTTGTCAACTAATTTTTTTTTGTCTCATTAACGCAATTTTTTCTTGAATAAAACATGTTATTAGTTGGAAACTTATGTAAAAAAAGATTTATTTTCTTTAAATTGTATTATAGTTGTTTTTAGATTTGTCCAACATGTATCTAACCGTTAATAACTCTCATGAGATGAATGAGATAACATAGTCATAGGAGGAAGGTGAATAAGATGAAAAGGAAGAAAAACGTTTATTATGAAACAATTATTTGTTTTCTAAAGACGGTATTTATTTTATTAGGTAGTCGAAAATAACATGTTTATAATCTAAACATTTAAACCATCAAATTAAACTTGTTTTTTTTAGAAAAATAAGTAGTGTTAAGAGTATAAGACCTTTATAACAAACTAGAAAATGTATTTTAGAGAATTTCGAAGGACTTAACTATGTTGGATTTTATTTTGATAGCATTATGAATGTTACACATACATAAACATTCAGGCACCCACAAATGCACGCGCACTCACACAAGCCCACACATCCACACACACTCGCACACACACAAATCCACATGTATGCCCCGCACACACACAATCATATGTACATGCATACACACACGTACAAGTACGCACAGGGACACATACACATATGTATAAAAAGAAGTTAGAAACCTAGCCATTGTTTCATCAAGAACTTAATTATTTGTTGGTTTTTAACATGATAATTTCATGACCTTATAGTATCTATATGGACACTTTGTAACTCTTAATGAAGTTGTTGGAGCATTAAGTGTACCTCCTTCTAAATCTCTCATTTGTGTTGTTTTTAAGTTCATACCAAGATTTGTAAGTATTTTCATGTCTCTCCCATATTCCAAAGATACTTTTGTTCCACCATGACATATCATAATCCTCAAGCTTTAAGCTAACTAAATTGATCATAACGGTGTAATCTAAAACATATATTATATATTTGTTCTCCTTTATTTCTCACTCCAAGTGTTATTTAGGTCACTACTTCTATAGATTTTTGAGATCTTGTTGTCTGGCTTGGTGATCTTTGGTGGATAGTATAGAAAACATTGCCTTATATGCCTTTGGATTCTCAATTCATTTTCTTCTTCATCCTAACTTCCATAGGAGGGAAATGCCCTTGATGCCCCTCTTGTGACTTCTAAGTTCCTTCTTTCATCTTTTGGTCGTCTCTTATTTCTTCAAGTCTTTTCATTATTTTGTTTTCGATTATTTTTCTTTCTTAATTAAACTTTCTTCTTCTTTTTCAAACTTTTCTTTTCTCTTCTTCATTTTTTTTGTTATATCTTTTTCCATTTTCAATTCTTCAAGTTGTGTCAGAAACACTGTAGTATTACATAGATAAAAATAAATAGGTATATCACTTTAATTAACTCAAGTTTTTTTTAGAAAGTGATTAATATTCTTATGAGCACATTACCTAATTTAAAGTCTCAAATGAAAGAGAAAAAAGTTCAACCTAAAGATGTAAGATAGTAAGGAAAGACAAAACTTATCACTAGTGCAGAATTGGCCTTTAATGTCACCTAATAGACATCCGTCCATAAAAACACGAACTTAAATAATTGACCGGTGGCATATCCGTAAATAAGTTGGACCTTAAACGTCCGTTGTTGGGGGGGGGGGGGACGTCTACAATATTATAGACATCGGGGCTCCTCCAACCACTACAATAAAAACGCGTATTACCGAAGGCTTATTACCGACGGTCTTCAGGCCTTTGGTAATATATTGGTGAAATTAAATACCGAGGGCTTTTACCCTTCGATAATATCTGGGATGCTTAAGTTCAAAATTGGAGTATTTGTTCCTCAAATTTCCCAAATTTTCCAACCCTCCCTCCTGTTCGTCGATGTCAGTCCTTGATTTAGGGTCGCGACTTTGGTGGCGATCAGCCGGTTCGACGCTACGGTTTCACGACACGAGTTTGGTGGTGTGGACGCTGACAGAGGTTTATTGCTGGGTGGCCCTCTTCCATTCCCTACTTTTTTCAAAGCGGTTCGTTAGTTTGAAGCGTGAGGTTGTCGCCCTAAGGCGGTTTGAAGCGATTGCTGTTGCGGACGCTGACGGCGGTTCGATGGTGGCTGGTTTGCGCTAGTGTTCGTGTTTTGGTCCTTGTGATGTTGCGACAGGGGTAGGGGTTGTTGTGGGTTGGCGTGTCGAGGGTGTTGTAGTGAAGTGGTGTTGGTTTGGCGAGTTGTTTAGGGATTGGGCCGCAGTTGTTGTTGTCGGAGATGTCAAGGCGGAGAAGGAGGCAGAGGGAGGACATTTGCTACAGAATCTCGTCGGAGAAGTCATTGAGGGAGAGATAGAGGAGGATAGCAACTGGAAATATTTGGAGGAGTAAGGGTTAGTAGGTTGTAGGGAGTATATTAGGTTTAAATCAAGGAGAAAAGAGGGCACTGCTGTGTGAATTGGGAGATACCCTAGAAGGTAAATTTCTATTTCAAATCACAGAGTGAAGACTTACTCCTTATCCACCCACTGTGAGTGTGCATCGTGTGGAAAAGAGACACCGTGAGGACCTTGGATGGTTTTCTTGGTGGTTGGTTCTACCGCTACAGCGAGGGAAGGAAGAGGTCTTCAAAGCTTTGCTGAGAACAGAGTCTTACGCCTTGGTTGGAGTTGGTAGTAATCCGAGAACGAGTGGAAATTGGCTGGGAAACGAGGTAAGGGGAGCTGACATTGGTTTGTTGTTGTGGTTGGTTATGATTCTGTAAATTATGGGAATTGATATATGTGTAAGGGGAGTAACCCGAAATTTGTGGTTGTTTGGAGTGTTGGGCATAGTTTCATGGGTTGGTTGTTGTTATGTATGTATGTTCTTTGTGTTTTTTGTGAATAAATTACCTACCAGAGGTTTCGAAGAGAGAAACCATGAGAATTCTAGATTGCTACAGTGGGAGAAAACAAGAGAGGAAGGGATTTTTCGAAAGTAGGAAGTAATGGAAGAAACCTTAGAAATATTCTGTGAAAATATGAGATTGTATTTGTATATCTGGATGTTTATTTTTGTTCTGGGGGTTGTTTGCTGCAAGATAATTGATGTATATTGTGATGTTATGAATATTTGCTTATGGTTGGATATGTATGTATGTCGCATACCATGCTTTACTTTAAATGATTAATCTACAGGGAATTTTTGTCGTGAAAAATTTCACAAGTTATACAATATAGTTCAAAGATTTGTGCTTGATATATTTAGTTCTGTAAAAACCTTTGTTCAACACAGATTAGGTGTAGTGTTTTATGGGATGTGTTTCTCCTTTATAATTGTTTTTCTATTACAGTAAAAATTTTAGGATTGATATTAGTATAATTCTTTTATTATAATAATGGTGGTTCAGTGATTAAGTTGGAAAAGACATGTGCAGGTTTATGTTTCCAAATGCAAAGTCCAGTGGTGCATGACGGGACAAGGTTCAGAACGCCCTTCGGTAATTACCGAAGGCTTTTGGCCCTCGGTAATTACCGAAGGGCGGAAGCCCTCGGTAAATGTTAGCGACAAGGGATTTACCGAGGGCTCTTTGGCCGTCGATAAGCCGTCTGTAATTACCTTTTACCGACGGTTTCAGGCTGTTTCTGAGGGCTTCTGGCCTTCGGTAATGCCCTTCTTTTTTGTAGTGAACGGACGTTTAAGAGACCGAAGCAATTAACTCTTCAACTACCCTGTCAGCCACTTAAACGTCCGTTGTGGGGGAGGGGGCAGACATCTATAATATTATACACGTCGGGGCCCCTCCAACGGACGTTTAAGAGGCTGAAAAAAACATGATATAAGAGTAAGATAATGCATTTAAAAGAAGAACTTAATATAAAAACATGATAACTTATTATAAAAATTATCAAATCATATTTCTTAAATAAAATTAGTTCTTAGCTTAGTCTTTCTTAGTTTTACTTTACTACCACTATAATACGTGTACAACGTACAATCCCTATAAAAACCAGTTTCACTATATTCTTATTCCAATTCAATCATTCCATTATAGTCCTCAAGGCTTAAACAAACTCTTAGGTTATTTAATTCAATGAACATTCTCAATAAAAATTAACCCAAAAGCATACAACAATTAACATTCATAAAATATAACTATCCAACATTAGCCCACATGACTCTATCCAAAGTCCCAAGTGCACTCTACCTAAACTTGTGCAAAACAAAGAAATACATCTAGACACTATTTCAAAAAGACTAGTGTCATGCTTTCTTACAATTCCTCCATTAATGTTTCAACACACAGGATCAATGTCCCCAAACCAAGCCATGATAGGGTTAACCCCACTAACTCCCTAAGTATGATCTTTTTTCATCATACAGTACGCCATGTTTAGCCCTCATCCCTTCTTCCTCAAAGTCCCCTTCAATACACCTTGACACACACAAAATTAACATTTCCCCATGGAAATAGCTAAGATGACTAGTTGTTACCACAATTGCAACATTATTAGGTATACATATCATTATAATGGCATAAAAGAGATAAGAATGTATCATATCATGATTTCACTCAAAAACAAATTTGTCATTCCAAAGATTTTACAATTTTCCAATTTAAGTTGCTTGAATTTAAGAAGACAATACTTTCATTTTTATCCATAGATTACCTAAATAATCTATAAAACACTCATTCCAAACCATACAAAGTATATTCTTCTTAGGAAGAACAAATCCCCACCTTTTTATCACATACAACTTTCCTAAGTATAATTAATAGTAACTTAACAACACATGTACAACCATTTGGGATTTTTTTTAAAAAAATCACAACTTCCACAAAACTCCAAAAATTATTTTCTTTTATTCAAATTAAAGATAATTGAAGAAAAAATGCAATGGAAAAGCAATCCACCCAATTGGGTAACTATTGAAAAAGTTACACACCAAACAAGAAACAAAGGTCAAAGTTGTGAACTACCTGAACTATTGGAATCATATGTGAAAAACTACTATAACTAAAGAACTTCAATAAAAAATCCTAATAGTCAAACTACAGAATTACAATGTCTAAGATCCACTATCAAAATTCTAGGTCAATTTGACCATTAACAAAACAAGAATCCCAATTTTTCCAACATAACATAATGCTTCATATTTTAGTTGACTTCTATAATACTACTAATGCATATAAAAAGATCACATTTTCATTCTCATATAAGTGTTTCTATTTCAATTTGACAACCATATCCATTCAAGCTTATGTTTTAATCTAAAGTTTAAATAATCTATCAAGTAATCATTACCAACAATTTCAAGTAGCATAACACTTAATCTTCCTTCTCAAAATCCAGACTACCACCTTTCTCTCTAAAATTCACCATATCAAAAAAATCATTTTTAGTTCACAATTATAGGCCATTATTACATTAATTCCAAACATTTGCATTCCAAATCAGTATTGCATTCAAATACATAGTTTCGTTTAAACTATTACCATTTTGACATATCATCAACCCTTCTTCCATATAAAAGAAAATATTCATAACTTTAAACATTGTTCATTAGATTTTCATTTTTCATAGAAAATTTCTCAAAATTAATCATATGAATATCATATACTTCAATAGTAAAACATTCAATTTGAAAAAGGAAATTAATTTCTACTTCCTAATCTACAATTTATAACAATTACATATACTACAATAAAAAATGTCGGCATTATGCAACATTCCATACTACATTATCAAATGCATTTTCACAACTCTATTCTTACAATCCCAAAGACTTGTAAATTCAACCATATCTCCACATCAAACAAAGTTTAAATTATAGGTTCTAACCAAGAAATCCATATTGAAATAATGTGCCAAGTAATGTCCTATTCCTTTTACTTTAACTGCTCACATCCACAAATTTCATGTTTCTTATCAACCACATTTTATACCAATATTTACTACATCCAATGTTTAAAAAAAAAATTTGTAAAGAAAAATTTAACTTCCTTTACCTTGAGATAGATTTGTAACACTACTATTCACTTACACAGCTTTGAAGCCTAAAATAGTTCTATTCTACATAAAGAAGAGTTTGATCAACAATCAAATCATGATTTTATGATCTCTAAGAGATAAAGATCTACCTAGAGTGTACCGAAAAAGACCACATGCGAAAAAGGAAAACTAGACTACTTAAAAAAGTTAGAAATTTAACTTACTCTAATTCAAAATCCAATCAGTCTAAAATGATATTTAATCCTACCTAGGGGTGTCATCAATTTTTGATATGAATAAGCATAGAGAAAGAAATTCAGAAAAGAAAATTGGAAATTAGAATTTGGATGAGAATAGAGCTTGAAAGAAAAAGAACACACTAGTACAAAAATGGTTTTTTATACCTCTTTAAAAAGGTTTTTTATACGTATCTTTTAGTAGGTATAGAAACAAGGGATATAGAAAGTTTACGATTTTTGATACCTATTTTTGAATCGGTGTAGAAAGTTTTACTTTTTATACCTGTGTTATTCATAATGGGTATAAAAGTCTTATATTTACACCTAATACTGTGGGAGCAGGTATAAAAAGTCCTGAGAAAAAATTTTCTTTTCATACCTACTGGTGCTATAATAGGTGTAAAAAGTGACGTTTTTTTTAAAAATATTTTATTTGTATGTACTACTATCCATATTCAGACCTGCATAAGATTCAATCCCAAAATACATTTTAAATAATCAATAACAAGTAAAATAATCAATATTGTTTTCATCAACACATCAAAATGTAATATCTCCCTAACAAACTTCCTAACTATATTTACCTAACATAGTTACTTAACATATTACACATAAAATAGTTCCTAAACTCAAAATGTAATATTGAAACATCCAATTATTTACAAATGGTTAAAAGAAATGCAGCCCATTGCTCCCGAACATCCTTTATGACATGTTGTTCCATTGGAGACGTGTCATCAAATATCTTCACAATGAATAGTTTGAGTAAAGTTATAATATTAATGACTTAAGATCTTAGTTATAAAATGTTCACGTTACCAATTTTCATGAGTCAACGACATTTGCGAATATAATTTTCTGCATGTGCCTCATAGCATAATATCCGCACTCAAAGCTTCCCGGTTGACGTGAGCACTACAAGTTAAATTTATAAAGTATCATAAAATTTATAATTGTATTTATAGTTTGAAAGATTAACTACTTACAGTTGGTGCAATGAACTGCAACTTCTTTATAGAGATGATATGTGTTCCCTGCAACCTTGAATATGCCTCAACCACTCTATAAACTTAAATGTACATTAAAATGAGTCCTAAGGAACTTAGTAAAATCAGATATGTCTACACTACAAATAAATTATTAAAAACTTACAATATTAGTGTATTTTTAATTGCCAAAGTGTGAGGTTTTTTGTGCAATGAGCATAAGAGAACTACAAGAAACTGTTGAGGAAGAATTAGTAACAATTGCCAGTGACCCCTGTAGATTCAAACAATAATAGTGTTAAATAACATTTACATAAATAAAATTTTATTAATAAAAATTATATACTTATTGTTGCAAATAAGGTGCTAAGTACACTTGCTTTTTTCCGTTTACAAAAGCCTCTAAGAGGTAGTTTTGGACCTCTTCACCTTTATTCCCAACTCCTTGAATGGCAACAGGGTCAATAAAACCATAAATGTGATCATTCTTCTTTTTAATGGTCAACCGATGTAAATACCTTAAACATTGAAAATGAATAATGTTAGAATAAAATATTGAATATATTTAAACTTCATAAATGTAAAAATTTACTTACAACAACCAAAGTTGTAGTACTGATATACATAACATATCAGTGCCAGAGAGAATTTCAAAAATATCCCTTTGACATATGAAGAAAGAGAGTGAAGATGTTCTGTTTGTGACTTCAGGAGGCATTTGTAACTCTATAGGAGAAAGGGAGATCTTCACTGCCAACACACCAAGTTGTTCTAGAATTATGTGTTGTGGCGGTTGCAACTGTTGTTGCAGTGATTCATTCATATCTTCCTGCCCTTGTGCTTCAACCTGGTATACATATTTAAAAACTTACAAAATATTAATATTACTAATAAAAACAACAAAGTGCATAATTAAAACAATTACCTTCTTTACAATTGCTCTTGATAATCTAAGGGGCCAAAGGATAAAATTTCCAAGGGCCTGTCCCATTGTCTGAACATCCTCAGTGGGCACAGGGACTCGAGCTGTAGCATTTCGTACGTCTACAACCACCACTCTCATCATATCAGCTGTAATGGTTTCATGGTGTATGGTTGACCCCAATGTATACATTTTACCTAAGTTATCCAAATAATATTCGTAAAATATATCAAAGAATATGATTCAACAAACAAGTACATCTAGACAATATAATTAGATAAGTTACCTAAGGCCACCAAGCACTGTAGGGCATCATCACTAAACAACTCGTAGTCTGCATCAATAGTGGGAGAAGCATTTTGAGGAGAAACATCACAACTCTCCTTTGTGCTTATACAAAGATGAGAAGGTTGAGGAAGATTCCTAGGTTGGCTTGAGGAGGCTAATTCTGCTCGCACATCTGCTAACAATTGTGCCCGCATATCAGAGTACTCCTTCTTCAATTGTGCTCTCATATCACCGTACTCTTTCTTCATCTCACTGATCTCCTCCCTCATCTCCTGTCTAATTTCTTCTCTTATACCCTTGAGGACCTCCTCACTGACATGGGCTTTACTATGATGACTTGTTGGAGGACCGAAGAATTGACGGATGCCAATAAATTTACCAACACCTCGAACACGTCCAGAATGCTCTGGACGACCAATGGCAACTGCCAATATGTCCTCACGGCCCTGGGGAGTGAATGTACCTTGTGTGCTCTGCTTGACCAACTCATCCTACAACCAAATATTTAAAGTTAAGTTAATCACATATGGGAGATCATATGTTGTTATTATATGAACTTACAATGCGCCTAGCTATGCTCGCAGTTTCCTCATATGTGTACTCCCCAGATGGTCTTTGACGAGCTCTCTTCCATGTAACATGGCGTGGAAGACGAGTTATGGTACTCGTATCGGAGGCCCCAATAGGATTAGAGGCAGATGCCTCTTTCATCAACTTCTGCTCCAATTTCTCATAACCCCCACGAGACAATATATGAGGGTGGACATTTTTTTTTACAATCTCTTGTGCAACTCTCCTCTTAGCCTAGTGTATAGATAATTAATTATGTTAGCAATATGTTAACATAAATAGTTAAACTATGATATAAAATGAATTTACCTGAAAGACAAGATCTAATCGCTTCAACTTAAAGGCTTGACATGTTTCCTCATCAAGAAATTGATACTTTTCACAAGGGCTTTTATCAGTTTTGGAACCATAAATATAATGACTTGTAAGCATAGTCTTGAAATTCTTCCATCTTTCCCCGACATATGAAATCCATTTCGTCCTCAATAGATTAGTGTTTGGGACGTCATATGTGACCTGTGCAATAAGAATGAATGACATGTTAAATATGAGTTATATATGTTAATGATACATTATATCAAAGTTAAGATTTCATACCAGGATGCTCTGCCATATCTGGTTCTTCACATTCTCTGGAACATGATCCCAATCATCACAAAGAATGGATGTCTTACTTCTACTGAGCAAGGCCACATAACTAATGAATTTCGTGCTATTTTCTCCCAAGGGTTTACATGTCTGCTTATCAAAACGAATGGGAAGCCTATGAACAGCGTTGCGGGTGGCTACCAACTCTCTCAACCTTGTCCCAGACCTACCTTTTTTTCGGGTAGGCGTATGAATGTCATCCGTACCTTGTGAAGGTGGGAGGTCATCAGATGGTGCATCACTAGACATTTCCCTACATAAATCATTAAGTGTTAATAATAATTAATAGATATAATAACAAAGCAAAATATATAATACATCTAAAATTTCAGTTTATACATTGTCAAGTTGCAATGTTCTCCCACAACCCTTCGTGATGATCATCACGTATGGCATGGACGTCGTCTACTTCATTATCGACATTCAAGGTTGGCATATTTGATGAGAAAGATGGAGTTTCACTAATATCAAGAACGACTTCATTATTGTCATCAGCATAATGCATTGGTCTACCTTGGAGCACCACTGACCATCTATTGTCTTCGGGATCAGTGACATAAAACACTTGTTTTGCCTGAGACGCCATGATAAATGGCTCTTCAGTATAACCTTCCTTTTCTAGGTCAACCAATGTAAAACCTAGATCATCGGTCCTCACGCCAGTATTACCATCAACCCACTTACATTTAAAAATAGGTACTCTGAAACTTGTGTAATCTATCACCCAAATATCTTTAATTACACCAAAGTAGCACATGGATGCCATCACAGGATTTTTGTCCTTTGAACTCGAGAAATGCATTGACTCGACCACAACCATTACTCCACTATTTTGAGTGGTGCTTTTTTCATCTTCTTTTTGTGTATGAAATGTGTAGTTATTTATATCATACCCACACCAACATATGACATCAAAGTTTGGCTCACTTGATAGCCAATTTAATGTATCAGAAGTTGTACGGTCAGCTTGAACTTGTTGTTTGAACCACTTTAAAAAGGTTCTGTTGTGTTCATTAATGACCCACTTTTGAGGCATTCGTGGATTATTTCTCTTAACTATATCTTTATGAGCACTTAAGTAGGGGATGACTTCTTTAGTGTTATTCAATATATACATATGTGCTCGTAGAATTTCAGCTCTATTCAGGGTGACAACTTTTGCACTTCTAGTACCCTTACCGACACCTCTTCCATGGTAACGAGACCTAGGTACCCGTATAGCTTCAACATCTGATAAGTAGTCTGTACAGAACTCGATAGCTTCCTCAGCAATATATCTTTCAATGATTGATGCTTCAGGACGATATTGGTTCTTTACATAACCTTTTAATATCTTCATGTATCGCTCAATAGGGTACATCCATCGTAAGAATACTGGACCACAAATTCTAACTTCTCTTACTAGATGAATAATTAAGTGGACCATAATATCAAAGAATGATGGAGGAAAGTACATCTCCAACTGACACAATATGACCACAACCTCATTTTCTAGTTGATCCAACTTCTCAATGTCAATAACTTTACTACATATTGCATTGAAAAAGAAGCACAATCTTGTTAATGTTGATGTGATCATAAATGGGGCAACAATGAAGAGTTTTCAAAGTGACAACAAGCATAAAAAAGAGTAGAATAGGTTTCCTTTGGGCGTGTATTTGCCTTTTGATTTCGTTCTCTTAGTTCTTGTGAATAATTGCTTATAAACTCTTCTTTCTCTTTAAGAGCAAGCAATGTGGGACTATCCATGGCTTGATCTTAAAAAGAAGAGAAGAGAAAGTGAGCATTCTAGGCGTGTAGGAGTTAGTAGCGTAGCTAGTTTTCATATTTTGAACTATAGGAGAACTAGTTGCCTTATAAACCCTTTGAAGTGGAGAGAATTGAGCAATGTGGGACTCAAAAGTCCCTAGAAGACCTGCAGCAGCTGCTGGACGGACTACACCCTCAAAAGTCCCACATCTCCTAGATCTTGCATCTTAGTTCACTCCAAAGGTTATATAAGAAGGCTTAGGGGTCTCCTTTTTGTACACCTTACCTTGATTCAATGAATTTGAGTTGATTTGCACTTTTGCAATCCTCTTTGAGATAGAATTCTGTCTCTAAAGTCCCAAATTTGGGTAGACCTTATCTTGTTCAAGCAAGTGGCGGTCCTCCTCTTGATGCTTATCTTGGAAGCTTGTTCAAGTGGCGCATCTTCAAGTCCTAAGTTTCCTTTTCCTTAATCTCTTCCACTTTTAATTTCTTTCCCATTCTCTTAAATGTCATTTAGTATATTCTCTCTAGGTATGCACTTCCCCATCATGTGGTATCATGAGCCTTAGGTTTTTGATCTCTTAGGAATTGCATGCTAGAGTAGAATAGCTTAGATATGTTCATTTTCGCTGAGCCTTTTTCTGTCTCGCCCAGCCTCTGCGTGAAAATACAGTCAACTTGTATGATTTAGTTTAGCTTCATTTCTAGTCCGTTTTCCATGAAATGTTTTTTCAAAGTTTCGTCTGGATGTCTAGTTTCATGTACAATTTTTACTTTGTTCAAATTCGTTCTGTGATGTTCCCAGTAAATTGTTTTCTCCACTATGTCAGTCCAGTGCTTACTGTTGTGTGACTTCTAATCTGTTTGCATTGTTTGCTTACTGTTTGGTACTTGTGATGGCTGAATTTGATCTGTGGACGGTGCTAAGGCCTACCAATACTCTTAAGCAAGGATTCAACACTTCATATCACAGTTTGGAGGTGAGTCCCGTGGCTGTCCAGAGCCTTATCCATGCTGACGTTTCTTCAAACAGCAACAATGCTATTGGAAGTCTTCAACAAGTAGGTGTCCTTATTCCTTTTTGCTTGCTGTTCCAGCTTTAATTTCTTGTCTTGGCTGGATTGTATGTGTCTTTTCTTGCTTGTTTAGCTTTGATTTTGAGTCATGTGTTTCCTGCTTAGGAGTTTTCTAGCAAATAATTCTTGAAATTGCACTTCTTAAGAGTCTTGTTGCATCTTGGTTCTTGTATGCTGAATTGAGTTTGATCAACCTAGGATTTAAGTGTGTAGACTTTGCTTGTATGTTCTGTATTAGTAGAGGCATTACTTACATCCAATTTTAGCTTTATTCAAATACACATACTCAATTAAATCCTCCTTGGCCGAGACTAGTGATATCAATTCTGTATGATTAAAATAAAAATCAAACCAACACCAAATTTGGTTGTTGTTTTGTGCTAGTCTGGCTGAGAAGTTTGCCCACTGTTTTGGTGTGTTTGATAGCTAATTCTGCAGCCTCTTTTGTCATAAAATTACAGAATATATAGGTTTGAAGTTTGCCAAATTAATTCCATCCATTGCTAGATCTTACTCTTCATGTATGCATAGAATTTTGGTGTGACTTGTTTCTTAGTTGTGTCAATTTTTCTTTGCTGTCTTGTTCATTTGTGCCACTGTTTTGCCTCCATTTTTCTTGCTTTTTTGTCTTCATAAAATCATTAGATTGCTGCCTCCTTATTGTGTGCCAAGTTTCTTGATTTTTAGGTTCCATTTCCATCATTTGTCTTGTAGTTTTCATTCATTCTTTGGCTTCTACCATGTGCTGTCTTGATTTGGCTTCTTTGCATTGAGGGTGGATTGTACATCTTTCCATTTGCTTTGGACTTGAGTTGGTGCTCTCAAAATGGACTTGTGAGACATTACTATTTTGAAAGAAGAGTGCATGTGAGTAGAGTGATCTTGCTTTGTTTCACTAAAACTGTGAGTCTTGAGCCTAAATTTTTGGTGCTATTGGAGTGAACCTTGGCTACTGTTTGCGCGACTTTTGTTGTGGTTTTAATATTGTTTCTAACTTGTTTTGTTTTGAAAGTGTTGTTGCTGTTTGCATTAGAAACACCATGTCTGCAGGTTCAAGCAATTCTTCTTCCACTAGAAGTAGCCATCAAGAAAGTGCCTCTAGCAAACTTGACTGGATAAAGGCCTTTCAACAAATGCAACATCAACTTGACTCCATTAGTAAACGGCTGGACAAGGACGCGAAAGCAAAAAGGGAGCAACCTCATGGTCATGATCATGGTTTCTACAAGAAGAAGCAAGAAGCTAGAACCGTAAATGTATACCTTCCTTCGCCAAAGAAGCATCCAGAAGATAAAGCTATGGACCAAGGCCTTACACTACCAAAGTTGAACTTGCCTACTTTCAAAGGGGAAGCCGAACCGTCCATTTTTCTAGATTGGATAGCTAAAATTGACCAAATTTTTGATTTGTATAGTGTAAATGGACCTTTGCGTGTAAAGTTAGCTTGTTTAGCTTTAGAGGGATACGCCAAACAATGGCTAAATAGGAGATACTTAACCATGGCCTCACCCGCGAGTACATGGGAACATTGCAGGGACATTTTGTACCAACGTTTCGTACCTCCATACTACCATAGGGACCTCTTGATTAAGCTCCAACGGCTTACTCAAGGTAGACGAAGTGTGGAGGAGTATGCTCGTGAGCTCGAAGTGCTCCTACATCATACTAACGTTAAAGAAAATGATCATGCAAAAATAGTTAGATTTATTAGTGGACTTAATAGCAACATCCAAGATATAATTGAATTCCATGATGATGAGACTTTAGATGTAGTGGTTCATAGAGCCTCTTGATGCTTATCTTGGAAGCTTGTTCAAGTGGCGCATCTTCAAGTCCTAAGTTTCCTTTTCCTTAATCTCTTCCACTTTTAATTTCTTTCCCATTCTCTTAAATGTCATTTAGTATATTCTCTCTAGGTATGCACTTCCCCATCAAATGTGTATCTAACATTCTTAGGCAATATGCCCCGAATAGCTACTGGTAGTAGTTGTTGCATCAATACATGACAATCATGAGATTTTAACCCAAGTAATTTATGATCTTTTATGGATACAACTCGTTTAAAATTAGAAGAGTAACCCAGTGGAACTTTCACACCTTGTAAAAATTCACAAAAACTTCTTTTTTCTTGTTTACACAATGTGTGACATGCTGGAGGCAAGTATGTTCGCTTACCATGTGATATTGGAGCTAATTTTTCTCTTATACCTATTTCAACCAGGTCCAACCGAGCATTGAGTCCATCTTTCATTTTCCCTTGAATATTGAGGAGCGTTCCGATAATACTATCACAAACATTTTTCTCTACATGCATAACATCTAAACAATGTCTGACATCAAGCACCCTCCAATATGGGAGATCAAAGAAAATTGACCTTTTCTTCCATATGTTGCTTGAAGTGCCTTTTTTTTGTGTCTTTCCAAGAACAACCCCAATGTCCTTCACACGGTCATATACTTGTGATCCACTTAAAGCCATTAGAGCTAATTCATTTTCTTGACACCCATCAAATGCTTTCTTTAATTTACGATATGGATGGTTTGTACTAAGAAACCTTCGATGTCCAAGGTATACTGTTTTCCTTCCATGCTGTAATTGAAGATGACATGTGCCTTCTTCACATATAAGGCATGCTTTATGACCCTTAGTGCTATAGCCACTTAAATTACCATAAGTTGGAAAGTCGTTGATAGTACAAAATACCATGGCATGCAACTTGAATGAATCACCAGTGTACCCATCAAACATATCAACACCTTCCTCCCATAACATCTTTAAATCTTCAACTAATGGGGCTAAATAAACATCAATGTCGTTTCCTGGTTGTCTTGGACCCGAGATCATCAAGGATAACATCACATATTTGCGTTTCATACACAACCATGGAGGTAAATTGTAAATCACTAACATCACAGGCCACGAGCTATGTTTACTGCTCAAGTTTCCATATGGATTCATTCCATCTGTAGCAAGTCCAAACCTAATGTTTCTTGAATCTTTACAAAAATTAGGGAACATGGAATCAAAATTCTTCCACTGCATTGCATCTGCTGAATGCCTCAAATTCCCATCTTTTATACGTCCATCTGCATGCCATCTCATGAGTTTTGCATCATTTGAGTTACTGAACAAGCGTTTCAATCGTGGAACAAGAGGAAGATACCATAAGACTTTTGCAGGAGGACCCTTACTATCACATTCAAACTCACCCTCTTTTTGTTTGTATCGTGATACCCCACATTGTGGACATTGATGTAACTTGGCAAACTCGCTCTTGTACAAAATACAATCATTTGGGCATGCATGAATTTTTTTATACTCCATACCCATGGGACACAATATCTTCTTCGCATCATAATTGCGTGTTGGCAATGTGTTACCTTCAGGAAGCATGTCACTCAACAACTCAAGCAACTCTGTGAAGCTTTTATCAGTCCACCCATTTCTTGCCTTCACATTGAACAATTTTAACACAGCTGACAATCGAGTCTACTTAGTGCATTCTGGATATAAAGGTTTTTCTGCGTCACTGCACAAGTTGTCATACATATGAGCATGTTGGAAGGAATCATGTCCGACATCACATATCATGTCCTCTAACCGATCACCCATCTCTAAATCAACTTCTTCTACTTCTACTTGAGAGTCACTTACACTTGGCATGTCTATTAATTCACCATGCCATGTCCACTTTGTGTAGCTCTTTAGGAATCCATCACATAGAACATGCTCTCGAATAACTTCAGTTGGTAGTTTTCTTATCTTCTTATCTTCTTATCTTCTTATCTTCTTATCTTCTTATCTTCTTATCTTCTTATCTTCTTATCTTCTTATCTTCTTATCTTCTTATCTTCTTATCTTCTTATCTTCTTATCTTCTTATCTTCTTATCTTCTTATCTTCTTATCTTCTTATCTTCTTATCTTCTTATCATTTTATCTTTTTATCGTTTTATCACTAGTAAAAAATACAGATTTTGACGCTCAATATACGCTTCGGTTATACCAAAACCGAAGCGTACAACGTTATATACATCGGTGCTTATTCAACCCGTTTTGGAACATACCTATTGCCTCGGTTCAGACAAAACCGAGGCCTATACAACTTGTTGCTGCTTAGTCTGAAAGCACTGGAGAGTCAGACAACATGCTACTGCCTCGGTTCGCCCAGAAACCGAGGCCTATTCGCCTGCTGCTGCTCAGTCTGATAAGACTGCAAAGTCTGACCATAAGCTACTGCCTCGGTTCGCCCAGAAACCGAAGCCTAAACGATAGCCTATTGCTTCGGTTAGTTGGAAACCGGTGCCTAAAGCGTAGCCTATTGCCTCGGTCTGCAGGCGAACCGAGGCCCAAACCACCTGCCACAACTGCTGCTGCTATGCCTGTCTGCTACGCCTGTCCAACTGCTGTTACGCGCCTGTTGAACTGCTGCAACGCCTAGGGCCTCGGTTGAACACTAAACCTAGGTCGATTCTCCACATATTCTACACCGTTGATGCTTTTAACCGAAGCCTATAAGCCTTTGCTGGTCACCTGAAAAGTCTGAACCATATCCTATTGCCTCGGTTCAGTGGCGAACCGAGGCCAAAACCACCTGCCACAACTGCTGCTACGCCTGTCCAACTGTTGTTACGCGCCTGTTCAACTGCTGCTACGCCTAGGGCCTCGGTTGAACACTGAACCGAGGTCGATTCTCCACATATTCTACACCGTTGATGCTTTTAACCGATGTTGTATGATATTACCTCGGTTGTAGGAGTAACTGAGGTAGTATCTCAATTTCATATTTTCAAATCGCGACACCTTCTTCTTCTTCCTCGTACCTGTTTTTTCTTCACTTTCCTCGCCGCAGAACCTCCATTGGCTACCAGTTTTCTTGTCGCGCCACCGCTTTGCTACCAGTTTTCTCATCGGTTTTCGTCCTTGTAGTGCCACTACTCGTCGTCGTTTTTGGGCGCGCCTCCTCCCTTCATCGTCACTCCATTGGTGCCTCGTCGGTGTACCTCCGCTACTGCTGCTGCCACGCCGGTGTACCTCCGCTACTGCTGCTGCCAGTGCTCGCGCATTCAGTGCTGCTCGTCCTCGTTGTTGGCCGCGCCTCCTCCCTTCACCTACGCGCCACCGTTGACCTGCCGGTGCTTCCTCCGCCACTGCTACCTCCGCCGGTACTGCCTCCAACGCTGTTTCATTCTTCCTGTCTATATTGAGGTTAGTTGATTGTGTTTTTGCTGATAATAATTGTTGTTTCTTGCTGATAATAATTGTTGTTTCTGGAGGAGAATCAAATTGTATGTATTGGTTGAGTTGATTTTTTTAATTTTGTTGGCAGTGTTTGTATTGGTTGTATGTATTGGCTGTTTGTTGTTGGCAGTGTATTGGCTGTTTGGGAGTTGGATTGTTAGGATAAGTAGTGTGTTACACACTATTCCAAGTTAATTTAGAAATGTATAGTGTAGTGATTGACACATTGAATTGTAGATTGTTTAGTTTAGATAAATAAAAGCTGAGTTTCAACAAACGTTGAAGGCTGGAAATTTGGGATGATTTATTGGTTCTAAGCCTAACACTTATTTATTTTTCAAGGAATTGATTCAAAGAGTGTAACTCAAGGTAGTTAACAAAATATAAGACATAAAAAAATAACAAGATTGATAGATTTTGAGACCAATTGAACGCATTTGCTGTAGATAAAAATTATGAAAAGTAGACAAAAAAGAGAGAGTTAAGGTTTGGTAAGTTTAGTTTAGAATAAATAACAAGAAAGAAATTTAAAAAAAAGACTTGTTGGGTTTTAGATGGAAGGAAGGGAGATACGTTAATTTAAACAATATTCAAATAAGGTTTGAGAAACATGTTGTAAACAAGTGAAATAAACTCAAGTATCTAAACCCTAAAGTTAATTGAAATGACATTATTTACTCTTGGTTGAATATATTGTTTGGTTGAATATATTACATGTTGTGTATGTAATTATTTGTTTGCTTGAATATATATTGATGTTGTGAATTAGCCTTAGTTTCCCGTTTGAGATTCAATATAAAAATTATTTACTATCTCCAGATTTTTTGAACAAACATACTTTTTACAAATGAAAATAAAGGAGATGGTAATAATAATTTACAGTATTGAATCTTGAATTGTCCGGTTGGACAGTTTAAGAAGAGTAATAACTTTTTCATAGTTTATTATAACATATGAATTTTAATATACATTTCTTAAATTTCACGAAAATTTGTAAGTGTGTTTTGTATTGATCTTCGGGTGCATATTTGATTGTGATTTATAATCACTTTCATTTCGTGTAACCTGAAGACCAATGCGAAATGCTGGCAAAATTTCGTGAAATATGAGATATGTTGTTTAAAATTGATATGTTTAATAAACTAAAAAAAGTGAATCTTCTTGAATGGGAGGTCACACCTTGAATACAAACACGATCAAAGTGATCATTCAAGATTATTGAAATTGTGTAAACAATTTCAGTAAAGATGCGTACGGATAGAGGGTGGATTAATTTACCACGCATCAACACTGAGTACGAGAGAGGGGTAGAAGAATTTATAGAGTTTGCGCAACGTAATGCAAGTACAAGTGGTGATAATGAAGTGAAGTTCAGATGTCCCTGTGTGAACTGTTTGAATGGGAGGAAGTTGAACGCAAGTGATTTAGGGAACATCTTATCTGTGATGGTTTCATACGAAGTTATACAACATGGATATGGCATGGCGAATTAACAGACTTTCCAACTGTCTCTCCAACTGAAAATGTTTATGATTCCACAATGGATATGGAAGATCAAGCAAAAGAAGACAACTTAGAGGACATGATCCGCGATGTTGGTGCAGAAGCTTTTGCCCAAGCACATGTGTATGAAACGATGTCCACTGATGCGGAGACTCCTTTGTATGCGGGTTCAACTAAGTTCACACGGTTGTCAGCGGTGTTAAGGCTCATGAATTTAAAGGCGAGCAATGGATGAAGTGATAAGAGTTTTACAGAATTGTTGTCGTTGTTGAATGAAATGCTGCCAGATGGAAATACGTTACCCAATCGTAATTATGATGCAAAAAAAATTCTTTGTCCGATGGGTATGAAATATAAACGGATACATGCATGTCCGAATGATTGCATATCATATAGGAATGAGAATGAAGTTTTGATAAAGTGTCCAAAGTGTGGGTTATCACGATACAAGTCAAAAAACAACGGTGAAGATGGTGGTCACACAGAAAAGAATGGTTCTGCTTTGAAAGTAGTTTGGTACCTTCCACTAGTTGCCAGACTTAAGCGTTTGTTCGTGAATCCCAAAGACGCTAAAAACCTAAGATGGCATGCAGATGAGAGAACAACTGATGGGCTGCTTCGTCATCCAGCTGATTCAAAGCAATGGAAAATTATTGATCAAGAATTCCCCCAATTTGGTGAAGAATGTAGAAATCTTAGGTTTGGCTTAGCTACTGATGGAATGAATCAATTTGGTAATTTAAGTACCAATCACAGTTGTTGGCCCGTTATACAGATAATTTACAACTTATCTCCTGGATTGTGCATGAAAAGAAAGTACATGATGTTGTCAATGTTGATATCTGGTCCAAAGCAGCCTGGAAATGACATCGATGTTTATCTAAGGCCACTAGTTGAAGACTTGAAGTTGTTGTGGGTTGATGGGGTTGAAATATTTGATGCCTTTGCTTCAGAAACTTTCATGATGCATGCCATGTTATTTTGCACCATTAATGACTTCCCAGCTTACGGTAATTTGTCGGGGTACAGTGTGAAGGGTCATAAAGCATGTCCTATATGTGAAGAAAACACTGCAGCTCAACAATTAAAACACGGAAGGAAGACAGTGTATATGCGTCATCGACGATTTTTACAATCTAATCATCCGTATCGAAGGTTAAAGAAAGCATTCAATGGAGAACAAGAGAAAGACAATGCACCCAGTCCACTTACTGGACTTGAAGTTGCTGAGAAAGTTAATACAGTACATCATATATTTGGGAAAACGTCGAAGAAGTCTTTTGTAACGACCCCTTGGAAGAAGAAATCAATATTCTTCGATCTTCCATATTGGTCAAAGTTAGATGTTAGACATTGCATAGATGTCACGCATGTTGAGAAAAATGTCTGTGATAGCTTGATTGGTACACTACTAAACATCCAGGGAAAAACAAAAGATGGAGTGAATCCGCGTTTGGATTTGGTTGACATGAAGATCCGAGAAGAGTTGGCACCAAGAGAGATTGGTAAACGTACTTATTTGCCCCCTACATGTTACACAATGTCCAAACAAGAGAAGATAAGTTTTTGTCTTTGTTTAAAGAGTATCAAGGTACCACAAGGATACTCTTCAAATTTCAAGAGCTTAGTGTCAATGCAGGACTTAAAGCTTGTTGGACTGAAGTCTCACGATTGCCACGTCTTAATGCAACAGTTGTTACCAGTGGCAATTCGTGGAATTTTGCCCAAAAAAGTTAGGCTGACCATAACTCGATTGTGCTCATTTTTCTCGACAATTTGTAGTAAAGTCATCGATCCTACAAAGTTAGATGAACTTCAAAGTGAAATTATCATCATCTTGTGTCAACTAGAAATGTTTTTCCCTCCATCCTTTTTTGACATCATGGTGCATTTACTTGTTCATTTGGTCAGAGAAATAAAGTTGTGTGGACCAGTATACTTAAAATGGATGTACCCTATTGAGCGTTATATGAAGATTTTGAAAGGGTACGTCAAAAATCAATATCGTCCAAAAGGTTCGATGATTGAAAGATATATTGCTGAAGAAAGTATTGAGTTTTGCTCTGAGTATATGACTAAAGCAAATCCGATAGGAGTCCCTCGGACATCATGGTTGAGTAGATATTCTACAAGTAAAAGCATCCGAGGTGTGAATGTGGTGACGAAAAGTCGTGAAGAATTGATGCAAGCACATCTGTACATATTAAATAACACAGATGAAGTGATCCCATTTTTGGAAGCACACAAAGCCTTTGTAAGGGACAACTATCCACAACAATCAGAGAAATGGCAGTTGATGGAGCATAACAGAACATTCTTGTCCTGGTTCAAATCTGAAGTTTCGAAAGAATCACGGTCCTCTGAGACTTTGTTGTGGTTAGCAAATGGCTTGAAGTTTGATGTTGTATGTTGTACAGGCTACAAAATTAATAATTGCACATTCTGTACAAAGACTTTGGATGATAAAAGCACAGTACAAAATAGTGGTGTTAGTCTCGAAGCTGAGTCGCTACAGTTTTCCACATCCAAAGATCAAAATCCTATAGTTGGATCCATGAGATACTATGGTAGAATTGAAGAGATATTTGAAGTTGATTACACTAAGTTTTTCGTTGCACTCTTCAAATGTAAGTGGGTAGACAATAAGAGTGGTGTCAAAATAGATGAATCTGGTATGACACTTGTTGATTTTCGAAAGGTTGGTTATAGAGACGAATCGTTCATCATGGCATATCAAGCAAGTCAGGTTTTTTATGTCAAAGATCCTACGTCTGACCATTGGTATGTTACTCTCCAAGGAAAAAGGCAAATTGAAGATAAAGAAGAGAATATAAGTAATCTTCATATCGCTGACATCCATCCATTTAAAACGACAATAAATTTGGATGACGACCCTCTAATTGATGATATACAAGCAATATGAGAAGATCACAATGAGGGAATATATATATGACCAATCCATATGATTATGTATGAATTTCATGTTTGTGTAAATATTTATGGCTTTTGTTAAATAATATATGTTATTTTATAAGTGCTTTATTTATATTTCATCTTATTTATTGTGACATATATATGGCTGAGTCACCTCATTCGTCAGGCGATGAAGTCCCCACCACTTCTAGACGGATGAGAGGAGCAACGAGGTTACGACAGCTTATACTTAGAAGAAATGCAGGTGAGAGGACACCTGTCATTATTGACGTGGTCACTGGAGTTGCATCTGGCCCAAATGCAGATGTATTTAGGTCTTACCTTGGAGTATTGGCACGTGATCGTATCTCTATACTTACTCCATCCTTTGACCATGTTTCTGAGGCTGATCGGAATCTCATCTGGCAAGATCTATTGGTAAGTTAAGCAATATTGCTCCATCTTCTATATTCATTATATTGATAAATTTGTATTGATATAAGGTTATTACTTTCTTTGTTGCAGATAACATTTGATATGCCAAACGTCGAGAGCTTAAGGAATAAGTGTTTATCTACAATTGCAGAAAGATTTCGAGGGTTTAAGACAAAATTGACGTCTAGATATATATTTGGACCAAAAAGTAATGAAAATCCATGTTCCAAATATTCAGCAATTGACGAAGCAACATGGCGTCAGTTTGTAGAGCTTCGTTCATCTGAGGCGTGGCATGTAAGTACAGTAAAATCATTCAATTCATCATTCATAATTCTATACTATGACAATTGTTTCATATTGTCACAGGAAAAAAGGTCAAAAGCACAGGGAATAAGCGCTCAGAATAAAAATCCACACCTACTGTCTCGTGGTGGATATAGGAAGCTTGAAGAAAAAATAATGAAGCAGAAGTCAGATAGCAGACTTCCACTTTCTGAGGGTGGTGACCCTCCTCCTCCTCCTTCACCACCATCTCGGCACGAGAAGTGGAAGTTAGCCCGTATAAGACCATCGGGCTCCTACACTTCCGAGTCTGCCAGAGAAATATCTAAAAGAATTGTAAGATGTCATTCCTTATATTTTTACATTAATTTTGTTATATATATTACATAGATTTTTCTAATGATTTTGAACTTTTGTTATGTGACAGGACTCCTTGGTTGAGCAGAGCTCCCAAGGTCAATTCACACAAGAAGGTCGTCAAGATATTCTTGCAACAACTATTGGACGACCTGAGCACCCAGGACGGGTGCGTGGTACTGGGACTAGCATAGGCATACAACAGTTTTTTGGGTCTTCCTCGCGTCCATATTCATACGAAAAGATGAAGGAGGAAATAAGAAAAGAGATGACGCAGGAGATCACAAAGAAGCTTCGAGCAGAGTTGTATGATGAAGTTGCTGAAATGGTTGCGCACCAATTCCAGCAACATTATGAGGATTATGGCAATCGTCCTCCGCCATCTCCTGTAGCGGAACATGTTGTGCCCCCTACAGGTAAACTTATTTATTTTTGGTAACTAATTTACTTTTTGCATAACCTAACATTTAATTTGACAGGTAGAAGCGGTAAAGGAAGTTGTTCAACTTCCGATGCCCCAGGGGACGACATGGATGAAACTCGTCCATGCCAGTTATATATTCTTTCTGATACTGGGACTGTGCTAGTGGCTCGTGGTACAGTTTATGAGACAGCCACTGTAGTGCATAGTGTACAACTTTCAGAAGATGAGGTTAAGGTCACGGTAGATGAAGTTGTCATAGTGGATGTCGTTCTTCCTGTGCCTACAGATGAGTTCTTCACTGTGGAAGAAGCATTTAAGTCCTTTGTCGCCTGGCCTAGACATTTGGTTGGTGATGTATCTAATCCCCCGGTAAACACTCGTACTATATACTTCTCAATTTTAATATTTACTTCTAATTGACGTTATAACATAACCATTTTTGCATTTAACAGCAGATAGGTAAAGAGGGAAGTCCTCCACCGAAGAAGACTCATTTATCTGAGGATGACCCTCTTGGTGCGTTAGACGAGCTTGCTAAAATCATTTCAGATGTGCCGATGAATGTACACTGGGATCCCATTGTGCTTGCATCATCAAGATGTTAGGGAGCTTGCGTGGGGTAGAGAAGAAATTAATATTACACTCATTCAGCTGTGGATGATGTAAGTCTATGAAAACTTTTTTATACAATTCTATTTTATCAACTTACTTATATCATATTATTTCTTCATTTTAGGTATATGTTTGATGTTAGTAACAAGAAGGGGTTCAACGATGTATATGGGTTCATTGACCCCTCTATGACTCATGAAAGAAATAAATTTGATGATATCCAGACATACATCACCACCTGCTTTGGAATGGGGAAGGAGATATATTTTCTCCCTTATATACATGGGTAAGTGAAGTTTGTTAACTTCAACACATTCATTTATTAATTTTGGTATATGATTCATAAGTTATTACCAATTTCAGGTGTCATTGGCAGCTACTTGTGATCTCCATACCGGAGAACATTGCTGTCTGGTTTTGTTCATTGCAGAAGTCTCCTCCCAGCCCTCTTAGACATGTAGTAGATTGGTAAGAATCTCAATGTTTCGACTTTTTTTATATATAAATGTATGCTAAAGGAATTGCTTTTAATAGTTCCCTTGCAACACATATGATGTTATCTGGGAGATCTACTGCTACAGCTAAAAAGCTTGCATGGGTTGCCCTTAAGGTTTGGTATTTTAGTCCATACTTTGTTACATTTGGTTCCATTCAATTGATGTTACTTAACATTTTATAATTATGATGATATATTGTAGTGTAATATACAAACGGGGTCATATGAATGTGGTTACTACGTCATGTTTTGGATGATGACCATTATTCGTGCACATTACACCAGTGGATGGGAAACGGTATTATTTAGGTTTCAATTTTATTTTCCCTATAGTTTAGATTTCAAATACACTAAGTTAAATCATTGTATTTTATGCAGAGATTCAATAGGACTGCTCCAATTCCAGAGAAGTCACTTCAACTTGTGAGGAAAGCACTGGCTAAATATGTAATTCATTTATATAATAGTATATACTAGATATTAGGATATACTAAGTTCTAAGTTTATGTTTCTAAGTTGTTTGATGTTTTTCTACATTATTATTAGTTTAACATTGTACATTCAGTTTGATTTATGCTTCAAACTTGATTTATGATTATAATTTGATTGATTTATGCTTATAAGAAGTTGATTTATGATTCAAATGTATTTATGTTTTATTATAATTTTCATTCAAAATATACGTTTCTGGATTATTCTCGACTGTTCTGGCTGTAAATATATATGCAGGTCTGTTTCTGTTGTTGGGAATGTTGCAGAAACAGACCTCATTTAAAAAAAACAAGGATATATGCCTCGGTTAGTGTCAAAATCGAGGTAGAAAAGCAACTTATGATCTCGGTTATGACCACAACAGAGGCCGAAAGTACTACGAAAAAAAAAGACCTCTACTGCCTCGGTTCAGACTACAACCGAGGCAGTAGAGTGGAACATACGGCCTCGGTTCCCCTAACCCGAGGCATATAGTCCTTCGGAAAAAAAAAAGAAAAAAATCCAAAAACTTTATTGCCTCGGTTGTGGATGAACCGATGTCAAATCGCCTCCCTTTATGCCTCGGTTCAAGCCGAGGCCAAAAGTAGTACACTTTTTGCCTCGCCTACGTATGCCTCGGTTCGAGAACCGGTGCCTATAACGAAAAACAACCGTTGTCGTTTCGCCTGCCTGTACTAGTGTATCTTTTTATCTTTTTATCTTTTCATTTTTTTATTTTTTTGTGCTAATTGGGTGCTCTAGTGTTTTGTTCTCTAGTGTATGCAGGGTAGAATTCGACTAGAAGCACAAAAGTTTTTGAACCTCTTCTTGTAGGTTGGGACGTGAGTAGAAGAAAAAGGAGAAACAGGACGTCCAGAGAACTTTTCCCTTCTCCTGAGACTCTTTTACAGCCTTCACCTAAAAGATCTGACCAGGAAACTAAAAATATGGCCGAAGAATAAAATGGTAGACGTACCCTGACAAATTATGCAACAGTTATTGGCCCTCATCATTTTAATAACATTGCAAGGCCGAGGGTTAATGCTGCAAATATGGAGATGAAGCCTGCATTGATTCAATTGGTAAAGAGCAACCAATTCAATGGATTGTCACATGAAAATCCATATGAGCATCTAACCACATTCAATGAAATATGCAATATTGTGAAGATCAATGGAGTGCCAGATGAAGCTATTAGATTGAGCTTGTTTCCTTTCTCTTGGAGGCAATGCTAAGATGTGGTTGAACTCTTTTCCATAAAACAGTTTTACTGAGTGGGAAGTCGTGGTTGCAAAGTTTATAAACAAATACTTCCCACAATCAAAAGTAAATAAAGGTATACAAGAAATTTCTTCTTTCAGGCGGGGCACGGATGAGACATTAGGACAAGCGTGAGACAGATTTAAAGGCTTGTTGAGGAAGATGCCCACACATGGCTTTGATGAATCTACAGTAGTCATTCTATTCCTTGGAGGTCTAAGATCACAAACTAAATTGATGCTAGATGCCTCAGCTGGAGATAATATCAAGTGCAAGACTCTAGAGGAAGCTTATGATTTGATAATGAGATGCATAGTGAAAGAACTCATCTTCAACAAAAAGGAGTTCTACAATTACAATCTCAAGATGCTTTGCTAGCACATAATAAGATTATAACTCAACAATTGGAGACTCTAATTGCCAAGGGAGTTGCAGAACGTTTCTCAAGTTCAACAACAACTTTGTGAGTTGTGTGGTGGTGATCGTATTAATGGTCAATGTGCTATGCCGGAAGTTATCCAAGAGGAAGTCAATTTTATGGGTCAAGGCAATCAATTTCGTCCAGGTAGTTAACACCAAGGATGGAAACCTCACCCAAGCATGGGTTAAGGGCAAGCTGGGCAATACAATAGACTACAACAACAACAACAACAGTGGCAACAACAACCTTCACTATATGAAAGAACTGCAAAGTTAGAAGAGACACTGCAACAATTTATGCAAGTGTCAATCTCTAACCATAAAAGCACTGAAGTTGCCATTAGAAATTTGGAGATGTAGGTTGGTCAACTAGCTAAGAAGTTGGAGGAGATGCCTAACAGGAGTTTTGGGGCTAATACTGAAGTTAACCCTAAGGAGGAGTGCAATGCCATTATCAATAGAAGTGGCACGTTGCTAGATGAGAGAAAAATAGAGAAGAAGAAAAAGTTGAGTTGAGTGAAAAAGAAGAAGAAGTTGAAGAGAGAGAAATTGAGGTTGAGAGGTAGGAAAAGAAGAAAGAAAAGGGGAAAAGAAAAGAAGAAGAAGAAGAAGAAGGCGAGAGAAAAGAGAGAAAAATTGAGAAGTCACTTCCTTATCCAAAAAGCTTTTCAAAGACTGAAAAAGAGAAACAATTTAGGCGTTTCATGGAGATCTTTAAGAAATTGGTGATTATTATACTCTTGACTGAAGCACTGTAGCAAATTCCTGCTTACACTAAGCACCTGAAGCAATTCCTCAGCAAAAAGAAGAAATATTTAGATGACAAAACAATTGAAGTGCAGGGAAATTGTAGTGCCATTATGTAGAAGACTCTGCCTCCAAAATTCAAAGATCCGGGAAGTTTCAATATCCCTTGTACCATTAGGAATCATGATATAAGGAAGACTCTAGTTGACTCAGGGGCTAGCATCAACCTGATGCCCCTATCTTTGCTCAAAAAGATTGGTGGTCTGGAAGTCAAACCCACAAGAATGGTGTTGCAAATGGCGGACAGGTCCATCAAGAATCCTTATAGTGTAGTGGAAGATGTTGTGGTTCAGATAGATAAACTCCAATTCCCAGTTGATTTTGTAGTGATGGAGATGGGGGAAAATGCAGAGATACCGCTCATCTTTGGAAGACCATTCATGAAGACAACCAAGGTCGTAATTCATGTAGATGATGGAGTTTTAACTTTGAAAGATCAAGATGAAGAGGTGACTTTCAATGTCTTCAATGAGGTGCAGCCAATTCAAGCAAAACAGGCTAGACCTAAAGCACTAGATGAAGTTTGCTCAGTAACTGGTCTATCTGATCAAGCTGCAAAGTTGGTCAAGAGGAATCATAATTGTTTCTCTCCAAAACTGAAGGAAGAGGATAGAGATAAAGAAGGACTAGTTCACCAATACTCTGTGCTGGAAAGTAATGAACCCAAACATGGCCAACCAATGAAACTCAAGAACAGGTTATGGGTTATCAAGGATATTAAAGCAAAGAGATTTTTTGAGATTGAGGATCCTTACTCTAGGAGAGTCAAGTTGGTGACTAGGAATTTGTTGAGATTTTGTTGGTGTCATGAAAGAAAGAGGAACGCCAACATCAAAGATCCAGATTGAGCTTAATGGTGTCAGGCTCGTGACGTTAAACAAGTGCTTATTGGGAGGCAACACAATTTCTGATTTTTTCTTTTTAATTAATTATATGTGTGGTTTGGATTTGATTTTGCATTACAGGAATAACAGCATCTACTGATGGATACTAGACAGCATCTACTGAGGGATGCTAAGAGGACTCAGATGATAGCATCTACTAATAGATGCTAGGATGAGTTAGATGAGAGCATCCACTGATGGGTGTTACTAGATTAAGCATCTACTAATGGATGCTATATGATTAAGCATCTATTGATGGATGCTACTGGCAACATCTACTGATGGATGCCGATGAAGATGAGAAAGATCAGCATCTACTGATGGATGCTGATGAGAAGGATTCGCATCTACTGATGGATGCTGGAAGATTCAGATGAAAGCATCTACTGATGGATGCTGCTGGATTAGGATTTTTATATTTTTTCTTTATTTTATGCTTATTTGAATTTTGTTTATTTTGTTTTTATTTTAGCTTGCTTATGTAATTAGTTTAATGAATTGTGCTTCAATGGTTTGGTATGATGTGATAAACTGTTGTTTGTTATGAGTAATATTCTTGTGTTTGCTATATTGTTTATGATGCATGTTGAGTTAATGATTGGTGAGGCTTTTAAGCATAGATGGTGGTTGCTCATAGTTTTGTTAAAAACATATGCATGATTTCAATTGTGATTAATGTGTTGGGCAGAATGTTATTACATTGTGGAACTTGATTTAGCCTGTGAAAGATTGGGCTCTAGAGTTTTTGATTGATTGAATGCTATTTATTTGGAAGCATGATTGATTTTGCCTAATTTTCTATGTTTGAACCACTTGTTTGCTTGTTACACATCATCAAGGCCTTGTTTTCTTTTCCCTTAGAGTCAAGGCCAATAGGCGAACCTAACAAAGAACAATGTTTCTCTTTACCCATTGAACCTTGAGCCTAAATTTGAAATTTGAAAAAAACCCTTTTGGAATCCTTGCCTTGAGTTGAGTAGAGTATGTGTAAATGGTAATGGAGAATAGTTCAAGTTTGGGGTTGTGAGAAACCGGAAAGAACTTTGTGAAATTCATTGAAAAGCATTGAGCAAAAGCAAAAAGCAAAAGAAAAAGAAAAAGAAAAAGCAAAAGAAAAGGTTAAGCTTAATGCAAGTAAAGTTGGGAATAAGTTAAAAATTGGTTTCTCACATAAAAGAAGAAAGAGAGTTGAGTTGTTATGAGAATAAATGAATTGTGCACTTTCTTAACTCAAGGATTTTGTTGTCTTGAAAAACCAATTTTCTTCTTAGCTCGGCCATGTTACAAGCCTTGAAAAGTCCTTGTGATGATAACTTGCTTGTGAGCGTGTTTGATTTGTGGTTAAATGAAAGATAAAGTTGATTCATGTGACGTTGTGATGGTAGGGTGTAAGAGTGTCACCTCACTATACACCTTTGAGTTTGAGTGAAATACTTTTGAGTGCTTAAGTGAAACACTTTTGAATGCTTGAGTGAAACACTATCTTTGGTGAGGAATAGTTCCATGCCTATAGGGTAACATTCTTGCTTGGTTGTTGATTATTCATGAGGTTTACATCTGTTGTGTATGTCTTGATTATGTGAGCACCACACTTGAAGCTTGATTGGCTAAAGCATCATTATATCTTGACTAATCTTCCTATGATGAGCCTTCATGAGTGATTTACTTGTCTAAAAAGAAAATGCTTTTTGATATGGTTGACCATTGTAGTATGCTTATTTTGTTTAAGCCAAGTTATATTTTGCTTGAGGACAAACAAAGTTTCAAGTTTGGGGTTGTGATAACGGTTGAAAATATTGTTATCTGTGATTATTTTGATACTAAACGCACCCTTTTTGACTTAGAAACTTGCTCGAACTCATGTTTTTGCTTTAGTTTTGCGAATAAGTGAGTAGAGGTTATACTTTATGATTTTATCACTAAATTCCCTTTATTTTGTAGCTAATAATGTGCCTGAAAGAATCTCCAACAATATATAGAGTTGTCTAGAGTTGAATCAACCAGAAAAGTAAGCAAAACAGCAAAAAAAGTGAGTTTTGGAATGCTACCGCCAGGGCTAAGCGCCCCCGAGGGGCGCTGAGCGCCAGTTTTTTTCCCACACCATGCCTGGGCGCCCTTCTAGGGAAGTTGAGCGCCAGGTTTCTCGTAGTTTCGCCCGGGCGCCCTGCTTAGGACATTGAGAGCTAATGACGTGGACTTGGACCCGTTTTCTATTATTTTTCTATTCTGTTTAAGGACTTGGATGTCCTAGGGATTGTATCTTTTGATGGCTTGAGCACAGAAACACATTTTTCACCCCTGAAGGCAGATTTGGGGATGTGGGAGCTCTCCTATTCAATTTCTAGGGTTTTTCTATCTCTTTCATTCCATTGTTCATCTAGTTTCTCCATGTTAATGGGGAACTAAATTCTATTTGTTGTTGGGGAATGATGTAACCTTGTGAACTCTCATGTATTTGAATTGATTATTAATTACATATGCTTCTTTCATTAATTGTTAGGGTAATTCTTCTTCGCTCAATGCTTGTTATGTTTAACTCATTCATGGCATGATGTATGATTTGCATGAGTACCGAGAGGTATCTTTCAATTCATGTTCTGGAGAATTGCTTCCAAAAGCAGTATTGCTCAGGGATGGGGATATGAGTTTTGGTCGTCTTAAGCTTCTAATCGTAATGCAGAATTAATTATTAGGGATGCAAGGGATTGTGCTCTAGTAATTAAGGATAGGCTTTCTTCGCCGAGGGATCGGGTTTTAAGTACTTTAGAAAATGACGTTAACAATTTAATGAAGAAGATGAATTTTTATATGCATGAGAGTAAACTAGGTGAAATTTAAACCCCAACAACATACTCATCTCATATTTTCAACTTCATCCATTCATTCTAGTATTTAGCCTCAATTGATCAATTTGCATTTATATTTACTTTTTTCTTTTGCATTCAAAACCCTAAAATTGTTCTTCAAAGTCCTAATTAGTTAAGTAATTACATGACTGTCCAATGTCGTAAGTATCTTGGGAAACGATACTTGGTCTTACCATTTATTATTACTTGATACGATTCGGTACGCTTCCCGACATCTTAACACTAGGCAGACCAAAAATTTGCTCGGGAGTGTTGTGTTGCGGGATTGAAGGTTGAACCCTCAACTTCGCGACAAAAAATCAAGCGGTCAGATGTGGCGATGGTAGATTTAGATCCAAGAGCCAACACAGAGGACCAAATAGAGCCGCTGGTTGAAACAAGGTCGTTCGGCCTGAGGTGCAAGGAGGACTAGGTCACTTCTATTGGAAGTGAATTGATGGAGGAATAAGCCAAGCTAATCGGCAGAGAACTGAAGCAAAATAGTGATTTGTTTGCTTGGACCATAGCCGACATGCTGGGTATACACCCAAAGGTCATGTCTCATAAATTGGCCCTGTTCAAGAAGGCCCGCCTGGTAGCTCAGAAGAAAAGGAGGCTAGGGGAGAAGAGCTCGATAGGGGATGTTGAAGTGAAGAAGCTCTTGGAAGCAAACTTCATTTGTGAAGTCAAGTACACTACTTGGCTGCGAATGTTGTGATGGTGAAGAAATCGAATGGCAATGGAGGATGTGTATAGACTTCACGGACTTAAACAAGGCTTGCTCTAAAGATTCCTACCCCCTTTCGAGCATTGATGCCTTGGTTGACGGGGCTTTAGGTTTCAAAGTTTTAAGTTTTTTGGATGCCTATATGGGGTATTACCAAATCCCCATGTACCCTCTGATAGCGATAAAACAACTTTTATCACCGAGCAGTCAAATTACTGTTATGAGGTAATGTCGTTTGGCCTGAAGAATGTAGGGGCTACTTATCAGCGTTTAATGGACAAGGTTTTTTGTCATCTAATTGGAAGGTGCTTGGAGGTTTACGGTGATGACATGGTCGTGCACAGCAGGCCAATAGAGGGTCTTGTCAAAGATCTTGTTGAAATGTTCGGCCAGGTGCGCAAGTATGTAATGCAATTGAATTCGGCTAAGTGTACCTTCGGGATACCTGCTAGAAAGTTTTTGGGCTTTATGTTGACGGCCAGAGGGAAAGAGGCGAATCCTATTAAGTGCAAGGTGGTGCTAGAAATGAGAAGCCCCTAGAATCTTAAGGAGGTAAAGTGATTGGAGGGACGACTAACTTTGTTGTCCCTTTTTCATCCGAAGACTAGCAGAACGTATCAAGCTGATCGTGAAAGTGATGAAAAAGAGCGCTGAGACCAACTGGGACGATCGGTGCGAGGAGGCCTTCAGCGAGGTAAAGGGCATTCTTGCTAGCTCGCTCGTGATGGGTCGACTTGACCCAAAGCACAATTTGTAGTTGTTCTTAGCGGTATCCGAAGAAACTATCAGTGCGGCTTTGGTACAGGAAAACCTAGAGTTCAAACTCGTGTACTTCATCAACAAAACTTTGTAGGATGCAAAGACAAGTTATAACCAAGTTGAGAAGATTGCTTTAGCCTTTGTCTTAGCCACACAACGATTGAGACCTTACTTTCGGGCCATCAAGTGGTGGTAAGAACCGACCATCAAATTGCTAAGGTTTTGTGTAAGCCAGATTTAGCGAGCAGGATAGTAGGTTGGTCGGTGGAGTTATTCGAGTTTGGATTACAGTTTGAGCCACGCGGTCGGTACGAGGACAACACTTAGCTAATTTTGTAGCTGAGTTGCTTCTGTAGGGAGAAGAGCCTTCACGACCTTGGAAGCTCTTTGTAGATGGATCAACTGATAAATCGGGTGGAGGAGCGGCAGTTGTGCAGTCCATTCGTTGAACAATCCATTCTCTTTCGGTTCAAGATTATCAATAATCAGGCTGAGTATGAAGAAGTGATTGCGGGTCTTGAACTAGCCAAAGACTTGGGGACAACATTCGTTGAATGCTAGACAAACTCACAACTGGTGGTGGGACATCTGAACGGGAATTTTCAAATCAAAGACGATCATATGCTTCGTTAAAACAATCTAAGGACTTCATCAAACAATACCAAATGATTGAAGTTAAGCACGTACCCAGATAAGCATTGGGCCGAGTGTAATTAATTAATTTATTTATTAAATACATTATTTAATACTCTATAACATCTTTAAGATTTCATGATCAAATTTATTTTAATGTACCATTCTACGATTGTTTAGATTATAATAATTATGTTTTGATTGGAGAGTATATAGTAATACATATGTTTGAACTAGAGGCCCTACTTAGACATATTTTATTGGGTTGTTTATGAAAGACTTCATTACTAATGTTTTATTGTTACAAGCCGTGTATGAGTAATTTTAGTAGTACATGAATGTTATATGAATATATAAGTGTGTATGTTCAATTCGACTTTTTATTTTATTTTAGGGACGATAATAGAATCGATACATGAATATTTTATTTGATATTATATTTTCATTATAAATATATTCATTTAAAATGTTTAATTTATATACATATATTAGTATTATATTTTTTAAGTAGCATAAATAAATTACATTGAATAAGTATTATATCTAGTAATATTCTCAAAAATTAATTATATATTATATTAATAAATATGATAAAATACCAACTTTTGTAAAATGTTAAGTAAAATACTATATTAATAACAAAATTAAACAATACCTCGTCCTTAATTTTATTATATATATTGTTTTAAATTTGGTATTCTTAAGCATGTTTTGTGAAAGGTAATTAAAAAAAATCTTTAGATCGATAATTAAGTTTATAATGATTCATTATAGTTTAAAAATAATAGTTAAAGGTAAAATTAAGATAGAAACTGTATAACAATTTGTTTAGAAAGAAAAATATAAAGTTTAATAGTGTGAAACGATAGGTGTGAATGAGAGACAATTTTAGGTCAATGTAAATAATATGATTTATCTTCCTAAACTATCACAGTCCACCGGCCACTAAATGATAATTTTACAAAAGCCATTTGGGTCCGCTGTTAGGAACCCTGTATCTTCAAAAAATTATTCCATTTTATTACAATATTCTACCTATGCTCAATCTCTGTTGACTTTTGTACATAGCAATTATGTATATTGGTGTTCTCTAGATCAATAATCAATGACTTCATTATTGATGACGGAGAAGGTTGAAAACATTGACATTCCACCTTACTGCACAATCAACAATTAGCTATTTAAAGTAAATTATTTTTTTATATATAATTTTACATTTTTTTGGTATATTTTAGGAAGACATACTTGTATGCACGTTTGGTCACAAACACTTCCAATGTAGTGATCTTAAGTCATCAAAAACATTGATTCTTATATTATTAATTAATGTTTATAGAGTAGTTCACACCGGAAAGATCAATAACATTAGTGAGATCTAGGCTTAATTCACACGAGAAATTGATACCATCTCCAATTTAAAATCTTAGCAACTTTCATCTATATATTGTTCAATTTTTTCATATTTAATGTAAGACTTAGAATACTTGAATCCTAATATATATAGATTTGAAACATTAGAAATTGGAGTGAGAGTATTTTATATATATTAAAGAAAATAGAAAAACAATAATATATATAGAAAAAAGAATTGTAAACTTGTTTTCATATGAAAACTAATAAATCATTGGTGTTGAATCTTTAGACATTTTTATTTGTAAGAACAAACATGGAAACATATATTCAATTTCTTTTAATTTCTTGTATTGCATGTTATCCAATATAGTTTTATTTTTTATCTTTAGACTTATATACCCTTTGGAGGTTGTAGAATTAAGAGATGTGGGACTTAAATCAACCTTGAGAGTTGTTGTCCAGACTTCAAGGCCTCCAAGTCCCACATCCTTTAGTTTTCTCCATCTACTTCATCTCTTAACCTCTTGAAGGAATTGTTTCACCCATATAAGTTCACATGTTAGTGACACCATTGCCCTATACTCGGCTTCAGCGGTTGATCGAGCTACTACATTTTGTTTCTTACTTTTCCATGAAATAATGTTTCCTCCCAGAAAAACACAATATCCTGTAGTAGACCGTCTATCAATAGGTGAACCTGCCCAATCTGCATCACAATACCCAGAGACCTGAATGCTTCCTTTATCTTCATATAATAATCCTTGCCCAGGGGCCTTCTTTACATACCTTAGAATGTGAATGAGAGGATTCCAATGGTCAACACATGGAGCCTGCATGAACTGACTAACCACTCCAACTACAAAGGATAGATATGGCCTTGTAATAATGAGATAAATCAGTTTTCCAACTGGACTCCTATACCTCTCTGGATCAGAGAATAATTCACCTTCTTCTGTCTTTAATTTCTAGTTTGGGTCCATGGGACTGTCTATCGGTCTATAATCATGCATGTTTCTTGTAATATATCAAGAGCATACTTCCTTTGGGAGATTACAACTTCATCTTTTGATTGCACTACTTCAATGCCTAAGAAGTATTTGAGACTTCCAAGATCCTTGGTTTGAAAATATCTACACAAGTACTCTTTTAGTTGAGATATTCCAACAGCATCATTTCCTGTAATGACAATATCATCAACATATACTATTAAGTAAACACATTTCCCGAGAGAAGAATGACAGTAAAAAACTGAATGGTCTGCTTCACTGCGTTTTAGCCCAAATTTTTGAACAATAGAGCTAAATTTTCCAAACCAAGTACGTGGGGATTGGTTGAGGCCATATAAAGATCGATGCAATTTGCATACCATACCAAACTCCCCCTGAGAAACAAACCTAGGAGGTTGCTCCATATAAACTTCTTCCTCAAGATCACCATGTAAGAAGGCATTCTTGATATCCAATTGATGAAGTGGCCAGTGACAAATGGCTGTCATGGCAAAGAAGAGGCGAATAGTAGTCATCTTGGCTACAGGAGAGAAAGTGTCACAATAATCAAGACCATAAACCTAAGTGTAACCTTTTGCAATAAGCCGAGCTTTGAGCCGATCAATTTCACCATCAGGGCCAACTTTAACTGCATACACTCATCGACAGCCAACCGCCTTTTTGCTTGGGGGAAGGGGCACCAGATCCCAAGTATTATTGTGGTCAAGAGCCTGCATTTCTGCAATCATAGCTTGTCGCCATCCAAGATGATCAAGTGTTTCTTTCACACTCTTGGGTATAACAACAGAAGACATTGAGGATAAAAGAGAAAAATAGGAGGACGAAAATCGATGATAGCTTAGAAAATTATAAACGGGATGAGGGTTTCGAGTGGAACGAGTACCTTTTCTAAGGGCAATAGGCCATGCTGAATCATTTTCATCAGGAGGCGTGGGAAGAGGTGACGAGGGAGAAGAATCTGAAGTAGGAGATTCACCATTGTCTTGGGGAGGTGGACTATCCATTGGGGCCCTGTGTGGGATGATCTCAGTATGTGGAGAAACGGGTGTAGGAGGATTGTGATCAAGACTTGGATTGACAAAGACAGTGGAGCTATTTGACTCAGCCATTGGAATATGAAGGACCTGCTGAAGGATAGAAACATCCTGAACAGATGTAAGGAGTCTGTTCAAAGAATGTGACATTGGCAGCCATGTAATACTTCTTGGTTTCAGGAGAGTAACACCGATATCCTTTTTGAAGTCGAGAATAGCCTAAAAAGACACATTTGAGAGCGCGAGCGGAGAGTTTGTCTAGACCTGGAGACATGTCATGAACAAAACATACACAGCCAAACACTCGGGGAGATGTATGAAAGAGAGGATCATTGGGAAATAAAATGGAGAAAGGGACTTTATTATCAAGAGAGGAGGAGGGCATCCTATTAATAAGATAACATGCAGTTAAGATGGCATCCCCAGTGATGGACAGGAATATGGGCACCAAGCAAAAGGGTACGAGTAGTTTCAACCAAGTGTCTATTTTTTCGTTCTGCTATACCATTTTGTTGCGGTGTATGAGGACAAGTAGACTAATGTAAGATACCATGGGAACTCAAGATGGCAAAAAAGAAGGATGAAAAATACTCTTTTGCATTATCACTTCTTAATATTTTGATAACTTGACCAAATTGATTCTTGATTTCATTCAAAAAGGATGTAAAAGATAGCTAACAATTCAGAACGATTTTTCATAAGATAAACCCAAGTACATCTTGAATATTCATCAATAAAGGTAACAAAATATCTAAAACCAAAGGAGAAGATACAACGACTAGGTCCCCATATATCAGAATGAATGATGGAAAAACTAGAATTACATATTGATTGAGACCTTTTAAGAAAGGAAGATCTAACATGTTTTCCTAATTGACATAACTCACATTCTAAGGTTTGGAGACCACTAAGTTCAGGACACGTCTTTTTTAATTTGGACAAATGAGGATGACCAAGTCGATCATGTAGCACTTTAGGATTAGGAGCAGCAACACAGGACACCCTTGGACGAGATCCAAAATGGTATAATCCGCCAGCTTCATATCCTTCTCCAATCTGTCTCCCCGAACCACGCTCCTGTATAAAAGAAGATTTATGATCAAAGGTTATTGAACAATTTAACATTTTGGTCAACTGGCTAGGGAAATTAAATTAAAAGGACGATTAGGGACAAAAAGGACACAATTGAGATTGAGGGAGGGAAATAAAGAAACATGACTGACTCCTTTGGAGGAAGTTTTAGATCCATTTGCAAGGGTTATGAAATGAGGTTTTTCTCGAAAGGAAATAGATGAAAACAAAGAGGTATTACTACAAATGTGATCAGAAGCACCTGAGTCAATTACCCATGAATTTTGACCTTCCATAGATTGAGAAATGTAGGTTGTTGATGTACTGGGAGATTGAGATGGTGTTGCCAAGCTGTTAGACTTTAACCTTAAATACTCTTGATATTCATCCTCAGAAAACATAGAAGTGGAAGTTTCAGTCTTCGAAATATTGGCGGTTTTGGAAGGGAAACCATGTAAGGAGTAGCAATTCTCTTGAGTGTGACCCATCCTTTTACAGTATGTGCATTGAGGATGTTCCTGACCTCCTCGTCCTCCTCCTCTAGTGCCACGTCCTCCACTTCCTCGTGTGGCAACCATGACAGATAGTTCCACTAGTTCATGCGCTTCTTGAGTTTGAGGTACCGGGACACGCAGAAGGCGAGTGGTCAATGTGTCCATGGAGGGGACCTCATGACTAGTTAGAAGTTGATCTCTGAGATGATCAAAATCGGGATGTAGGGCACGAAGGATCAACACCATGTAAAATTTGTCTAGTTTCTTTTTGAAATCCTCTAATGGGTCCACCTCCAAAAATATCATGAGTTCTTCGAAAGCAGATTGGGCTTCAGCCATGAAGGACACCATATCATGGTCTGCCATTTTAAGAGATGCAAGCTTGTTCGTAGTGTCATAGAGACGTTGAATATCATTGGCATAAATGCTTTGGGCTTTCTTCCAAAATGAGTGACAAGTTTTGAAAGCCCTCAAAGATACAAGAAGTTTAAGTTCCACTGATTGCTATAACAGGGCACACAACTGGAAATCTGCTTGGTTCCACTGATCAGCTTTTTTAGTAGGCACATGGCTTCCATCTCGCTCAAGGTGGTCATAATGCCCTTGGCCAAGGAACCACATTTCAACGGCAACAGACCATGATAGATAATTTTTTCCATTTAGCTTCTCGGAGGTAATTGATGGACTTCCGGAGAAAGAAAGAGTACTGCCAGACGCCATTTTTAAAGAAGACGAATAGTACCGGCGAGGAACAAGAAAACCCTAAGGGTTTAGACGAACGGAACTGTGATAGCGATGGATGACGGTGGCCGGCAGCGACAGACTGTGGCGCCAAACAGATATTACGAGACAGAAACCAGAGCGGGATCGACCCACTCTGATACCAACTTGAGAATTAAACTGTAAAATAATTCTAGAGGACTTGATTGATCCCTCTCATGATCTTCTATTTATAAGAATAAATTGATACAAAAGTACATAATAAATAGGGTAACCCTATACACAATATAATCATGATAAATAGGATAATCATTGATAACAGTTGAAAAACTGTTATTTTCATGCTTAAATTTGATACTAAAAGCAACCTTTAACACTTAGAAACTAGCTTGAAATCATGTTTTTGGTCATATTTTCAGAAATAAGAGAGCTGGACAAGTTTATGCTTGATTTTAGTGTTTTATGCAGGTTTTAAGGTGAATTTGGTGAAAGAAGTGAAGAAGAACAGAAAGGGAATCAGAAAAGACATCAAAAAGTGTAAAAGGAGAAGTCGCAACCACCGCTCAGCGGCAGTTTACCGTTGAGCGGCACTCAGAAACCCACGTTAGCTCCGCTGAGGGGTGAAATAGCCGCTGAGGGGAAGAATCGAGCTCGCGCACTTACCGCTGAGCGGCACTTTTATGGGCTTAGGCCTAATTTTCTGTAATTTACGAATAATATATAAGCTTTAGGGTTTCCTAGGGTTTGTATCTTTGGCTGGGACGAAGCAAACACTCTCTTTTCCACCCCTTTGAAGGAAAATCTTGGATGCTCAGGCTACCTCTCTACCTTTCTAGGGTTTTATCTTTCATTCTTTCATTATTATTCATCTAGTTTCACCATGAATATGGTGAACTAAACCTTGTATTGTTGTTGGGGGATCAATGTAATCTTGTGAAACTCTCATATATGGAATTTGTGTTTAAACATCTTATTTGAGATACATGCTTTCTTTCATCAGTAGTTAGGGTTTTTCCTCTTTGCTCTAAGCATGCATAGTTCAACTCACTCAATGTCATGATTATTGATTTTGTCGATATGGGAACATACGGGGAAATCTAGATCCGGGGAATTTCTCCCAATAGCATATTGGTTGCCTTTAAGCTCCTGCACTTTAGAACTAACTACTAGGAATGCTAGGAATTGTATGAACTCGTAATTAAGGATAGGCCTTCTTGACAAGGTAATTTAGAGAGTGGCATTAACATTGATGAAAAGATTGATGAATTCTTAAAGTATATGAGAGTGGATAAGATGAAATTGATAACCCCAACAACATACTCATCCATATAATTCATCCCGTGTTTGTTTTACTCTATTTGCCATTGATCACATTCATGCATATATGTTTAATTACTGTCTTTTGCATTAAAAATCTACAATCAATCGTTCACAAGTCTTAAATAATCAACGAATCAATTATCTAACTAGGCCGTGAGTCCTTTGGGAGAACGATACTTGGTCTTACCGAGTTTATTACTTGATACGATTCGGTCACACTTCCCGAGGGTTAAACAAGTTTGTGGCGCCGTTTTCGATGTTCATAAATTTGTCATCAATCCTAGACACAATATAATCATGATACATAGGGTAACCTTTGACACAATATAATGATGATAAAATAGGATAAATATCCTAACAATCTCTAATTTTTTTATGTTAAAATCTTTTAAATCTAAGTGTGCTCTACTATAACAATGACATTTTATCCCTAAGGAGGGATTTCATCAAATAAGTTTGGACAAGATACTCATAAATAAAAACTACTTTGGAAATAAGAAAGGCTTGTTTAAAACCAACCTTCATCGATCAAGGATGTTTTCACCATGGTAAATCCCTCCTGTGATTATCTTTTTGCCCATGGGAACTTTCACCCTTACGAATCCCTCCTGAGAAACATATCATCCTTAACCACTTTTAAAGTAACCATGGTTTAAAGAAATTGATTAGTTACTTAAAGATCACTAAGACACGAAGCACATAATAAAAAATAAACATGAAAAATAAAAAAGCATAATCCTATTAATGATCTTAGAATCGGAATAAAGTACATAATAACATCCAAAACACACGTAATAAATGAAGTTACAAATTGACAAAATATACACAATAAAGGATTGCTACTCTAGAATGCAGATTACATTAAAGGTTTGCCACTACCTACTCTGGTAAAGCCACTATATCAGCTGTTAAAAAAGAATGACTCAATTTCTCACACTAAGAGGGGGTGAATTGGTGAAGTATAAAATTTAAAACATTCAAAATCTTTTTCACCAAAATTGATGCCTTTATGACTTTCTTGAAACGCAAGGTAAAAGATTTGTTTATACAGCTGAAATTAAATCGATTGAGTACAGTAAGAAGTCGACTGAATAAAAGAGTGTATAGAAAGATCAAACACTGAGTTTTTATATTTTGTAAGAAGTTGACTGAATAAAAGAGTGTATGAATAAAATATTGCAATGCAATCCCAATAACATTTAAACATAAGATTTACAACAAAAGCATCTTTTTCGAGCCTCACAAACTCATTCCTACTTTATTACTATATATTAGGTCCTCCACTGAATGCCTAAAATGAGGACATTATGTTTGTATTTATAACTGTGTAAGGCATGGCTACAACTCTAGCTTTTGGCACTTGAGCAATAAAGGATTTATTCTAGATTAAATCGCCTTTCTTAGGACTTAAGCTGTTGGGCTCAAGCTGTAAAAGTTATATTCTAGATCCTTCTAAAGGTGGTTTCTTGAGGTTTCCTTCCAAGGTGGGTTTCCTTTGTGGCTCAAGCCTTGCACTTTGTGTTGGAGCCCCTTGGTGACTTATAGGAGAAGGATTCTTCATGGATTCATCCTTAGGTCAGTGCTTGAAATTTCCCTTCAAAATGGGTTTCTTCGTGTGGCTCAAGCCTCAAGTTTCATATTGAAGCTACACCAAAGTCAGTTTTTGCCAGAAATTCCTTAAAATATTTTCCACTTTGACTTCTCTATTGATATCAAGAACTACAATAAAAAAATTAAATAGGAATGAATTAAGCATAATATAAACAACATTGAAACAAGATAAGTGTCATATCTTAAAATTTACTTAAACTACGCACGTATTAGTAACCAAAACCTTCTACCTGACCTTCTTTGGAAGCAGGGAAATTCTTCTTTATAGCATACTCTTCGATCGAATTAGAATTGACCATAAAACCTCTACTCCGTAACACCAATTGTTCCTAACCAAAGGACTTAAAACCTCCTTGGATAATGAATTAGAAACGCTTAAAACCATTTTTACCTTGTATATTGAACAAGTATATCTTGGTTCACAAAAATGAACAAGTATTCAGATAAGGCAAGCATTGTCATATCGTGATCACCCATCATTAACTGACATCATCTCATTTGTTGAACCTATCATCCCAAATCTGACTGACCTGTTAATTAAAGAGCCTAATAACCATTTAAGTGAAATTACCATTATTAATCAAGATTGTGATGCTAAGAAACTAGGCCAATAACAATTGGGCCTAGGAAGCCGGAAGGTGGAGAACCCATGGTAAGTAGTATAAATAGGGCATGCCTTACAGGAAAAAAAAACATTGAGTTTTGCAACATTTATTATCATCAAAGTAGTATAATCATTAAAAAAGAAGTTGAACTAGAATAATTGTCAAAAAATAATTAGTTTGATGAACATGACCTTGTTTTAAATAAACAAATACCACCTTATAAATACATATTAAAATAGTGAGAATATAAAGTTAAAAAAATTATGAAGATATATAATAAGATAAAAATGGTAAAAAGAAAACAAACAGTGTCCCTACAAATACTATTTAACAAAAATGTTAACTAACTAACCCAAAGATAATGTTTTTAGAAGTAAGGATACCGGTTAAGGAAATAAAAATAAAAAAGACGTATAAAAGAATCACATTTTAAAAACGTTTTCAATACACCCTTATATGATTTTAGATAAAGAAAAATCTTTTAATTCTTTTACGAGAGTGGTAAGCAGACGAAAAGCAAGATCATACTATTTGATGCATAATTGCAAATAACATGTCAAAGGCACGCGTGTGCTTATGGCTATCATTTGGTCAATCTAGCTTTAATTATTGCATAAAACATGCACCAGCTTTCAAAAATAGATAGTTTAAGTGTATAATAACGAACTCATTAAAAGTTAATCAATTCCTCAATCATAGTTTAGTGATGCACATCGTTTTCAATCTCAGATGCATCCCAAGTGGCAACACACATCAAGTGTTATTGGACTTTTTCTAAAAAATTAATAAACCCAGAATTTCTGGAGACACCCAACTTTGACCTAGTTTGGTCTCTCAGACAGTGAAAGAAAAGAGAACTGTTGTTGCAACAACCTAAATTCTATGTATGTCTTGTCTATAATCTGAACCTACATCCTCTGTATCTGTACCAGACCATCACTAAATTTGAAAGGACTCCATTTATCTATCTATTTCTATTTTTGCTATCTATCTAGATATCTAGATATATGCATAAAGGTATTAATGTTAACTCATCTATTATGCTTTCTGATGGATCTTATCGAATAATTCTGTTTTATTTATTGTGAAAAAAAAATTAAAGAAAGTAAGCTTAGTACGATATTAGTTCGAATTTTTCCCCGAGAAGTAAACATTAATATATTAATTTTGATTTGAGGCTTAAAAATTTAGGAATTGGACGTTTCTATTTTAAAATCCGGAACTAAAAGTGTAAATGGAAAAAATAGCTAGACCAAAAGATTTTTAGTTTCAGTAAGAAAACTAATTTACGTATAATTACATCTGCAGACACATAAATAGATAAATTTCGTTGTTATAATAGCTAAATAAAAAAAAATTAAATAACAATTACTCTACCCAAAATTAAGGATGCTTTGTATTCGGATCTTATTAATATGTGTTTTTTTTATGTTAAAAGGATTTAAACTATTTTTATATTTTTAATGAGAATAATTTTAAATTTTATTTTTATATTAAAAAGGTTGAATTAATTATATATCCTTATAGATAAAATTATCATAGTTTGTAAAATAATTCAAGATTATTCCTTACAAATTTATTTACCCATTTTACCTTTTACTCTTATACTATATAGCTCTCGTTTTTTTTTTTCAAAGTGCATGCGTTTACCCCTTCGCAGATTCGGATTTGTCTATGTCGGTATTTCTAGGGAACCTTGCAATAATTGCATAATTGTAATATTCTATTTTGCCTTTAACTATCGCTTACAATAATGCAATTTAGTTTTGATGTTTATGATTTGTTAGAGTGGGTTTCTTTGGGATAGGTGCAGGAGATAAGTCTTGCCACGCAAGCTTATCTCATTTTTTTCTTTATTTTTTATCATTTTTTAAATTGTTGATCACTTAATATTTCAAAAAATAATTAAAAATTTAAATTATTTAGAAATTATATAATATAATGTATTTACAAAAATTATATCATAAATGTTTTTAGATGTTACGTTTTGATTTTTAGTTTTGTATCTATTAAATATTTGATTTTCTCTTTCAATTCTAATATAATATTTATAATGATTTCATTTCAAATCACTTTTACTACAGAATTTATTTATGTCTCTATTGGCTATTTGATCTTTTTGTTTGTAATTTGTAGAAATTTCAAATGTAAGATTTTCCTATAAACATTATCATATGAGAAGCGTTAAAAAGATATTTTCATAATTGAAACACATGAAAATTAAATTGGAAAAGAAAATTGATAAATAATGACTTTTTTTTTTTTGAAAATTTGAGAATATCAATAAATTGATGAGTGAGTTATTTTTTTCATATTACTCTCTACGCATCAGTTGTTGGTGTGACATTCAAGAGTTTTGGATTTTTACTAAGAAAATTTAGTTTTTTTCACTAACATTAGTTTCTTGAGAATATGAGTAGAATAAATCAATGCTTTCTTTTCCACAATATTTTCAAATCATCGATCAATAGTTTCAGGTACATATCAATGTCATTTCTAGGTTGTCTAAGATCTGATATCATATATTTTTTTTTCATGCCCAATAAAGAAGATACATTGTAAATTATCAACAAAATTGGCCATGAGTTATATTTGTTAGTTAAGTTCCCATAAGAATTCATACCATTTGTAGCAAGTCCAAATCTTAAGTTCCCATGAGTTATACGCTACACCAAATTCTGAAAATGTTTCATCAATCTTCTCTCATTATGGAGAATCAGTTGGGTGTTGAAGAATATTATCACACTTTCTTCCATTAACGTATCATTTCAGATTCTTCACATCTTTTTTAATGGTAAACAATCATTTTAACCTATGGGTTATAGGTAAGTATCACACCACCTTAGTAGGTGAACCATTTTAGTCTTCATTACCATTGTTTCCATCAACTTTCGTTTTAAACAGTGATAAACCACATGTTGGACACATCTTCAGTGAAGCAAACTCGTCTCTGTATAGTACACAATCACTAGGGTATGCATGTATCTTTTGGTATTCTAAACCCATAAGACATTAAATTTTCTTCACCTCATAATTACGGATAGGTAATGTGTTATTTTCTGGATGCATCTCCTTTGGAAACTCCAACAATTATGTAAAACTTTTATTAGTCCATCAATTCTTTGCTTATAAACTGAACAATTTCAAAGTTTTAAACAATCGTGTAAAGTTAGAGCATCATGGGTACAACCCTTCCTTTGAATCGGACTTTAAAGAATCTTATAAACAAGCTCTTCTAAAATTTTCTACCATAAATGATCACTCATCCTATCCACATAATATGTTCCTCGTGATGTTGTAGGCTTGAGTAATACTTCTCTATGTCAAGTCCAAACTGTATAACTCTTTACTATACCAAAGATAAATAGATGATCATGCATGTTGCCTAAGTCCTGACATATTTGATTAAGACAACGAACACAAGAACAAAAATGTTTCATTCACAAAGATTGCATGATCTTGAACATAATGCAAGAAATTAGAAACTCCTTTTTCATACTCTTCACTGATGTGTTGTTCATTCATCCAGCTGTTTTGCTTTGTATTATATTTGTAACAAACATCATCAATCTCAAATTTTTAACTCATACAAGGTTATGCCCTACCTATTGGAAAAAAATATTTTTCTTAATTTGCTAACAAGTATATGAAGAAATCTAACATCATAAATTGAAAATTTTCGGTAACATTTCGGATTGGTCTCCAAAGTATACAAAATGAACGTGATCACTCATGACCACAATCAAGTATGCAACCGGAGAACAACACAAAATAGTCTCAATCAAAATTTTATCAAATTTATGGACAAACTTCAACGTACATGTTATACAAAATTATGAAAAATAACTTTTTCAAATTGTCCCATCAAAATATTCGAGATTTAATACAAATGATTAAAAATTTAATCATTTGTACTAAATCTCAAACGACAACTCATTTTCACTAAAAGTTTAACTAAAATTATAATAATGTTTTTTAAAAAAATTATTTATAAAAACATCTAATAAATCTAAAATTCATTAACTATCTAATATAAACAAAAAGTATAATTTAATCAATACCTATTAATTAATCAAACATCATTCGTATTTCTTATCTAAAATTCATTTTAAGACTCAAATAACACTAAATTTGGTAGTAAAATATTCTACAAATTTAAATGAAACAAACATGTCAACAAAACAAAAAAAATGGTGAGAAAAACATCTTCAAACAAAGCTCCTCAAATCTCAAACAAACTTTGGCCAAGATAAATAAAAAATGAAAAAATATGCATAATCAAAATCACATGCAAATAAAACAATGACTCATCCAAAGTTGAACGAAATAGACCAAGTTCAAGGTTCATTCAATATTTAATGTAGAAAACTAAATCTTGAAGGAAGTTGAAGGGTGATGCAGGAGTCATCGTTGTCGTTATGGAGGGGTCGTCGCTATGATGGAGAAAGGATAACTCATGCCACCGCACGATTGGATCTATAGTTGATCCGACGTCTAACGAGTGTAGAAAAATGGGCTTCTCGTGTAAGAAGAACTCATGCCACCGCACGATTGAAACTCAAACAAAATAGTCATCGTTGCGTACTAAACCCTTCAAGTAATAAAACCATGGTAAGACCAGATATCATTTTCCCAAAAGACTCATGTAATACTAATTAATTGTACAATTAGTAACTAATATAGATTAACGAATAGTTCATGAATTTACAACTACATGCAAGTAAATAAAGATTTACAAGAAAATTTGGACTTTGGTAATTAGAGGCACTTATGAGTGGGAAAGGGGTAGAAATGATATGGAATGAATACGATAGGGGTAGATTTCACCGGCTTCACTCTCTTGCACACACGAAATCATCTCATCTCTATCAAATACTAATGTCAACCCTTTAAAGCACTCAAACCCTAATTTCTTAGGTGAGAGAGCCTAGATTTTCTTACTAAGCGTCAATCTCTTGATCACTCAACAAGCGAACCCGCATTAGGAACTAGGGTTTTAGACAATTAATAGGTCATGTTCTATCTCTAGACACAAGTTTCCACTAGATTTCTTGTTTCAAGACTAAGGTTCACTAGATTTTTCCCAAAACCTAACGAAACTGCAAATCGAGCTAAGAACACACCCATTCTCGCAAGCATTTAGAGTAGAAACAAGAAATTAGCATTTCAGTGAAGATGTTTTTATACAATCAAATAATTTAAAGAGTACAAGAGAGTTCAAGAGCTACAAAATACCCCTAAATAAATAGGTTTGGCTCTCAATTTCCATGGAGAGCCTCAAGCTTACAAAATGGCCATGGAAGAAGAAAGAGAAACCAAGAGGAAGAAGGGAGTGTTCCCACGAGCCCTAGCAACCTTCCTAGGTCTCCTTTGAGTGAAGTCGCACCTCCAAAAAAACAAAGACCCCTTAAAACTTCAAGAAAGCTTGAATAAATAGGCAATTTGACACGTCAGTTGCGCCACCCTTCAACGGTAGGGCTCTGGCGCTCACCGCAAGCGTTCATGGTAGCTCTCTAGAAAAGTGGCGCTCAACGGTGGAAAGTGGCACTCAGCATCAATTGATCTTCTAAAACTCCACCTTTTGTTGATCTTCTTGCTTCTCTAGGTCCCTAAGGCTCTTCAATGTAATAGAGGATCTTCCTAGCATCAAAATAGATCAAAAAGAGGGGATTATAGTATTATTTACGTAATGTATCCCAAAATATAGATAAACACTAAAACAAGATAAAAGAGAGGATTTAGGCAAGTAAAAAGTTAAAGGAGAGCTGATTTTGTCTCTAAAATGAACCTCAGATAATGGTAAGAATTAATGTTATCAATAATGTCGTCAGTCCTCTTCGTATCTGACATCTAATGGGTACAAGAAAGGTATTTTCCAGTTATATTTTTATTGTATTAGATGTCAATCCTTCTATAATTCAACGTTTAATGGTGATATGACGTGAGTCCCCTTGAATCTGACATCAAACTCTTCATTTTATTTACATAATACTCACTAGTCATTTATTAAGTTGACTTTTTTTAGGCTAACATTGAATGAAAGACGTTATAAGTCTATTTTTCATTAGTGTTCAATAAAATTAAATCAGTCTACAGATACATTGATTGGACGAGTATGTCCATACACTAATTAAATGATTCTAGAACCAAACACTAGATAAGTATGTTTATACACTGATTAGAAAAATCTAGTAGTATACATTAGACAAATTTGTTTATACACAAAATAGATAAGTTTATTAATACATATGAGACGAGTTTTTTTACTCACTAATTAGACGAGTCTTGCAATGAATATACACTTATTAGACGAGTCTAATAATACACATTATATGAACGTACTGATTAAACAAGTCTAACAATACATATTAGGCGAGTTTGTCAACTCATTGATTAGATGAGTCTTTCCATACATGATTAGAAGAATATAGCAAAAAATATTATATAAGATTGTCTATACAATAATTAGACGAGTATAGCAAAAAAATATTACACAAGTAATTTTTATATTTTGGTTAGACGAGTATAACAAAAATTATTAGACAAGTCTGAAAATACATTTATTAGATAAAAAAACAAAAAACATTAGACTAAATATCGATGTATTTATCAAACAAGTTTAGCAATACACATTAGATGAGTCATTCATATGTTTATTAGATTATTCAAGCAATGTGCATTAGACAAGTATTGACACACACAAATTACATGAGTCTATTAATACACATTAGATAAATTTGGTCATTTAGTAAATATATGAATCTTGCAATACACATTAAATAAATCTATTCATACATTGATTTGATTATTGTAACAAAAAACATTTTACAAGTCTAACAATATACATTAAACGAATTTGTTCATATACTCATGTATATAACAATGTTAGATGAATAATTCTATACATGAATTAGATGAATATAATAATACATATTAAATAAATATATCTATACACATATCAAACAAGTTTTACAATACATATTAAACAAGTTTGTTTATATACTAACCATTGATTTACTAAATATGTTTATAACCTTTTTCAGTCTTTTAACTATTAATTTTGTCAATTGCTAAAACTTTCTTCTTTATTTTTTGTAATGAAAGATTAATTAATGCTAATTTTGAATTTGAAAACAAAACATAAATAAAAACACATATTTTAGAACCACAAAAAGAAAATAAAGAAGAGTTATTAGATATTTGTTAAAATATACTGCAATTTTTAAAAGAAAGTACAACAGAAAATCAAGAATGCACAGACAGATAAATTTGGCACATAAATCAAAGCTAACTACAATATTAAAAGTTAAAATACCTACTACAAATTTGGATCTTTACATTAAAGAAGAAAATGATGAACATGTACAATAAGCTCATTAAGGATGACAAATGGACAATAAACTTAAATAAAACGTACAACTTCTTGCCCGCCCCCAAAATATATTTTTTCGCTATCCACTTTGAATATATGTATTTATAAAAAGAGTTATTGTATATAAACCAATGGAAATACCTTTGGTAATACCTGCAATGTACAGCCATTAAAACTAAAGTAGGTGGACAGCATTGGATAACACTGAATATGTGTGTTTGCTCTCATGATTTTGTGTGGTTGTAACAAGATAATTATTTTTTTTTCATATTTTGATGCATAAGAAATTACAGGAATAAAAGCAATAAGAGGTAGTTTCACTGTGTGTTAGAAGTCCAAAGCTGAAATTGAGCATCAGCAGCATGGACCATCGACAACATCAATTCAATATTCTGTTCTGCTCTGCTTCAATCGCACACCCACTTTTTCAGATGACACAGAACTTTCATTTGGTCCAACCTTTTCCGCATATGCTTCTTTCAAGACAATCATTACATTACAAACAAATCAATTCAACCAAATAAATAAAAAGACCCATTTATCTCACCACCATTTGCTTTTTCTCATACCTCACTCTCTTCAAATAATACATTTTTAAGGTAGTCTTTCTGTTGTAATTATTAACATTCATTTTTCTTCCTATATGAATATCATCAATGTCATCGATATTAACAATCATAGGTTATACTTATATATGTCATGAATTTTCATAACTATAATGATCATATAAAGTGATAGAGAACTGATATTGAAAATTCAATACTTTTACTATATTATAAACAAGTCGCTTACAACAAATAGTATGCGAAAAATTATAAGAATGCACTCCACTAATTACACATAATCTATTTTTAATCAGATAATATAATCCTAAGAAATAATTACTACTACTTGAAAATGAAATTGTACAAATTTTTACATTTTGATGAAGAAAAAATCCACAAATTTTTACTAAAAAATAATCGACAGATTTCGTTCCTCATGAGATGAAGAAAATGTGGTGACAGTCATAGGTTTGAGATGTTGAATGGAGAGCAGATACAATGAAGTTTCAGTTACATTTTGATGAGAGTTTTCTTTGTCAGTGATAAGATTTTACATTGACAAAACGAAGAGGTGACAGTACGGTGGTGTTAGTTAGCCATGAACACTGGCCAATATAAAACTAAGGCTCTCATCATTTTCTTCCATGTCACCCTTTTCTTCAACATTTGCATTTTCAACAACTCACCTTCTGGATTTTCTTCTATGTACTATCCACCAAAATTTTATTCATTGTCTATCAAAGAAAGCTACCCTAATCACTTCCTACATACATACACATATATTATTATATTATTATATTATAGTGAGGTAATGTATATACTAGAATGATAATGATACTTTGAGAATAGTTTTTTAACAATATTTTAATATCATTTACTCGTCAACATTATCTTGTTGGAAGTTTCACATCGACAAGAAATAAGACCAAATTATAATATATAAGTGAGGTGCAAACCTCACTTTACAAGCCTGTGTTGGAAGTCTCACATCGACTATACATAACATCTTTTTTAAAGTTACTTTTTAAGATTGAGTTAAATTTAAAGTTTATTTTTTAATAATATATTAAAATTATTTGAACTATATATTTAGTAAAATTTATTGTTTGTTTAAACATTATATCACTTGTTTATTTTATCATTAATTATTCATTAATATCTAATGTTATATTCAAAAAATATATATATATTTTTAATGTGTTAAAAGATTTTATGTTAAGTAGAGTTAAGTCGAACTTACAAAATTACAATTTATTGTGGCAATTCGTCTTAAAGAGTCGTAACAACAAACATCACATGCCGTTAAAAACGATGTAATATACAAATCAATATATTTTGTAGTGGTATATTTATATATTCATAAAGAATATCCTTTTATTAGTAATATTTATGTACTTCTTTTGTTTATGCTTTTAAAAAGGAGTGATATGCACTCCAAAATTTCTATGTACCAAGAAAGACTGATATGTAGTCATTAATAAAAGCATAGCAAAGTTAATTATGTGTACAAATTTTAACCTTATACTGTTGGCACAAGGAAGAAAAAGAAAGGAAAACAAGAAAAGGAGACAGTAAAAGTACAATTTTAATTTCTCAATCTTATAATTTTGTTGGTATATATATACGTATAAAAAATGGAGAAAAAGCAATAAAGCTACTATTTTAATTTTTTACCGTGACCTTATAAAGAAATATATTATTAAATAATGTAAATGCTTGTGACGATTTAAATTGGTAAACAGTTACATGTAATATATGTAACTAAGTATTAGATATATGTTAATTTGGTAATTTCATATATGGTTTGTGATAGAGTTGGTGCTGTAGAGAGTTTCAGAGAAAGTAAACTGATAGCAAAGAGAAGTAATGCAGAGAATAGAGAAACGATGTATTTCTCATTAATGAAAAACCAATATATATACAAAGAAGTATAACTGTCATTATGACAGTTAAAGTAGTTAAGTAGTTTAGATTTACATTTCAACATTCCCCTTTAAAGCTAAACTACTCAAGGATCTAACTCCAAGTAATTCTCTCAGCCTTTCAAACCTGTTCTGACGCAAGGCCTTCGTAAAAATATCTGTTGTTTGATCATCTGTGTTGCAATATACCAGTTCTAGCTTTCCTTTACTGACTTGATCTCTGAGATAATGAAACTTGGTCTCTATGTGTTTGCTTCTGCCATGGGAGATTGGATTCTTGGATAAGTTGATAGCAGATTTATTGTCCACCATCAAGCGTGTTGGTTTGCGGTGCTCAATCTTCAGCTCTTGCAGAATGGCTTCCAACCAGGCACACTGACAAGCAGTTTCGGTAGAAGATATATACTCTGCTTCACAAGATGAGAGCGCAACAACGTTCTGTTTCTTTGAACACCACGATATGGAGGCCCCCATTAGCTTAAACACATACCCAAAAGTGCTCTTTCTGTCCACTTGATCGCCACTCCAGTCTGCATCACACCATGCTTCTAAAATATCGTTTGTACAGTCAGTTTTCCTGGGGAAATAGAGGCCATGATCTGTTGTTCCCTTCAAGTAACGTAGAATATGCTTGGCAGCAGCGAGATGAGACTGTCTAGGGTCGTGCATGAACCTGCTGAGGAGTCCGACTCCAAAACTGATATTCGGTCTGTTGTTGCATATGTAGCGGAGAGTTCCTACTATCTGCTTGAACAATGTTGCATCTACTTTGGCTTCTTCTTGCTGACTAGAGAGTTTCAAATTTACCATGACAGGGACAGATGTGCAGTTACAGTTCTTCAAGTTAAATCTTTCCAAGGTCTCTAAAATATACTTTCGTTGATGTATGAACATTCCATCTTCTGTCTGCATGAACTCCAGTCCGAGGAAGTACCCCAAGTTGCCAAGATCTGTCATTTCAAATTCAATCTTCATTTTTGCTTTGAATTCTTCAATCTCCTCTGTGGAGTTCCCAGTGACCAATAGGTCGTCTACGTACAAGCATACTACGAGAGTACCTAGCTGCTCAACAAATTTCACGTAAATTCCATATTCAACTGTACATTTTTTGAAACCATACCTGATAAGCAGTGCATCAATATGTTTGTTCCAGGCTCGTGGTGCTTGACGAAGACCGTATAGCGCTTTGTTTAGTCTGTACACTTTCAGCTCTTGTTCCCTTTTGACAAAGCCTGGTGGTTGATTTACGTAAACTTCTTCTTCGAGAGGGCCATTCAGGAATGCAGATTTAACGTCCATCTAGTGAATGGTCCAACCATTGAAGTTGGCTATAGCAACGATGAGCCTAACAGTCTCCAATCTTGCAACAGGGGCATAAACATCAGTGAAATCTATCCCGGGTTTCTGTAAAAAACCTTTTGCAACCAACCTAGCTTTTAACTTTGCAACACTTCCATCCGGTTTGTATTTAGTTTTAAACACCCATTTTACCTCTATGGCTCTCTTGTGCTCAGGCAATTCAACCAACTTCCATGTTCTATTTTTCTCAATAGCTGATAGTTCTTCCAACATAGCTTCCCTCCATTGTTTAATCTCAATGGCTTGTTCCCATGTGAGTGTTTCTGCACCTGCCAAGAAAACACAGTGAACCAAATCACCTGTATCTGTAATATCACTGTCATTAAACAGTTCATGATCTGCGAGTCTCGTGGAGGGGAATCGCGTTCTTTGTGATCTTCTGGCTTCAGCAACTTCATTAGTATCAGACTGTTTGGTCTCCTTGGTCTTATCCTCCTCCAGCCAGGTAGTCACCTCAGCACCCGATTGTTCCATTGGATTATTCTTTGCATCTGACCATCTAGGCGTAGCTGACTCATCTACTATCACATCCCTGCTGATTGCGATTTGTCTCTTCATCGGATCATATAGCCTGTATGCACCGGTTGGATGATATCCAACGCTAATGAGAGTTTCACTTCTGTTGTCCAGCTTCCTTCTTCTTTCATCTGGGATGTGCTTATAGCAAACTGAGCCAAAAACCTTCAGGTGACGGACATCAGGTTTCCTTCCTGACCAAACCTCTTCTGGCGTGCATGATGGTAGAGCTTTGGTGGGACTCCTATTCAGCAGGTAAGTAGCCATCGAGACAGCTTCTCCCCATAGGTAGTTTGGAAGACCTTTTCCTTTGATCATACATCTGGTCATATCCAAAAGCATGCGGTTTCTTCTTTCAGCTAATCCGTTGTGCTGGGGTGTGTAAGGTGCTGTAACCTCATGTATAATCCCTCTGTCAGTGCAAAATTTGTTCATTTCTCCAGAGTTGAACTCCCTCCACCATCAGTTCTGAGAATTCTAACTTGCTGACCCGATTGTCTCTCAGCCATGAAACAAAATTTAACAAAGTGTGTGTAAGTTTCTTTCTTTTCTCTTAGCAAGTATATCCAAAGTTTTCTGGAAAATTCATCTACAAAGAGTAAGAAATACTTGTTACCTCCTAGAGATGGCACGTCAAACGGGCCACATACATCTGCATGTACCACATTCAACAACTGTCTCGCTCTCTTGGGTGCGTAACGTTTGAATGATTTTCTGATTTGCTTTCCAGTAGCACAACCCTCACAAACTTTGTTTGGTATAACGATTGTAGGAATGCCTCTTACAGGATCTTTATCTTTCAGTTGACATAGGCTTCTAAAATTGAGGTGCCCATATCGAAAGTGCCACAACCACTCATTTTCTTCCTTAGCACTTGTCGCAGTCAAACATTGTATCTCTGTTGCATTCAGATTTACTCTAAATGTTCGATTTCGCGCAAGGGGAGCTTTGAGAACCATCCTCTGTCTTTCGTCGAATACCTCAATGTGTTTCTGTTGCATCTTCATGGTATAACCTTTTTCGAGAAGTTGGCCGAGACTGAGAAGATTGCTTTTCATTGCGGGTACATATAGCACATTGTGCATGAATACAGATCTTCCATCTTTGCGAGTGATTAACACTTTGCCTATGCCTTCAGCTTTGATTATGCTATTATCTGCAAACCGTGCTGTGCCCTTGACACTTGTATCCAGATCAAGCAACCATTTTCTATTACTTGTCATGTGGTTGGAGCAGCCCGTATCCAGATACCACGAGACTTCTTCCTCTGCATGGCTTGTTTTCCCAGTGAGTGACACGTACTCTATTTGGTCGGCTTTACCTTTGTCTGTTTTCCACTTACTGTAATTCTTATCATGTGCAGCAATACTCATCAACAGAACGTGATCTGAGTCTGATTCCAGTTCTTCTTTTACAAGATTTGCTTCATCGCTCTTCTCTTTCTTGTTGTTTTCATTATGCCAACACTCAGATGAGTAATGGCCATATTTACTACACGTGAAGCATTGCACATTTCGTTTGTCAATATTCTTTCTTCCTCCCTTACCTCTGAACTTTCCTCTAGCTTTATTATTTCCCTCTCTGTATTCGTTACTGTTGTCATCTTTGATTTGTTCAAAGGTATTCGTGAATCTTCCTCCATTTCGGCCTCCACGACCGCCACGTGATCTTCCTTTTCCTCTGCCAGTTCCACGGTTCTTGTAAGTTTGATTGCTTCTAGCCTGAAGCGCTTGATTTGTGTGTTGTGTTGCATTCTGTTCTGTTGTTCTTCTCTCAATCAGTCGTTGTTCGTGTGCTTCAAGAGAGTTTTGTAACTCTTCTACCTTCATTGTCTCCAGATCTTTGCTTTCCTCAATGGCCACGACAATATGATCGTACTGAGGCGTTAATGTTCTCAAGATCTTTTCAACTATCTTCTTATCTTTTACCACTTTATCACACGCTCGCATTGCATTAACAACCACCTGAATTCTGCCGATATACTCTTCGATGGTTTCTTGCTCTCCCATGCTCAAGAGTTCATATTGTCTCTGCAGTGATTGAAGTTTTACCTTCTTTATTCTTCCTGAGTTTCCATATCAGTCTTGTAATATGTCCCAGGCTTCTTTGGCTGTTACTGCCTTAGACACCTTCTGAAATATCGTTGCAGAAATACACTGGTGTAGAAGCATTCGTCCCTTGCAGTCCAGTTTCTTGCTTTCTTTGTAGATCTTTTTCATTTCTTCCGTGTCACCTTTTGTAGGTTCTTTAAACCCTTTCTTGACAATTTCATCAAGTTCATGGAAGCCCAGAATGGCATCCATCTTTACGCACCAATCATCGTAATTCTTCCCATCAAACACCGGCAAGCTGTTCTGGATCATTCCTGCCATCGCCCTTTCAACGTGAATCCTTCTTCACAAGACAATTCCTTTGTCTGTTCGATGCTCCACCAGGTTCAACAACCTGTAGCTCTGGATACCACTGATAGAGTTGGTGCTGTAGAGAGTTTCAGAGAAAGTAAACTGATAGCAAAGAGAAGTAATGCAGAGAATAGAGAAACGATGTATTTCTCATTAATGAAAAACCAATATATATACAAAGAAGTATAACTGTCATTATGACAGTTAAAGTAGTTAAGTAATTTAGATTTACATTTCAACAGTTTGGCTCTAAACAACTCAGAAAAATTAATAAGTTTAAAACTTTTTTTTAAAAAAGTTTACGAGATTAAAATATCTTTAAAAATCCTATGAGTTTTTGTAGAATAAAATATTCATTTTAAATATAAAAAAATGTTATTAATTTCTAGTTTGTTGTGAATTTAATATTTTAAATTGTCAAAAGAACTGTATACAAATAATCCTCTCGTACAACTTCAAATCTAGAAATGATACTTCAATATACATAAATTTTTTATATTTATTTAATATTATCATTCTTTACTTTTTTTTCTTTTTATAAAATATACAAATTTTCTATTTATAATTATCTTACCTTTATAATATGTCTCAATTTAATATAAATATATACGATTTTACTTCTCTAAATGTAAGAAATCTGAAACATCAATTAAAAAATCAACAAAAAACACAAATTCACACATTTTTTCAAAATAATTTTTTTTACAAAAGTTCTTGGTATATTTAATATAAGAAATGCACTTTATACATCGACGATAATTATAATATATAAAATTAATTTTGTGTTGGTGTCAATATAATTAACTAAAATAAATATATTAACATCAACATAAAAAGTTAATTAAAATAAATATTCATCAATATAAAACGCTAGTCAAAATAATTATTAAAGATAAATAATTTAATTAACTTTAATAAATACTAAAAATAAACCGTCAGTGTTAGTTTAAACATTAATTGAAATAAATATTGAAAATAAGTAAAGGTAGTAAGTAGAAATTACAAAGTCTATATGAAAATAAGATTATAAATCTCCAATATGGAGACTTGTATTGTTTTTTATTATTTTCTTTTTCTTATAAAAATAACATATAAAATGTTCTTTTTATAATTAGTCGTTCAGTGTGATCACAATATAAGATAAAAAAAGTTATATTTTATAACTACATTTATTAAAATAAGAAAATTATTCTTATTAATAAAAACAAATATTCAATCAAAAGATAATGCTAGTTGGTTTGTCTTTTCCTTTCATCTTTTTATAATAATATCAAATTAATGTTATTATATATTTTTTCCTTTTAACGTTTTTATCTTTAAAAATTGAAGAAGAATAAAAAAAAGTCTATATTTTAATAAGTTTTAAACTTTATTTTCAAGGACTCCGATGTATATATATATATATATATATATATATATATATATATATATATATATATATATATATATATATATATATATATATATATATATATATATATATATATATATAGTTTATAGCACATATGCAAATTAATTATAGTCAATATTAAATTATATATTATATATTTTATTTAATAATATAATAATAAGTATCATATAAAATATTAAAAATTATAATATATTAAACTATTCAATAAATTATATAATTTTATATGTCTATATAAATTATATTGTTTTAAAAATTAATTAAAGTATTGTAACAGGAACAAATTCACCTTAACCTTACTCATTTGAGAAAGTAATATGGGAGTTGAAGTTTTTTTTTCCTCCCACTTTAAGAAGAACTTCTAAAAGAAGACTTTGTTTTAAGTAATGAATTAGGATTGGTCTATGAACCATAAATTAAGTTGATGTGTTTATTAAATATACATAAATCACTATATTCTGTATTTTTATTTATTGCATAAGGATACGAAATTTAGGTATTAAAATTTAGGTGTTTTTAATTAGATAAATTATTTTAAATTATCCCTTAGGAAATATAATGAAATGAAAATATCTTAAGTTAAAAGTAAATTATAAAAATTAATAAATCAGGAAAAAATTTAATTAACTAAAAATGTAACATTCAAGTCAATCAAAATATTTAAAGACTTTCGAAACTCATAAAACATAACAACCAGGCCATTAATTGTTTACAATTATAGTTTTTTTTTCTTGTACATAATACATATCTATACTTCTAAAATTTATTAGTAACGATATTCAAATTTAAACTTTATTTATAGAAAAAATTAGGATAATTGTATACTAGCCCTATATTTAATGAAATTTTAACTTTCTATAGAGTTCTAAAATAGGTATGTATTTTTTATATTTTCAATAAATATTTATATTTTATATTTTTAATAAAATAATATTTACATCTCCTTTAGTTTTAGTCTAACATCCCAAAAATATAGCTTAAAACTATATCACAGAATACTCACACTTAACAATAGTACAGTTCAATTCTGAGAGAAAGGGGGTACGTTTATGGCCGAACGACCTTACAACAATACTTCAGAATTTAAACTTTACAAAACGAAGGACTAGACCGAACGGTTCCAAAACTATGCTTACACTGAACGGTTATACAAAATAAAACTAGTTCTAATGACCGAACGATCTTAAGGTTCAACTTTAACTTCCACTTCTTCCAAAGACTCTTCCAAGAAACACTCGTCCCCTTCTGCCCACATCCACAGGATGATCATTGTAACAGGAAGAATAACCGGACGGACAACATGACAAGACATAAAGTAGGGTAAGCTTATGTAATTTAATTAATTCAGTAAAACATATAATTCACATAAATCTGATATAAATCAATAGGTAAATCATGCAACAACCAATCATACATTTCCAACCATAACCATACAGCAATGCATGCAATGACCGACCACTGTGTAGCTACGACGTTTTTGCACCCGAGTGATGTAGTAGCTGGGATGCCCTCAACAGCTGCCACCCGAGGTTATTCCGTTATACCTCGTCCAAGTTCACCTTATGGACTAGGACCTCCTGTCATTCTCACACATGATTTACTCATCTCTACTTGAGAATGAGTAATCATAGAATATCAGGATAAACGCCAGCTAAACATAACCACATTCATACTTTACCATTCATTAACCAATCCTGAGATATTCCTACCAGGAATACTCCTTCATATCCATACTATTCCATTCATATCACATTTTAAATACCATCATACTTCATCATCAATACAATCAAACCAAACTAATAAAAACCATATCTCATCGTAAAACATAATTGAAAGAAATATCATCATTCTTAGAAGCAAGATCGAACGAGAGGATACTTTTTAGACTAATATAACCGAACGCTTAGTGTAAGATCGAGTGGTCTTTCACTTATCCACAAAACAGGACCGAATGGTCCATACTAGGTAAGACTCATCAGAAGCCGAACACTTATGGTAATATAGAACGTTTACTCAATACTCAACAGTTATGACCGAACGGTCTTTACTAGATAGAACTCCAAGAATGTACAGAACATATATAATTAGACTTAACCGAAATTATGAAAGCTTTTAACCGAAACCTAAGAACTTAAACCGAACACTACAAACTTTAACTGAACACTACTAAGTTGGGCCTAACACTCCTAGTTTCAATTATAAGTACATAATTGAGGATTATGACGAGACCGAACGGTTGGTTCAAGACCGAGCACTACTGAGACCGAGCGCTTGGTTCAAGACCGAGCACTATGGAGCTTATACAATGAAGAAATATATTCTAATTACAATTACATATAACTTATTTTCAACAGAGGATAAGTATAATATTTAAAAATTTAAGTATTATTGAATACCTTAACTAAGTTGATTACTAACTATAAATAGGAAACTATACGTAGACCGAACGCTTATTTACAAGTATAATAATAGAAAATCGATCGGTCATTAACTAAAATTTTCTATAAAAGGAGAATCCAGTCCAGATCGAATGCCCAATGGAAAACCGAACGGTCAAGAATGGCTATCGGCAACAATTACATAATTTCGCAGAATACTGCAAATTTAGAATCAAACCATATTCCTACCCAGTTCATACCATTTGTAAATCATCAACACATACAGCCAACATGCAATAACACCAATATTTCATATCCATCAAAAATCAAACATACCATCCTTCAAACATACCATCATTCAAAACAGAGAATCATAATTAAATTATACAAGTTTCCCTTACCTCTAAACTCAGTCGAACGCTCACGGTTGCAGTATCTGGTTCACCACTACTAATCTTATACACTTAGAGTTTCCCGGTTTACGAAAATAAACCAAATAAAAAACCAGAATTGCTATCAGAATTTCATAGAAGAAGATGATAATCTCATGCAACCAAAATCTTGGTTTGCATGTGACAGAAAACAACCGTGCTAAGAGAAGAATGAACTTACCAGTTCAAACTAACAACTTGATCGGTGCAAAGTGAAACCCTTAACACCAGGAAAACTCAAGTGATGCCTGAATGATGATCGGAAGAAGAAAATGGTAAGATTTTGTAGAGAAAAGAAGAAGATTGTAGAGAGAAGGAGGAGAAAATGAAGAACTCAGAAGGTTGAAGATGAAGGGTGCATGCAGAAAAGTGACACAAAATTTTAAAGTTTGATTTTTATACTACCGTCAAAAACCGATCGTCCACTCTAGAGTCCACACTTGTCTTTCACTTTCTGAATTTCAGAAATCCTTGCACCTACACATGTTTTTCACTAACATGGAGTTTTAAGGGTCCTAACATTTAGATATACATTTTAAATTTCTTATAGTTTTTAGAAAAAGACGTCTATATTTTTTATATTTTTGTCATAAAGTATATTACTTACCTTTCTCATTCTATCTCAAAATCGAATATTAAGTAAAAATTTTAAAAAATAAAATTACAAAGAACAACTAGAAATATTAAAGGTAAATCATTTTTAATAAAAATTAATTGTTTAATTATAGGAAAATTGCACGTAATTTTTCTAAGACACTCGTAAATGATGTTTGTGAAAACTATCTATGTGTAATAGATATCTCATATTTAATTTTCACAGTATGCAGAAGCATGTCGGACAATAATGAGAGTATTATTAATAAAATTAATCTTTAAACTAGTGGATTAGGGGAAACATACTATCGGACTAAACTAGATACCTTATCACCTCCGTTTACGTTATTCACAAAGTAATATTTATAATCTATATTTTATTTGTATTTTTACTTTTATCGTAATTATATATGTAATCGTAATAACTATTTAATAAATTTAATTAGGGCATGTTTATTTAAATTATTTTAGAAAATAAAACATATTGTGTTAATAAAATAATTATTTATGATTTCTAACATTTTTTATTAATTTTTTTAAAAAAACAGAAACAGAAAAAAAATATAATCAACTTCTTAAAAACAACAGATTTTAAGGGAAAAAAAATTAGACATAAAAATTTAATTTCATTTCTATAATAATTAATTTCTCGCCATAACTTTTTTAAGCATAAACAAGTATATTCTTAGCCACGTATTTTACAGATATTTATTAATTTTATATGAAATTAATGTTCTCTAAAAGGGCGACCTTCTTATATTTTTATATAACAACATATAATTAGCAATAATATGATTTTATGATGTAACAATCCAACCATTAAGTTTTTTCCATAAATTTCCTTAATTTTATAATTTAAAATTAAAATATTTAATTTTTATTTAAGTTCTATTCAAATATAATATTCTAAAATAAAAATTGTGTATTAGCGTGAATGTGGATTATTAAAAAAAATAAAAAATGTAAATATTATTTGTGGAAAGAAAAATGCATTTAAATTAGACGGTTTATAAGTGTGATTTAGCAACTTCAGAGGAAATGGTTTTATTTTCTCTATAAAAATTTAATAAAAATATTTGTTTAGCCTTCATTAAATTATAAATAATTATCATCTAATTACCATTAGAAATACATTCTAAAATTATTATTTTTGACATGGTGATTTAGGTTTGGTTACAGCTTTCATTAGATTTTTAAATTAAAAAGTAATTCTCACACATCAATATTTATCAAAATATTTCTTTTCCAACTGTAGTACTTTTTCTGGTCTTGAGTAACCACATTTTACTTTAACATTTATATTATATTATAATTATTAGGTGACTCAAGCTTTTGTTGTCTACTGTGTCAGTGAAGAGTGGCCATGTACTTGCAGAGTGGTAAATTGCTACAATAAAATTATCATATATATTATTACTTAGTCAGCAATATTAAAAACACTACATTACAATTAAAAATATTCTGCTTAAAATATATTTCTATAAGGTATTGGTGAAAACATATTTATAATTTTTTTATTTATTAACTAATGATTTTATTTAAATTATTTAAATTTAAAAAATAATAAATAAAATTCATTAATACTTATTAGTAAATAACAGAGATTAAATACTACACATATTCATACACATATTCATACTCATATGCATATTATAAAATAATTAAATATTTATATTTATTACAAATATTCAATAAAAATATTCATTTAATATTTGTGACATATTTTATCTTCATATATATATTTATGGATATAAAATTTTTTATATGTAATTGTAATATATATATATATATATATATTAGTATAAAAAATCTTTGATGTATGTTATTTTTAATTTGTAATTTTTTTTTGTAATTTTAACTAATATGATGTTCATTCATTCAGTTTTGATGTATACGAATTTTTAAAAAATTATAAAAAGTAAAAAATGACATCCAAAAATTAATATAACTTCAATAAATATACAAATAAGAAACACAAATACAAAAAACAACATGCAAAGTACACTAACGAAACTAAAAATCATGTATGGAATAATATATGATTACATTGCAATGTCATTCAAAATAAACTAACTAACCTTGATAAAAGGGAGTCGTTGGCAACAAGATATGAATACAAAAACACAAACAAAATCATAACCAACACTTGAAAAACACATACATTTATGGTAAATAACACAAATTTATCTCTATTCTTCCTTGGCTTTATGAACAAACCAGTTGGTTCACTTAAGGAATGGGGTTTCAACTCGCGTAAGCATGTCAATACTAAAAGAAAAAACAAAAACAATCGGTCAAAACTTACAAAATAAACCAACAAAGTAAAGGGAAACACTTTCGCAAGAGTTAAGTGAGTTATAACTAACCTTTGTTCTTGCTCGTACTCGTTTATGAAAACGCAGGTTCAAGCAGAAATGAAAGCGTGAAGAAACATTATACGTGGGTTATATGGTAGTAAATTTCGACGTCTTATAGGTAGTTGACGTTGGAATCTAGCGCTTACAACGTTATATGGTAGTAAACTCTTACAACTATTCGAAAAAAAGTTTTAATGTTTTCACACATTTTGAAGGACATATGATGTCATAATCAACATTTTTCAATATCTAATTCATTAGCAGACCAAAGGCCTTGTTTGAGCAAGTTGAAATTATTCTTGCAAAAACATATAATGTTTGAAGGGTTATTTGCCAATGTTATTTGACGATGGAAAAGGAGAATTATGACGTCAAGTTGCTCGCAGACCAAGGGTCTTTTCTAAGCAAAGGCTGAAATGATTCATGCAAAACATATAATGTCTAACAGGCTCATTTTTTACATCTAATTAACGTTTAGGGTTACTTAAATGTATCACTTTCCCATTCCTTTCGTTTTGTATCCCTTAAAGTTTGCCTCTTGAACATATTGAGAGTCATTTTTAAGCTTTCTTGGAGATGTCTCTTATAGTCAGCTTTCAAAATATTTGTGTCCTCCAAACCGGAATTCCCCATCTCTAGATTTCAATATGTTTCATCTTCATAATACATATGCAATAATGTGATGAGTCTACGAATAAGGAATGAATAATTTTTGTGAAGATGAAGGAGCTGTTTGAAATCTAGAGACATGAATTTCTAATTTGAAGGACAAAAATGTTATGAAAGCTTATTGTACGAGACATCTTTAGGAAAGGTTAATAACAGGCTCACAATATGGTCAAGAGGGAAACTTTAAAGGATAAGAACAAATAAATGTCAAAAATTACACTTTTCTAATATCGAATTGCTCCATTGACAACCCGGGGGTCATTTCTTATGCAATTCATGGAACTATATCACGTCGGAATTCGTATTTTCGATTTCTAACTGATTCGAGGATTTCAAACAGATATTTCATGGTCACAAAATTTATGCATAAATGTGAAAAGTCTATGAGAAAGAAAAAAATAGATTTTATGTACATGAAGGAGTTGTTTGAAATCTAGTAATCAACTGTTTGAAATCCAGATTTGATAATTTTTGCTCTCTGAATTTCAATTAGTCCTTCAAGGTTCACAAAATTTATGCATAAATGTGTTAAGTTTACGAGTAAGAAAAACATAAATTTTATGAACATGAAAGAGCAAATTGAAATCTAGAGAAAGAAAATTAACGATTTGGAGAATACAGAACTTCTGAAAGGCCTTTAGGAAAATAAAACTTTAGTGAATGAGGTTTGTCAATAGGGAAAGATATTTACCTTGTTTTGGACATCGAATTTGAGCTTTTGTCGACGTTAAATTGCTTCCCAAAACCCAAATGAGGTGATTCATGCAATAATATAATGTTTGGAAAGTGAAACTCCTATGTTAGTCTTGTTAGGATGCATACTAAAATCACTTTGGTGCCCTTCTTTAAGGATTAACTTCTTACACTTTGTTGTTGTAGGTACACAAACTCTTCCTTTAAATCACAACATACCATTAGTTTTGACAACAAACTCTCAATTTTGATCTGAACTGATATGTTCCTTTTATTGTCTTTAAATGAGACCCTCCATTTGTCTATCTTTTATCATCTTCAAAAGGTCATTGGTCATAATCATTTGACCACAACTTATATAACCACTACACAATTTCACTTGTAGTTACAAATCCATGAATTTCTCAATTAACTCATCCAGAATTGGGTTAACATTTTGGTGCAATTGTGGTTGGACTATAGGGCAAAGATCAAGTGAAACATGTTGTGATATGATCTTCATAATAACACACACACGCGCGTGCGCGCACACACACATATAAATGCACACCTCATCCACATCATTTTCCTCATCTCAAAAGAGGTATTTGCCTTGATAATGAAGGAGTATCTATAGAGTTCAATCTTGATTCATCAAGGTCATGAGCATAAAGTTTAACCCTCCCTTGCATAATATTTGACAACCTTTAAGTTGATGAATCTTTTGTAATACGTTATCTTTCTACGACTAGCCAAAGTAAATCCTAACTCATTAATATGTAACCTTAAGATACTATTAACCCATTTACAATTTATTACAAGTACTTTAAATTTGATTTAATCAACCTACCAAATTTATTCAATTACCCCAACATAACTTATAACAGTTGTCACATAATTATTATATTTCGAAATGGCAAAATGCATAATTGCAGCCTTAAGGGTCACACCATTATTTTGCATAGTGCTTTTGTCATCTTCTAAACTTGTCTAAAAGGAAACCTTCTTAATATCATATCTCGTTCTTGTTATGACATGAAAATTAGATTCCCATGTTAACCCTTTTAATTCATCAACACCACATTCTTCTTAACAAATTTTCTTTTTAACCCGTGTCAAAAACATCTTGTTATGTTCAAACAACAACCATTTTTCATTTGCACGAGGATTTGTTGAATTTAATACCATTTTTGTGTCCATCTATGTAAGGAAGAATGTCATGATTGTTGTTCAAAGAATACAATTGTATTTGGAGAACTTCATGTTGTTCTTTTTGAACAACCTTTACACCCTAAGTGATCTTACCTCCATTCCATCCTTCATGGTGAGACTTTGGAATGCCTATTGCTTCTACTTCCAATAGAAACTAGGTATACAACTAAATTAATTCTGTCAGAAAAGTTATGGCCTCTTTCTCTTACCAATAGGGGGAGTGAGTATGCAGAACAATCAGTTTGAACTATTAGTTTAGCAACATGTATAAAACATAAAGACATATTTATGTTGTTGTCATAGTAACATATATGTGTTGTCATCATCAAAAAATAAACACATGTGAATTGGGATTAGCATTGACATTGTTTCCCTATCAAGAGTTTCCTTATCAAAATACCTCTCAACAATAAATGTTTCTGGATGATACAAATTCTTGACACACTTTTGAATATCTTCATGTATCGTTCAACTGCATACATCCACAATATAAACATAGGGTCACATATTTTAATTTTCCTTACTATTTGAACTATTAAATTGACCATTTTGTCAAAAAATAAATGAGGAAAATACATCTTTAGTTGACACAACATAATGAAAACTTCATTTTCCAACTCATTTAATTTGTTAAGATCATTGAAGAATATGAAAGACAAGTGATAATGTGTTTAACACTTTTAGGTAAGATACAACAAATATCTATTGACAAAAGTTATTACATAAGAACATGAAAATTATAAGATTTTAGGCCAATTAGTTCCAAATCTTCCATTGACACAAGACTCTTTATATTTGAATATCATCATTGTGGTACTTTGATTCCATGTAAGTATTACATGTTGGAGACAATATGTTTGCTTACCATGAGCTTATAGCTATAACTCCAAACAATCACCCATCTCAACCAAATTTGTACGAGCATTTTCATCATCCTTCGTCTCTTTTAATGTTTAACAATGTGTCAATTATACTATCATAAACATTCTTTACCACATGCATTATGTCAATGGAATGTCTAACATCTAACTTGGACCAATATAGAAGTTCAAAGAATATCAATTTTTTCTTCCATATTTTCTTCACAATATGTTTCTTTTTTGTTCTCCCATATCTCACATGGACTTGGCACTCTCATTTGTACACTTTTTCACCAGTTTAGGGTGGTGGTGTAATTTTGTCTTGTTGTCATCCATTAAAAGCCTTTTTTAAGCTACAATATGCGTGATTACAAGACAACAAGTTTCGATGACCAATATAAGATGTCTTCCTTCCATGTTTTAGATGATAGTAACTTGTTTTCTCTTCACATATCGGGAAGCATGATGTTCTTTAACACTATAACCACTCAAGTTATCATATGTTGAAAAATCATTAGTGGTGCAAATTAACAAGCACAAAAATTGAAATTCGCCTTCTAATGTGCATCAAATACCCAAAGTCCTTCATTCCATATCAACCTTAGATATTTTATCAATGTCATTAGATAAACATCTATATCATTTTCCAGTTTTCTTGGTCCTGATATCATTTAGACATCATGTACTTTATCTTCATACACAACCAATACAAAACATTCTAAATGATTAACACAATAGGTCTTGAATTATGCTTGCTACTTAAATTACCATAAGGAGTCATCCTATAAATTACAGGACCAAGTCTTAAATTTCTTGGATAACTCCTAAACTATGGATACAAAGAATCAATTTTTTTTTCCATTAGAGTGAATTAGTCTTGTGTCGTAACTATCCATCACTCTTTCTTTTATTTGTGTGGCACTATTTTTTTGTTTACATAAATAAGCATTTAAATCGAGGTATGATTGGAAGATACTAAAACACTTTTGCAAGAAGACCATTCTTCATGTTATCTTTATCATTGTCTTTCTCCTTCACTTTGTATTGTGATACACCATATCTTGGACACATAGTCAATACTTTAAACTATTTTCTATGCAACATACAATCATTGGAGCATGCATGAATTTTTTGGTACTCCATATCTATCGGACATAGTATCTTCTTTTGCCTCACAATGACGGATCAACATTGTATTACCTAATGGAAGCATTTCATTTAACAATTCTACAAATTCAGTGAACTTTTTATCATAGTAGCCATTTCTCGCACTCACATTACCTAAACATCTTTGAGCTCTCTGGATTTTAACTAATTTATTTTCACTCAATGAGGAAATTTACTCATCCAACGACTAAGCCTTGGACCAAAAACCTAAAAAAATTCGTCGAGTAAATCCATATCTCACCCAATGACCCAACCACCATGAACTCTCTGAATTTCTACATAATATTTTTCACTCAATAATAATACCACTAGCCTAATGAACTAAACCTCTAAGATTCATATCTACTAGGCTTGTTCAATGAGTTTGACTCATCTAATGAGTATATCATACTTAACTTTCTATGGAGTTGAATTATTTCACTCTTACTGATTGGGTGTGGCTCGTTCAGTAAGTACATCTTCTAACAAGTTTCATTTCCTCTACTTAGAAAATTGATTGATATATCAGTTTGGTATTATTGACTTCCACTAATATTGTTTTCTCTTTAACAAATCGAAACCATCTAGTTCTAAAATAGGTTAAATAATTCTGAACCACATACTTATCTTATTGGATAGAGCCATATCTACATAACTACATAAACATTATATATATATATATATATATATATATATATATATATATAAAGCTTTGGTCTTGTCTATTAGGTGTTTTAACTCATTCCTTATTATCAAAATAACTACATAGTTCAAAATGTACCTCCATTAAAACCACTTGACTTAGATGATATATCACAAGGATCTATACTTACATAGTAGCTCAAACATCTCATTCACACGAAATCGTACACCACATCTACCAAAATTAACAAGTCATCCATCATCAAATCTCAATTCCAAAAGATTACTACTCATCACAAAATTCATCCACATCATAAATATTATATAACATCACAATTAATAAAAAAATTAGCTAGTATTACTTACATAGACTAAATAGTCTACTCAACTCTGCTTTAAAGAATCGACTCTCATAAGATGCTCTATCTACACAAGAAACACTCAGATCAATGTTTAAACACATTTTAATGACCACAAAAAAAAATTCATCTTGAATCCTATTGAGCCACATGCGACCATGAAACACATCACATGTATGTAAAAACTCAAAATGACTCAAGAATAGAGAAAAATACGAACTTATTCTGATCACGAATTTATTTATATAAAAGTGTTATGCTCTAAGCCAAAACTCCTATGGTTGTTGTTTTTTTCAAAGTGGTGAACTAGGGTGTTAGAAATATAAAAATAACATAGAAAAAAAGGGAAGGAAATCAATTTTTAAAAGAACTTCTATAAAATGAAACTCTATTAACTAATTTTTCTATTTATAATTAAATGTTTTAATTATAAAATTGATCAAATATCATTCATAAAAACCTACTTCTATTCTTTAACTATTTTTTTAGTCCTTACACTACAAAAATAATATATTTTAAGAGGGGTTATTTTCCGGCGGTTTTTGCAACCCCAAATAATTCCGGCGGTTTATAAGCTAAACCGCCCCTAACATTTATTTTTTTTTAAATAATTTTTTGGGGTAATCACTTGATATTTTAAATTAACCCTAGTTTCCTTCCGCACGCCTTCGTTCCTGCTTCTCGTCTCTGTTGTCTCATTTTCTTTCAATCGTATCCCTTTCCTGCGCCGTTTGTTCATCTTCAAGGTATGAAGTTCTTGGGAGTTGATTTCACTTTGGCAATCAAGCAAGTAAACTTGGAAACAAATCTGTCACTTTCTTCTCACTTTGTCTCACTTTCTCACCGATTAAATTTGCTCAAATCCACCCTCAGTTCAATAGGTAGGGTTTTCTACCATTTTCTACCGATTCTTCTTTGTTCCTCTTAGTCTAGAGGTTTATATCGTTTAAAAACCTTCGTAACTTTTGATTTCTTCATTTCCACTGACTAATTCATCTTTTCCACCGTTTAAATTGTTCTCTTCCGCGAATCCTTCGAACCTAGGGTTCGTAGTTCGTTTCCACTTCTTCCGCGGTTTCCTCTGTTTGCCCACTCGATTTTCACCAGATTCATGGTTTCTCACCAATCCGCCATGACCAGGGGTCATCATGTGGTATCAGAGCCTAGGTTAGGTGCGTCCGCTTGAGCTAAGTGTTTTTCTTCACTTTTCTGTTGTAAATTTGACTTTCAGAATTTTGTTCGACTTGAATTGATTTTGCAGCTTAGCTAGGATTGGCTTGTAATTGTTTTGTATAATGGGTACTATTTTTATTCATCAAAAATTTTATGATTTACTTTGGTTACAAATGAACAGAGTCACATTGATAGAAATGTTGATATCACTGTTTCATGTGCTGATGTGGGTAACAGGTGTGTTCATGCATATATGTTTCTTTTTTGTTGCTTGATAGAACCCTCTTTTATATAAAGAAGAAAGTATAGTTTTTTTTTTATAAAAAGGACCGGAGCAAGTATTATAATTGTTCTTTCTAGGGTGAGTAAATAGAAACGACTAATTTCCTTGTAACAAAATTTACATATTTATTTATCTGCTTTACAACCCTGCATCAGATTATGGATTGGTTAAAGTAGATGATAGAGGCCACATCATTCAATTTTCAGATGGCTCAACACAATTTGGAAGTACTGAGGGAACTGAACCAAATGACTGGTCTGCATCAAATGTAAAAGCTTCAAGGTCTAAACTAGTTATGCTTTCACTGTCATAATTACAGGTTCCTTTTTCTTTTCTATCTGTGGCCAAAGTTGCATGCAATAGAAAAACCTGAAGATGCTACATGAATGAGTATTTTCTCGGGTTTGGGAACCACAAGATGAACTGATACATTTGAGAAATTAGGAAGAGATTTTCCTAGGTTTTCTTCCCAAACAAATGGAACTGAGGCAATTAGCTGGAGGAGTTTAAGGGAAGTGGGCAACTGAAGAGACCTTTGAAAAATTATATATTTGTTTCTTTTTTAGTAATGTAATGAACATCTTAGTCATATTTTTACTATTTTAATTTATTATTGAACATCTTTCTTTTTAATACATGAACAATGAGTTATATGAACATATAATAATGTAGTTTATTTTATATAATATTCACTTTTAGTTCATATTATTTCATTATCTTTTTGGTTAATAAAATTAATTTTATCATAATCCTATTTTATTACAGTAAAAAACCAAAAAAAAAAAATGTACACATTTCTGGCGATTTTAGAACCCTAGATAAAGAAACCCTATAAATAGGGGCGGTTTTAGAAACCCCATTAGTACCGGCGGTTTCAGCATAACCCCCGCTAATTCCGGCGGTTTCTGAAAAACCCTCGCTAATTTCGACGATTTTGCAAAAAACCGCCGGTAGTTACTTAGTGACGCAGCTTTTCCCAACGGTTTTTCTAACCGCGGGTAACATATTTTTCGGGGGTTAAAACTGCCGGAAACGAAAAAAATAACCCCCAAAAAAAATCTAATTTTTTGTAGTGTTGTATCTCAAAAATATGTGAAACTCATTTATTCACATTTTAAATAAATTTATTTATAATATATTATTCTTTCATGATAGCTTTCAAAGACACGAAATTAACCCCACATTTAAAAACTAAACTAAGATTATATGAAACTAATCGGTTCGCATTTTAAATAGATTTATTTATAGGTTTAATCCTTTTCGACATCCCTATTTATGTACGAATGTCTCAATTGGGTCCTCGTTTTTTAAAGTGTATCAAAATGGTCCCTAATTTTGAAAATTGATATCAATTGAGTCCTTTCCGTTAAGTTGGCTGGACGGCGTTAAAAAAATTGATGAGTGGATGCTGAGATGACGAACGAACGTTCGTCCACCAGCGAATGAACGCTCATCCATCAGCGAACGAACGCTCGTCGACCACCGAACGAATGGTCGTCCAGTGTGGAACGAATGGTCGTCCAGCAATAAGAGGTCGACGAGCGTTCGTTCTCTGGTCGACGAGCGTTCGTTCGCTGGTGGACGAGCGTTCGTTCGCTGGTGGACGAACGTTCGTTCGTCATCTCAGCATCCACTCATCAATTTTTTTAACGCCGTCCAGCCAACTTAACGGAAAGGACTCAATTGATATCAATTTTCAAAAGTAGGGACCATTTTGATACACTTTAAAAAACGAGGACCCAATTGAGACATTCGTACATAAATAGGGATGTCGAAAAGGATTAAACCTTATTTATATTACTCAAACCGTGTGAAACTCACTCTATAATCTCATAATTTGTTAAATTCATTTATCTGCACTTCGAAATAAATTTATTATTCATTAACCATAATTAGCAAATTTAAAGCACAGAGGAAGATTAAAAAAACAAAATAAGAATTTGTGAAACTTATCAATTTCTATTTTAAATAAATTTGTTTATAATATTCAGAATGTGTAAAACTCACCATATATTAGGGATGTCAAAACAGGTCACCCGACTTAATCTAGTCCGACTCACTATGGGTTGGTCAATTAATGAGACAATCTAACCTAACTTACTTATTAGTGAGTTGAAAAAATTTGAACTCAGTCCATCCATGACAGGTTAATGGGTTAAATAGGTTGACTCAATGACTCACTTAATTATGAGTTATTTTTTCAATTTTTAAAAAAATAACAACTTTTTTTCAATTCAAATATAAATAAACTCCAATCAATCCAAAATGATGTCAAATTCTAGAGACAATTTAATAATAAAAAAATATAATACAATAAAAAATCATTTTAAACTCTAAATATAATTCAAAACATATTACACTCTAAATAATCTAAAAATAAACACAAAAAACAAAATTAGGTGGGTTGGTGAGTCAACTCGACTCACCCACAGGTCGTGGTGAGTCAGAGTTTTAGTGAATCGAATTTAAAATTGACCAACATTAAAGTTTTAATTTTATTTTCATTCTAAACTCATGATAGGCCGGCTTAATTCACGGATTATAACACATTTTGATAAACTATAGAATGTCATAATCTATGAAACTCATGCATTTGAATTTTAAATAATATACATTATTAATTCGCCACAATTTCCAAGTTTAACACAATAACTCACATTTAAAAGAATAAAGTAAGAATGGTAAAACTCATACATTCATATTTTAAATATATTTTATAAAACACACCTTACAATTTCATAATAATATGTGAAATTAGTTCTTCCCATTCTAAATATTATAATACAGCATACATCCACCATAATTAACAATACATTGATGCACATTAAGTAAAATAAGATAAGCATTTCTGAAACTCATATGTTCATATTTTAAATAAATATATTTATAATACTTCAAATTTTGTAAAACTTAGTCACATAATCTTATAATTTATGAAATTATTTGTTTAACATGCTTTGCAAGTTGAATGGATTAATTACATTTTAAAAAATAAAATAAAATTTGCTAGCATTTTAAATAAATTTATTTATAATGCTCTAAACTGGAAAGTCATTATACAATCTCAGAACTTATGAGACTTATTGATTCAAATTTAAAATAAGTTTATTTATAATACATTATTCATTAACCTTGCATGTTTAACGTATTGACCCGCATTTAAAAAATAAAAACAAATTCATGAAACCCAAATACATTCACATTTTAAATATATATTGGAAAACTCACACATTGCAATCTCATAATAATTTGTGAAACTAAGCCGTTCACATCTTAAATAAATTTATTTATAATACATAATTCATTCACCATAATTTAAAAATTTAATGTATTCACACACATTTTAAAAAATAAAATAAATGTAACTTATACGTTTATAATTTAAATAAATTTATTTATAATACTTTTATTAATTTAATACAATTTACAAGTTTAATGGATTGATGACATTTAAAAAATAAAATAAGAATATGTGAAACTCATCCGTTTACATTTTAAATAAATTTATTTATAACATTCAAAATTTATTTTAAAACTCACCCATTCGTATTTTAAATAAATTTATTTATAATATCATAATATGCAACTTTAACGGATTGATTGATATTTTAAAATATAAAATAAGAATTTGTGAAACTTATTCATTCATATTTTAAATAAATTTATTTATAATAATCAAAATTTGTGAAACTCACTGTACAATCTTAGTGTGAAACTTGTTCGATCACATTGTAAACAATTTATTTACAATATCTTATTTATTTACTACAATTTTCAATTTTAACAGATTGATCCACAATTAAAAAGAATGAGAATCGGAAAATATTATTTTTAAAATGTAAATTGTGAACTATTTTAAAATCTAATAATGATTTGTTAAATAAAAATATATTTAGCACAATGTAGAACAACTTTGTATATTAAATTTCTTACAATTATTTTTCTATATCACTTTTCTTAAACTATAACTTTAGAGAAAATAAAAGTATTCTTAAATTTAAATTAAAATAACTTAAGTGAATAAATTAAGTGAAATAAGATAAAATTTTATCTTTAACAAATTTCAAATTTTCACTCTTCTTTATTTCTACAAGTAATTTTTTGAGACTTGAAGAGGTTTTTCCTACCATAAGCTTGAATGATATGCAATCCTCAAATTTCATCTTAAAAAAAACTTAAAAATGTGTACAGCACTCCATCCAATCAATCATAAGAGTAAAGCTTTTTTTTATTTAACTATTTTTTTTCTCGAAATTAATAAAGGAAAAGAAAACGAAATTAAATTGTCATAAATAGTGTATTAATTGATAAGATGCCTTACAGAAATAAGATATGTGGTTATTAATAACGGTGGTCTACTCATTCTTATTATTTAGAAGGATTCTAGCATTTAATTTAGTAAAGTTTAAAATCTAAAAATGAAGGGTACAAAAACATGTCACAATTGATATGAAATATTTTTAACTTGGTCCACCTATTTCCTACACTAAATGCTAGCTGTTAACTGTGAACTAAATAATGTAACATTGCATATTATTTCTGTTAATTATTATTGATCTCAAATTTAAGTTGAGACATAATCAGTATACCAAATAGGCTTTGAACAACAAGAAGTAGTTTTTATCTCAACTAATGATTTTCGCCTACTCTGAGTAAGGTAATGATGATTAACAATTTCTTAATACAAATGTTTGACTATAATTTAGCAATTCTTAAAGGTTGTGCACATTAACTGCATCTCCTTTCCTTTGTTAGTCAGTCTCTCTACCAATCAGAGTTATGAAATTTTAAGTTTGATAGAGATTTAAAAAATTATTTTATAAAATGACATTTAAACTTTTATTTATATATATATATATATAATATTTATTTATTTATTTATATGTATATTTATATTTATTGTAAAATTGTTTTATTTTTAGGTGAGGTGAATTTTTAACATATTTCTTTCTATTAAGACATGCATATTTCAAAATCAAGTGAAAAAAATATAAATATTAATGAATAGTCTGATAATTGAATAATATTAAAATACATTCTACTCATTCCTTTCATATTATTTTAGAATCAAACTTTAAACTTAATTTAATTCTACAAAAATAAATTAATAATATAAAATTTACATTATATATATATATATATATTATAAATCTATCTTACTTATAATTATTATAGAATTATCAATACATGTTTTTGAAGTTTTTAATTTATGAATTATCAATACATGTTTTTGAAGTTTTTAATTAATAAATTAAGAGAATGAATTTTGGATAATTTTCTTGTATCTAAGTTTAATACGAAAGTTAAAGTGTGGCTTAAACATTGAATAGGTTTGATAATGAATTGCAAAGGATTAAAGAGAAGAGTAGGAGAGAAGAGAATGAAGAGGAGTTGGTATTGTGAGTAGAATCTATGGAAGAGGAAAGCAATTATTAATTATTTAGGGTCCAAGAGAGGTATAGGATCCATAGACTTTCTGCGTGCATGTGTCTCTATGAAGGAGGGTACTGCAACGTTAATGTCTCAAAACTGTTGGTGTGTAACAGAATATTTATTCCTATCCGTAGGTGGTAAATGCATGGCAATGAATATTGTGGGGCAGTCCCTTAACGCGTAAATAGGCACCATTTTCATCACAATAGACAAATTTGTAGGGCACCCACAAGTCAAACTAGATACATGATGCACCATCATGTGTGCCACCATCACCATCTGCCATATGCATTATTTCCAATCTCTTCTCTATCATTCTTCTCCTTCCTCTATATTCTAACCTCATGCATTTCTTCTATACTCTCATTCTTTAACTCATTACAACACTTAAACAACTTAGATTACTCTCAAATAATTACTAATAAAGTCAATCATTCAAGTAAATTTATCTCCTGTAATAAACTCATTTGTATGCATAATAAAGTTTAGCAAGTTTAATAATCTGTTAACTTTTTTAATACAGTTTTCTTTGTCTTGGCTGTTTTGAGATCATAAACATATCAGGATTGCAAAGCTTAAATGAAATTAGTTGTGGTAAACTTAATTAGCAATTAATTATAGCAAAGATCCTCCTACTAATTATCCTTTCTTTAGAAATACAATTAACATTTTTCACAAAGTGTTCAGTTGTTTGAATTTGTTTAAACAAAAAGATAAATGTTCAATTAGAATATATGTTTCTAAACATATATTGTAATTAAACCCGAGCTTTAAAAAAAACACTAAGAAATTGTTATAATATTTTTCTCAGAAGTTCAAAATATTAAATAAAAAAAACTTTAAAAATTTTACACTATAAAATTACCGTTTTTTAAGCTGATAGTCATTTATTTATATTTGTTTATTTAAACTGCATTACTGAAAAAAAAATATGGCCAATCCAAGTTCACATTCTGTTTCTTTTTTACTTAATTTTACAAAACTATTTAAGTTTGTAGTTTATTGTTCTGAAAACAACTGCAAGGAGTAGAAACATATTTACTGTGAGGACAGATAAAGTAATAATATTACATCTCAGTAAAAGTGACCAAACATTGAACATTTTTCTGTCATAGAAAGCACAAAAATATCAACAATACAACCAAATAGAACTGTGTCTGCTTAAAGTTTCAAGAGTGAGATTACATACGCATTAAACTTAAGAACAATAGATTATTAACAGTTGCAGGAATTAATTTGCATATTAGAAAAAAATTACACCCATCTATATCAGAAGGAAGAAGAAATTATAGTTCAAGATTTACTAGGGAACCAGATACCCTGCAATGATTGTGCAGGATGAAAAGAAACAATAAAAACTCTAACAACGCTGCTTTGTCTTTAATTAATTGACGCATGTGAATGTAAGGTTATATTTAGCATTAGTTGTAATGCTAAAAATAAAATAACACAAAAATCTGAGAAAAACAAACAAAAATAAAGAGCAGAATTGGATACCCACCAATCCATACGAAAAATGCCGACCTGTACTTCTTGAATTAAGAATTCTTCCCTTGTATAGCATCTCTCGTGTGTACATATATAATATAAAATATCACCAAAAGCAATGTAAAAAAAATATATATGTATACGAAGAGCATAATATATATATCTGCAGTCCATTATTAGTTGTAAATCCGACCATATAGCTTTTTTCTGGGGATGCAACTTTTGACATGAAGGTGTAATGTAAGTTTTTTTGGGGTTGATAAGGGTTATTTTTGACATGAAGGTTTTTGTTTAGGGAAAACGTGATTAACTAGGATGGTGATGAAAAGATAAGAAAAATGAGGAAATTGGGAGCAGAAAAGTTTACCCAATAGACTAGGTTGAAGATGAAGGTTCATTGCTTTTTTAGTACTGACACCCATGAAGGGAAGCACATATCTTTGTGTTCACTGCAAACAATACAGTTACCGTGTACAGTGTTTTTGGCTCTTCACACTGTGATGTTTGCTCACACCTCGAAAGATTCCTCCTGGTGGACCCTCCGTCAAGGGTTTATGACTCCATGTGTGATGCTGGCATTTTCTGCTACGGGAAGGGCCCTGTTACAACACAAATGGTTCCGTCACTGTCCCTACAATTTAAGCCCCTTTTTCTTATTCTTTTTTCCTCCATTAATTCTTCCACTACCATTCTCTTTTTATTTTCTCTGCATCAAAATTTTTACTTTTTTTTTATCTTCTACATGCTCAACCAACATTCTCCTCTCTCATTCTCCTTGTTGCTGCTTCTCACCATTTGCTAATGAGTTTGTAGAGAGCCCGAGGAAAAACCAAAGGAAGAAGAATATATATATAATTCATCGAAACAATATAACATAACACAGATGAAAGAGGAAAGGAACAAAATCATTGCCAACGTTTTAATAGTATAACAAAATTGAAAAGCGAAAATTCAAGAGAGGAAATTGGAAAAGAAAAGGACAAACCCCCCAACAATTAATCGTTTCTCCCATTTACATCAACATGAACATGAAAATTCAGTACAAAAAGCCTAGTACAATAACATTGATCGAGGTTGCTTGTTTATTCATATATGTTGAACTTGAACCTCTCAAGTCTGAACCTTTCTCTATCTTAATCTTCCCTCTCCCTCGTTCATCAACTTATTTATTTAGCTCAAAAAAATAATTAATTATTTCTTTTTCAAAACAAAAAAACATATAATCTTACTGACTATATGCTGCTATTGTACCAAGTACTTCCAACCCAGATTCCCCCACCCTACTGGCTATAACCCTATACCCATGTGTCATTCTGAAGTACGTGCATTTTCAAAATCTTCATTCCAATCCCATCACCTTCCACCACCACCACTACTACCAGAATTCACCCTCACGCCACCATTTTTCCTACAACCCGTGCACCCTCTTTGACCCACCCATGACTCTGATTGATGCACTTTTCGGTCAATATTTGTTCCTCTCACTCGGCAGAAGCATCACCAGCCGAAGCTGGCTTGCTTGCTACTATCTCATAGTTACCACCTTCATCGTCTTCATCATCGTCTTCATCTCCAATGTCCTTGTCCTCCTCTTCCTCCTCCTCCTCCTCACCATCCTCGTGGTGCCCCCCGTCCATGGGGTCATTCTGGGCGTCTTCCATGGTTACTTCTGGGGGCACCACCTGCTGAGGAGGCCACTGTTGCTCCGGCTGCACCATGAGGGGTGCCATCATGCTCTCCGGCTTCATTTGGCCCTCCACCTTGTTCTTCTCCTTGTATAGAGCCTCCAACTGGTGAAAATAGGGACAGGTCTTGGAATCTTCTGGCCTCTTCTTGTTGCTTTCTTTGACCTTCTTGAAGTACTTGTTGATGTTCTCCCACTTCTCTTTGCACCTTTTGGCGTTCCGGTTGTACCCCATTTTTCTCATCAAAGCTGAGATCTCCTCCCATAGAGGCCCTTTTGGTCCATTTTCCTGGTACTTTGTTTCCAGGTTTGTTCTCAGATCTATCAGCGCTTGTACCTCCACTTTTGGCCACCGCGAAGAACTCGCTCCCATCATCAAATTCTCACCGTTATTATCAGCTTTATTGGTTTCCACATTAGTCATCACTAGTTGTTGTTGTTGCTGCACCTGATGTTGCTGTGGCTGTGGGACCAAGGACTGCACTGGTGGGGCCTCGGGAACAGTTGTTGTTTGTTTTTGCTGTGGTGTTGGTGTTGGAGTTGCTTGTGGCACCGGTTGCTGTGCAGCAATAGAGATAATGTTGTTGTTGGTATTCAATGCTGGTTGAAGATTATTTTCCTCTTGTTGATGTTCGGCCATCTTCTGCAAAAATGCCATAACAGCAGCGTCTTTAGCGGCAGCAATGGATCTTTCCTGTGCAAGAATCTCCCTTTCCCTGCTGATCCTTTGCATCTCTTGCCTTCTCCACGTTTCTTCTCTGGCGACACGCTCTTGTTCTCTCTTCTCAATGGCCTCCAGGAACCTCCTTTGCAGCTCCTCCTGTTTCTCTATCACTTCCTTCATGAGTCTCTCAAAGAAGTCCTTCCACTTCCTCTTCCTCTTGCGTCTTGCTCCCCCTCCCTCCGTGGTTGTTTCCTCCGAAGAGGTGGAGGAAGAGCTGGAATTGGACAAGAGATCAGTCGGAATGTTGGGGAAAGAAGGTGGGGCGATGGTGTTTTGAGGGTTCTTGCTGTTGGTGTTGTTGGTAGTAGGGTTTGGTGTTTGTGTTGGGAAGTATGGTGTAGGGTTTGATGATGGGAAGGAAGAGGTTGTGAGGGCGAGAATGCCTTGAGGCACAGGGAGTGTTGTTGGGGATGGAACAGTGGCAGGTGACAATGGCAGCGTTGTGGTCGGGGGAAGAGACATTATTGAAGAGGGTGTAGTTGTTACGACTATTGACAGTGGTGTTGCTGGTAGTGCTGTTGTTGTTACTGGTGGTGGCTTGGAAGGTGGTGGTGTTGGGGATTGGATAGGATGAATTGCAGGGTTGTTTTCAAGGGCTTGTAATTGATCAAAGAAGCGATAAGTTTTGCCTTCTGATTTCCCACTGCGGCCTTCTTTGGTTCTCTTGTGGTACTTGTAAACGTTCTCGAACTTCTCTTTGCACTTCTTGGCATTTCTGTGGTAGCCAAGATCTGCCAGCTTCCTGATAGTAATAATAACCCCAAAAGAAGACAAAGTAAAAAAACAAGCTTTGTGGCGTTATCTTATCTCATCAAGTCCATGGCACATAGTTGGCAATGGAAGAAAGAAGCATAAGATAATACAAAAGAAGCAAGTTAAAGTATTAAACATCTCAGGATTTCAAGTACCCATGAACGGAAATGGAGGGGAAAGGAAGTAACTGAAGACCTTAAAACAAGGGAAGGAAATTAAAGAAGAATATATAATAATATCAAAATTGATGATGTAACTGGAGTAAAAGCTTTAATTAAATAATAACAACAATAATAATATTGATATTAATAATATCAAACACCATGAATTGGTGAAACGGAAACTCTTCCCATGGACAACACATGAACCCAAGTTAGAAGATTGTGCAATCTACCTCTTTCATTCCCACCAAGACTGGCTAACTGAAACAAGGTGGAAGAAAATGTTGCTTTTCAAGACCCAATTTAAGTTGCCAACTTATTTGGTAAACGCAACATGTATCAAAATGAATGTCAGAAAAAAAAAAAAAAAAAACCACATCACATATCCAACTCTAAATTACATCTTTTCACAAACAGTCCTTCTACACAACTTAAAAGAAGGAACAGGAAAAGGTGATGAGAGAGAGAGAGAACTATAGCTGGCAGAGATTAAGAATGAAACAAACATAAAAACTGAAACTGAATTAAACAAATCCAAACGAAAGCTCTGCAGAAACCTCAAAGAAAACAAAAAACACGGAATTGAAGTGAAACACATTCCCAGGAGATGAAGGAGCAAATCTTGAACAATAATTGAGAGTTTTTCAGATCTCCAAAGCAGCAAACTTGAAGTGACCACAGCAGCCAGTTAAGGTGATGAAGACAGAAAACCTCAAAACCAAACAATTAAGACCGAATTCAATGACTCACCTTGAAACCTCTTCCCACAAAGGACCCTTCACACTTGCATCTCTGAAAGCCACGTCCATATCCGACCGTATCTTCAACAAAGCCAGAGTCTCTTGTCTCGGCCACCTGTTCCCACCAAAGCTCCTGTCACCTTCCTCCACTCTCCCCCTCTCATCATCCCCTGAATTTGATCCTCCGCCACCGCCGCCGCCACCCCCTGCCACGTCAACAGCACCGTCATGAACAGCACCCCCTCCTGCTGCCACCACTGCATCTGCAGACCCTCCTCCTCCTCCTGTTCCCAACACTGCTGAGTCCCCCAGCATAGGACTCTCTCTCTCTCTTTCTCACCCCCCTCTCTCTCTCTCTTTTTTCTGTGGTCTCTATCTACCTCTACCTCTCTTCTCTCTCTTCAAAAACAGCACAGAACCTAGGCAATTACAGAGGAGGAAAAAAAATAATATGTGGGGGAAAAAAGAGAAGAAGAGGAGAAAAAGGGTGGTGAATTCTTTGATGGGTTTTATCATAGATGTGTGTATGAACGTGTATGTTCGGTGAATTTATTAATTTATTTGGGTGGGATCTGCCTGGTAATACTAATCTCAAGAATTTTATTATTTTCCTCCTTTATTCAATTTGTTTGTATGTACATGTCAGTAATAAACACAATAAATGTTTTCTTTTTTTACTTTTTCATTATTTACATAAATAATATCATCAAATATGGTTAATTTTATTCACCTTTTTAATAATTCAATAAATAAATAAAATACACACTTCCATCATAAATATTAATCAATAAAATAAACACGTTAAATTTTTTAATTTTAATACTAATTACCATAACCTGCACTCAGAAAATCCATTCAACTCTGTTAATTGATTAGTAATGTTAAAATTAATGCACTTGACTTTATTTTAATTAAAGGTGGAATCCTGGATTGTTTTTAAAGTTTATTTTATTTTTTTGTTAAAGTTGTGATCTTGGGGAAAGTAAATTACTAAATTCATGCACCTGGTTTTCTCTCACTGTAATAAAAAAAGTGGCACAGAAAGATATATGTATATAGAGGAAGTATTTTAATTATTTATTATTTATTGTTTTATTACAGAGGGAGAAAATAAAGATTGATTAATAACTGGTGCAGAGGGTTTTGAACAGGTGTAGAAAGAGACGATGGAAATAATAACTCGGTTTTGTCTGTGCAGCTAAATTTAGTTAAAGGCCGACTCATATAAGTCAGCTTTTTCTTTTTTACTTTGAAAATTTTATTTTTATTTTTATTTTTTTCTTGGGAGAAAGAAAGAAGATGAAGTTTATCTTTAGTATGCTTTTTGTTTGATGATATTTTTGGGGTTTTGGATTTCAGTGGCAGTTGGGCAGATTGAGTTAAAATGACGAAACAGGACATGAACATGGCTCTTGCATTGACCTTTAATCATTGAAGTTAATCTATGATGTGTTTTTATTTAGATTAACAGGTCAGTATGATGTGAGCCTGTCCCCCCTTCTATTTAAGACTTTCATTTCTTTTTCCTTTTTTTTTATTTTGCTTTAACATTCTTCATTCAATTCTCAAATCTCCAAACTGCCCTTCTCTGTAAATCACTTCAATCTTTTTCTAACCACAATTTTTTTTTCAAGACATCAACTATGTTAAAATTGTATCAGTAATTTTTGCTTTCAACTTTTAAGTCATGCAAAACTTTATTAAAATTAATGATTTCTTTGTCATTTTATCTTTAAAAAATAGATAAATAAATTCTGAGAGAAACTAACTTTTTTATTTTTAAATATGTAAGACTTTTTTATACTTTAAAATAAATTTACAATATCTTTTAAATATTTACAGTGTATAAATATAAAGTTAAATGCAGGGTTTAGTACATTATAAATTTTTTATTCTAATTAAACATATTATGTTACTCGTTTTTATATTATTACTGAATTACTTATAAATATTATACTTAAAATAATAATATTTAGTGTACAAAGCAATGAGTAATATATATTATTTGATATCGTGTGAATTTATTATTGTTAAAATACATAATTTAGTAAAAACTTTCAAATTCGATGTTTATTATATATGAAATTTTTTAGACATACTTATGAGAAAAGAAGGAGTGACATAAAATTTCATAAAAAGTTGAGTTTTTTTTAAATATTAAATATTGACAATAGTAATTGATGTTGCATAAGTAGAATATAACAGCATAAAATAATGTGAAAACACGTTTTGTTTATTGATAAAGTTAATTTGAAAGAGAAGAAATTTGTACTGTGTGGTACTCCACATGTGGCCTTTGGGTCCTACACGTGATGGTGACCATCACAATTTTGACAAATTGTACTTAATTCATGAAAAGCGAAGTTTAAAATACTCCTGTTATAATTAAAATTTAAAGAAAATAACTTATTCAAGGAGACATTAATTTATGACCTATTTTATTAATAAAAGATAAGGTAGAATCCTTCCTATTTTAAAATTACGGTCAACCATTTATAGTGAAATAACATATTACTTCTTTCGGAATTTTTCACAATTTAAACATAGTTTAAGTAATTATAATAAAGTTGAAAATTAACAACTAATGAAGTTAATCCCAGTCACGTGACTAATTTTATCTTCATATGCTTTTGAACTCAATTTGTGAATAAGGAAAATGCAAATGGTATTAACTTAGAAATCACCAAATATATTTTCTACCAAGATTTAGTTATGTATTTCTTTAAAAGGAAGGTGGAAATCTTCAAAAATAGAGTTTCTATTTACTTTTTTTGCACAAAAAATTATTTTTGAACTCTCTACCTACTATTCTTTCTTATTCATTTTATACTATGTTTAAAGTTTTCACCAGATATTAACAATTGTCATTACTATTTTAAATTCCACAAAATACATTTTGTAACTTCCTAATACATGTTGATTATATCTAATTAATAACTTATTGACTTTTCATAGTTTAAAAAATATTTAATATAATGAATTTTTCCACACAAAAATTAATTTAAAATAGTAATTTTGAAAACAATACGTAAAAATGATGAGAAGGATTCACTTCCTGCAAAAGTAAACGAAAAAAATTACTTTCAATGAGTTTTTTATTTTTAGATTAACAACTCAAATTATGTAAGAATAATTAAATATAATATATTTTCTCTTATGAAAGAAATAACATTTTCTTAAAATGATGATACATAAATGACATATATTACAATAAAGTTTTCTTTTATATATATATATATATATATATATATATATAATAAAAAATAATTACATAACAACTAAATTTAAAGATTAAAATAATGACTTATCACATTAATTTAGACATGGCAAAAAAATTCAATGTAGTAAGAAGATGATGTGAACGTGTGAGATGTTTATTAATAAGAAAGAACATATTAGACATAAGAGTTGTGTAGTTTAGTTGGTTAGTAACCTTGTGTTTTATTCTCACATGTGCTATGGATTTGATTTAATTAATTATTTTATTCCATTGGAGAATTGATTTAAAATATGGTTATGTGAATTATTATGCATGATTGTAATGCAAGGTTCAAACCTTGGTTAGTACTTTTTTATGTATCCTGTTTTTCTCTTAAGCTATCTGTTCTGGAAATTAGTTTTAAAAACTGATATGCTTGTTTTCTTGTTTTTAAATGAGGGAGACTTTTTAGAGAAAAATTTAGTGGACACTTTTGGCAAGTAAAGTTATGCACGTAAGATATTAAATTGTTTTTAGGTTAAAACTATGGAGATAATACCCATTGCAGCCGTGAATGAGCATTTGAGAGGAGATTGATTTATTATGAAAAGTGAGAGAGAAGAACGTGTTTTGATAGACATGCTAGAAGCTCAAAACCTAGAAGTTCTTGTGTTGTGCTTTTAGAACCATTTAGAAGCTTACTCTTTGCTAGATTAAAGGTAAGAAGAGTTATCCTTATTGTTTTTTTTTTGTATGCTTCTCTATTATGATGTTTGTAAGGGGTGTTAAACCTTACTCTTGGTTCTATAAAGTACCGTATGATGAGCATGTGTGGTTGGATGTTCATGTAGTACTTGGTGGAAGCATGTTAGGATTGATCTTGGTGATGGACGTGAATTCGATTTATGTGTTGTGGGGAATTATTTAATGAGCATACATTAGGTTTATAATACTGTATTTTTGTAGAGCTTAATTCATTAAAGGAGAACCAACACAGGTATGTAATCCATCTGTTAGTTTAGCCAAATTCTATATTTTGTATGCAATGAAGTGGTTGTGTTAATTGGAACAATTAAGGAATTAGATTTCTTGTTGTTTTCTAGTCTAGAATAGACATTCTTATGTTGCTTTGGTGCAAAAATATGGGGTATTGGGCAGTGGTTACAGTGTTGTTTCAGTGCAATATTTTTTTGTTGTTTTGCTCTACGTTTTGTGACGAAAAATGGAGCATAATGGTGAGAAAACATTGTTGTTTTTGGTGCAAAGTTTTGATGGTTTAACAATTTCACATTTGTGGTTTAGTGTATACATTAGGGTTATAATGTGTATGCTATTGGAAATTGGTTCTAAAAACTATTGTAGGATGAAATTGGATGGGGACGCTAGGTCATATGGGGTGTAACTGAGTTATTATACACTAGGTTGTCGGGGGATGTTGGGTGGACTAAGATGTTGGATCGTTTGGGATATTTGGTAGTTTGGGATGTCGGGTTGTCTATGATAATTGAATTGTTTGGGACCTTGAATTCAGGTTTTGGACATCGATTTTGGACGTTTTTTAGGTCATTTTTAGGGATTTTAGACCCTTCCTGAGCCATTAGTGAGGGTTGAAAAGTTGTTTTCCTTGTGTCAGTGTCTACTGAGTTGCTATGATGTATATGTTACTACAAGGTTGTTATGTCTTCTTATCATACTTTGTAAATTCGTGGTCGTACCTTTCGTCTTGCGAGATAGTAGAAAGATAATCAAGTTTCCTTTTTGAGGGGGTAGAAAGGTGGATTTGTTCATCTACGAGAGGCGGTAGAAGAGATGAGGTTCGAATGCTGCCTTTTCCTCTTTCGAAGGGGTAGAAAGGGAATAATGTCTCGCCCGTAGGTTTCTGGCTCAAGCTGAGTATAATGTTCGTTGTGAGCAGCATGAAAGTGTTTACTCATAAGTCCTTGAGGATTAGGGGAGATAGGTCAAAAGTTACGGTGAAGGATGACTCGAACTGCCCTGTTTTGGTGAATAGGTGTCCTAGTTTAGTGAACAAGTTTTGTACGGTAGAATACGGAAGAACAACACATGTTTTGAAAATGTTTGGTTGTGGCACATTTGGATGTGGCTTATAGTTAAGATGACCCTGTTCAATGTGTCATGTTGATAGCATTAATACAATGATTGATATTTATTATTTATGTTATATTGTTGGGTGGTTATTATGGTAGCTCACCCTTATTGTTTGGTGTAGTGCGATGATCGTATAACTCGTATAGTTATAACAGAGCAAATGTTCTTACCGATGTTCCAGTTGATGAGTAGAGCAGCGAGAAGCTTGAAAGTGCTTTGAGAATTTTATATTTTATGTTTATAAAACACTTTCAATTAATTTTGATATATTGATTTAAAATATTATTTAAAAAATTTATATTTAAATAAGTTTTCATTTATTTATTTTCAAATAAATTAAAGTTTTTATTACTTCTCACATCTTAAATTTTCTTATATAAGAATGTTTTACTTTACTCATGAGTGTTACAAACATCTTAAAGCCAAAATCTAGAGATAAGAATATGTTATCCTTACAACAAGTAAATGTGTTAAATACTAATACAACATATATCAAACATAAATAAAACATACTTTAACATAAATATACAAAAGACAATTAAAAACATAGTTATAAAAAGATAAAAAAATTTCATGAACCTGGGAGCATAAAAAGGTTGGAACTGGAAGCCTTATAAATCTTTAGAGTACCAAGTGACAAATTAAGTCTATTGTGAAGAACTTGAAAAAAAAGTTGTTTCATTAACCTTTAAAATAAGAAAAAAAAATTGATTTCTCGTGCGATCTTGAAATAGAAGCAAGGTGGAGGTTTTGGAGTTGGGGACGTGGAAGGGAAGAGAAGAGAAGAGAATGGAGGAGTGGTACTAGCGACAAAGCAAAGTTTGATAATGAAAACAATGGAGGATGGTGGCAAAATGGTGTTCACAAAGAACTAAAACAATAGAGGAAGACAAAAAATAGTTGCGTATTCATAAAAAATTCTATAAAAATAACTCCAGACAACTTATTACACTTCGGTTATAATATAAACTAAAGCCAAATCCTCTTGCTCATTTGGAATAGTTAAAAAAAAATCAAAATTTTGAAAATTTTCACGCACCTTTTCGCCTCGAATATTTAACAACTCGAGCAAAAAAGCATGTGTGGCTTCAGTTCTTACAAGGTTCTTAGAACAACCAAGGTCAAATACCCTTAAAATTTTGAAGAACTTTAAAAATTTTCGCACACCTTTTGACATCGGTTCTTTAGCAATTGAAGAAGAAAATGATGTATGATTTTGGTTCTTACATGAGTCGATGCAAAATATTTCTAAAAATTTGAAAATTTTTACGCACCTTTAATCCTCGATTGTTGGGGAACTGACATAGAAAAGGATGTATGACTTCTGTTATTTGAGAAGTGATACCAAATGTCCTCCCTCAAACAAAATAATTAAAAAAAAGTATGAATTTTGAAAATTTTTGAAATTTTCGCACACAGTTCAGCCTAGTTGTTAGGGAACCAAAGCAAGAAAAGAATGTATGGTTTCAGTTATTTGAGAACCGAAGCCAAATCATCTCCCTTAGATAAAATAATTAAAAAAAATAGCTAAAATTTAGAAAATTTTTTGGCCTTGATTCTTTAATAACCAAAGTCCAAAGAGTTATATGGCTTCAGTTCCACTGCAATCGGGCCCTATAAGTTTGCCAAATTTTCAAAATTACCACTATGTCTTTATATGCTTTGTTGTCTTCAAAACCAAAGCATATAAAGTGAATTGGAAAAGGGAATCTACACTAATGTTAGTTATTGATATTGTTTAGGAAATGCACACTTGATGACAAAAACATGTAACAATCCTTTTTAATGGTTACATTAGGGGTAAACATGTAATTTAACACATCATAAGCAATATAAATATGTATAAGATTTCTTGAATTCCTCTAATGAAGTAAACTTTTTTCAAAATAAAATATAAACGAAATCACTAAGAGGAATACAATTTCTACACCTATATACATATATAATAATTACCTATGCGATATAATCCCTCTCAGTTGCTCACTATTGAGAACTTCCACCTACAAATCACCTACTCCTATATAACATAAGATCATAGTAAATAGAAATAACAATGACAAAATCAAGGTATGTTAGTATATGTAAAAGATTTAAGAACTTCAAAACATTTCAATTAGTTACCATCCATATCAATCTCAAATAATATCAAACAATCCATCTATTATATACGTAACTCAACTAACACTAAGTTAGTATCTAGAATACTCATGTGTTGAAATGGATACAAATATTTTGTACCTATCAAATAGACACTCGGTAGATTCTAGCAAATTTGGTTCAAGCTTTAGTCCAAAACATTAGAACCTAAGTTCTCTTCAAGTGACATGATTAATTCACTATAGTTCGCCAGACTGGTTCTCTTTCTTACCAAGTCCCGTTATAGGAACTGTTGTCAACTCTCACCAACTATTTATCTTCATCTATAAAAGTCTAAATATCTGGTAGAGTCTAGATAATCTTGTTAAGGAAAACCTATTCAATATATATCTTAAACCACAAATAAAACATTTCCTCTTTGGAAATACTTCGTAATCATCACTTACAGAAACAAGATTAATAGAGTTTTATACATTTTAAAGGTTTCTTAAAGAAAAAAAATGTGGATTTACATTGCTGATCAAATACTGAATGAGTGAGGTGTATTTCTAATTAATCAGACTTTGTTTTCTACAATCTCGGATTGTGTTGTTTCCATATGCGTGCGGCCAGGAAGAAGAGTAAGGAGCTCTTGGTACTTTGAGAGGTGTTCTCAAAGGGTTCTGCAGTGAAGACATGTGGTTCTTTGTGCAAGTGTTATCTTTCTATATTTGATTGTTGAGTGGGACAGGTGTTTACATTTGAGAGAGTCTCTGTAAAACCTTTGGTGTAAAACTCAAATCATTATAGTGAAAGATCCTTCAATCTAAGGTTGATTGGAAGATATATTGGGCCTTAAGGTCGAACCAGTCTAAATCCTCTGTTTGTATTTCTCTCCTTATCTCTTTTACTTTCATTGCATACGCGTATTACTTAGATTACAAGAAATGTTAAAGATCATTCTAAGTTTGCGAAAAGATTTAAAAAGTCTTTGTTTTTATTGTTCACCAATTCAACCCCTCACCCCCCCCCCCCCCCCCCCCCCCCCCCCCCCCCCCCCTTGGTGTTGAGAAACAAGACACTTCATTTCTAATAGAAGGAAAATTTTGAATCACTACTACAAATATAGGGACTAAAAATCCTATTAAGCCAAATGAACACTTACTATAAGGTAAAAGGTATAACACATATGTGTGTGTATGTTAATGTGGATTTTGAGCTCACATATATAGAAAGATCTATGAATCATGACTAGGTATTAAGTATACGTAGACTCAGACATCTAATGATGAAAAGCTTAAAGGAATTTCTGGTATTCTTTGATCACATGTTGAAATGTGAAAAACTAAATTATAATGCATGTTAAATTCTGGCTAAGAATATACTTTAAGCCTATAGATCTCGAAGAAGACAGACTCAGTGACGATTAAGATGTTTTAATAATGTTTGAAATGTTGGAGATGAATATTTGAGTCTTAGAGTCTAGGTTTCTTTCTTTATATTTGTGTTCTTTACACAAGGTATTCACTATGACTTCAACACACAACCCATATTAAAATGATAACATTATTTTCTAAAGTTAAAATCAAGAATAAAAAGCTTATCAACCAACCTTTTTATGATTAAAATTAATTGTTCTCAAGTGGTTTCAAAATAGAATAATCGATTATCTAGTGAAATAATTGATTAAACAAGAACATCTTTTAAGTGTAGCTTCACTAGTGCATAAAGGGCTTTAAACGTCTGTTCTTTTGACTTTTTGACGTCCGACCTGTACCCAACGTCTTTGTGGGTGACGTTAGCCAGACGTCGAGCGTACACCTCGGATGTCTATATAGACGTCCGATGTGTCAGGCCCGACGTCTATATAGACATCCGAGGTATACGCCCGAAGTCTACGTAGACGTCCGAGGTGTACCCACCGACGTCCATATGCCTGAAACGGGTTGTTTAGGGATTAGGAGTTGGACGTCGGTTTGTGTACTGCTAGACGTCTATAGACGTCCGTTAGTGCACTAACCGACGTCTACTGGTGTTTTTTTTTTTAAAAATAATTTATTTTTGCAATAAAACCACACTTAAAAAGAAAAAAATTGTCCCAGAACAATATAGTATAATATATATGCGTTTCATATAAAGAAAGTTCTACTTAATGTAAAAAATAATCCAATACCAAAACTATCAAGATATAAACTTAAACTAAAATTAAGCAATGTTCAACAACAAATAAAACTATTCCTAACTCCATCTTTGCAGAAGATAAGTTATCCACTCCTGCCTTATCTGCCTAATTGTGTCCTCTGGTATAGGAGATGTACTCTTGAAGCGCTGCAAAATTGAAGAAAGATTCATTATGGTTTCATATATGTTTGAAGATGAATTTGATTTGTAATGTATTCAAGGTATGCATCATTACCTCATTCCAGTCATTTGTAATGACAGCTCGAATGATGGTCTTAATCCAACACATGACATAGAAGCCACATTCCCATGAATCTAGCTGCTGGTTACACTAAAATGACAAACTAAATAGTCAAGAATTTAGATCATTCAATAACATAGGAAATGAATTAGAACTATAAATGACTTACAACCTTTGGATACAAAATTTGAACTAGTTGACCTCGAGATTTACCAATAACTCTGTACAGATTGAAAACACAAAGTAAAATTAATATAACTATATTTATCATAAAAGTTTAAGGTGAACATCAAATTCAAAGTCATTTTTGGAGAAACACTTACCCTTGAAGCATTGTTCTCAAGTCATTTTTCATCTTCCTATGCAACGAACAAAACCATATAATTTTACATTGTTTGGGAATGATGACCATCAACTGTAGTGCGACCTATCACGAAGGACAAATAGTTATTTAACTAATTAAGGAAACTTTAATAATGAACTTTTACATATAACAACACCTACCCATCAATGTATGGCACAAGGTATACGTCTCTTTTTTACTCATCCATCCATGTTTACAAATAATGTTGTCTGTTTTCAAGTGTGTTACCAAAAGGTTGAATGGTCTGAGGTTCAACAAATCCGTACATGGAAGACCGACCTTGGTCTACAAGGATTGTGTCCATGTACCTAAAACAACAAAGTTAAGTTGTTAGAAACTATAGGATCTAAATAAAAGTAATATGGAAGACAAAATTAATTATCTTACCTGCACTATAGTTGAATGATGGAAATATTCCACATCCTGTCTCCCCCAATCACCTCCAATGCATCAGGCAATGTGTTATATACTGGCACATGGGGGGGAGGGGGGAAGACCAAATACTCTCAAATCACAGTATAGTTCTAATGGTGTTTTCTTCAACCTGGGTAATCTTGTCATTAGCTTTGATAGAGGATCATCCTCCGCTTCAGCCATGTCATCATCTTCATGTATGACTATATCATGAATCGGCTGCTTCTGAGGACGTGTGAACTGAAGATAAGAATTTCATCAAAGAGTTATCAACAAATATTTTTAAACTTCACATAGAAATACTAATAAAAAAGACATTATACTTGTGGAGTAGCAATGTGTGACATGATCAATGCTCTAGGCCAAGCTATAAATGATCCTATGGCCTTCCCCATAAAATTAATTTCTGGAGTGGGTACAAGCACCTGAGCCTGGGGATCCCGAATCTCGTCAATCGTCACACGCACGTGGTGGGGTAATATGGGATCACCATGAATAGTCTGCCCTCTCTCAAGAACTCGTCCGACAGCCACAATGCGTGGGGGATCCCCATCAACCAACAACTCATATTGACCGCTATACTAAGTAGTTTCTACAGCAGAGCATGATCCTCTAGTGCTGACACGAGGTGGTGTGGGAGTTTCAGCGGGCCCCATGTTGCCTTGCGTCATGGAATACAGCTTCTCTTTAAGCGCTCTTTGTATTTCTTTTTGTTCTTGTAGCTGCTCCATGAATCGTTGCTCCATTGATCTCATGCTTTGGTTGAGTCTTTCCTCCCACTGAAGATCCATCTGCCTCAGTGCCTCCTGAATCATTGATTGAGTGGTTTTCTATGTAGGGCCAAAGTAGTCACGAAGACCAATCGCCCCAGGAACTCCACGTACACGTCCTAGGTGCTCGGGCTTTCCAATGGCCATTGTTAGAGTGTCGTCCCTACCTTGGCCAGCAAATGTTCCCTAAGTCTGCTGCTCAACCAACTCATCCTACACATAAAAAAAAACCAACTTACTTAGAAGACATGTTGTGATAGATACACAATCAAACAATGTTTAGAATTTGAACTTACAATTCTTTGTGAGATCAAGGCAGCTGAGGAACATGTCATGTTCCCATCAGATTTAGTCCGAGCAGCCTTCCACAGCTCGTACCTAGCAGGTGCAGGTGCAAGGTCCGGCGACTCAAGTCCCAAGGCATCCGCTCTAGACTTTCTAATTTTCTTTTCCAGTTTTGCATAACCACCTCGTGACAACAAGTGTGGTGCATCGTTTAGCCTTTGTCTTTCTTGGGCGGCTAACCTTTTACCCTCTGAAACCATGTATATAAATAAGTGTAAAATCATAAGAACTCAATGAAAGACTTTTCAGATGTTAAGAAACATACCTTCCATTCCTCAGACTCTCTAGATGCATGAAACTATATCCACTCCTCCTCTGTAAAGGTATAATGCTGACATGGATTTCATGTTGTCTGTCTCCAAAGACATATAGTCGTGTCAGCCTTGTCTTGAAATCCCTCCATCTTATCGCTACATGCGATAACACTTTCTTCCTAATTTGTATTGTGTTTGGAATATCATAATGTTGTTGTTTAAAACAAAAAACATATTATTGATAAGAAAAGATGAAAGAAATAAGTATATCAAAATTGTTTTAAGTAAACATACCTGAATATCTTGCCATAAGAGGTTCTTGTCGACCTCTAGGACGTCATCCCAAGTTTCATGAAGGATAGAGACATGGCTTTTTGCTAACTTACCCAAATAACTCCTAAACCTATCAGCATTTGGCCCTGATGCCTGACCTGATCTGGGGTCAATGTCAACATGTTTCCTCTACCCATCCACGCGTCCGGATGTCACATCTGTCAATCGTGTGACGCCTGGACCACGTCTGGTCTGTCCCGATCCTGAGTTTGAGGCTGACATACCTTAAAAATTATACAAGGTTAGTAATAATTCAATTATGATGCACATACATATAAAGTCAATACAAAAAATATCACAACCTATTAAGATATTGTTTTTCCCAAATCCCTTCATTGTGATCACTACGAATTGCCTGGATGACATCGGCAACGTCATCAACTGGGTCTTCAATGGGTCTAGATGCAACAGATGTTGTCTCAAGTATATCAAGAGAATCGTCATCATCATGTCCATGCATATCTTTTCCTTCTAAAACCACTGACCATTTTTTATTCGCTGGATCATTTACGTAGAATATTTGTCTTGCTTGACTAGCCATGATATATGGTTCATCAGTGTAATTCATCTTGTTCAAGTCTACCAATGTGAAACCAAAGTCATCTGTCATGACACCAGAATTTATATCAACCCATTTAAACTTGAAAACTAGGAATCTAAAAGTGACATAATCAACTTCCCATATTTCTTGTATTATTCCAAAATAACTCATGGATGCTGTGATTGGATTTTTGTCTTTAGAACTAGCAAAGTGCACAGCCTCAGCTTGTAGTGTGACGCCACTATTTTGAACTCTACTTTTGTCATCTTCTACCTTTGTCTGAAAAGAAATATTGTTTATATAGTACCCACCATATGTAATGACATCTGTGTTCGACCCACGAGATAACCTCAATAAACTTTCAGAAACATGTGGAGTCGCATAAATCTTTTTCTTAAACCATTGTAAGAAGGTTTTGACATGTTCATTAAAATGCCATTTTTCACTCATTCTTGGGTTTGCTGCCTTTATTTCATTAACGTGATCAGAAATGTAAGGAATCACATCAACAGTGGTTTTTAAGATGTACAAATTAGCTTGGTCAAACTTACATGTTATTGCAAATTATGAAAAATAATTTTCTCAAACTGTCCAATCGGACAATTCAAAATTTAATACAAACGATTAAAAGATTAATCGTTTGTGTTAAATTTCAAATGGGAACTAAGTTTCACTCAATGATTTGATACTTATAATCTAACATGTCAATTATAATAACACAACTAATACATGAATATTCAAAAGCCAATAACACATGCAGACCTTAAAGTCCAAAATATGCATACACAAAACCCAATAACATGCATACAAAAAAATTATCAACAAAGAAGCTAACCTTTTTAGCAGATTCCAAATCAAATGGAGGGAAATGGAGGAGTGCACAACCTAAAACTTAGGCCAAAAAGAGTCAAAAATGCCGCCCAAGAACACACAAGAAACTGCACCAAAACCCACCGAAAACGATTTTTAATCAGTTCAAATCAAAGATATTTCATCACAGAGTAATTTAATCGGATGAAAAGTAAATTTAAACGGTCCAAAAGAGAGAAAACACAAATGGAAATGCAATGCCGCAGAGAGAAATCGCGGGGAAGACGATGAACAGTGAGCGTAACTCCTCGCGGGTTCGTCATTTTAGTATAAATGGCACTAGACGTCGGGTACTGGGGGGGCCCCGACGTTTATAATATTATAGACGTCTGGGCCATAACTAATATGATGTCTTTTGGATTTAAATATTCATATTCGCGCGGGGGTTTAGACGTCCGTTAGAGGGGCCCCGATGTCTATAATATTATAGACGTCCGGCCCCCCACAATGGACGTTTAAGTGGCTGAAAAATATAACTCTTCAACTACCCTGTCTGCCCTTTAAACGTCCGTTCTGGGGGGGACGGACGTCTATAATATTATAGACGTCGGGGCCCCTCTAACGGACGTTTAAGTGGCTGAAAAAGTTAACTCTTCAACTACCATGTCAGCCCTTTAGACGTCCGTTGTGGGGGGTCCGACGTTTATAATATGATAGACGTCGGGGCCCCTCTAACGGACGTTTAAGTGGCTGAAAAAATAAACTGTTCAACTACCCTATCAGTCCTTTAGGCGTCCGTTGTGGGGGGCCCGACGTTTATAATATGATAGACGTCGGGGCCCTCTAACAGACGTTTAAGTGGCTGAAAAAATAAATTGTTCAACTACCCTGTCAGTTCTTTAGGCGTCCGTTGTGGAGGGCCCGACGTTTATAATATTATAGACGTCGCCCCCCCCCCCCCCCCCCCCCCCCCCCCCCACAACGGACGTCTAAAGTCCCACTTATTTAAGAAAATATCACCGATCAATTATTTACGTTGGTGTTTTCGTGGACAGACGTCTATTGGGTGACGATAAAGGCCAATTCTGCACTAGTTTCCCACGTTGCAATCATTCATTTCAAACTTGGTCAAAATTTCCCTACATATTTATTTTGATATAGAAAAATCATATGCTTAGATCGAATTCTATACTAATAAAATAGTCTATCAAATTCATATTAGATATTCCAAATTTATTCATCATGGACTTCTTAAATTCGCCGAACATGACAATACTATTTCCATTTAATATAAGATCATCAACATATAAGCATACCCATAAGCATCCTTAAATAGTGGCAAGAATTTTGTACTACTGTTGTTGCCACCCAATGGGAGACATGTTTTGCAATGAAAGAAACTACTTTTGTATAGTTAACCTTGTGTTGTTGATTATACCCTTTTACTACCTATTATGATTTATACTTGTCGACACCACTATATTTGTTTAACTTTGTTTTGAAATTCCATTTTAAACCAATGGTTTTATTATGTTTAGGTAGGCTACATAACTCTTAAGTTTTCTTTTTTCAATGGAATTAATTTCATCATCAAGTTCTTTTCTCCATTTTTCTTGTTTGACTACAGTCTCAAAATTTGTAGGATCACAATTTGCAAAAAAACTAAAATGAGTTATTTCCTCTTCATTAATCTTCTATATCATGAAATTCTCCATCAATGTAGGTCTCCTTCTGTTTCATTAAGGATGCACATTTGTTTATTCAACTATTTGTTACTCATTTTGTACTAGCATTGTTGGTTGTTGGATCTCTTCATCAAAATCACCATCACCATAAAAATCAACTTGTGGTTGTTGTTTGACATTGACTACATCCTAATTCCATAATTTATCCTTATCAAACATCATATCTTGACTAATAACAATTTTCTTGGTTATAGAATGTACAATAACACCATATCATGACTAATAACACCATATCCAACTAAAGGAGAAATTTTCTTAGAACACCTAAAGGTATGAATTTTTTTCCCTTTACATTTTAGAAGGGATAAATAAAATTGAAAAGCAATCAATTAATGTATGTGTTATTTAATGAAAATGGTAGAAGGAATCCCTTAATTGTAGCATCTAGTCTATGAAATCCAATCGCACTTTGGTGTAGATATAACCCAAAGGAAATACCTTGTTATAGATTTTGGTAATTGGTGCTTGTGCTCTCTCTTCCAAGCAAATTGGTATTATTTCTTTTATGTTGTGTGACACTTTTTTTCCCATTCCACGACACTACATATTAGATCAATCATATTCATATTGTTGTGATTTTGTTGACTTGATAAGTCTTCATACACAATAAGATTTAACAAGTTCTTATTATATGGATTTATGAGCACAATGTATGAACTCAGTGTTTGAGGAATTCACCCTAGCACCATACAGATAACTTGTAATATATGCATGAATTATTACATGATATAATGTTTTTGCCCTTTTGTAAATTTGGAGTCTTTTATTATGTTTGTTTTGGCTTTTTCATGAAATGCATGAGTGTAATATGTTAGATTGGATGATTGTTGTTTCCATTCACTGTTGATAGACTATGAATTTATCAAAACCTTCTCTAGAGTTGACAGTTTATCAGAAGCTCCTCTAAAGCTCATAGATCAAGAAACAATACAAAAAATGGTTACAATTTGTATAGTGGGGTAAAATTTTTGTTTACTTTTCTTTGACGTAAAACAAAAAGTTTTAAAAAAATCATGAATTCTACTTCTCAAAAGTTCTTCCTTAAGTGTCCTAGGGAGAATTAGATGGAATTTAAGTTTGTACTTAGAAATTTTTTTAAAGGGATTATTGTATAACATTCAACATTAAATTTAGTTTCATATAAGCAAGGGGAATAAAATGAAGAGAATATTAATTCTTACATGTCTTGCCGCAATTAATTTGTCTTGATATCTTATTTCAATTAGGATAAATTTTGTAATTCAATATGTGATAGGCCTATGACTCATGTATTGGAGAAGAAAGGGAAGGATGGATGAACTGTAGGCCTAACAATGACAATGCCCTACATGGATATGGTAGATTGAAAAAGGATTGTGCACAGGAAATGGAGATAGGAAAGTGATTAGTGAAAGAAGAAATGGAGTGGAGGAATTAACAGGAATATATAGGGAAGAAAATAATAGCATGAAGTGATGGCTATGATAAATTTGGCAATAAACTTGCAACCATGGGGAAAAGAGAGTGAATTGTATATGTTTGTGGTGTAGAGAATAAGTGTGATACCATAGAATTTGGCATAGGTTGTGAGACACTCGATAGAATTTAAAGTTCTACACAATTTAACTTCTTAGTGCTTTGTTATTTTCTATAGTTCTTGTTTGTTGTTTCTACCCTATAGAAGACCTTCTTGCGATTTAAGGATCCTGAGTATCCTTATTGTTAGATAAATAATACTCTAAATTTTTTTTCTATTAATATAACATATGGTTTTGTTCTAAAATACAAGAGTACAACCAACTTTGGATGCATTTCCAAACATCTTATTTAAAGCTTGGCTCATAAAACGAGCTTGAAATCCAATTTGTTGCATTCTAGTTTCTTTGTGCATTTATATGAAAAAATGTAGCTAAAAAAATGAAATCCTTTTATTTTAACCAAGAGTACATTAAATCAAGGATGCCAAGTGTTAAGTGTAAGGAATGACAAATAGACCAATATATTGCACCAGATGCTAAGTTTTCAATTATTTGGTCAGTGTTCTTTTTATTATAAATTGACTACAAAATAAGTGTAGTATAATTGGAAAAAATTAGTATATTTTAAACACTGAGAAACCATTTATAGCCATTCCTAGTGATTCTATTTGAGAAGGTCATGATCATAGTACCATAGTAATAATGATAAATTAATAGTGTTATTAATAAAACCATCTTTACCCCTTTTTTCTTAGTTTTCTAGTCCATATTCTTTCATTATGTTTCTTTTCTATTTTATGTAAAGCTTTCTAAAGGTTTTTTAAACCACCCTCATTTGTGATAATGCTAATTCTTATCAATATCTGAGCTTCATTTTAGTGGTGAAATCAGTTCTCCTTCAGCTTATTACTTTTCTAAATCCTCATGTTTATCTTGTTTTTGTGTATATTTATATTTTGGGCTACACTAAGTAACTAATACTCTAATCCCCTCATTTTGTATATATTTTGGTGCTAGCAAGATATTTTGCCATATCGAAGAACCTTGGCAACCCATAAAAGCAAGAAATTGGGCGACACATACTTCTTACTAGGCGAGCCACCATTAAGTGCCCACATCTTATCGCTAAGTGAGCTCATTCCAGATAGCAACTCTGGTGTTTTTGAAGACTCTCGTTGGATGATAGGTGTTGTGCGTTGGGCGATGAGATGTTGACAAGGGAAGTTTTACCCTATTTCTTTTGGTTTTGCAAGGGAGAAGGGTCTTGGGTGGTTTGGAGGCGCCTTTGCACTCTAAGGAGTGCAAGGAGGGATATTATGGCTCGTGGGAATGCTCCCTTCTTCCTCTTGGCTTCTCCATCTTCTTCTATGGTCATTTTGTAAGCTTAAGACTCTCCATGGAAATGGAGATCCAAACCCATCGTGTCGGGGACATTTGTAGGCATTAAAGTCCCTTATTCCTTGTAAATGTTTTGATTATATATATACCTTTTACATTAGATGTAAATCTCTAATTTTCGCTCTTAATGATTGCATGTAATGGGGACGTTCATGGCTTGATTTGTAGTTCATAAAGTTTTGGGAAGAATCTTGTGAAACCTAGGCTTTAAATCAAAGATCTAGTGGGGGCTTATATATAGGGATATAACATGACCATCAGTTGTCTTAAATCCAAGATCTTAAGGCGGGTTTTCTTGTTAAGTGTTCAAAGGATTAGCGCTTACTTAGGAAGCCTAGGCTTTTTCACCTAAAGGACTAGGGCTAAAGTGTTTTAGTGGGTTGACATTAGTGTTTGATGGAAATGAGACTGAACCTAGTGAAATCTACCCCTAATAATGCCATTCCATACCATTTCTGACCTTTTTCCTCTTCTAAGTGCCTATAGCTACCAAAGCCCACCTTTATTCTTTGTCCCTACTTACTTGCACATGATTTTACATTCTTTAATCTAGATGAGTTATTATTCAATTGGTTCTTTACTATTACATGAGTCTCTTGGGAAACGATACTTGGTCTTACCATATTTTATTACCTGAATGATTGTGTGCGCTTGCCTAGGAGTTAACAAGTTTAAAGCGCTATTATCGGGAACTCGTGCTTACTACTAGACTATTATGAGATTTCTAACTTATTTAGACTTTATTCTTTATGTACATAGCTCATTTGTCTCGTGTAAATAGATATTTAAATTGAATTAGGCTGACTTGTGGCTTCAACAATGTTGTTCTCTAAGTGTATGTAGGGTAGCATCCGTTCAAGGAGGTTTCCCTCAAACCATCATTATCATACCCTAAGACTGAAGGAATAATAGTGGTACAAGAAGGCACCAAGCTTGAGCACAACAAGCAGCCCATGGTCTCCCTCCCCTATGTGTTGCTTCTCTTGTGCTATGAACAAGTCAGTGGAGATCGAGAAGCAAACAAGGAAACCTGGTTACCACCACTCTTTGTTGAGAAGCAAAGAACTTACACCATGCAAGCCAAATTGGATTAAAATAGGTTATGAGCGTCTAACGATGTGAAAGTAGTAAAAGGGCTGAAATGAAGACTATCGTACTAGGAAAGCTAAGTTGGTGGCTAGAGTTGGTTCAAGATATGTTGGTGAGAAGAAATGAGCACACCAACATCAACATTCGTTCCTCATTCCATCATCCATCAAGCTAATGATGTTATATAACTGTTTCTTGGGAGGCAACCAAATGTTTTCTTTTGTTCTTAGTTTCTTTTTTGTTCTTTTTTCATGTTTTGGATGCTTTTTGTGTGCTATGCTCACCTAATAAGAGATTAGTTCGCCTAGCAAGTTTGGTTTTGCAAAAAAAGTGTGAAAATTATGCAGACTCGCCTAGCGAAGCTAGATTTCGCCTAGTGAGCAAAGCCTTGTAATAAAGTCATTGGGCGCCCAACGGTGGTGTTTGTGCGTTGAGCACGAACAGCCAGGCCAGTTAGCTCTGGCACTTTTTTTGCTGTTTGTTTTGTATTTTTCTTTGTTCTGCACTCTTGTACATATTCCTTTTAGTGTTTTGTTTGAATCTAGTTGCTAACAATGAGAAGTTGCTTTTACTTTGAGCTTACTATTTGCTAGATACATCTTCCTCAAGGCTTAAAGGTTTCAAACCTACTGCTAACTGGCCTTCAAGTCATGCCAAAGCTGAGCACCCTTTCATTTGAAGATCTTTTTGCTCGAGTTGTAAGGAGAAAGATGCCTCTAATGAAAGTGAAACTAGTGTTTCATAAGCACTAAAGTTGTAAAGTGTGAAGTTTTAAAAGGAATCTTTCTATGGATAATGCTTGTTTTAAATTCATATTTTATTTTCTTTAAGTCTTTAAATTCTAGCTTTAGTTTTTAATTTCTAATTTTGAAACTCTTTTGAAGTTTCCTCGTTAGATAGTTCTTTTGCAAACAGTTTAGTGACTTTAGCAAAAAATGTTTTAGCTTGATTTGAATAAAAATCTTGTGTTTGCTCTTGATCAATATGCGAAATTCTTTGAAAATTTGGTTGAAATGTGGTTGGTTAAGTTTATTAAGCATAAATTGCGGTAGCTCTCATTCGTTTGGATACATGCTTCGTTTTAATTCTAGTCAATATTCGTGGCATTATGTTTGTTAAAATAGAATGACTCAATTTCTCACACCAAGAGGGGGGTGAATTGGTGAAGTATAAAAAGTAAAACTTTCAAAAACTTTTTCACCAAAAGAGATGCCTTTATACTTTTCTTGAAACGCAAGTTAAAAGATTTTCAATGCAGCGGAAATTTAATTGAATGAGTATAAAGTATAATCGATTGAATGTAAAAGAGTAGGGATAAGAAAGATTAAACGTTGAGTTTTTATACTGGTTCGGCCAAGCCTACATCTAGTGTCCTTCTAACTACAGGAAGCCAATGCACTATAATGATCAAGGTTTCTACAACAAGGTTTTTATAGAAACCCCACGTCAAAAATATAAATCACATCTCTAACCCTCTAATCAAAATATAGGTAGTACATAAACAGACTAGCAACAAGAATCCCCTCTCCTGCACTCTAACCCCTTTGAGACACTCTCAAAGTCAAGAACGCAACACGTCCTTCTTCCTATAATCACAACAGGAAACTCAACCCAATCTTCAGCAAATTGTAGAACCTGATCTTGTAGTAGACACCCAAATGTGCAGATAGATAAGACTTTGAAACTCAGCAATCTTGCTCTTCAAGAAATTCCAAGTAGTTGATCACCACGGTCAAACTTGTTTTCTTGGAGATTTTCCTCTTTCTATAAGCTTTACACTTTTCTGCAAAAGAATATGAAAATGTCAGAATCACAAAAGTTCTTACAAAAATCAAATTCGCGTCAATTTATAGTATACCACATCTTTGACTCATTTTAATCGACTAAGCTACTAATGCAGTCGAATATACCAATTCAATTATAACAGTTAGTAGCAGTCAAAGCAATTAATTGAATTCGCAATTAATGCAGTCGAACAACATTTAATGTTTGGTCAACACATTTAAAAATATAGCCGTTATGACAGTTATATCAAGCATTAACAGATTTCAAAACAGTAACAGACTTAATCGAATACATATCGCATGCAATCGATTATGCAACAATGTTAAGCATAGTTTTGAAAAACTTTCTCTTTGAAAAATATCACAGCACACTTTGTAAAAGGTTTGTGCAAAGACACGAGTTTCAATCGATTCAATCCATAATGTAATCAACTTAAAGCTGTTGTTTTGCCACACAATTAAAATTCAACATTAGTGCTTGTGGTTTTTCTCATCCAAAAACATGTGTCATGCATTCATGTATAAAATCACATATACAATATAGTGAAATGCAATGAACAACACAACAACAACACAATCATGTTCTCATATACACATATAACATGTAAGCCTAGAACATGTAACACATAATACACATGTATTATTAATTATGCGTTGTCATCATCAAAAACTCAGATATTACTGAGATTGTGGGTTCAGCTACCTCAGTGTTCCCCTATCAACAATCTCAACAATGTTTAAAATATATTTGGAACCTTGAGTTAACCCATGAGGTGTTCTGTCTCATATTTTTTGTTAAGTGTTATCAATTTGGATCACAACTGATTTTTCGTGACTTTTTATTTTCGAATCATTCACTTTCTTGTTACAAATTATCAAGGCCATATTTTTCTTCTACCTCTTCTATATTTTTTAGCCAAATAAACCAATGCTAACCTTTGAACCTAAAAAGAAAAGCTTTCTCATTCCTAGAATCATAAGCTTGATGAAAAAATTATGACCATCCTACCTTGAGTTGAGAAGAACATACATTTCAAGGTGAGGAAATTGTTCAAGTTCGAGGGATCTCACATCAGAAAGAAGCATTGAGAAAAACAAATAGAAAGAAAAATTAAGAAAAAGAAGAAAGAAGAAGAAGAAGATAAAGAAAAATAGTTTAATGAAGGAAAGTTGGGAAATAAGTTAAGGCATTGGTTTATTCATTTGTGAAGAAAAAAAGAGAATTATGCTACACCATGTGTTGATTTGTTTGCTCTCTTAGCTCAAAGTGCTTTGTATCCAGAAAAACCAAATTTCCTTCTTAACCCAGCCACAATACAAGTCATGAAAGTCCTTGTGATGCTAACTTGCTTGAGAATGTGTTTATTTTGGTTGAAACAAAGGGCAAAATTGAATTGTGTAACATTGTGATGGAAGACTGAATGACACACATCTTTATACACCAGTGAGCTTGAATGAAACACTTCTTTGGTGAGGAATGGTTCCATGCATTTAAGGAAAGCATTTTGCCATGTTTGTTGATCTCTTATAAAACTGTTCCATTTGTCTTGTAATCTTTGACCTGTTAGCACCATAGTTGGAGTTTGGTTTGCTAAAGCCTTATTATCTCTTAAGTGGTCTTTCCATGATGAGCAAGCATGAGTGATTTAATTTCTTTGAGTGAAATTGCTTTCTTGAGTCACTAGACCATTATAGTTGAGTTATTTTTTCTAGGCCGAGTTACCTTTTCTTGAGGACAAACAATGTTCTAAGTTTGGAGGAGTTTGATAATGTTAATTCTTACTAGAAGCTTCATTTTAGTGGAAAAATCAACTCTCCTTCAGCTTATTACTTGCTTAAATCTTGACTTTTATCATGTTTTTGTATATATCTATATTTTGGACTACACTAAGTAAATAATACTCTAATCTCCTCTTTTTTGTATCTATTTTGGTGCTTGGAAGATCCTTTGCCACATTGAAGAACCTTGGCAACCCAAAGAAGCAATAAGAACATCAAAACAGGAAGTGCTTGAGATCCAAGCATTGGGTGAGACATACTTCTCGCTGGGCGAGCCACCGTTGAGTGTCCACATCCTGTCGCTAAGCGAGCTCATTCCAAAGAGCAACTCTGGTGTTTTTGAAGACTCTCGCTAGGTGAGAGGTGTTGTGTGCTAGGTGACAAGATACTAACAAAGCAAGTCTTACCCTGTTTCTTCTAGTTTCGCGACGAGAGAAGGGTCTTTGGTGGTTTGGAGGCATGTTTTCACTCAAAGGAGAGCTATGATGGTTGTTAAGGCTCGTGGTAACACTCCCTTCTTCCTCTTAGCTTCTCCATCTTCTTTCATGGCCATTTTGTAAGTTTGAGACTCTCCATGAAAATGGAGAGCTAAGATGACCGTCTAGGATAACGTACTAAACAATATCTTTGTCTAAAAGATATCCTAAATGAAAAAAAGATAGATTACTCTAAACGATTTGGTAAATAGACAAGCATAAACACTATAGTACAAGGATTATGCTAAATGCTATAATAAATGTCTAACATTTTAAATCCAAATTTTTGAATAGTAATTTTTGTCTATTGTGTTGTTTTTCTTTATCTATGGAGATCCATAAAGGACATGCTTTACTCAAAAGTTCTATGTTGATTCAAAAGAACATTAAGAGATACGAAGACATTCTGAAAAATGTTTCATCAATTCTTTTTGTCTGTCCAATCTGTACAAGCAGCACAATTGTCTCTATAAAAGCAACATAGCATCTGACCACGTACAAGAGGCTACACACCTACATCAAAGTCAATGCTTCTAAGTAACAGATCATTTTTGAAGTTGCTTATATAAAAAGACCGCAAAAGGAGAAGAAAATAAAAAAAATTGCATATATTATCACGCTACCAAAATTCTCTTGTTGTTGTGTCGTCAAGCTCTTTGAAAAAGAAAATTTTTTGTAACAGGTTTTCCAAATATACTTTGTATTGATCTAAATCCTCTCTAAGAGAGTCTTTCCATTTGTACTTGTTTGAAAAACACTTTGTTGTTTTTTAATAATAAAAAATGATTTATAAAACTTGGTTGTTTAACTCAAGTTAAACAGTTTTAGCAAGTTGGGCTAATGTAAAAACTAAGAGTGGTGAAACTCTTTATAGAACCATGAGTGGTGAAACTCCTTGTAAAACCAGGAGTGGTGAAACTTGTTGTAACTTTTTAAAGTTAGTGAAACCCTTTTAGAGTGCTTAAAGGAGAATTGGATATAACTTAGTTAGAGTGAACCAGTATAAAAATGAGTTTTCATCTTTACTCTCTTTTGTTGTGTTTCTAAATGTTTTCGAAAATTTGTAAGTGTTCAACACTTTCTCGAGATCGTCTAACCCTTGCAAACAACGTATAATACTAATTGTGAAAAGTTTTTCAAACTATATTCAACCCTTCCCTTTCTAGAGTTTGTCTATTATTTCAATCACAATTCAATTTTTTCAATCATTTGCTAGATTTGACCTCTTCATCTTTTCCTTGTCACAAGGCACCTTGGTACAATATTAAAAAACATAATGACTAAATTTATAACATTTAAACGTTCTACCTTAAATTTTTTAAATATAATTTCCTCTTCCTCCAACTTGAAAATGATCATTATAACCACTAGTACAAAAATCACATACAACGTCGAATATTTTGGACTTTTAATGGTGAATTCGCGAACGACATCATACCATGAGATGTTAAATTGACGTCAAATTAAAAAAATTCGACCACGTCGAATTTTGTCAATATACGACGTTAACTTAACATCAAACTTTGTCAATATATGGCGTTAATCAATTTTTTTTGTTTTTTTAATTAATTGTGATCCTTTTCTATAGCTCTACGATACCTGAAAAGTAGAAAAACAACAAATTTCAGTTTTTGGTATTTTATAAAGCAAGAACTATGAACATATAGTGTAGTATCAACAACAAACAACGATAACCAACAACAAACAAGTTCAATCAAACAACAACAACAACAACAAACAAGTTCAACCAAACAACAACAAACAAGTTCAACAAAAAAAAACAAGTTCAACAAATAAGTTCGTCAAAACAAAAATGAAAATGAACCTTCAAAACGTGGGTTCGTCGGAATAAAGTGTCGTCACCAACAGAGAAAGCAGAATGCGCCTATGAAGGACAAGAGCACGAAAATAATTTGTCAAAACAAACGAAAATCATACATAAAGTAGTTAATTAACATGCATTTGTATCAAATGAAAGAAAGATTACATGTGATGGTCATCAAACTTCGTTCAAGAAAAGTTTGAGAAGAGAAGAGGGTCTTGCGCACTAAGATAAAGTGAATGAATTTTCAATCTCCCACTCAAATTTTTATTGAATTCACTAACATTTTAAGTTTAACGTTGGGGCATTCAACGTTTTATATCCTTTTACGTTGAATTACAATTTTAAACGACGTTTAATAATTGCATTTATTTACAAAAATGTCACCAGTCATTTTTAACGTTGGCTATTCAGTGGTTGGATGTTGAACGCGTGACGTTATACGCTGTTTTTGTACTAGTGAACTCTTGAAATGTATGTTAGGAATCCAAATATAAATTGAAAGTCTCACATTGAACATAAATAAAAAGCTTGGTACAATGTTATGTTATGATATCTTATATGGTTAACTCGTGTCTCCTTCTCTCTAGTATATTTTCTTATGAAAAAATCTTAACAGTGGTATGAGAACCTAATTTGTCTAGATAACCGATTTAGACAAAAATAAGTGTCTTGTTAAAATTGAGAGTCAAACATTTTCATATAAAAAAAATAAACAATAAATAAATATATAAAAAAAGAATAAATCAAGACAAATATATAAATATAAATATCTTTATGCATATATCCAATTTTTTTTTTAAAGAAAAACTAACATTACCTACCATCACACTCGGTTAATACAAAAAGTTCTTATCAAAATGATAAGAAATTGAGATCCTACCTACAAAGAGGAATTTCCTTGTCATTCCTATTGTGGTTTTTGTTTCGAATAATATTATTTTTTTCTTCATTCTATTACTTAAAGTTTATATGCATATTTTTTCTTCCAATGAAAGATGAAAAACTTCTTCTCATAAAAGAGTTTTAATTTACAATGAAGATGATTCGAAAGTATCCATTAGTTTTTCAAATTAATTTTTCTTGTCAATTTCGTTCAGCTAAGATTTTGTTTCTCGTTCATTTTCATGTATGTTTATCTTATAACAGCAAGAAATTAGAGTATTATATGATTTATAATCACAACAAAAATTTAAATTTCAATTTACTTTTTTTTTGTACTTTTGTTTCTGTATACAATTTAATTATATTTCATTTTTTTCTTCCTTCTTTATCTACTTTTTATTTGTTTTCAATAATATTATTTCTTTTTTCATATCTAACATGATTTAAACTTTTTTATTCAAATGTATTTTCTTCCTTCTTTATTTACAATTTCACTCATATTTTCAAAATACTTTTCCTATCATTACTGTCAGACCTCGGAAAAACGCACTCAAACCCTTCTGTCAGAATCATCAAAAACGCACCCAAAACCCCTCTGAACGGACGCCAGGTGTCAAGTAACTAGGATTCTGAAATCAGATAGTGGAAGGCAGGTGTCGACAGGAGAGCGGACGCTCGTTTGGACGTGGGAAGAAAATGATTGTTTCTGAAACTGCCGTCCCACTCTCCTCTGCATGCACCCTCTTTCCCAAACTTTGATCTTTTCATTTTCTCCTCCTTCTCACTAGAAACTCTACCTTCTCTCTAAGAAATCTCACCATTTCTCTCCTCCGATCATCATTCAGGCACCGTAGAAGCATCACCGGCGTCCTGAGCTTCATTTTAAACCGAACCATTTCAAGTTTTGAACTGGTAAGTCACTCGCATTCTAGCCGTTCGTTCTCTGATACATGCCACTCAAGTTTTAGTTGCATGTTGTCTTCTTGCCTGAGCAAATTCTGGTTGTCTGTTATTTATTTTAGTTTGAAGAGTTGATTAAGCGTTGAGGGTAGAAGGAATTATAGTCAGACAAACCGCATCCTATATTTAGTACGCTCGTTCACGCTAGAGGTAAGGGAAGCTTATTCAATTTAATTCTTATGTTTTTACTGTGCTGCATGGATGTTCTGTGAGTTGTATGAAGCATGACTTTGTGATGTTGATTATTTGATATATGATAAGGATTATGAGTTGATGTATGAGTAATATGAAATGTGCTATGATAGGAAAGTATGAAATTATGAAGTTATATGCTGAGAAATGAATTTGAATGTAAGTGAATTCTGAATAAGAAATTCCCCTATGATATTGAACATTCGACATTGGACGGTCCTTGACCGTTCGGTGTTTCTAGTAAACTCTTTTAAAATTGAATTCTTTCATTTGGGAAGAGTTCTAGTTGAGGACGATCGCTTTCTTGTAATAGTACTATGTTTGAGCGTTCGGCCAAATATAGATGTACCTGAGTGTTACGTGAGGAACTGAAAATCTTGTAGACATATATTTGTATATTTAGTTATTCTTCAACACTGTCTCCAATGTGTCTTATCATAATTATTATTAATGTTCCTAATATGAGTTCAAATTAGTGATAGGTCTCAACTCAAGCTCTCATAATGAGTGGCGCTCGGTTTTACACCGAACGCTCGTACTTATTTTAATTTATTAATCTTGATGAAACAGCGTTCGTCCAAATTCAGTAGAATCTCCTTTACAGTGCTCAGTCATTGACTGGCACTTGGTCTATATATATATATATATATATATATATATATATATATATATATATATATATATATATATATATATATATATATATATATATATATATATATATATATATATATATATATATATATACATATATATGAATTATTCTAAGTTTGGTTCTTTAAAAGTTTTGGCACGTCTACCTTCGTTGTCTCCGACCTAGAGTTCCCCGTACCTGATGTATTCTTTGAGTGTTGATTTTAGTTCCCGAGAGTCAGTTCATTTAATTGATTCATGTTGTAAGAAACGTTCGTCACATATTGTATAATTGTACTCGATTTATTCTTAAATCTAAAAGTAACCCCTTCGGTCTTATTCTATTCTGGAATGGGAGATTTCACGGTCTCGTTCCTATCGTTCGTCCTCGTTCTGAAGAGGGCTTAACGTTCGGTATTTGACGTTCTTAGAATTTGTGATAAAGATGACATTAAAGTGAAGAATTATAAAAGATGAAGAGTATATGAGATGAATGAAAGGTTGTGGATTTTGAACAAGCGTTCCGGGGAGGAACGACTCATGAGTGAATAATTGAAAGTTGTAAAGTATGACTGTGGTAATGCTAAGCTGTCGATTCATCCTGATGTTCCGTGAGTACTCGTCCTCACATAGAGGAGAGTAGGTCATCTGTGGGAACGGCAGGAGGTCCTAGTCCTTAGGGGTACTTTGGACAGATAGGACTAACCTCGGGTGGCAGCTGATGAAAGTATTCCAGTTACTACATCACCCGGGTGCACGAACGTCGTAGCTACACAGGTTTCATACAGTCCGGACGGTCGGTCTAGTAGTAGGCCTTGCTTGAAGCGTATTATTAACTTTATCTGTGTGTTGATGTATGAATTGTATGATTTGTAACTGAATTAAATTACATAAGCTTACCCTGTGTTTTCCTTGTGTTGTCTCGTCTTGTACGTTCGTCTTGTCGTTGCGATGATCATCCATGTGGATGTGAGCAGAAGGAGACGCGCTACTGGAAGAGGCGCTAGAAGAGGCGCTGGAAGAAGGAAATTTGGAGGAAGAGAACCTCGTGGAAGTTGAAGTTAAGGCCGAAACGTAGTGTGTTCGGTTGGTAGTATAGTCTAATTAGTGTAAGGTGTCGTTCGACCACCTCTCCTTTTATTAGGAATGATCGTTCGGTAATCCCTTTTGTAAACCGTTCGGTCAGTTTCGTTTTGATGTTTAGTAAATTTTGAACTCTTACTGTTTATGTCGTTCGGTCAGAACCGCACATTTTCTTTAATGTAAGACTGAACTGATATATTACTAATTGTAATTATTTCTATTGTATGGTTTATTACTGTATTTTGGGATGTTACAATTACAATCTGAATTACCATTATTTTTGTCTTTTTTACAGTTTACTTTAAAAGATGTATTATATGTAAGAAAACTAAAGCTTCAATTTCATTAAATTAAATTGTTTTTAAGGTGCATTTAAACATTTTTACCACTCTTTAATTTTTTTGTCTGTTTATTTTCAAGTAAAAATCTCTAATTCTCAATTCTAAGTTTTCAATCATATAAACATTAATTTATTAAATAACATAGAAAACTTACATTTTCTTTTGTCTGTGGTTCTTTGATTTGGTTGATTTGAAAAATCTTTTTTCATAATACCATATTCCATTCTCTCTCTTTTCAATGTCATCAATATTTATCTTTCGGAAAATGATACTTGAACAACCATTTTTGACAACATTTAGACACGCGCACACGTGTCAAAATCTGAGTAGTCCATTTTCATTTAATTTTTTCAACTGGACCACTCAGATTTTGACACGTGTGCGCGTGTTTAAATGTTGTCAAAAATGGTTGTTCAAGAAGCATTTTCCTTATCTTAATTACCACATTCACTTTTGTGATCAAGAAGACTTATTGTTTTATTTTTCTATTATATAATTTTATAAATTATTTAATTGTAATTTTTTATATGTAATATAATATATAAAATTAGTTTAATAGTAAACAAACCATACATCGCGGGACTAAACATTCACTTCCTAATTTGCACCTTAACTTTATAGTTTAACTAAATTATCTTCATCTTGTGTTAAATATATAGATAAATTATACAGATTTAAGATCACGAGCCATCTACATATCATCTGTCAATAAGAAATTAAAATTCATTATCAAGAGTGATTAAATTTTTAGTCTATTTTCTAAGTTTTTTTTAGTGTGTGTGGTAATTTAACATATCTTTTGCATAATACGTGTTCTTTTTCTTTCATCATATACAGATGAACTTAACGATGCATTATTATGAATAATGATAGTAAAAATCTAACTCCTAATGTACAAATCTTATGAAGAATTAATCTCGCAACTGTACTTGTGAGAGAGACCGAATAAAAGATAATTGCTTACAATCAACCTGAATTATATATATATATATATATATATATATATATATATATATATATATATATATATATCCTTACAACTTTTAGGAATTTTATCTAAATTTTTAATATATGCTTTACTTAATTTTTTAAATATTTATACAACATATATGAGATATTTTGGTACTTGTTTCATCAAATTGTGAATCCACTTTCTCTTTAGAATATCCTAATTCATATTTATATTTTTCTTAAAAAAAGGAATATTTATTTTTAATATTTTCTTTTTCTAAAATAAATTCTTTCAATAAATTATTAAACATATTTTAATATAATTTTAAGTATAATAAAAAATTAATATATATATATATATATATATTAAAATATTTTAATCGACTTTATTTTACTTGAAGTTTACCCCCTCACTTTACCATGTATATTTAAAAACATTATATATGAAAGGACAATGGCTTGTACCCATGTTAAACAATGGCGTCAGCTTAATGACAAGTAATGAAAAGTTTGCAAATATTATGTTTCTTTTTCAAATTTTAATTTCCAAAAGCCCTCTAACCTACGGCTCAGGGCACTTGTTGAAAATGACCTTTCTTTTTCTTAATAAAATTGTTTATTTTGGAAATTTACTTTTTCTTTTTAATTTTCCAATATGCAAGATTTATTTTAATATAGTTATTACTTTAAGAGAATTATTTATTTAAATTTTAAACTTTGTTTGAACCAATATAATTGATCAAATTGACACACTTAACAAGATGTACCCGTTTCATTCGATATAATCACCTATTATTTTGTAATAAGTTGTTACTTTGTTTAAAATAATTAACTATTTCCTTATAATAAGAAATAAAATTCAACAACTCGGACTTATATGTCGAATATGTTATTAATAACAATTATTTATTTATCACTAATAATTTCATATTTTTATAGAATGAAAGAAAACAAATAATCTTAGAGAAAATAAAGAGTTGTTGAAATTGCACTCATCTATTGTCACAATCAACATCTCAACCATTCAAAAGGGTGAAAATTGTTGTTTTTACAAATAACTTGATTAAATCAAAATTCGTGAAAAAAATATGCTATATAATAAAATATTAGACTTAAAAATTAGGTTTTCTTTATGCCTCCTAGATTGATTTCACCGACGGATATTTAATTATATTAATCCGGCCAAAGAAATAAACATGGTCTCGCTAGGCACATACGAGATGTAGGATTTAAACAACAAATTTATCTCATGTTAATACCATAAACAACCTTATAAGTGTAATCATATAATTAAATATATTAGGATGATTGAAACTGTATCATAGTATGCCTAAGCCCACCAACAGTGGACTGATAACCCAGACGACCATTAAGAAGCCGAGATATATTGCGATCGTAATATAGCGATCGCATGTGTCGATGGCAATAAACAGTTGTCGAGCGATGTCATGACAATTCAAGAACATGAACGACCTTTAAGGGGACGTGTAGCCTAAGCTCACCAACGGTCGACTGGTAACCCGGACGACCATTAAGAGGCCGAGATATATTGCGATCGTAATATAGCGATCGTATGTATCGATTACACTAATGAGTTGTCGAAGAGAATACGTTTGGTCAAATTTAGTCAAGTTGAACATATTAAATCTTAATAAACAAAAGATCAAATAGTTAGGGCCACAAATCACGGGATTAACTGACCCAGTATCAAACGCGACCTAACGGTTGTATTTTCCAGATGGTCAACTTCTGTAACCAAACGGATTTTTAGGTAAACGGTTTATTTTATCGTTTTAAATATGAAAAACAGAAAAGAGAAAAATGTACGTTTTTCTAGAGGAGATTTTTATGATTTTCTTCAATTATTGAACTAAAAGAGTTCTACAATTTCCTTTTTTCTGACTTGAGTGTCGGAGTGTCTTCGTAGGTACCCCCATTCTCCCTGAAACGTGCTGACTAAGAAAAGGACATGAAGATAAAGGCATCTTAGAAGGAGAGGACGCGACTCACCAGGTTCATATTTCGGTCCCAACTTTTATATTGAAACATTTTGGCGCCCACCGTGGGGCCGAGATTTGACATCCCCAAAGAAGACAACAAGAGCTATGGGAGACAACAACACTTTAGATCTAATCAGGCAACTGCAGGCGCAAATCGAAGCACAGGCTCAAACCATACAGGAGCAGTAGGAAATTCAACGTAAACAACAAGAAGAAATAGCGGCGATGAGAACGCCACGTCCCCCGCCTGAAATATCGACCTCCAACCACCAGGTCGATAATGAAGGCAGCCACCATGGAGGACCCTCTGAACCAGCCGGAGGGGGAAGGAGGGGACCCACCTCTCTACAGCTTACTAACTTGCTTCCCTTTACGGAAGCCATCATGCAGGCCCCTATGCTAGAAAAGCCCCCTCCGGTATTAGAACGGTATGACGGTTCAGCGGATCCCGACAATCACCTTCGCAACTTCATAGACGCCGTGGCGTTCTACACGGATAACGATCCCGTTATATGCCGCGCTTTTTCATTATCTCTGAAAGATGAGGCACTGGAGTGGTATCACACCCTCCCTCAAAATTCGGTTGATTGCTTCGCCACCATAGAAGCTCTATTTCGTAAACAGTATGCTACCAACCGGAGGCCAGAAATGACCCCCGCTGAGCTTGTCAACACCAAGTAGGGGAAAGATGAAACCCTGAAGGCCTTCATGCAGAGGTACAACGAGACGGCCTGACGGGTGAAGAACGTAAATCACACGTTCGTAATCAGCAACCTACCTTCCTGCTTACGTCTAGGGTATTTCACTGAACAGCTATACGCAGACCCTCCCAACTCCATGGAGGAGCTTCAGGTAACGATCGCGAAGTTTATTCGCATAGTGGACCTCAGGAACTCTCGGAAAAAAAAACAAGAAAGTCCGACCAATAATAATAGGAAGGACATAAAACGGTCGTCTAACGACCATAAAAATGATCGACCCCCTCGAAAAGAGTCGGGATGGACATCCAAGTACGAGCGTTATACGTCACTCAATGCACCCAGGGCAAAGGTGCTCGAAGAGGCTTTGCACGCTGAACTCCTGACCGTTCGACAAAGGACTACCCCAAAGAGCGCTGACGGCGGTAAAGCTTGTCGATTTCATATGAACCATGGGCATGATACAGAAGAATGCAACACAGTGAAAGATGAGTTGGAAAGACTCATCCGCGCAGGCTACCTCCAAAATTATGTAAAGGAGAAGGCGTCCCACAGCGCAGCAATTCCCAACCGGAAGGAATCTTCCCGACGTAGCCTAGAATGATCGCCTCCCAAAGACGACCGACGAAGGCGCCGGCCCCGAAGCCAACCTCGACGCTCAGAAAGGGAGAGATCAGTCCAGGGGCGAATCGATACCATATCTGGCGGCTTCGCAGGGGGAGGATCGTCGACATCCACCTGGAAACGACATTTGAGACACTTGAAGTCAGTACACATGGTAGATCGACAACCCCGATCCTTACCCGACATCACATTTACTGACGACGATTTCCACGCTCCCGACCCTGATCACAATGATCCCATAGTCATCACAGCCGAGATAGCCCGCTACGACGTAAGCAACGTCCTCGTTGATCAGGGCAGTTCGGTTAACATTTTGTGCTGGACAACATTCAAGAAAATGGATTTGACCGAAGACCTGATAGCCCCTTTTAATGAGCAAATTGTTGGCTTCGCTGGGGAGAGAGTCCACACTCGGGGATACCTAGACCTACGGACTCGACTCGGAACAGGCAGGTATGCGCCCGAACTTATAGTCAGATTCTTACTGGTAGAGGCAAACACCTCGTATAATGCGTTGCTAGGCCGACCTTGCTTGAACGCTTTCGGAGCCATCGTATCCACCCCTCATCTGACCATGAAATTCCTCACAGAACGAGGGTCTATATGTACCGTAAGGGCTGATCAGCGAACGGCTCGACAGTGTTATGTCGCCGGTTTAAAGGTCACCCCTTTTATGCCATCTAGGAGGGCAAGAGGAGCTGAAACAGCGGCGATTGATTTGGATCCAAGGACCAACGTAGACGAACGTCTTCATCCCCAAGGCAACGTCAAAACATTCCAACTAGGGGCGGACGCGTCCAAAACCATGACCATCGGTGGGAGTTTAGCACTACATGATGAGCGCGCTATGACGTAGATAATACGCACCAATGCTGACTTATTTGCGTGGGTCACCACCGACACGCCTGGGATCCATCCAGGCGTCATGGCCCATAAATTGTCAATCTTTCGGGAGGCGCGCCCGGTTGCGCAGAAGAAACGACAATTTGGGGAGGAAAAATGCACAGCCATCCAGGCAGAGGTCACCAAACTAATGAGCGCCCGGTTTATCAGAGAGATAACTTACACTACATGGTTGTCGAACGTGGTCATGGTCAAGAAATCCAACGGCCAATGGAGAATGTTCGTGGACTTCACCGACCTCAACAAAGCATGTTCTAAGGATTCATATCCTCTACCGAGCATTGATCGATTGGTAGACGGAGCTTCAGGGCATACTGTACTTAGTTTTCTCGATGCGTACTCGGGATATAATCAAATCCCCATGTACGAGCCCGATCAGAACAAAACAGCTTTCATTACTGACCGAGCTAACTATTGCTATGAGGTAATGCCGTTCGGCCTCAAGAATGCGGGCGCTACCTACCAACGCCTTATGGAAAAAGTTTTTCACCACCAAATCGGTAGATGCATGGATGTCTACGTAGATGACATGGTTATTCGAAGCCAATCTGTGGAGCAGCATCTCAAGGACTTGGCAGAAGTTTTCCACCAAATCTGGCGCTACAACATGCGCCTTAATCCCTCCAAGTGTACCTTCAGAGTCCCAGCAGGTAAATTCTTGGGGTTCATGCTAACATGCAGAGGTATCGAAGCCAACCCCGACAAATGTAACGCCGTGCTCGAAATGCCAAGCCCAAAAACCCTAAAAGAAATACAATGTCTGGTCGGCCGACTCACAGCGTTATCCCGCTTCATCCCCAAATTAGCCGAGCACATCAAGCCCATCTTGAAAAACATGAAGAAGGGCATCACACAACATTGGGATGACGCTTGTGAAGCAGCTTTTTGTGTTGTTAAACACAATCTCACCAGCCCTCCAATCATGGCGCGACCGGTCGCGGGGTCCGACTTACAACTCTACATTGCAGCATCGCACCATGCTGTAAGTGCTGCTTTGATACAAGAGACCCCCACTCTTAAGCTGATATATTTCGTCAGCCGCACGTTACAGGGAGCAGAGGAGCGGTACTCCCCAATTGAGAAGGTCGTATTGGCCCTGCTCACCGCATCCCGTCGACTTGGACCATATTTCCAGAGCCATCAGGTGGTTGTCAGAACTAATCACCCGATCGCTAAGATCCTCCGGAAGCCCGACCTAGCGGGAAGGATGGTCTCATGGTCAATAGAACTTTCTGAGTTCGGACTCCGTTATGAACCTCGGGGGTCCGTTAAGGGTCAGCACCTAGCAGATTTTGCAGCTGAGTTAACGCCCACGCCTGATAACTCGGAACCAAAGTGGTTCCTTAATGTAGATGGATCCTCAGACAAGAGAGGGGGAGGAGGGGGAGGAGCTGGTATCGTGCTAGAAGGACCAAATGGTTTAATCATCGAGCAAGCCATCACGTTCAGGTTTTCGACGAACAACAACCAGGCGGAGTATGAAGCTCTGATTGCCGGTCTCACCCTGGCCAAAGAACTCACGATCGCTCCATTAGACACAGAATGGATTCACAATTAGTGGTCGGGCATATGACCGGGACGTATCAAGTCAAGGATAATCAGTTGCTGCGCTACTCCCACAAAACCAGCACCCTCCTCCAATATTTTGTCGAGATCAACATTATCCATGTTCCTAGGGAGCAAAATTCCAAAGCAGATCTCTTGTCCAAATTAACTCACTCCAAAGAGCGAGCACAGTTGTCTTCAATCATCAGGATGACACTCGACCATCCAGTCGTGGAAACCTTCGCCACCAACGTTTCGCAACAGGAGACGGATTGGAGACAGCTTATGAGGGACTTGATGAAGAAACAAGAACAGGGGGAAAGATCACCGCGAGTGACTCAAAACGTATCGCACGTTTCCTATACATAGGCGACGACTTATACAGACGCGGCCACAGCACACCTTTGTTGAAGTGCATAGCAGCGAATGAGGCTGACTACGTCCTACGCGAACTACACACCGGGATCTGCAGTTTTCATTCAGGCAAACGTACCCTCTGGGCGCGCGTCCTTCGAGTAGGATATTACTAGCCGACACTCGACCGAGATTGTGAGACGTTTGTCAAAAAATGTCTCTCATGCCAGGCGCACGGTCATGACTTCCACGTCCCTCCCGACGAATTGCATGGTATCATCTCCCCATGGCCATTCGCCTAGCGGGGAATCGACATCGTCGGCCCTTTACCACTCGCGAAGGCACAAAACAAATATCTCCTAGTGGCAGTCGACTACTTCACTAAGTGGATTGAAGCCGAACCACTTTCTATTATCAGCGTCCAGCGAGTACAGAAATTCATCTGGCAGTTAATATGTCGGTTCGGTCTGCCACAAAAAATCATCACTGGCAATGGCCGCCAGTTCATTGAAAAGAAATTGGAAGATTTTCTGAGAAATCTGGGATCCAGCATGCGACCAGCTCGGTCGAACACCCACAAACTAATGGCCAAGCCGAAGCCACGAACAAGGCTCTGCTCACAGAGTTGAAAAAGCGACTCGGCGAGGCTAAAGGTTTATGGGTGGAGGAACTACCCGAAGTCCTATGGGCGTACAGATGCACCCCACACGGATCCACCGGGGACACTCCATTCAATTTAACGTACGGCAACGATGCCATGCTCTCATTTGAAGTCGGGAAGCCATCCCTAAGACGCAGCATCACCAATATGACCCTTAACAATGAAAAGTTGCCGATGAATCTCGACACCCTACCCGAGCGTCGAGAAGTCGCCACAGTCCATGCAGAAGCGTAGAAAAGAATGCTCTCCCGTCATTATAACACCAAGGTCAAGCCCCGATCGTTCAAAGCTGGCGACCTTGTATGGCAGAAACGCGGAGAAGCCAGGAAGAATAAAGCTCACGGGAAGTTAGCGGCTAACTGGGAAGGACCGTTTTGCGTCGTTGAGAATCTAATGAATGGAGCGTACCGCCTCCAGCTCCTCACTGGACAACCCGTCCCCAACACATGGAACGCTACTCACCTCAAATATTATTTTAGTTAAAATTCATTTATGTTCAGAACACATCATTTTTCTCATAATTTATATATTCTCCGTTTATATTGTTCTTAAGTGTTGAGTCCCAAGATCAAATTCTTTCGAATTCGCTCAACAAATTACATGGTCGCTCACAAGCAGCCCAATCGAAACATGTACTCGGCCGGATATAGGTTCATAGGCGAGCGTCCGTACCTTAGCGAATCGGAACACCCAACTACATTTTGGACACACTCCCTCTGGTAGATTTTCTCTCTCGAACACCCAGTTACATTTGGGACACACTTCCTCTGGTAGATGTTCTCTCTCGAACACCCAGTTACATTTGGGACACACTCCCTCTGGTAGATGTTCTCTCTCGAACACCCAGTTACATTGGGGACACACTCCCTCTGGTAGATGTTCTCTCTCGAACACCCAGTTACATTCGGGATACACTCCCTCTGGCAGATGTTCTCCCTTGAACACCTAGATAAATTCGGGGCATTACTCCCCTAGTCAATTTTCATCTTAGATGATCGTTCATAAAAACCTATCAACACATTCGATCTAGACGACCGTTCATTTAGACGATCGTTCAACACATCATAACGTCCAAATTCAAAAGTTCAAAAGTCATTTATTTCATCTTCACAAATGTTCAAAAGTCATCGCAAATTCATGCCAAAACACAAATCAAGTTCATCATTACATCCAAATTCAGAAAACTTAATCTATTAAAATATTTGGAGATCCGGTAACAGCTTCTTCCGCCGCCCCAACGCTTGGCTTCTCCTCAGTGGCCACTTCATGAGGACCTTCCGTAGCGACCGTCGCATCCTCGACACCATCTTCAACTTCCAGGAAAGCGTTTTCCGGAACCTCCACTAGAGGCAGCATTTGACCCTCATATACATCTTTACGCACGTCAAATGCCACTCCCTCGGTCGACACTTGGAGAAGATGCGCTACCTCAACGCCTTCTTGAAGCCTCTCGTATGCTCTACCATTATCGCTTCGCGCATTTCTTCTCTTTCCTCTCAATCTTCAGCGGCCGCGGCAATCAATTCATCCCTCTCCTTAATCGCGCCATCTCTTTCTTGAGTCACTGCAACTACAGTCTTTCTAGTTGCACCAATTCGGATGCCATCTGATCGTGTGCTAGACGTAGCTCATCCCTCTCATTCTTCAAGGCAGAGCCGGCTGCCCAAGTAGAGTTAAGTAATGTCTGTCCTTCACGTAACCGCTGTTCCGATTCCCTTTGCCTTTGTTCACAGGCGGCATGTGCATCCGCTATCTCTTTCAGTTGCGTTCGCGACTTCTCCAACTCAACCCTTAGGACGCCTCTATCAGAAGCGTACTCCATGTGCCAAGCCGCCATAGTTGTTCGAGTCGCTATCTCTAGCAAGTCGTCAGCCATCTGTTGTTCGGTCATGCTCTCCACCACCTTCTTCTCGGCATCATCCAAGTTAAAATCCATTTTATGGCTCAAGTTGAAAGAAGGATCCCACAGGCCCTTCGGAAGGGGACGATCTGTCTCCTCTGCGGTCTCCTTCATTTTTTTTGGCACGCCTCCAGTGGCGTCGACCATTTTGCCTTTCCGTTTCCTTACCAATAGCTGCTCCTCCACAGCCCCTACTTCGTCACACGACACCACCCGCACGCTCGGGGGGACTTGAACGAGTTTGGAAGGGGTTCCTAAACGTCCAGCACTCGACTTGCCAGTGTCGAATGCATGAAACCAATTGCGGACTGATCCTTTTCTCCCCATTATCTCTGCCAAACACAGAATCCCTCCAACACAGTCAACAACAATCCAATAACATACACAAATAACAATAAGAAAAACATATCTAATACCCTTGAGCCGAAATCATCATGGTCAAGACAATTTATGAGCCGACGGGAAGAAAAGAGGCGTGGCAATGCCGTCAACACATTCAAGGCCTCCAACTCTTCGATCGTCATCTTATCCTCGTCCCACAAAGTGAACTTCAATGGATCCTGTGTCCAATATAGAGGAAACTTCGGATTTCCATCCTCATCAAAAAAGTACGTTCGTCCTGACTCAAGGATCGATACTTTAAAAAACTTTTCTTTAAAACCCCTATACGACTGCAAATAGAGCTCCAGGAGAGCATCACCCGATTCCAAAATTAAGTATATCCAACCCCTCTTAGCAACCGGGTGACACCTAAAGAAACGCAAAAACAATGCCACAGTAAGCTTAATCGCCAAGGCTTGGCAGACGACAACGAACGCCTGCATATACCCCCAACTATTGGGATGCAGTTGTGTAGGGGCCACGTTTAGGGTTTTTAGTACTGCCATTTGGAAGGTTGTCAACGGCAATCGCAGATACAGATCGTAAAACGGCGGAGAGTAGTAGTAGAAAAAATCGTTGGTGGCGTTTTCTCTTCCATGGAAAACTCTCTCATCCTCACGACAGGCCACCAACTTAACACACGACCTATAATCTAGGGTTCTCAAGATACAATTGTTCTCTACCCAATCTGCTAGCACTACTCTACTTCTAAACACATTACGGAGTTCACTTGCCTCACGCGAAGCCCAATCATAACCACCACCACTAGTAGTGGGCTCAGCAAGAACTTCAGGACCTTCACTCACCACGCCTCCGTAACAGAAATCACTCTCACCGCTTAGAATGGTGGTGATTTCATGTTGTTCCGTCAAAGATGACGATCCCGGTGCGCCAACCAGGACATTCTGCCCCTTTTCTTCCATTATCGGTAAAAAAAACCACACTAGAACGTAGAAAAGATTAAGGATTTACCTGGCAAGTTCGTACGGAAGTAGAATCGACTGATAGGCCAAGCAAGAACTATCGCCAAAAGGAAGAGAATGCTTTTGATTATGGTAAAACGTATCACACCTTTCCACCTTCCCCTTCGTATTGAAGAAGCCAAGAGTGCCACAGCATCATACGCCGTAAGATTAACTCGATCTAACGGCTCTAATTTCATGTCTTTTCGCTTCCCCCAGAAGCGGGAAATTCTAACCTTTTCTCCGCCAAAATGGTACATAGCACTTACCCTAAAAAACTTTTTCCACCAAAACGCTGTGTAGCACTGGCCCAATAACTTGTATACTCAACGTCCTGTAGTAACCTCGCACGCAAAACCGGCGGTCGTTTACTCGGACTCGGGGGGCATGTATCATAGGATGCCTAAGCCCACCAACGGTCGACTGGTAACCCGGACGACCATTAAGAAGCCGAGATATATTGCGATCGTAATATAGCGATCGCATGTGTCGATGGCAATAAACAGTTGTCGAGCGATGTCACGACAATTCAAGAACACGAACGACCTTTAAGGGGACGTGTAGCCTAAGCTCACCAACGGTCGACTGGTAACCCGGACGACCATTAAGAGGCCGAGATATATAGCGATCGTATGTATCGATTACACTAATCAGTTGTCGAAGAGAATACGTCTGGTCAAATTTAGTCAAGTTGAACATATTAAATCTTAATAAACAAAAGATCAAATTGTTAGGGCCACAAATCACGAGATTAACTGACCCAGTATCAAACGCGACTTAACGGTTGTATTTTCCAGATGGTCAACTTCTGTAACCAACCGGATTTTTAGGTAAACGGTTTATTTTATCGTTTTAAATATGAAAAACAGAAAAGAGAAAAAGGTACGTTTTTCTAGAGAAGATTTTTATGATTTCTTCAATTATTGAACTGAAAGAGTTCTACAATTTCCTTTTTTCTGACTTGAGCGTCGGAGTGCCTTCATATGTACCCCCATTCTCCCTGAAACGTGCTGACTAAGAAAAGGATGTGAAGATAAAGGCATCTTAGGAGGAGAGGACACGACTCACGAGGTTCATATTTCGATCCCAACTTTAATACTGAAACAGAAACTATTAGACTTCATGTAAAAAAAAAGACCTATTAAAATATGAATAGATATACATTTTCAAGTACGTAATGTTGATATTATTATACATTTATTATTTTATTAGTGATCATTTCTATATCACAGCATCATTACTTTATTCATAAAAAAAGAACACTCAAAATATTAAGACATTGTAGAGAATCTAGAAAAAAATAATTATCTTAATAAATATATGGAATTAAATAAAATTCATTTACTATCCAAATGCTTTCGATATTTTAAAAATTATATATAACTAAAATATTTTTAATTTATTGATTATGTAAAAAAAAGTACAATAATAATATATTAAAAAAGTAATAAATTCTTATATTTGGTCAAAGTTAAGTATTAAATTCTTATATATTTTTCCCAAAGTATTTTGCATATGAGCACCTAATCCTTCAAATTACAATATCCATTTAAAATTTAATTTGGTGAGAGATACTGTGTATTACCTTTACTTAAGAGTATAGGCGACTTAAAGATTTGGAAAGTCCAAAACAAACTTAAAAGTAAAGTTTGTTGAGGTTTTTTTTTTTCTTGAAGGATTAAAGCAATTAGTACTAAGAAAAATTTTAAATTTCTTTTTTAGGCCTAAAGTAATTAGTACTAAAAAAAATTGAAACTTTTTTTTACTTGAAGACCTAAAGCAAGCTTCAGCCTTCCGCGGGCTCAAGAGTTAGTATTATGATATCAGTTGAAGATATAAAAGAAAATATATTACATAAGTTATACTTAAAAGGTTTAATTGCTTGCATTGTCCCTAGTTTGGCTGCAACGTGTCAAAGTAGTCCATTCTTTTAAAAAAATTTCAATTACGTACAAACTTGGTTTAAAAGTGTCAATTTCGTCCAAACGTATGTAAAATTTGCTTCAATCAAGTCCCTTCCGTTAAATTCACCAAAACGGACGTTAATTTTTTAGTTCTCTCTCCTCTGCTTCTCTGCTCTGCTCCTCTGCTTCTCTGCTCTGCTCCTCTGGACATTATAAAATAATACATTAAGCAATTATTAAAAAATTTGAAGATGAATATTATTTTGTTGAAGATGTACTGACACGTTGATATGTTATTTTGTTAACAAATTGCGGCAGTAAAATAGATTTGATTAAATTGTTTTTGATTCTTTAGACATAATTACTTTAATATTTTTTTAAACTTCATCAAATACAATTCAATTTAAAATGAATATTACTTTTATTTTAAAATAAAATATTAAATTCGTGATAAAAATTATATTTCGCACAATATTTACAAACTATATTTATCATAAAAAAAAATAAATACATGACAGTAAAATATTGCCACTTATATTATTATCTATGAATAAAAAACTAAATTAGTTAACTCATGGCTACAGTTATATCTTTCACGCAAAATATAAAAACTTTAAATTGTACATATTTACAAAAACATAGGTATTGATATCATCTTTCTCATTTATGAAAAAATCACACAAGATACAAAAATAATAATTACTCTCCAACCAAAACATTTAAAAACTCTAAAACTAAACATACTCTAATGCATATATGATTTAATAAATTTAACATAATTAGAAGTTTGTATTTTAAAAATCTAAAAAACTATCCATATAATTCATCTTGACTTCCTCTAATCATACAATCAGATGAATAAAATCATTCTACTTTTCCTATTTTGAATATTAAAAAATTATTCATATACTTATTAAATTTATTTCAATTAATATAAAGTTATTCACTTTAATAATTTTATATGTAATCATGTGTTTAAATAGTAAATAAAATATTTTTAATTAAATGCATTTTTTTCAAATATCGTTAAAATTAATTTATACACTTAATAATTTTACTTATATATCTTTATTCAAACAGGATAAAATACTACTTTCAATCACACATATTTTCTATAAACCAACGTGTCAGTACATCTTCAACAAAATAATATTCATCTTCAAATTTTCTAATAATTGCTTAATGTATTATTTTATATTTTATATTATCATTATATTATTTTATAATGTCCAGAGGAGCAGAGAAGCAGAGGAGCAGAGGAGAGAGAACTAAAAAATTAACGTCCGTTTTAGTGAATTTAACGGAAGGGACTTGATTGAAGCAAATTTTACATACGTTTGGACGAAATTGACACTTTTAAACCAAGTTTGTACGTAATTGAAATTTTTTTAAAAGAATGGACTACTTTGACACGTTGCAGCCAAACTAGGGACAATGCAAGCAATTAAACCTACTTAAAATCATGGTAATGGAGCTATCAATTATTCAATTATAATCTTTATTTAATATTGATAATGGTAAAATTTCAAGTTTTAATAAAAAAAATTAAAAGATAAAAGAATATAAAATTTGTAAATAGACTATACGTATTTATTTTTTATTTTATTTGAATTTAATTATTTAATTTTATTCTAAAATAAGATTAATATTTTTTTTGTTGACATTACTCTATTTTGAAATACCTAGCTTATTCCTAGTAGCATAAAATATATTTATAGAAAAATGTTTGTGAGAATGTATCTTAGTTTTTGTTAGTGTATAATAAAGTGATGTATTATTTCTATATGCTTTATCTTATAATGTATGATAAGATTTCCAATGAGTTGTGCTATCACATTTGAGTGAAATATGATTAAGGAAGACATCTTAATCGTTTAATCCTTGGTCTATTATCTAAAAGATTTGAGACCAACAACCTCCAAGAATAATATATCTCATGTTAGTTGTAGAAAGAGTCAGACATATTTGTTTTCATAGAATGTCATAAAACTTTTTATACCATGATCTAGAAGCTTGCTTCTCCTTCATCTTGAATGCATGGTTTAGAAACTCAAAGTTAATGAATCTAGGTGATTCTTTAACATAAACTTGTTCCTTTATACAATGAATAAACATGTTCGTATATATAATAAAACTAATATTATTGACAAGTATTAATAAATAAGATTAATACTTTTTTTCAGTAAGATAATTGACTTCATACCAACATATATATCAATGAAAAAGTTCACTTGGATTGCACACATGTTATGAAGATTAGTTTGACCAACTTAGAGCATCATAATGGTAAAAAAAAAAATACAATCCTACAAAATTTGTTGTCAAAGAATGACTTATATGTATCAAACTTTGTTTAATATCTTTTATTATTGTAGCTTTTTCAGTTGTAAAGGTGTTTTAAGTAATGAGTATGTGTTTAAATAAATATAAAAGTTTATGGACTAATTAGTAAGATAGTTTCTATAATTAGATCTATCATTTACTTTGACCCTTGTATTTCTTTTAACTCAATTGAATTCCCATGTTTTTTAAATAGAGACAATGTGATTCTTTTTCTTGAATTAATGTTAAAGATGTTAGAAGGTGACCACATGTCAAACCAACCCCCTTCTTAGTTAGTAATTTGGTTTTAATATTTAGGTTTATGATTCATTTTTGTTCATACATGATTTATTGGCTCAATTGAGTCTCTATATCTTTTAAACAGAGACATACCATATTTTCCATCTCTAATCCCTTATTCTCTAATTCCGACAACCTTTACCACCATCATTGTTAGTGTTGTCAAAACGAGTAATCTGATCCAACCAAGTCCAGTCCACCACGGGTTGGTCACTTAGTGAGTTAACCCAACCCAGCCACTTATTAGAGAGTCGAAAAAATTCGAACTCGGTCCGACCCATCATAGGTTGGTGGGTTAAATGGGTAGACTCACTTAATTATAAGGTTTTTTTCTCAAATCCATAAAAAATTACAAATTTTGTAATTCAAATCTAAATAAATTTCACTCGAAAATGATGTTAAACTCCAAAGACAATTCAAAATTAAAAAAAAAGTATCATATAATCTAAATGTAATCCAAAAGCAAGAACAAAAAGCAAACAAATAAGTTTTTAATATTAATCAGTTTTTAGCCACTTATCCATTTATAAGATTATGGTCTTGAATGAATAAATCCATAATATTTTTCTCTCTTGAAACATCTTCTTCTTTATCCCCATCTACAATACAATAAAAAAAAGTGTTAACTAATAATATTAAACAAAAATAAAAACAGTTAAATTAAACTAAGTTGGTTGGTGAGCCAACCCGGCTCACCACGAGTTCAATCCAGGTAAGTCGGGTTCTAAGTGGGCCGGTTTGAAAATTGGCTCATGTAAAAAGATTACATTTTTTTCAAACTCAACCTGGCCTAAACCTGTGGTGGGTCGGGTTGATCCGCGAGTTCTAACTCATTTTTATAATACTAACCACCACCTTATCTTGCCACCATCAGAAACTCCCTTACCTCCTTCAAATTCAAGACCCCTTCTATTATTTGAGATCACAAATCCTAGATTCTCCAAAATTACTTATGATGCTCCATTACAAGCAATTTCCCAACATGTATATTGGGTAGTTTGTAGTACAACAAGTGTCATATCCACAAGGATTTTGTATAATACTCAATGTTTAAACTAGTTTTATTTGGATAGAATGGTAAGAAGCATGAAAAATAAAATTATGTATAAAAGTATTGCTTTAGTATAACAAAGACGTGTTGAAACAATGTTAAGTAAAAAGATTGGTTTCAATAGGATAAAGATGTGTTGAGGTTAGATTTCACCACTTTGTGCCTCTCTTGTACTAAGTCAGTTATTATCCACAAATATGGAATTGATTATGTCTTGGGAGTACTCTTAAATGTAACTTTAGTTTTATTCCTAACACCTAGAGTCTCATATCATTAAACTTCAGTATGATTCCTCGGTGAGTGTTTGAATTACTCACTTGCATTAAGATTAGAACTCTATAACCAGTTAGAACCTTAGATATATTCCTAGCATCTAAAAGCAGGAGGAGAATAAGTTAGACCATAACTTGAAACCAATTCTCACTAAATCTCAATCAAGTCAATGAAATAAGATGAGTAATCAATTTATCCAACAACAAGCATAAACTAATTAACAAACATATAATAAAATCATAGTTTGATAAATAAAAAGTACCAGTACATGAGAGTTTCAAAAGGTTACATCTTTTCCTTAACACAAGAGAGGCGTAGCTCCTCATAATGGTTGCAACCTTTACAATGTTTTGAATAATCATGCTTTCTTATGTTCTCTAATAAGTACAGAGAAAATGTTTACAAAAACTCTCTAAAAAATGTTCAAAATGTCTCTTCAAAAGTTTCCCTAAAACAGGGATACAATTCAATTTTTATAAATTGTCAAGGGTTGTGCTCAATAGTGCACTTGTGACTCAATAGCATAGTTTCCTTCCTATGTGGGTTTTTTTTATGGCCTAACTTCATGTTCTTATGCTCAGTTCTTGAGATAACTTCTTTGAGAAGGAATACATGGCCTAGCCTCAGGTTTGGTGCTTGAGATTTCCTCTTCAAAGGGGTTTACTCTTGATGGCTCGGCCTAATTTTGCTGCTCAAGCACACCAGTCATGGTTTGTCCAAAATTTCTTGAATTTCATCTAGTTTCTTTATATTTCCACTTTGACTCCCTTGTGGTGCTAGAAAATGGAAAACAAACTAAGTTATGATTAATTTAATAGAAACTTAACATGATCAAAACATGATAAATGTCAAATTCATCTCAAAATTAAATTACAGAATTAGCAATCACCTCTTTCAAATCCAAGATTACATATCTAAGATCTTCTAAGAATCAATTGGTATTCATTTTTGTCTATTGCATTGTGAGAGGTAGGCACATTTGTTGGTGCAAAGTGGCTTTAGAAAGGAGGGTTCACTAGAGTTTGTAGACATTCTCAAACATTTTTACTTAAATATATTATTTAACTAAATAAGATAGTAAGGCAGCGTAAAATGCACACAAGAATTTATACTAGTTCACCTCCACTTAAGATTAGATCCAACCTCTTAAGCAACCTACTTAAGAAGTTCCACTAATCAAATCCCTTTCCTAGCATGAGTATCAATCTCTCCAGGTTACAAAGAGTATCAACCTTTCTAGGTATCATAAGTTTAACACTTTCCAGGAAACACGAGAATAAATCTCTTTAGGCTACAATGAGTTTAACCTCTCTAGGTATTCTACTCTATCTTCCCTTAAGATAGAGAACTCACAATTACAATGAACAATATAATCTTTTACGTGGAATACTATAATCACGCTCACAAGGTATTCCTCACTGTGTGAAGGATATTACAATGTTTTACCTTCAACCCAATGTCACTCTATACAAAATGAATTTGACTTTAATACTCATAGAGTATTCTCAATTTTCTTTCTCATCAATAATATTTCAGTGTTTTAGCTCTATTGTATTTTCTCTTGCATTATTCTTGTCATTATCATATTGGTATCAGTACTTATAGTTGTGTTGTGTCATTTGACCGTTAATGCATATTCAATTGAGCATATCTTCAATATCTTCTTATTTCTTCATCTGGAAGTTCTTGATATAACATTTAAAATCTTATGCTTCCTATGCTTTAATATTTATCTTTCATGTCATCTGAACGTAACTTGTCTAATATTTGTCTTTGCTTAACTTGTCTAGTCATTTTTCCATTGAAGTCGTCTAATGAAAGTACTTGTCTAATAATAATATTCAACATTTAGTTTTATGAGTTTACTTTGACAAGCCTAGCAATTATGCTCGTCTAGTGTCTTTGTGTGCTTGTGTTGACTCGTCTAACCTTTTTCTTTGACTCATTTACTTCTTGTAGGAGTCTAGTGCATTGCTACATTATGCTGACTTGTATGGTCAATGATCTTATTAACTGAGTTCATTGAGTTTTGATTGTTGAAGTCCTCTGGTGACCTTCGTGGTCTAACACTTTAGTATTATTGGGTCGTCTAATATCTTAAGTCGTCTAGTTCAACTTGTGACTTATCTGACTGGCTCTTCTAATTGAGCCAGTCGAAGCTTCACTTTGTTTGGTGTTTGCTTCAGACTTCAATAATCATTTAGTTTTTGTTACTTGCGTCTTTGATTTGCTTAGCTAGCACTCATTGAACAAACATTACATGAACAAAAACATATATTCATAATAAAGGACATGGTCGTCTAATGGTTATCTATGAGCATCTAATAGGGTCTTTGACCTAAATGCTCTACTAACTTATTATCCTAGAACAATACTATACTATTTTATCTTTCTTGTTTCATTATATATTTTGTTGTCATCAAAACATATTTATTGTCAAACTCGTCTAATGAGATTTTCTAGCGTTTAATACTAACAGCATAAACCAAGTTATGGCTTTTGGGTTTGTTCCCAGTAAGCTTGTTCCAATCCTCCACACCAAAGGCATTCCTTTTGGGTGATTTCTTCTAGTTCTGACAGGCTTTGACTAATGTCCCAATCCTCCACACGAAAGGCATTCCTCTTGGGCGATTTCTTCTAGTTCTGACAGACTTTGACTAATAATACAACGCGTGCACGAGACAAGAAAGAATTTATGGAATATGACATTGAAGGAGAAGGGACCACAATGTTTCTATTTAGAAAATATAGAAACTCAATTGAGTAAAAGAAATATAAGAACAAAAATGAATCATAAGTCTAAATATAAGAGCCAAATTACTAATTAAGAAAAGGACTAGACCGATATGTGGTCAGCTTCTAACAATATTAATGTCCATTTAATGAAAAGAATTGTGTTGTCTATATTTAAAAAATATAAAAACTCAATAACAAAAATATAAATAAACAAAAAAAAAATAGAACTAAATATATAAACAAAATTACTAATTAAGTCAAAGTTTATACAACAAGAATAATCTGAAAATTTGTATGTTATATTAGAGTAGTAGTATATCTAGATGTTTTGAAAACATATTTTCTTGTTTGGTTATCATCAGGTTAAATCAAGGTGCTGATTTTTTTTTTTTGTAATATAAATTTTTAAACTGCTGGTGAATAGTATAATTTGTTGTAAACTAATGGAAGTACTGGAAGTATTTCATTATTTATATATTATTTTTGCTGTTAAAAAACTTATTTTATTCTATTACATTTATATTCTACTATTATTTTTTACCCATCATAGTGTATTATATTCTGATCATCAATAGAATGCCAGATTTATTTTAAAAATGTTATGTTGTCACAAAGAAAGAAGAACAAGTTGCTTATTATGTTAAACTTGTTTTCTTGGTTCGAACATTGCTTCGTGGGGGCATGATTTAAAAGTTTAAAAGAGCAACAAGTGCAGATGCAAAACACAGGACAAAGCCAACCCGCAACACTATTCACGTGGTCCGTTACATGTCACATAACTCACACATCCAAAGCTTATCGAACTTTGGCAAGATCATGTGTGAACCACAGTACATTATTTAAATCATTTATTTAAAATATCTTTAAAATATTGAATTACAACCTGCTGTGCTGCTGTGCATGATTCTGCACAGAAATAGCCCACAAACCATGCTATGTAAACACTTGAACTCATTGTTTGGTCACATTTAATTACGGCAATAGTTAGGTAGATTTTGTATGTTCATAAATTTCAACTAACAACACTAACATGCCATTCAAGTTGTCAAAACATGCTGCCGACCAAGTTTGGTCTCGTATTATGGATCAAGTTAAGAAAGAAATTAATCATTTATGACTTGTTCCAATTTTAAATTTGTCCAAACATCATTACAATAAAATTCTTAAACAATAACAAATTCTAATGATAATAAATATGTTTACAGACTAATTTTCTAATTAAAAACTAATTTAGAAATCAATTTTTTTAGTCAATGTTTTAATTGAATTCGAGATATCATTAATATTCTTGAAGATGGTATGCTTTTAAGATTGAAACTCTGTTATGATTCTATCTCATATCAAATATTAAAAAAATAATAAGTGTTTAAATTATGTTTAATCTTAATTCCTAAGTGATATAAAATTATTGAATATATTAAGTTTAAAAAATTAAACTGATTAATTTAATTTATATTTTAAAATAAATCATAATCTTTTACCTTTGCGTCTTGGGTTCTATCAATGAATATATAATTTGTCCATAAAAAGAATTATGATGTATAGCTATTCAAAAGACCAAAATTTAATATTAAACAAGATTGATTATACAATGTTATGTATTTTAGTCTAAATATTACTTTAAACAAATTTAGTAATATTTTCATATTCGTAACATATGTAACTAAAACAAGTAACATAAAAATATACAAAGTGTATATATGACAAGTTTAACTAAAACTTCACAAATTATAATATTTCAACATTTATTTAAAGCAAAATATAACATAATTAAAATAAAAGAATAAATGAATTAGTTCATTAGTCTACGTTTAATTCTAGAACACATATGAACAATAGTTCAGACGAATTTGTCTATTGCACGGACTGCTTTTTCACTATCTCACATTTTTTTCATCAAATTGAGAGATTTGCAAAGGTATCATTGGTTTAATTCGATTAGCATAGAAATATTATAATGTTGGTATTTTTTTTCAAGTTTATACAGTTAAAAAAAATTATATATTTTTAAAATAAATTATTGTATTAATAAATTAATTAATTTAATTTTGATTCATAAAAAATAATATAAATAATTTAATATTTCATCTCTCTGTATTTATTTACATTATTTTTATAATAAATATATTATATAAGTTTAGTTTAGTCTCTCATACTCTCTGTTTTTCTATTTTATTTTTTGTTTTTAATAAATTTTCATATGATAATAAATTATTAATGAAGTTTAAGAGATGTTTACTTAATTATATGAGATGTCAAAATTCATTATATATAACATAACATTATTTAGAAGCTTTCAAGGTATTAGAAATGAACACATAAATTATTGTGTCAGGGCTTCCCTTGTTCAAACATTTGTAACACGAAATGTGGATACTTGAAAGTCATAATTTCGTGAAAATCAGCGCCTGCCTTAGGTTCTGTTCTATTATGGCCTGACTCTTTAAGAAACAGACAGAGAGTAAGGTATCTTTACACATTAATCAACTCATAGCCTCCAAGCTTGAACGAAAGAGAATTAAAGGTTGGAGAGTGCGTGTGGGGATGAGAATGCAAACAAAATTACTTAGGGTTTCAAGGTAAGTCGGTTGGCCACCATGCGTCCAATCAATACTGTTAAATAGACTTTTTATAGTTATTAAAGTCGCATTTTATATCTATAAATCATATTTAAACTTATAAAACAAAGTCAACCTTCTATATTTATATTTACATTCTTTATGCAATTTTTGGTAATAATATTAATTTATTTTCCTATAGTATACGTATCATCAATTTTATATAATTTTCATAAGTATACAGATATGTATAAATGTGAAAGCTGAGATAAAGAAAGAAGGAATGTTTTATTATTTTGAAGTTATAAAGGTGAAATATGATACAAAAATGATTTTTTTTATTGGTTTTAAATTTTTGGAATTTTTTTTAAATTTTATTGGTTTTGGCTTTAAATTAAAACCCGAAATGAATCAATGTTCATTTATATATTTGATATAAGGAAAACATTTTAACATGTATTCCAATGTAATTCTCACTCATATAATAGTAATTGAAGGTAAGTTCCTATTTATTCAGAAAAACATACTTTATAAAATTTTGAAAATATTCAGCATTGGTACCCTGAGTACATATAAGAAATGTGGTAAAGAAACACCACAGTTAAGTATGTACTCGAAAAAAACAACACAAAATTTTTTGAAACAAAATTTTATCAAATTTAAGATTGGATTTAATATATACATATTAACAAATTATAAAAAATAGTTTTTTCAAACTATCACTCAAACATATATACAAAACATCTTACTTGTATGATCAATTTAAATTACATTTCTATAATTTAATTCATATCATTTTAAACCAGTGACTATATAATTAACTCACTCCCAAAAACTAAAATAATTAATTAGTCTCTATAATTTTTATTATTCCTAAATTATAATTTAATAATCTTCTAATACTCACTCCTATAAAAAAAAATTCTTTCAATATTCAACTTAATAACACATTTTAAATCACACAAAATTTACACCAACAAACAAATTAATGGAATTTTGTGTTTCAATTTCAATAATAAAAAAAAAATATAGAACATTGCCTCAACCAGATATTTGGATTCAAAATTGATCTAATCAATCCGATCAAAAATTCCACAAAGATGTGGGGGAAGTCTTTGTAGGAGAAGAAAACAAAAAAGAGGAAAAAAAAAGTTGAACTAGAAATGCGAGGAAGAGAAAGCACTTTGTCATAGTTGAAATAGTATTACATATGAGCTTTTAGGTCAACGTAAAATTTTTCATTTACGTCTAAGATAAAAGGATTTTCCTTATTTAAAAAAAAAACAATCTCACATTTTTCTTACATTGTATATGTTATAATCTACGTAAAACTAGTTATTTAATAGGCCATCATAATTTTGATTGATTGTTAAAATATTTGTTGTTTCTAATGATGAATATTTAGTTTGTTTGAACCAATTGAATATCAATAAATTTATTTTTAGTTAAAATTGAAGTAAACTATACTAAAAAAAGTTTGTTTTAGATCAATTGTGTTAAATTCTTGACTTGTAGTTTGCAACATATATTGTCCAACCATTAGGTTGTATGACGTTCTATTGACCCAACAGGTATGGATTGAGTATAGGTCAACTTAGTAGTCCAATATGTATTTGGCTAGGGACGAGTCCTATACTGGTATGAACGAGGGGTACTTAATCATATACAGTACACCAACCCTCAAACTTTACATGCTACATGTTAAAGGCTCACAAAGAGCTTCAACGTATAAAGTATCACTAATTAGTCTTCAGTTTGGTTTATCAATCATAATGTTGGTACTCTGTAGTCCTCTTGTAAAGAAAACTTGTATATTTGACTATGTAACCTTATAGGTATAATAGCCCTCCACCTTGAGAAGAGTAGAGACAAAGAGGTTATAATGATGAAATATCATATATATGACATGGTAAGGAGGATGAAGATGTGTGGGACTAATGTTATGCACAAGAAATGATGTAATGTCTGGAAGAGGCAGAGTCAAAACCCTTAGCCTTTAGATTTGGAAAGATCTAATGGTTAAGGGGAAGGGGTACGAAGATGAAAGGCCATGATTTTTTTTATAAATAGGGGTCTCATTTTCCATATTTGAACACCAAGTTTTTTAAGCAATTGCTCTGTCACTAGTAAAAAATAGGGTTTTTAAATCGCCTATTATGCCTCGGTTTTCGAAAACTCAAGACGTATAAAAACGCGGTAGCAGAAATGTAATTTTACAGACACTATACGCCTCGATTCATCTTAACCCGCTATCTAAAAGGGTATATTGTCTCGGTTGATTAAAAGACCGAGGCAGAAAACTGTGCTAACCACTTAAAAAAATAATATTTTCTTTTCGAGGAGAGGTATTGCACCGGTTGCAGATTAAACGAAGTCGTATCACATTTATGGTTCGGTTTTATTGTAACCGATGCCTATAAAGGCTCACATCACAACTTTCACTATACTCAGAAGTTTCCTTTCACAACGTTCCAAAAGTTCAAACCTTTTTGTCTTTCTCTCTCTACGATTCTCAATGTCAACTAAACGGCGCTTACTACGGTCCCTCCATTCCGTCACCGAAGTCCCACCGCCGTTCGTCCAGCGGCGAATGTGGATACGAGTACTTGAGCTGCTACTGTGGGTGCATCTTCGGCTGCATCATCAGCCTCATCTGCAAGATCCTCACCACCGTGCTCATCATTGTCGTCGTGCTCGCGTTCCTCTTCTGGCTCATTGTGCACCCAAGTGTCCTCAAATTCCACGTCAGTGATGCCTCTCTCACGCGCTTCACGTTCACCATGTCACTAGTCCTTGCATCCCCGTCGTCGCCACTACCAAGTACACCACTGTCGCCGTCGTCTTCGTCGCAAGTGTTGCTGATGTTCATTCGTCATTGGTGTTGTTGTTCTTGTTGGTCCGATATGTTCTTCTCATCAACCACCACCAAACCCTCCTCCACTCCTCCTCCATCACCCCCCCCCCCCCCCCCTCCTTTTATTTTCTGATTGATGCATGCGGTGGGGTTTGGCTGGACTTGATCTGAATCGATAAAAGTTTGAAGCTTTGGAGAGGGGCAAGTATTTTTGGTGTTAGCTTTCGGTCTTTTTCTTTGATCTTGAAGTTTTGTTTTTTACTGCAGAATTGAAGTGGGGATTCACCTCTGTGAGGTACCGAGTGGGGTTCTGCTGAAGAATTGAAGTGGTTTGGAGCTGGATTGTGAAAAGAAGGTTCTTTTTTTTTCTTGGGGCTGTTTGTCGGCGATGAAGGGATTGGAGAGGGATTTTTTCCTTTGGTGAAATGAAAAAGCATATCAAACACTTATTTACTTGATCCAGCATTTGGGTTGTTTGATGAACACACGGTAAGGTTCCCTGTTTTCGAAGTTTGTCCTTCGCTGATGTATTGAACTGGAAGAGCTTCCCTTTGCTGCCCTTTCTCCTCATCTCGTTCTCTCCCAACGCGATGGGCACCCCCACGCAGAACCTGTTCGATGGAAGGCTCGTGAAGGGAAGGTCCGTGGTGGTGGAGGCAATTAGTGGAAGAACTGATATTGCCTCGGTTCTTTAGAACCGAGTCAAATCGTAGATATTGCTTCGGTTAAAGAGAACCGAGGCGCAAATCCTACTGACCTTTTACCTCGCGTGTATATGTCTCGATTTTCAAACCGATGTCTTTGACCGAAAATAACTGATGCATATTCCTTTAACTGTACTAGTGTGTTGTCGATATCTTGTGAAAAGATTTTATCATTTCAAGAGCCGACTAAGAAAATGCATGTCTTATAGTGAGTCAAATATGGGTTATTGGGAAGATTTGGATAGTAGTAGTACTTGGACCTTAGTGTCACCGGATTTGGTGGAGGTAGAGGTTATTATCGAGAATATGGAAGATCCTGTTGAAAAGCATGTTGAGTCCTGATTACATATAAGCGGGCTAAGTGGGTAGATCTTTTAGTGAAAAATAAGTTTTCCAAATTTAGGTGGTCGATAATTTGAATTCTTGGTTGAATAGAATTTATGTGTTTGAGAGTGGGGTGTCGAAAGATATAATGTCCCTTAGGAAGGTAAGTGTCATAGACAATGTTTGTCATGGCCGAGAGAAGTATGAGGAGGAGCTCTATTATGTGTACATAGCTTTTTTCCTTCAACTTTACGTCTGATTACCCTTTGATGAGTTTACATGGGTATACTCAAACTTATAAATGTTACACCAACACAACTTCATCCAAATAGTTGGGGTTGCCTTCAAGCATTTAGATTAGTATGTTGGGCTCTTTATTTATCCCTTTCGCCTGCATGTTTTCTTCATTTTTACTAGACACGTCCAAGGGATTTGATTAGTTAGTTATATTTAGTGAGTAGACTAAGTCCCTGTTTGTTGGATGTCTATTACTAATCTTTTAAGAAGTTCAAGAATGGGTTTTTGGGTAATGGTGAACTCTGCTAGCCACTCACATTTTTATGACGAAAACAACAACCTAAAATTTTCATTCTACTAAATCAATAACCCCCTTAGGTATAAGAAGTGGCCAAAAGACATATTGTTTGAGGAGGATCAGAGAATAGTGGGATCCTGGAGCAGCTCCCTCAGAAGCTACCTGCCAAAAACTGTTAAAGTATACCTATCTCTTAAGTCGGTTACTGACTCTTATGGTATGTATAGAGTAGCATGTAACTTGAATGTTTTTTAGCTAACATAAATATTTTATGGTACTTACAAGTTACATGGCCCAACACCCTGCTAAGATAGAGACTGATGATGACATATTCCGCAAGTAACATCAAGAGGCATGTGCACTCGAAGAAACAAGTCGTATATAAGGATATGAAGAAACTAAGAGTTAAGTTGCTCGACCATGCTGGTAGTTCTGGTTTCAGAAGCAAGGCATTCGATTTTGGTCGTTTGGAGCACGTCATTATTTTCATGTAAAAAGGCATGTTGATAGGGCTAAAGGAGAATGAATTGAAGCTGGTGGAAGAGGCTGAGTTGGCTACTCATATTCATGCATTGTTAGAATTTCAAAGTTTATTCTTAGTGCTCAGTCATAGGGTAGCTAATTTTCTACTACAAGAGATGCTTGACAAGGAGAAGACAAAATTGGTTGAAGAGTTGGCAAGCCTGCAAAAGAAGTATAATTTTGATAACAAACATGGTTCAGGAGAAGAAGGCCCTTGAGGAGAGCGAGAACAAGTGAAGACTTGGAAAATACAATGCTTGGATTCTGAGAAAAAAATTCAAGAGCAAGGAGAAAGAGCTAAACAAAGAGACTAATACTTTGAATAAGGATGTTGTTGAAGAGAAAGAGGTTGACTTAGTTGGGCTACAAAAATACATAATTTGATGGATGTATGAAGGATGTGAAGAGAAAGAGGCCAACTTGGTTGGGCATACCAATGACTCCAAAAAGGCAATAAGGCAAGTTGAGTTCCTATATTAAGAGGTTTCCTTCACTAATGCAAGATTCGACGTGAATAAAGACATATTTTAGAGACGTATGATGGATGTGGATGAGATAGTGGTTGTTAAAGCGACCTAGGAGACGACTATTTGAAGCTTCCATTTTTGTTCTTCCATTTGCGTTCTAGCACAATGCATTTTTGTTTTCTAATTCGTTTTTCGCTTTAGCATTAGGTTTTAGTTTCGTTTTCAGCATTGGTCTTAGGTCTTAGTTTCCATTTTCTATTTTGAGGTTTTCGTTTTCTATTTTAGGGTTTTCGTTTTCTAGATTTTATTGCTTGGTTTTGTGTTGAAATTGGTTGAAATGGAAGAGTAATTCTATTGAGTTGGACACTAGGAAGATTGCACTGTTTTATGAGATTATTGTGCTTAAGTGTATGTTGTTCTTGAGTGCCCTGCATCATAATTAAATTTGTTTTGGTCATTCCAATTAGGACACGCTTAGTGTAGTAATTGGGTTTAATTATCGCTTAGTTAATTAAGCTGTATGGTTCAAAATCGACTAATTAATGATGCACTGCGTTTGCTTAATTCGCATTTAATGAAAATGGGATTAGTCTTCGCTTAGTTGATTAATTATATTGGATTAAGGGTGAGAGGAGCAGTTAATTATTGTTAATCTAGGATTGCAACAGTTGCATTGAACTAGTGGCCAACCTGTTTTGCACTATTGTTTGAATTCGTGTTCTAATTTGGTAGCTTGTAGTTCACAAAACTGTCCACATAAACCACCTCCCACCATGTGTTTGATCTAATTCCTGAACCACATTTGGTCTTTGAGAGACGACCTATAGTCACTTCCTAGCTTATACTGCACTTTATTGCATTTAAATTTGATTCGGGTACGACCTCGATCACCCTCTCTTCAGTCATCGGGTACCCAGAATGTAAACTTCTTTCATCATTTTGCCTTAGAAAATGCTTAAGGTGGTTCACTCAGATTAACTCTTCAACCTTATCCATGAGCCCAACGCATTCATCCGTGGTGTGGCCATTGTTGTAATGGTACTTACAATATTTGTTCATTTCAGTGTTCAATGGGTTTTGAGGTTTCTAGGTGTTGGTTTGAGATTTGTTTGCAATGCTTCTTCCAATACACAAGACCTGTGAGCATTTAGGGGCATGTAACACAAGAACCGAGCAAGTTTAGGCTCTCTCTAATGAGAACTACCCTTTTTATGTGAGTCTCATTCAATGCCCTTTCTTTTAACTAACATGATCTTAGCTCTTATCCTTTTCCGATACTCTCTTACTTCCTCTAACCGCATGAACTTGGCGGCATGCTACCTCAACTCATCCATATTTGTAAGCGACGTCATTCATAAATCATTCGCAAAGGGATATGGCCTCAATACCATGATCATATAGTGGAGAACCATTTTGAGGTTCAGGTTTTTATCTTTAGGGTCACTTTACTTAACCTTTCAATAAAGGTTCACAAAGATTCTCCATTTTCTTGCCTAACATTAAAGTGTGCAAGGAAGGTAAGGTAATGATGGTATCTCATGACGAACTGTGTTGTAAAGGACGACGCCAGCGTATCGAAACAGTCGATGAAATAGGGAGAAAGATGGATGAACCACTCCAAGGTTGCCTCCTTTAAAGTGGTGGCAAAAGCTTTGCACATGAAATCATTGTCAATTGAGTACAAATTGACCTTAGTAGTGTAAACGACAATGTGCTCATCCGGGTTGGTGCTACCATCATATCAGTCCTGGGCAAGAGCCTTCCACTACTTAGGAAGGGGGTATCGATGATGTCGTCTATGAAGGGTTGTCAATGACTCCTTCCTAATGTCGAGGAGTGATGTGTCTTGGGAGTAGGATTGTGCTCGCCTTCCTTCTCGTTTCCACAGACAAAACTGGTGCAAGGTGGGGTTTTCTACACTGGTGCGTGTTATCAAAGGTTTCTTTCCCCTTTCCCTTGTTAGCTTTTAGTCGTTACTTCAACATAAACCCTCATTTTCAACCTAACATTCTCCTACCTCAGGCGTCCATCTCCTCAACACTTTATTACTTAAACTTGTCGAACTCTAATGACATCTTCGCCTAGACTTCTACGATAGAGGGTATGTCAGCCAATGAGAGTCCTATGTCAATTGTTCTTACAAAACTGAGTGTGTATCCCATAAAGACTTCCAAGGATGCATTTCAACCTTTAATCTTCAGGATACTTGTCCTCTTTTTGGGTACTGGTTCTCTTTGGGTACTTGTTTTCCTTGAGCTGGCTAACGCTTGTGTCTGTAGAAGACATTTAAACACCTAAGTTAGCTTAGTGCATCAATAGGCAATAAATGCAATAATTAGTGAACATAATTAACATACCTCATACAATGTGTTATTTATACTTTCGGTTATGAACTTTTTACTTAGATGGGTCTGACTCATTAGCCCAAATACCTATTAGCTTATGAATTATCAGTCAATCATAAATCATTATGATTAAGTATTTTTGTGTGATGTGGTGTTGGCTAAATAGAGATGAACCGAGTAACTATTGACTTAGTAATTTAACATTTATTCGATTAGGAACAGGTCTTATACTGGTATATCTAAAAGATACTAAATTATATATAATAAATATAATATATATATATATATATTATGAAAAATATGTTTATTTAGATAATTTTATAATTAATTAATATACTTTTACTTTCTTTTTCGTAAGTTTATTACATGTGAGTTCATGTATATATCAGGAGTATTAAAGTTTTTGAGGTGTATGTCTTGAGTTAGATAATTAAATTTGTGAGTTCATCAAATAAAAGTGAAAATATATATATATATATATATATATATATATATAATTTATTTTATTTAAAAACTTATTTAAGGATGTTACTTAAACATACATCACACAAGTAGTACAATTTTTTAAAGAAAATATACACAATAACCCAAAATATAAAATATAAAATTATATTAAACGGGAGTATACTACAAATTACTATTTAAAAGTATACATATAATTTCCAATTTATATTTTATTAATATATTAGAAAGATAGTGTGAAGAATATATTTCACACCTTTTAACGTCTTACATCTTTGCGTCCACGTAGGTAAGAAAGTACATCGATTTCCCTCAAAAACTTCTACAATTAAGTTGGTGATTAGGACTTGATTCTTATTCACTTTGATTAATCCTCTTAATTTTTGACACATCTAAGTAAATTAATTTTCCTAATAATCTTTTAATACGGTGCAAGTGAGCATTTTAATCGTTTTTGTTTTGCTGAATTTGAATTTTAATCACTCAATATATATTTTTTTTCATTTTCTCCACCATCAAGTCGGTAAGTCAATTATTGAGTCCAAAAACAATACAAGTGGGAATTTGAAGAGGTAAGATATGTAAGGATAAGGGGGCCACTCAATCAATATGTCATTAATGCATAGAATAATCAAGAAAACAAGCTTTTTTGCTATTTGGACACCTATATTATCATTATTAGGTGTACAAAATCAAGTTTGCATGGGACTTGAAGAAAGGGTATTTTGGTCAAACTGAACCTTGCAAGAGGATTGGGTTAAACAAAAAAAAAAGGCTAATTACATGGGTATATTGGTAAATTGCTAACAATGGATGGAACTAGAAGTTAGGTTCATAAATAGAGAAAAGCATGCCCCCCTTCTTTTGTTATCATTATTTTCATTTTTTTAACCATGTTGAATTATATATACACCTAATTAATTTTATTGGTATCTCCCAAAAACAAGCATTATTGGTATAAATTAGAATATGTTTGATCAATTGTTTTGTTAAAACAAAATAAAGTTATAAATAAGATTTTCAAAATTAAAATTGTTTGACAACTTTAATAAAAATTCTTTTTTTAGTTAAAAGTTTCATTCCATTCTTACAATGATTCGTTTGCATCATTTTTTCAGGATCAAGGAAAGAGAGAGGCCAAGGTATGTAAAAACAATTAAAATTACTTTAGTTGGAATTTTTTACAAAAGTTTTTTTTTTGTTCTTTCAATAAAAGAAAAAATTAAGCTTCTTCGAAGGGCAATGGTGAAGACTTTTTGCTCAAAGTCTCGTGGTCTTCCTATAAGGAAAAAAAAAGGAATAATGTTAGATCAAACACTACATTAATATTGAAAAAGAAAATATTCATAACACAAAATTGATAGGAACAAATAATGACATTTACATTATTAATTTTAACAGTAGAATTTCATTACGTTATACACAGTATCAATTAGTGACCATTTTCAATATTATCATTCACTTGTGAATTTTCATATAATTGAAAATTGAAGAATTTATTATAATTAATAAAATATTTTAAAAAAAACAATAATTAATGTATAATGCGAAACTGCATTAATGACATATCAAAACCAAACTCGTCAACATTATAACATGATTTTTCTCGTCAAATAACATTATTTCTCTTGATTATTTTATTTTTTTTTCACTGAACTGGTTTTGTACTTTTAAAATACGAGAAAAAAAATTAATTAACTATCAAGAATATCTTTACAAACATTTTTTTTCACGTGTTTAAACCTCTGACATCGTAATCCTCCAACTATTTTAAACCAAGAAAGCTTGTCTACCTTTCACTGCAAAATTAAGAGATGAAATTTTAAACTAAAAGAAGATCATTAAGAAAAACACTTACCATCATTAAAACTCTCCTAATGCCTACATTTTGAGTATATTTTCCATAACTATTGTCATGTATATATTTGAAGAAAACCCTGCTAAGCCAGACAATTATCATAGCTAAATTGAAATTGAAATTGAAAAATACATTGAACTAATTATTACTTTCAAGAAGTGAGCATGAAGTTGGGCAAGCATATATATTTTGAAACTGATTTCCAATTATGGTAATTAATATTGCATAAAAAAGAGTACCTGAACCTAATTAATATTCCATGAAATGCATGTGTCTGAAGCTAAAACATATATAAATATGCATAGGTGTGAGTTATCTCCTTTGTTCATTGAACATGTACACAATTAAAGAATATATGATTGGCTAATATTAATTGTGAATGAAAAGAGAGGGGTGAAGTACAAGAATAGTGGGTATCTTCATGATAGCATTTGCCCTTTATTTATTTATTTTTGAAATAATTGTTTAGTTTAATTTGCAAGAGCAAGTTATTTATTGGTTGTGTTGCAAAACATGAAATTTGATTTGAGTAGTTTATCTCTGTCTTATTTGCTTAGCTGGGTGTGTAGCTGGATAGGACATATGCCTTGTAGATCTTCTCATCAAACCTAGCTGTAGAGAGAGAAGATGCCTTACCCACTCACTAAACCTATGCCCACTATTTTGGTATTTTACAGCCTAACAGATACCACAACTGTAATTTTCTCTTCCCCACATACCCTATAGTTTTTGTTTTTCAGTAAACAAGCATTGGTTACATTTCTACTTTAAATTTTCTTGTAAATTAGTTTTGAAAAGATTATTCATCTAAATTAAATTATTATGAAACAATTTCTCATCACAGATGATTGATTTATTTTGAATATTAGTATAATTGAAATAACAAAGTTTATAAAAATGTTTAATATGATTTTATTTAAAAATTATTATTTGAGATGTGATTAGACTGAAATGTCAAAATTTATAAGAATACTTAAAGTCATTTTATTTGAAAGTTATAATGAAAGAGTATCTTATACGAGTTTGGTTAAAATATATTAATTCATAATATTGATTAGTGTTTCGTTTTGGTTTTGTTAATGAATTTGTGTTTTGTTATGAGGCGATGAGGTGACGGTGAGCGATTTGAAACATGGTTTGCGTAAAGGGTTGGTGGTTTAATGGCAACGTCGCGGTTTGGTTTGTTGTTGGTGACAACTCCAATAGTTTGTCTTTGTTATTTTTTACTTATGATGGTTGAAGAGACAGATATGTGATATAGGGTTTGCAAGAACTACCTCGAGGTGCATATCTAAGTAGATGGAGATGTGATTTGGCGAAGGTGGTTGAACATGTGTTGTGTGGTCGCATTTTGTTGAAAGTCTGTCCAACGGAGGAGATATGGTGATGTGCGACCATTGGCAATCTATGGTGTTCGAATAGATGATTCGTGTTTTTTGTCTGGTGGATTAAGAGAACGATAACACTTGTAACGTACCCTTACGATTTGGTTTCGCAAAGTAGCTCTCTGGTGGCGCGACTTAGTTTTGTTGTTGTTCGCGATTTAATAACGAATTAGCTACAGTAGAGGTGTGTAATGGTTTTCGTGTATATTTATTTTGGTGATTTAAGATTTTGAAGGTGGACCTGTTAAAGAAAAGAAGATGAGATAACATGGGCGGGAAATTTGTCAATCTAGTTATTGACGGATGTATATTTTAAATTATTGACGGATGTTATTAACAAATTTTCAAATTTAAAATTATTGAAAGATTTTACCGACAAAAGAATCCATTAGTAAATGGAATATGTATTATCGTTAATTCCAAGAATTTTTTTATTGTTGAGAGCAGAGGTATAGGTTGCAGTTTCTAGGACCGGGACCTATAATATCTTGATACTTCATTTCTTGAAGAACTAAGACCTAATGGTTCACTAAAATTTCAAAATTTTCGCTGAGGTCAAAGTTTTAGGTCCTAGTTATTTGTCAAACCAAAGCCTATTTCCTTTTATGTTTCAATTTTTAAAATAATAGAGACCTAAAACTCTCCTTAAGGTTAATTTTTGTAAAAGTTACATAGTGGCATTCGTTTCATCTTCTTCACGAAAGCCATTATGTTTCATGTTCGTGTTTTCTCCTTCTTATTCTCCGTCGTTAGTTTTGTCGGTTAGGTTTTGATTTTTTTTGCTGCCATTGGTATCTAGGTATTGTTGCATTGGTGTGGGATTGATTAGCTTTCCAAAATATGTGTAGGATCCTCCTCCAGTGTTGATCACATTTCATGTTTCCATATTCTTATTTTAAATATGAGCCTATTATTATTTTTTGTAATGGAAAATTTTATTTTTTTGTATGTTATATGCGATTAATTATATTCTTAAATATATTGATTTATTTTGTTTGATTTAAGATTATTGTTGCATAGAGTTAGTCTTAGTTTCTCATTTGAGATTTAATACAAAAATTTATCGTCTCCAATCTTTTTGAAGAAATTGTATTTTTTAAAAAATAATATAAAAAGAGACAATACTAATAATTTATAAATATTGAATCTTGAATTGTCTGGTTGAATAGTTTAAGAAGATTAATCAATTTTTTCATAGTTTATTGGTGTATATATGTTAATATACATGTCTTAAAATACATAAATATTTGCTAATTGTATTTTGTATTGACCTTTGTGTGCATATTTGATTGTAGTTGATAATCACTTTTATTTCTTGTAGCCTTAAGATCAATGCAAAGATAAAATTTCATAAAATTAAAGATATGTTGTTTAAAACTGATATGTACCAATAAACTAAAAAAAAAGTAAATCTTCTTGAATAGGATAGAGTCACACCTTGAATATGTACCAATAAACTAAGAAACGAGAAGAGAAATTTATACAATTTGTGCAACGTAATAAGGGTAGTAGTGATGATGAAGTGAAATTTAGATATCTATGTGTCAAATATTTGAATGAGAGAAAGTTGTTGAAATTAAGGAACACCTTATTTGTAATAGTCGAAATCCACCACCTTTTATGATTTAAAATATTATTTTATTTTAAAGTATTAGGTTTTGGTTCTAATAATAACGGAAACTTGTTATCTTTTTAATTTAAAATATTATTTAATTTTTAGAGTATTAAACTTCAATTGGTAATAATCAAATTTTAATACCTTTAAAATTAAATAATTGTTTTTTAAATCAAAATGAGTTTAGGCTTTGGTTAATATGTTAAATCCATATTTTTTAATTTTTTATTATTTATTTATGATTTTATGCTTTGATTCTAGAAAAATCAAAACCTAATAAACAAAAACCTCTATGCTTCACTTTATAACCCAAGTCAAAAAAATAATATTTTTTACTTTTCTTTATATGTTTTGATTCTACAACCAAAACACGGTTTCCAAAATAACCGGTACCAAAACTTATTTCTACACCAATGTATCGTGAATTTAATAAATAAAAAAGGCATGAGTTTTACAACTGTTTAGATATAATGTTTTAATTACAAACTTAGTAACATAATCGCTCATATTTCACATAGTAATTTGGATAATTGCTCTTTTGATTTTCATATGTAAAATATCTTTTATATGAGATAGGGATACATAATGTATCATCAAATAAATAGAAAATAAAATTAGAATTTTGAATTAATCTTATGTAAATAAAATTTAGGTAATTGGGTCTTGCGAATTTACAAAACATATACCAGAAACTCAAAAAGGCATGTATGAATAAATTATCTACCAACAAAGTATGCATATGAAGAGTCAGAATCAAACTCATGCGACATATAAACTCGTTTTTTCAGTAACTTGATCGATGTTTATAAATTACAAAAGAAAAGAAAAAAGTGGATATGTCTTTAGGAATTAAACAAAAGTTGACTCGTTACTTTTGAGGAAAATTAATTTCTTTTATATTTGTAATTGAAAATGTGGATGCAATGTCATATAATTCAATGACTTCTGCAGCTTATTCCAGAGACATTATGTGTCAAGGCACAGTCTCATAATAATATTCAAAAACAAAAGTGCATAATCCCGCATACCTTTTCTTTATTTCCTTTTTGAGGAACCAACATGCATGTTTACATGAGAAATAAAGCAGTCATTAAAAGACAACAATACATAAACAAAATCCAAATTCTAGAGACCATGGCAAAGAAAAGTTAAGTTGTTTTAAACAATGATTTTACAGTCGGAATGATAATCCAATACACTAAATTAGAGTTTAATGATTTAATTAGGATTGGATTGTGGACGGATATCTTGAAGAAATATTTTAAGAATGTTAAAATAGATATACTAAAATTAAAAAAAAAAAGGTTATTTGTACATTTTTTACATGTTTGGACCAAAACATTTGGGGGCCAAAGTTCCCTCATAGTAAACTAAGCTCTGCCACTCATTGTGGGTGAATAGAAGTTAATAAAATAATTATTGGTCTAAAAGTTTTGAACATTTGATTTCAATTAGTGAACTAATATAGATGTCATCGATATGAAAATTTCAACACCGATTACAATGATGTAGAACATAATATAGTGGGTTTATGCATCGAGTGTAGAGCATAACCTAGAATGACATTTTTTTATTATTCCAATTGATGTAGAATGTAATGTTCTTTTTAATAATAAAAAAAAGAAAAAAAAAAAAAAAAAAATATATATATATATATATATATATATATATAATACGGTTTTGATATTTATCACCAAACCGAGAATTATGTTGAAAAACTTGATATCTACTTCTAAAGAAATGTAACACCAATCAAATATTTTGTTTGTAGGAGAGCTCAAATCTCAAACTTTAGAACACGTGAAATAAAGATTTAAAAGAGTAGAGAGTTACTTTCAGAGTACATATGCAAAATGCAAGTAGATCCGAAAGAAAAGGATAAGTCTCTAAGATATTAAAAGTGGACTACAGTTAGAATAGAAATCCTAATAACAAGGAACAAAAGTAATTGAAGAGCGAAAAATCTAACATTGTGATGATGAATTAAGATAGACTAGTGATAATAACAACAATGTTGAGTGGGATTGCATTGATTAACCATAATTTGAACGGTTACCTATGAAATCAGTGAAATTGCGAATCTAGATGATCAACCATGTGTCCTAACTACAAGTTATTAAAGTCAGACGTGTTGGAATTCAAGTGTGAGTCTATGTCCCATATTGGATATAAATGAGAAAATAAAGCACTATATAAATATGAAAGATTCGTTAATCCATTCCTTTAAGATTTTGGGTAAAGAGTGTTGTTAATCCTTTATATGGTTGAACTCATATCTCATTGGTGTTTGTATCTCTCTAGTAACCTCTTCCTCAATAGACCCAACAAGATGATTACTTAACAAACGCCACGGCAACTCATCAAACTGAATAGTCTGAGCAGGAGGATAGACAACTAACTCAACAAATAGACTTAAAAAGATGTTACTAATACATATTATTAGTTACTACTAAGATTATTGCAACTAAGATTATTGTATCATGTACGATAGTAAGAATATTAACATTAGTTTAAGTAAAGTGGAATCAATGTAATATCTAGTTACAATAACAATTCTAGTAATAACCACAATATTACTTTACTTGTGCTTCGAAGCAATATAAGATATTAACTTATTACGAAAAAAGAGGGCATTACCGACAGCCTAAGTTTGCCGAAAACAACAAAAAGCCGTCGGTAAAAAGCATTATCGACAGATTAGTGACGACCAATTTTCCGTCGGTAAATCGTTTGTCGTTAACCATTACCGACGGCCTTTGCTCTTCGGTAATTACCGAAGGACAAAGACCTTCGGTAATTCCACTATTTATACTGAAGGGCAGAGGCCCTAGTTTCATTCCACTAATTTAAATTATGAAATTTTTCATGACATCAAGTCAAACTAACCATTGATATTTCTACTAGAGAAGGACAATTGAAAAGGAGATATCAAATAATATTGCATAATATATGTTTGTAGTCTTTTACATAAGATACTTGCTGCCACAACACTACAAGTTCTTACACCTCAGTATAGAGGAAAAACATTTAAATTCTACTTCTAAATAAGAAAACAACTTAGAAGACAATGGAAGAGCAAATGTAAACTAGAACTAATAATAAAGACTATAAATATAAAGACTATCCAAGTTGAAGCGGCATCATGAAGCAGTTTTCCAGTTCCATTTAAGACATTTGGTTGCACCAAGAGTGTTAAAACTGCACCCTAAACCTGCAAGCCAAAAGTTGGTTCTGCGTCCAGCCTCCTTCCAAAAACAAGTTGTTGTACCAGACTCCAAAATCACTAGTTCACTTCCAGATTTAAGCAAAATTGATGGTTTAGGAAGTGATTTTGCATGTAGGCTCAAATTTGACCAAATGAACAATGCACATAGGTTTGAAATGGTAAAATAAACTTATTCAAACATTCACAATGCACAAAAACAGCCAGATGCTTCAAATCAAACTTGTTGTAGCCAATTATGCAACATTTTTAAACCAAAATTAGCACCAGAATTGAAAACTTCTAACACCTAAAGTTGGTCCAAACACTTCTAATCAATCTGATGAATTCACCTGAACCTCAATCTAGCTTAAAAATGCATGAATTAACACTACTGCAATAGTTGACCAAGAACCAACATCCAAGTATTGAACACCAAGCCTTCCTTCAAATTTCATCATTTGCAACACTTAACATAGCTTTAAATGAACCTGAAACTGCATCATTAACCAAAGAAGAAACAAAATAAAATCTTGCACCAAACCAATAATTAATTTAGCGTCAAATGCACTCCAAACAACAGTTGCATCAACCCAAAAAAACTACTTCCATTACCCTTCCAACCTATTTGATTATTGCACCAAGATAAAGAGTTGAAGTCCCTTTCACTCCATGTTCCATCACCCCAAAACCAGCCTTCTGCACCAAAAAACAGAATCCCAAAACAAATTTTGGACTAGCTTCCGGCAACATTTTTAATGAACCAAACACTCCAAACTTGTTGTTCTTGCACCACACATCACTGATCCAGGATCCAACAAGCCTTGTACCCACTTCGAGCATATAACCAAGCACATTCTTATAAAGAAAACAAAAAAACTCAGAAAGTTGACAAAGGAAAGAGAGTACAACACAAGACAGTAAGCATTGTTGAGTTTTTCATTGGCATCTTAACATGACAATGGTAAAAGAAAATTTTAACTGGAAATTAGATACATAACCACATGTTGCATTTCAGAGTATAAAATTGACGTTCTATTATTTCTTCAACACTTCAAAAGTAAATGCATAGCCATATTTTGACTGCTTTTACAAGAGAAAGACAAATATCAATCCTTTAAAATTCTACATAAATACAAGGAATTTATCTTTGACACAATACAATGAAGTGATCTTCCATGCTTCATAAGAATAAAAATTGAAGATTTCATCTATTATCAACAATATGACAATCTTATATCCTTTATATTTTCACCCATATGCTTCTTAGATAATGTGACTCAAGAATCTAACTACAAAATAAATAGTATTGACAAGGCAGAATAAAAATGGAATGAACACGTGCTGAAACAGAGAAGTATATGAAAATAATTGACCTCCTTAATATCATCAACAATGTGTGATCTCAATGGAATATTAGCAAAAGTCTTCATATTCAGCTTTAGCAAATCATTAACTTTCACAAAACCATCATTTCGCATATTCAAATTCAATTTAGATGTCATATATCGCAAAATTCGTGTCCTGCACATATTCAACAGAGAAAATTGAGAGTATTTACTTCCTAGAATAATCAAGCAAAATCTGAGGCAAACAAATTCTGTATTTTTCCCAAACTTCTTTCCACACAGAAAAAGAATAACAATGCCACTAGATATTTCATACAAAAAACAAAACAACAACTGATGAAAGTCACATTTGGCAGCCATGAAGGAAGGAAATAAAGGCAATGTTTATGAAAAATAAAATCATTAGAGAGAAGTAATGCTTACAAGAGCCTACCAAGATGAGAAACTGCACTGAAAATAATTCTTTTCACATGAGCACAACAAACAGTTCATACAGGGTATTGACAATAATAACAAAAAGAATTGTATTTTTCAATCCATGTGCTAAAGTTTCAATACAAGACCAAAACAGATTAAGATAATTAATCAAGACAACATGGAAAGGAAAAGAAAATACTTAGCTCCATGCAGACGCGCCTAACCTAGGCTCTAAATACCACTTGATAGCTCTAGGTCGAGACAGATCGACGAGGAACCATTTAATTGGCACAGATCGAGCTAATCGAAGAAGAAGAACAGCGGATGACAGACAACGGAGGCAAACCCTAGATTGAGTGGTTTGATCGGTGTAGATTCTAGGGTTAGGGATTTGGGACGTTTTGATCGGTGGAGAGAAAGGATTCAACGATTGAATCGATGGAATGGAACAAAAAGAGGTTTTAATCGGTGAAAAGTGGATTCTATGGTGGATTAGGCTGAGGAAAGGGAGAAATGTACGGGAGAATGAAGATCTAGAGACTAATCGTGGCTGGCGGATGAAGATCTAAGACGAAGGAGCTCAAAATATGGATCGGAGATGAGCGGAGGTTCGAGAGAAAAAGAGATGTGTGTGGGTTGATCTCTCGAGAAAATCATTGGATAAAGATGTGGTTCACATATGATGAGGTATCGCAGACATTACCGAAAGTCAAAAGCCCTCGGTATTTAATTTCACCAATACATTAGCAAATGCCTAAAAGTCGTCAGTAATATACGCTTTTATTGTAGTTAACAATAACTGATGTAAAATATTCACTACTTATTATATCAATTATAACTACAATTAATATATTATAAACATATTATATTAATTCAAAGCACAATCTGCATATTATATTATATCAAGTCTAATAGTGACTTATGTAAAAAGTGTATGTTATTATCATTTTTTGTGGAATAAAATTGTTAAAAATAATAATTAAATAATATTAAAGCAATGTAATACAATAATTTTATAACACTAAATTAAAATAAAACATTATTTTATAGGTTCTTAACGTTAAAAGTGTATACAGAAATTTTAATCAAATGCATTATAGTGCCAAATATTTTTAACAATAATTGAGATGTTTTCAAGATATGTTTATATTATTATTTTACAAACAATTTAATGAATTATGTAGCATTAAAACAAAATAGTGCAGAACTTATTCGAAGGATCGGAATAATTAATTAAATTTTAGTAAACATTTGTAAGACTAGATTGCTTAAAATTTCAATAACTTGTTTGTATTATCTAAAATATGTTTAGCCGAAACTTATAGGTTCTAATAACTATTATCTAAAACATTTTCATATACAACGAATCCAATAAGTAAAATAACATATTTAATTAAAGAAACTTTAAAAAAGCATTTCAACTAGTCTTTCACATGTAAACAGATATATATGTATATATACTAAAATGAATATTTGTTTTATATTTATTAAAGTAATTTAATTATAATTTTTTAAAGAAAATGTTATTAACATAAAGAGTACTTTGAAGTGCTTTAAAGTACAGATAATCCTGCTTAATTTGAACAGACAGTATTAATGATAGTTAAAGTGGTGGTTATTATTAACAATCTAATGACTAGACCTAAACAAAATTAGAATGGTGTTGGTCATTAAAATAAGAGAAAGTTGTATAGATATGTATGAGTAACTTGTTTCTCACGAGGTAAAAATTATTGTATACCTAACTGCATGAATCAGAAAAGAACAGTTGTAGATACTCAATTAAATATTATATCTAACAACCTGCAGATAAGTATTCAAATATAAAATATTCACAAGTATCTTTCACTTTCGGATGTAAAATTTGTGTGAAAATATATATATAAATACAGATATACGTATGTATATATGTCATCATTTATATAAACAAATACTTACTAAAGAAAAGGTACACAAATGGAGGCTGCAACTTGCATATTGCAATTTTATATATAGGAAAGGAAATGAAATGGAATAAGATAATTCCAGGGCAGTGGAGGTTGAATCTATTGTAATCACTGTCTATATAACCTTGTCTTTCATAGAGGTAAAAAAAAATATTAGAAACTCCGATACACTTATTTCCTTTATCATAATTTTCTCATGCAATCTTGTAATTGCTTAAATTTAATTAAAAACAAATGTTATGAAATAATGTACTTTTATTACAAGAAAATCATTCAATAGAAATTTATTTTAAGATCAAAATAATTAGTCATTAAATCGATTAAGTTAAATAATTAAAAATTATTGGTTTATCAATTAAAGTTTAAATTAACTTATAACAGTAGTTTATCAATGTTTTGACTACTTAATATTTAAAATTAATTCCTAATTTTAAATTAGAGAATGATTTAGAAATTAATTCTTTGACAACTAAATTTTGATAATACAAACTTAGAACCCATTAAAATTAATGAATATAATAATTAATTATTTTTATCTTTAAAGTTTATTACTATTTAATTGTTTTTGATGAATTATCTGATAAAAAAATGTTGACAGTAGAATAAAAGAAGAAAAAAAGAAAAAAAAATGGCATTAAATAGATAAGAATTTGTGGATGTGGGTGAGTTTATATTTACAGGACCCATAGGAGAGAAAAAGTTTTACATGTAGACAAAAGGTTTACTTCACATGGGAGCGTGCATGTGATGTGAATGTACACTTACATCTTCTGTCTACCATGTGGATTAACCCTCACATTTTTCTGTCACCAGCTAAGCATTCCACCAAGTTGATTCTTTTTTTGTCCCCCCCAACCATTTTTCCTCTCTTCTCTCTTCTTTCTTTATATATTCCTCATTTTCATTTTTTCTTAAACTCTTTTCTTAAACTATTTTCTTTCATTCTACCAATATGCTACCATTATTTTCTCTCTCAAAAACACACTTCAGCTTTTGCCCTTTGCAATCATTTCACTCATCCTCTCTATATTACCTTCTTAATCTTTTCATTAATTCACTTTTTTACTTCATCTTTTGCTCAAATTCTCTTCAAAACTTGATTGTATTGTTTTCTATAGAAGCTTCTTCGGTGGAGTGTTCAACCCTCTTTTCTCCATTATTTTTTCTTCATTATATCCTGCCTTTAAGAAAGCTTCGTTTGGCATATATAATATCTAGTTTAAAGCTTCTGCCATGGACAAAACAAATTTAGAAAATATGTTAGTGGAGAGTAAATTCAAAGCAATCATAACCATGTGCAAAAGATTGGTTTTAATATTAATAATAATAATAAGCTTTATAACCTCTCTTTCTTAAGCTACCATAAAAAAAAATTCATTCAAGTCTTGTACTATTTATATTCATTGGGACATGGAAGCATGTGCACACATCATAAACAAAAAAAGAAAATCCTTAGCAATCCCAATGATAATTTTAGTGCTATTATCATTTGGGTAATTAAAAACACCATATCAACCACAATTACCAACATTTCCAAATTGCTACTCATTTCAACTATAGTAAAGGGAACAGTAAATAATACAGTATTAACTATTTAAAAAAAAACAGTTTTTGTTATCTATTTATAAGTTACTTGTGAGTTATCTGTTTAAATATTAGAAAAAAAATTTATATTTGTGGTTTATTCATAAATTCATTCTTTCAAATATAAATTTCAACAAAAAAGGTATTCAAGAAATTTTTACATAAAGATACTACTTTTAAAATTGAAATTAAATATTAAAATAATATTCTAAAATTTTATGTAGAATGTGTAAATTTTACATATACATATGGATTTAGATATTTTGATCTTAACTGGTAGTTGTTATAATATCATAATACTTTACATATTATTTGTGAGTACGACAGTAGTTTTTTCCTGCAAGATATTTTCCTTTTCTTCTTTCTTTTCTTTTTCACCAACCCTAATAAAGATTCAAGAACCACACACACAAAAATTTCAACAAGAACCGCATTTAAACAATGAGTGCGACAGTAAAAGGGCCACAATGTGGGCCCTCAGAAAGACAGCACTCGGAAAAACCCATATTGGGCAAGGAAGAGTGGAGGGCCCATAAGCCCATCACCAACAACTTATGGTAAGGGAAGAAAGAAAGAAAGAAAGAAAAGATTACTACGTAACAAAAAAAATAAAAATAAAAACTAGTTCCTCTCATGTCAACTTCTTTTCCTTTTCATTTTCATTTTCATTTTCGTTTTCCATTTAATTAACCTACCCTTTTTATTACTTTAAATTATTTTCACTCATATCCATTTCTATGGATAATTTGGATAAGCTTGAAATGCTCCATTACGTTATTTTCTTAATTTCGTCTTAATCTCTTACTCTTATCTACAAAATATTCAAACGAAGCAAAACAATATGAAAGTCAAAGAAGGATACTCTTGGATAGAGATGAAAAGTTCTTAAGAAATTGAGCTTGTAGAAGATAAAACCAAAAATAAAGGCTACAAATAAAGATTGAAAGATGAAATGAATGATGAAAAGCATCATAGGGAGTCACTGTTCTTGAGCCACGTTTAACTTTAGTGCCGTCATTGCTATTTGTCCTTTTTTATTTTTTATTTTTTGATGTTTTTAGGGTTTCTTTATTCACTGTTTCACACATTTTGATAACTAGGTGGGAATGTCCACATCTAGGGTTTCATTCATTCCAATTATCTGGCGTCAGTGACATTCAATATCACTAAGCAAAAGTTCAAATTCCAATTTAGGGCAAAAGAACAGTTTTTTGGACACTAAATGTGGTCGGAATATTCATTAACATAAACCTTAAACCTTGTGAATTCAAGTTTAGGAGTGAAAGAAAAGTTTAAGGTATAGATTTTCATGGCTAAGGCATTTACATTTTTTTAATGTATGCATGCAATGTTTTGTGTGCTTTCATAGTTCATACTTTTCACTTTTTCTCTAACTGTTTAGGGTTTTATGAGCTTTTCAGTGTCATGGTGAGAACATACTCATTTAAGATTCAAACTAAAAGTAATAGAAATTTTTTTGGTTATCTTTGAACGTGATTTGCATTAGTCTAATCACATTAAATATGTATTTCATTTTCATGACTTTCTACAATTTTGTTGTTGTTTCTTGTCTTTTTTTTCTTTTCATTAATACATACCATTTAATTTTAATTCTTTCCTTGACAAAGACCAATACCTATTCTCAATAGAGGTTAATCAAAATGAAATGAAATGGTAAATTACCATAAAACTTAATAATGAAGTAACATTTACATCTTAACCAATAATTTTAAGAGCTAAAATAATATTTGTACATTAAGTTTAATTTTAATGTTTATATTATTAGATAATGAGGATTCACATTTTTTTAAAATTTAACCGTCTTTTCATTTAACTGTTTTTTTAAACTTAACCATCTTTTTAATTAAATAAATAAAAATCATTTATAAAATAAATAGAATCTACCATTAAATTGTAAAATTATTTATATTTATTTCTATAACTATAATCTTTTTTTCTTTATCATAGAAAAAATAAACACATGCATAACAAATGTGTTTTCACTGGTTTAATGTAAAAAAAAAAAACTAGAATTTAATCTTTAAAGATATGGTGAAAAAGTATATTTTTTTGTATTGCATCAACCTTGTACATGAATAAAAGATATAAAAAAAACCTATAAATCATCGAAAACATTGATCCTGGTCTGTGAATCTAATAAGTGAGTTAGGGAGTCGAGTCTATCCTTATTAACATCAGTTTCATGGTAATTAAGTTTTGGAAGAAAAGAAAGAGAAGCAACTTTTTTATTTCAAACAATAGTTGCTAATTTGATTATTTAAAAAATAAAATGATAAATTAGCATAAAGTTAATTTATTAATTAAAAAAGAAAGTGTTTAGGCTCCTAATCATCCATCTTACTCCAAAGGGAATGATTTAGGTTATCATTATAATACAGGTTGGATCGGAATCATGTGAAGGTTAGTGATGGTCCTTGAAATGTAATAATAGGATGAACATATATGGAATAGTTTCAAGAGGGACATGCTATAGGGTTACTTTGTGAGCTTTGTCTGCACTGATCATGAAGGGTTTGTAGATAAAAAAATGGCTGAAAAAAAATTTATAAAAATTGGATAATCTATAATAAATTATAAAAACATTCTTAGTTGTAGGTTCTTAAAAATAAAAAATGAGTGTGAATTAAAATTGAATTTTATAAAATTGAAAATAATATTAAAAAGTATGTAAATTTTGAAATTGAATATAACTCAATTACAATGTAAACAAAATTCCACATACCAATTTAAAATTTTTTAAGTATAGTAAGAAATTTTCAGATTAAAAATAAGAATTGCAAATTAAATTGAAAGATATAATTTATTGGTATTAAACAAAGTCAAGAGCTCCCTGATAATATCATAATGCCATCAATAATATTATATATATATATATATATATATATATATATATATATATATATATATATATATATATATATATATATATATATATATATATATATATATTTCTACAAAGTAAAATATAACATTACAATTGATCATAATCCATTATGTATCTTCGTATAATTGATTATATAACTCGACATAATTTATTATATTTGAATATTATGAATCTTTTCCATTTTGGGTCTGCATCTCTTTTCCTTTATAGTACTTTTAATTGAGAATGTGAAAATAGTAAAATGGTTATAATAAACTAATTTTAACAAAATATTTGGAAACATTGTAAAACATTATAAATCAATCTTTGTTAACTTAAATTAATATTTTTATTACTATTATATAGTTTTGTTGGCTTAAATTTAATTTTTATTATTATCATGTAATTTTGGTTTACTAATTAATTTGATAAGTCTTATTTTCAAGTATAATTAAATATATATTTTTCTCATACCAAAAGTATTTTTACTATATTGATTAAATTCCAAATTATTCAAACAAATCATAAATTAAATTGAAAAATTGTAATGTTTTCAAATATTAGTAATATTGATACCAACATTTTAAAAAAATAGTAACTTATTTACACTGTATTCTTCTCATTCCATCTTAATAAATCTTGGTAGGGCATAACCATGAATTCAAAAGTGCATTGGTTTGAAGAATATAAAGAGTAGATGAAAAAAACATAAGTGATTACGCTATAGAAATAGTCTAGTATGTTATGTTTAAAAAATCCTTTAGCAATGTCCATTACAAATTAAACTAAGGAAAAATTGGTTAAATTTATAACTTTTTTCTCAAATCAACTCATCATGAATACAAATTGTACAATTAGAAAGTTATTTTTAATTTCTAGATGATATAATTCGAAATCTTTTAAAAGAAAAAAAATAGTTTTTAAAACTCAGAGGGTGCACATTCTCTAGATAATCAAACCCAGAGTTTCTACGTATTGTTCTTACCTGAAAATGATTTTGCTTTCTAGATCATAAAATCCAAAATATACAAAATAAAAAAAATGCACCAAATTGTGAAAGTCTTGTCTAGAAAATAAAACAGAAAATATTGCAACAAAAGCACAAAGCAATGGAGAAGAAGAGAGAAAGTCCTTAAAACTGAAACAGGCCACTTTCATCTTTCTTTCAAATTATGGGAGTGTCAGAAGAAATTATAAGGTGCAGGAAGAATCAACCCAAAGTTAGATCGAAGCCCTTCTCAAGTTAGTGGGAAGCCCAATATCAATTTCAAAAGGATTTTCTTTCGGGTTTAATGAAGTCCTAAACCTGAGTACAGTCGTATAAATAGGAAGAGGTCATTGCTTCCTGCACCACCATGTTTTCTTTTTGCACCCCAATATTTGAAATACCAATTACTAATTTTTCAATAGCATTTAATTTTTCAATAAATGTGAGAACAAGTCATTCTATTATAGAAAACACATCCAATGGTCCCTAAATAGTTAAAAAGCTGCCACTTTTTCCAACATAATTGGTATGGCAAATGCAGCTATAGACTGTAATTCTAGGCGAGGTTTCAAATTATTTTAAGGTCAAAACTTTTTCACAATCCATGATCTTACAAAAATGTATAGACAAATGCAGTTCATGCAGCCATAATAATAATCATCAATAACTAAAACCTAAAAGAGAGATGCTCCCTCCACCACCACAACCTTCTTCCTCCACCTCCCCAATTTATTTTTTTTCTAAAAATATCCTTAAATTAATTTTGTTTTTTACTTTTACCAATCACTTTTTATACTTTTAATTAAAAACCTTAATTTTTTACCTTTGTCAGCGCGCACAACATACCCACCCCCTCTTCTCCTTCTTTTTTTCATTTCCGTCACACACCCACCACCTCCCCCTTTCCCTCTTCTCTTTCTCTTTTCCATTTCCGTCACCCATCAACAACTAGCTCTTGAAGCGGCAACACAAGGAATTGTCCTTCTTAAGAACACCGGTCCTGTTTTGCCTGGTGAAAGGGAAATTGCTCAGTTCACATGGTATGAGAATGTGTGGAAGCTCAACATCTTTGTTTATTTTGTCACTATTTTTCCCAAGAAGTTCAACATCTTGTTGTTCCATGCAATTTAAATTGAGTTAGCTAGGTAGAAGTAGCTTATGTTTGATATTACTCATTGTACTCTCATTTTTGTTAAAGAATATTTCCCATGCCATCCAGAATCTTGTAGGAAGTGTGCCCAACTGATATTTATTAAAACACGAAATTTCGATAAACTTCATAACATGTTTCAGGTATTCTATTACACAAGTTATAGGCTGAAATTCTACGTAAGGTAACATATTTACTAATATTTGGTTTTTAGCAGACTTTAACATTTATAAGATAATAAAATCATCTGAACTCTGCAGTGTAGATTATTTGATTGATCTTACGGTTTGCTTAACAACTTTATGTTCTTTTTATGGCTCTGAGCTTGACTCATGCTTGAAGTTGAGAACTATCCCATACTGAAGTTCCAAGGGGTTTTTCATATTGGGTGAATGCCGAAACAATTATTTTTGATATAAGTGAATGAGAGGGTGGGTGACGCAAATGAAAATGAGAAAGAGAAGGAGAAGAGGGAGGGGGTGTAAGGGTGGGTGACGGAAATGGGAATTAGGGTTTTTAATTAAAAGTCAAGTTGATCCAGTATTATTAAAACGGATGTTGACATCCGTTTCCCCTTAAACGGATGTTGACATCTGTTGACGGATGCTCACATCCGTTTATAGATTATACGATTTATATTTTTAGGATTTTATTACGCACCCGCATATGAACCTCTCACGCCTCTGAACCATCACGCCTCTGAACCAGCACCTTGAAGCACCACTACACTCACAACTGAAGATGAATTGCTTTCCCCACTTTCAATCTTATTAAACACAAAGTCCATCAGACTCTCACGTCACAATTCTATAAAAGAGAAGAAGAAGTGGAACATGAGAAACAACCCAAGAGTAGTGGAACGTAAGAGACAACCTGGGAAAAATAATAAAGAGAAAGAGGAAAGAATGATAAAGAGAATGAATGTCCACGTGAGATTTTAAATAATATTAATCCTAAAATTTTAATAAGGGTAAAATAGGAATGAAAAAATAAAGAAAAGGGTAAAAGGGGAATGGGGGTGATGGAGGAAGCAAGTTGTGGTGATGGAAGGAGTAACACCCAACCTAAAATAGCAGTTGCAAAAATCTGTGGAAATCCTTCACTCTTAGTCTCAATCCTTTAAAGTTGTTTTTCAATGTACCTCCAAACGTTTCTTACATCTCCAATTTAAAAAAATAATGAGGTTATATTTTTCTTCAATAAATTTTAAATTTCAAAATTTATTAAAAAAAAAATTCAATAAATTTTAAAATCTGTTAGAACTATTTTTTTCTTTAACAAATTTTAAAATTCACTAAATAAAATTCTTTAATAAATTTTGAAATTTATCAAAAAAAAAATTTTTTAATAAATTTTAAAAATTTTCAAGCTTTCAAAAAACTTTTTTAACAAATTTTAAAATTTATTGAAAAAAAATTCTTCAATAATTCAAAATCTAGAAAAATCTTTTAACAAATTTCAAAATCCACTAAAATTTTTGAAATTTTTCTTAACAAATTTCGAATTTTGTTAAAAGAACATCTTTAAAATTTGTTAAAAAAAATCTTCAATAAATTTCAAAATCTTTTAAAACCTTAAAAAATCCTTCAACAGATTTTAAAATCTATTAAAAAAATTTTAACACATTTTGAAATCTCTTAAAGAAAAAAAGAGAGAATATAGGGTTTTTGAATTACAGAAAATAATTTTGAAATTTAAAAAAAATTAAAAAATGCAAAAAGAAATGTTGGAGGTGTAGGGAGAAATATCCACCTTTTTAAATATATTGAATGCTTTCATTTCCTTTCCTGTAAAAGTTCTCCAATGGGCCTCAACATTGTATCCTCTATAACACCACGTGTGTTTTAGATTCTTGGATAGCAAAAACTTTATTGATAGTCAAACAAATTTAATCGTTGAATTATATTTTCTGAGGTGCAGGACAGAACAATCACAATGGCAACAAGCTCCAAGAATTACTACGAGATATCCTTCTAATTTTATATGCTACTCTATATATCATCTCCCCCAAAATTCTTAGATGCATTGAAAGATTTTATGAAATGTATCTACACAGGTTCTTCTGTAGTACTCACACATAATAAGACTATTTTTTATCTCTTCTCAATAGGAAAGGACAAAGTTAATTTAATTAAACTATACTACACGTTAAAAACTACAATCAACAGAAAAAATAACTTCCCTAAATTGAACTAAATCAGTTTTCCTTATTACTTACTTTATATTTCAGTAATTCAGTAAAGTGAATTTACAAACCTGCCTTTAAGACTAAGCTTCAAGAAATTTCTTTAAAACACAGCCCAGTAATTGACTTTTCTATGGGCAGCACTCTGAAAATCTCAATATTTGAAATTTCTTCAAACAATAATAACCTTATCACAAAAACAATTAGTAGAAATGCATGATTGATTCCTTACAGATAAGAAAATGCATTACTGATTCCTTGCAACAAAGCACGAAAATCTGTAGCTTAAAAGGGAAAATCCATTCCCATTCCATTACACACAAGACCTTTACTATCCCTGTGCATATATACCAAGATTCTACAATCCAACAACTTAGTACTCATCAAAACCTTTTACTTCTAAAACAATTTGCCATAATCCAAGGAAGACCCAGAAAGGTGAAAATTCCTACTCCAGATAAGCATGCAAAAGAAACTGTATGCTTCTTTATTAGAATACATCACACAACTATTAGAGGATTAAACAACTTTAGGTCTATAAAAATCACCAAGTCTCTGTTCAAACAGAAGACGTGATATAGATGGAAGTTTGGACTTTCAAATGAGATTTTAAAGAAAGAATTCCTCTATTAAAGGGGAAAAACAATGGAAGCTAAACTTCGAAGAAAACTCAACAAAACTAGTCTTATTATAAATTAACAAGACTCCAATGCTATCAATTTTTACCAAATGAATTATATGAAAATAAAACTCCCCATTTCCAAGTAGTTAGCCAATGAATGGCTATGAAGCTAAAGAACTCTCAAAAAGAGACTCATTTAAAACTATATTTTCATCAAGGCGAGTGGTCAAATCCGAATTTGAGCTTGGGAGAGGAAAAAAATTTTGGAATCGAAGGGGTTTTGCTTAACTAAAAGTACACAACATAGAAAATTTAGCAAAAAAAAATTACTTAGAGGTAATAAAGGGAAAAATACATCACCTCACATGTTTCAAAGTTCAAATATCTGTCACCAACATTAGAAAATGATAAGAAAATTAACAAGAATTTTACACAAAAGATATTGGTTGAATGGCCAAGATGGAGAAAGCCAATTGGGGCTATTTGTGATCACATAGCAAGTTTAAAGGAAATTTTCTGCGCTATTATATGTCTAACAATACTCTAGGATAGTGAATGTTGAACTTTAGAGGGACAAAAGGAGATAAAGGTGAGAATAGCATATATGTGCCTACAGAAAAGAATGTGATGCAAAATGCACTGTGATAGGTACCCAGATTTTATTAACACTGTACAGAACTCCAAGACAGGTTCTTGGATGATCTTCCTATGAAAACTAGACAGCTTGGTCTGTATCTCGTGACTGGTACACACAAATCCCAGGTCTTTCGAGAGGACCTGACTCTCACTTCCTTTCACTTCCAATTTTCTCCAAAAAAACTACTGAAAACAACCCTTGAACAGACTATATATAATAGTCTGTTTACAACAACCCACCTCACAGACAGTTATAACTGTCTGTTACACTTATTCCTTCTAACATATACTTCCCCCTGAACCTATCACACTGCAAGTAGATATAAGTCTGACATCGATTGAGTACAAAATAACAAAATTGGGTAAGGTGATTTTTTTGGACACGTACAAAGAAGGCCGTTGAAAGTAATACTGAAGAGAGTGTATTGCTTGGCTTTTAATCCTATGAAATGGAGAGAAAAGATCAGGAATCGGAAGAAAGATGTAAAGAGGGGCATCATGGTGACTTATCTTTGAGGATTTGGTTCTAACCAAAGTCAATAACGCCATGTGATCATTTAACCAATCTCACCAAGTATGATAAAGTTTTTGTTGTTGTTGTTATAATGTAAAAAGATTAAAAAATGACACAAACAAATGCTTAATCAACAAATGTCTTCTATCATATAATCTACTGTTCAGGGTACCTTATTCAGGATGGTCTTTATCATTCTTCTCACTAAGAAAGAAGTGTGTTACATCTGCTTTGAGTTGTAAAAAAAAGGAGCTTTTGGTCTCAGTAATTTGACATGTAAGAATTTGCTATTTCGAGGATGCGACAAGGCATTTCCTTTGGAACTCATTGTCTTTAGCATTTGCCAGCATGTTATCCCAAAAAAGAAATGGCCTAGATCAAAATGATCCGATACCAGCATAGTGATCTTAGGTTTTTCATTTTTAGCCCTTGAAAACTGAACTCATATCATAATGGTATATGCTACTTTTAACTAAGTGAAAAGGCATTAGCCACACAGTATATAAAGCAACAGAGCTTCAGTAAAGCCTAATAATAAGTGAATCTCTGTGTGACCTACTGGATTTGTCAAATTCATAAATCTAAACAGCACTACGGGGTCTCATTCTTTCCTAAGTTTCCCCATAAAAAATTGTATACTTTCAACTAAACAAACACAGCTCATCAAAGATAGCTGGAAAAGAAAGGAGCATCATGCATCTAATGTCTTTGCAAAAAAGTATGCAAGACGACCAACCTAGTTAAAGTCAGCACCCACTCCCTTTCGTTTGAGTTCTAAAGCAATACGTTCATTCTCAAGCTTCATTCTTTCATTCTCCAGCTTCAACTTTTCCAACTCCCGGTCCTTTTTCTTGCTAAACTTCTGCCACTTGAATCTTTGTTTCTCCAGCTCCAACATCTCAACCTGAATTTGTAGCTTCTGCTCTTCTAACTGAAGTGAACGAGAATCAACCCATTGCTTCTGTAACCATGGTGAACTCATTTTCTCGGGTGCAGCTTGATTGACATCAGATTGAACCATATGAGGGTATGAACTTTTATTATACTCTTGGCTGTTTAAAGCACTGCCAAAAGTAGCAGCATCTTCATGTCCTTGCCCTGGTTTCGATCTCTTCATAGGTCGCCCCGCTTCCCCATAGACTCCTCTACTATCTGCATGAGTAGCATAATTCTCCTCAAAATCATCATGATCATCAGTTTCCACTTCTAGATCATCTTCATCGTGATCATCATGATGAGACCTTCTGACATCATCACTGTCATGATCATCTCTATTTTTATGAGCCAACTGAAGTGATCGTTGCAATTCCAGATCATGGGGTAAATGCAACCTGTTACAATTATGGTAAGAACACATCTCTTCATAGAACAAGTGTTTCGAGCTCAATATTTTTCGAACTTCATCTTTTTCTTTCTCAGAAAGATAATCTATCACATCCAATAGAGAAGGATTCTCAACAACCTGACAAGAAGTTCCCCGGCCTAGCATATCATTAAGCTTTTTGTACCTTTTATTGAGATCATTGAATTTATCCTCACACTGCTGAGGTGAAACACGATAACCTCTTTCAGCCATGACCTTGGAAACCGATTTCCACTTCCCTTTTTTCTGTAGGACTGTAATTTTTCTCCTTGCGCCACCACAGTCGGATGGTGCATCTTCACCTATGTAAGAAACAGCCGTTATCAAAAGCCTCACCATCTTATCAGTCCACTTCACCCTCTGCCAAGGCGACCCCTTTTTTCCTCTACCTCCTTCTTGATGACCATCAACACCTTCCTCGGCAAAGCTTTCATCACTTGGAGAGTTCTTGTTTCTATCTCCCTGACTAAACTCAGTCATTGCCATTGTTTGATCGCAGTTCTGCAAGGTTCCCATTGTGAGAGGAAAACCATCATGAACTGAGGAATGCACTGAAGGCCCTTGGCAAGGATGAGTTTGATGTTGATTCATGGAATGAGGATGATGCCCTTGCCGATGAACCCTCATTGATCCAGGCAGATCAAAACCACCAAAGGAACTCCCACCTTGAACCATACCTCCCTGAGACAAATTCCCTTCCATTGCTTCTCAGTTCTCACAAACAATAAAAACAGATCAAAACCAACGAACCCACTTCACATCCAATTCTACTTCACAAGCATTTTCAAGTGCTCTTTACAAAACGCAAACATCAAAATCACACAAACCCATGTTTACCCAATCTTCCAACACATCTTCTGAAACCCCAGCTATCACTCTAGATTTTCAAGTAAACACAGCACCCAAATCAAACTAGAACAGTACAACCCTTCTCCAAAACATCATTACATGCACCAAAATTCCCAACCCACAGCATAAAACTCACAAGGGTCCCACGGAAGTGCTAAAATCACCCACCAGCAGAATAAAGAACAAATTTTCAACAAAGATTCACAACGAAAGCCAAAACCCTTTAAGAGGCTCACCGGTGAGGAATATAAGCAACTTCTTGCTGAAAATCTGCACAAAATCTGACACTCCAAAAGCAAAATATTGGACCTTTTTTCTCGAAATCAAGCCAAGAATCCCGAAACAAAAACCAGCTACAGAAAACAAGACATGCTCATTAACTGGGGAGTGAAGAAGTGCGGCAACAAACAAGGAAAAAGGGGGTAAAATGGTGAAGAAAAGACAAGGGTTGGTGTTTTGTGATATGTGCAAGTTACTATGCGACCACGAAATATATTTATATATAAAGACAAGGGTTACTAAGGACGACAGCGATGAACCTTAATGGTTCAATGTATGAAAAGATGACGTGGACCAAGGCTGGTGTATATTTTTGTTTCTTTCACAATAAAGAAAATAAAATAACACTCAATAATCAAATTAAAGTTAATAATAAAAATTAAAATTTCCTTGAAAGGTATTATATTCAAATCTTTAGTACTTCTACGACTTTTTTGTTTCTGAAATATCTATTTGGTTTAACTTTTATCTCTAATGAGCGTTAAGAGAATTCTTTTATTTGTTAAACTTTATTCAAAAAAAGTATAAATATGATATGAGATTCGCAATATTTTTAATAAATTTTAACTTTAAAAAAGTGGTCAAAAATGTGTTGAGGAGTATATTTTAGTAATATTCCCAAGAGTTAGACCTTGTTCATTTGAATGGATTTGGAGTAATTGAGAGGATTTGAAAGAATTTGAAGATAATTTTTTGGGTTAAATATGTTTTTAGTCCCTAAACTATTGGCCATTTCTGGTTTTCGTCCCTCTTCCAAAGTAAGGTACACTTTAGTCCTCATACTTTTCGAAACTTTGGTTTTAGTCCTCCAAAACTAACACCGTGAAAAATATGCTGACGTGGCTAACGGTAGACTGACACAGTTCTTTCTTTTTTCAGAGTTTATCAGCTTTTCTTCCTTTCTCTCTCCCTCGTCTCTTCCTTCAATTTCTTCCTTTGATTTTTCATTTGCCAGTTTTCTATTTTTATCAGCATTTGCCATGTTGGTACATGAGTCTGTCTACAAATCCTTTTAAGATCAGTCCTACGAGCAATTGAATGAAAACTTTACTTGGAATCTAGAACCTGAAATTGAAGTAATATGTAACTTTACTGGAAATTATGTTGTAAATGTATAATCTTGTGGACCAACAAATATAGTTCCATACTCCGTTATTCCAGGTGCGTGAAAGGAATATGGGAGAACTTAAACATATATATCTTTATAAAAAAAAATTTAAGTTCCTTGTGGAAGTTTTATGCAGTAGAATATCTTTTGTTTCTGTGCGACATTTGCATTAACTCGTGCCATATGTTGACAGACTAGTGAAACTCCTTCAAAAATCTTTCTCATTAACTGCTTGTGTGCTATTCAACAACCTTTATCTGGATACGAGGCTGTCGCTGATTACGTGAATAGACTTGGAGCAATGATTGATAATCACTTACGCGTTCTTGTGGAAAAAGAAGCTGAAGCAATCTTAAGAAGATGTAATTTGTCAGAAAAGATGCGTCTCTTGCAGAATTCAATACACAAGGAAGGGGAGAATGAAGTCGGTACCCCATTGGCTGAGAGGGAGGACACTAGTCCAGCCATTCTTTCGGAGTGTTTGAAAGCTCTGTTTGGTCTTATTTTGGGAAGTGAAAGTTCCCTGCCGGAATTTGAGCAGATGCAGGTTCCAAGATTGCGTTCTGAGGCTTCTATAGGCGTGGCCAGGTCATTGGCCGAAGCTTACGAGCTTATTTATAAGGCTATTATGGATCCCAAAAATGTTTTGTGTTTTGAAACTGAAGGAAGAGACGAGGGAGAGAGAAAGGAAGAAAAGCTGATAAACTCTGAAAAAAGAAAGAACTCTGTCAGTCTACCGTTAGCCACGTCAGCATATTTTTCACGGTGTTAGTTTTGGAAGACTAAAACTAAAGTTTCGAAAAGTATGAGGACTAAAGTGTACCTTACTTTGGAAGAGGGACGAAAACCAGAAATGGCCAATAGTTTAGGGACTAAAAACATATTTAACCCTAAATTTTTTTGTTGTTTATTTGAGTGAATTTGAAGGTAAATGATGGTGGATTTGGAAGATTGGTTCAAACTCTTTTCTACATTTTTCTTTAAAAATAAAAAATAAATAAATAAATAAAAATAAAAAAAAATTAAAATATTGATAGTGGATAAAGCACTCAGATTTTAAGGTATTATTGAGGGATCCAATATGTCAAGTGGTGATTAAAATATTAATATAATAAATAATATTAAAAAAATTAGGGAATAATAAAAATTTTGGACTAAGAAGAGTAGAGGTTCTGGAGGGTTTTCAGGAAAACAAATTCTGAGCAAGAGAAACATAGGTACTTGTTATATATCTATCTATATTGAATTTCTGTGTTAATATTATATGTTGTTGTTTTGAATCTGTAAATAAGAAATTTGTTAAAACTAGTTGAGGAACACTTTGGCTAAGGAAAGACTTGGTACTTAAGTTGTCCATTCTGACGCACCTCTCTTTCTTGGAAGTCTACTCGACAAGTTTTTAACTTAAATTTTGTTGAACAGATTATGTACTGTTAAATTATTGTGCAATATATCTTGTTGGAATGAAAATTTCTGATGAATTCATGTTATTGTGGTAGATATGGACTTATGAATTATAATTGTGATGGTAGGATAAAGGAATCTTAAAACCCGGAGTTGGTACATCCCTGATCATAGAGCAGCCCTGGTCAAATCCAATAAGTTGTGACTAGTCATATGTACTGACGTTTATGGTGAGTTTGATTCATCAAACATTTGATTCTTCTCCGGTGACCATTTATGGTGATATTTTAGTATTGTTAATTTATTTTGTGATATATTCATTTTGTATGATTTCTGCGATGATTGAATTTTATTGGATTTGAATTTATGCATCTGAACATGATATGAGTATTTTGGGGAGATTTTGTAAGGGTATAATGTGAGTTGAGGAATATGAGCATGGTATGAGTCTCGTGGAGAGATTCAGTAATGATATGGTATTTGTGTATATGTTGATGTTGAGGGTCCTGTAGTTGGAGGTTATCCTGATACTCTAATAATCATCCAGTCTCAAGTAGAGAATGATGAATTATGTGGTGAGAGGGGTAGGAGGTCCTGGTCTATGTGCCGGTTTTGGACATAGTGTTGAGGACTAACCTTGTGGATGGTATGAAGTATTTTGGAAGTGTATTTGTAAGAGGAAGTAGAAGTCATCACAAGTGCATAACCTCCCGTGACTACTCATCAACATATCATCGAAATGAGTGTCTATTGGGTATTGTGGAATGAGTGTCTATTGGGTATTGTGGAATGAGTGCCTACTGAGTATTGTGGAACGAGTGTCTATTAAGTATTGTGGGATGAGTGTCTATTAGTAATTGTGGTATTGTGGGATGAGTATCTATGATGCGATTGTTGTATGATGGTATGAGTATCTATGATGCGATTGTTGTATGATGGTATGAGTATCTATGATGTGATTGTTGTATGATGGTATGAGGGTGTCTGACATAATTATTATATGAAGTTTGTTGAGTGTATCAAAGTAATGGATGAGTATCTATGATGCGATTGTTGTATGATGGTATGAGGGTGTCTGACATAATTATTATATGAGGTTTGTTGAGTGTATCAAAGAAATTATGCATGTTTTATAAATGATTGGTTGCATGTTAACTCACCCTACTTGTTTGTGTTTGTGTATGTGCGATGATCGTATAATTCGTTATACGGGAGCAGATGGAGAAATGTCGTCTGATTTAGTGTCAATGAAGAAAGAGATAGAAGAATAAATTAGAAGAATTCGAGTTATATTTATAAGTTTATAGTTGAAATCTGAGTTTAAAACATATATATATATATATATATATATATATATATATATATATATAAACTATGAATTATCAAGTGTGAGATTAAGAGATGTTACCTTAAATGTAATGCTACAATATATCAATTATGAATTATCAAGTGTGAGATTACGAGATGTTACAAATTCTCACAAACTTTACTTCCAAATTCATTCTCACTTACCTCCAAATTCACTCAAATAAACAATAAAAAAATTTATCTTCAAATCCTCTCAAATCTCCTCAATTACTCTCTCTCTCCCAAGGCCTTAGTGATTTCTTTTCAAGTGAATAACTTTTATTTTTATCTTATTTTTATTTACATTTTTTATTTTCTTTACTCCATGTATTTTTTTTCTATTTTTTTCTCTTCTCTTTATGAAATACTAGCTAAAATGTGTTTTTTCATATCTGCATATCTCATGAATCGTGAATCTTGGAATGATAACCCTCAGAAAAGACTGAAAATATGTTTTGATGGTTGTAAATATTATTAATAGTATTTAATAAGTTTTGGGATTTAAATAGTGACTGGGTATATTTATCATAAATTATAATCATTCACTGTAATAAATTATTTAATGAAACTAATATGGTATATTTGTTTCATGATACATTTTAGGAGCAATTTGGAAGATGATGACAAACAAAAAAATAAAAACACATTTTTACAACAAGCATTATTTGCTGGCTGCGTTATTTTCTAAAAGAATAATCCAAAAATGAAAATTAATCATTATTAACATCACATTATAGGAAACGACAACTTGTCCTTGTACTAAACACTTGTTAAAGAAAAAAAAATCGAAATTTTATATTGCCTTTTATCTATGTATTATTTTAGCAGCTTATTTTAAAGAAGCATATATAGAAGACGAGGTTTTGGTTCACATGTTTCTATGTTGTATTTAGTTCCTATTATAACTTTTTTCTTAAATTTAAAATTTATCCTTAATCACTTCCTTCAAACCATTCATATCAAATCTTCATTTTGTAAATCATTAAATTTTATTTATTATTTTTGTAAAATGCAAAGAGACTAGAAATGTGTCTTTTATTCTTGTCAACATAAACATTTGTAACTTATGAAACAATTAAAATCATATTAAATATTACTTATGAATATAAAAGCTAATGTTTTTCTTATTCATTATAAAATGAAAGTTAAGTTCTTATTTGAAAAGGTAAAATAAATGTTAGTTATTATTTTTAGACTATAATAATTTTACTTTCTTTTTAATTTTGTATGATTCCATGCACGTTACAATTATAAAGATGAAAACATTAAAAAAACCATAAAAATTAATCAACACAAATAAAATATGTGATATTAAATATAAGATGAGAGCATTAATTATTTTTTTTAATTTTCACTAACTAGTAAAGCCTTAAAAGAAACAAAAACAATAATACTTCTACATGATTGTTGTGCTGTTTTTCACTATATAGCTTTTAATGCTTTAATTTTATTTTTAACTATTTTAAATGTTTTACATCAATACAGACTAATTATTTCTCATATCACTGACTGCAAGTCACATGTATAAATTACTAAACATAAATACTTTATCATGCAACGCCAGCTCAAAATTACTTAAGTCCTGACAAAACAATGACATTAGAATCTTTAACAATATAGAATACATATTAAAAAGTATTTAACGTATATCTTCCTGACGTTTTGGTCAACCAAAATAAATCATATAAGTCCATATTGAGATTTCTTTTTCACTTTTGTTTAGCAGAATTAACTTTTAAATGTATACAATTAAATTTAAATTTTCAATTTTGTATTCACTAAATAGTTAAATTATTAATTTTACACAAGTAATCATAATTACAATTTTATTTTGTTAATTTTAAAAAGCCAATTAAATATAATTACTGTATAATTAAAATAACCAATATACTTATTGGAAGAACTTGCATTTGACGTGATAATATAAGTGTGATATTTATTTTTAAGTGATAATAAAATTTAAATTTAAGTATTAACTAAGTTAATAATGTATTTAAGTTAGAAAGGTGAGAAGAGTTTGGAGAGTGGTGCCCATGATATATATATATATATATATATATATATATATATATATATATATATATATATATATATATAACATCATGAAGGAATGTTCAAGTACGATTAACAAAAAGACATCCAATAAAATGCCTATATATAACATATATAAAAAATATATAGTTGAAAACAACATCATCCATATTTGTTGTATATTTAAGATGTGAACTTGTCAATCTTTTCTGATTAGATTTCACTAAATCTACCAGAGTAGTTGTATATTTGTTGTGTCAACCCATAAGTAATAGTTATTTAAACAATTTGTGCATTCATCTAACAAATCATTAAATACTAAAATAAATATAATAACTTAAATTAGGAAATGTCATAAATCTATATATTCATTCAACCTGGCACCCATAATTAAAATTATCAGTATGATAAATAAGATAATTATAATATGGAAGTATTAGTAATTAAAGAATATACTATATGTGATAAATAAGATAATTATAATATGAAAGTATTAGTAATTAAAGTGTTAATACATGATGTGTTTCAACTTATTCATATAATTAGGGTTGATAAATCGACTTAATAAGAGGGTTGGTTATTGTTTCCACACATACATAGGATGAAGTAAAAAAAAAACTTATAAAACTAAAAAGTTAATATAAGAAAAAAATCACATGACCAAAATGTTCGTAAAGTCTTGTAGTTTATGAGCAATCTATGAGTCATTATTTAAAAGAAAAAAAAATTGTTTTAACCTTTTCACAACCTTCGATTTTTGGTTTAGGCGGACACATCTCGATTATTTGTGTGAGAGCCGAGAGATTTAAAGGAAATTGGAGTGGGACAGATATATGAACTGGATTGGATCGATTTTGAGAGTAGTATATAAAGGAAAGTTTCAAATTTCGTCCCATTCTTTGCATACACTCTCTCTCCAAAATTCTGATCTTCTTTTTTCTCCTCCTTCTTTCTAAAAATCTTCATTCGTTAATCAGTTGTTCTTCGTTCAGAAGGAGTTTAAGTGATCCTTAAGCTGAAGGATTTCTTGTCAACCAGTTAATCCAATGATTTGAGTCAGTAAGTTTCATCTTCTCTTCTTAGTGTTTCGGTTTTCTGGTGCATGCAAAGGAAATTTCGTTGCATGTGTGCATCAACTTCTTCTTCTCATTTCTGATCATGTTCTCAATCTTTTGGTTGATCATTTCTTTTTAAATCGATGATCTTTAGGTGTTTTTAGATTTTCTTGAAGTTCAAACAATTTCCTGAAGGTGTAAAAACTTTTTGTTTGGTCAAGAGGTAAGGAAAGATAGTTAATTTAATTGTGATTTTCTATGTATGAAATTACTGTTTGGATGGTTGCATGTGTGTAACTTGAATGTTTGAGTGAATTGTGTTGAATTTGTGAATGCTGAAACCTGTGAACTAGTTGGAGTTTCTTTGCATAAGTATTCGATCTATTCTAATCTTAAGAAAGTGGGTATGCGAATATGATAGTTTGGAGTTGGGAGTGAAATCTGGTATGGGACTCTTTGGGACGATGTTAGAACGATTTTAGGTACCTTTGGATAGGCTTAAAATGGTATATGAATCATGTTTGGAGGATTAGAAGTTGGGAAGTGGTAGGAATTGGTGAAGATGGTGGTTATTCATAATTTTGCAGCTATTATGTAGAATTATGCAGATCGCCGAGTTTCATTAATTGACCGTTTGACTTTCTTCTTGTGTTCAGTCTAAACTGAGTTCTACTTCTGTAGAGCTTTTCAATTAATGATCGATCGGTCTTGTACTAAGTATTATGTTTAAGTCATAGCGATCGTTCTTAGTGAGGTGTGTGGTCTCTTAGTAGCGATCAATCTTAGTGGGTTGTGGGATCTCTTAGTAGCGATCGGTCTTAGTGGGTGTGTGGTCTGATCGGTCTTAGTGGGTTGTGGGATCTCTTAGTAGGGATCGGTCTTAGTGGGTTGTGTGTTCTCTTAGTAGCGATCATGTCTTAGTGGATTGTGTGGTTTTTTAGTAGCGCTTGTTCTTGTACTAGTGCTCGACCTCGTACTTGTTACAATTTGTCTGAATCAACTTGTCTTGATCTTTGACCTATGTTGACTACCTTTAATCATGATCAACTCGTCTTAACCTTCAATTGTAAATTGACTTTATCTCTAGTCAATGTAACACTTTCAACACACCTTTCTCATGATATGACATATACGTCTCGAGCATGAGACTAGTTATTTTTGGATAGTTTGATAACAATCTGATAGTGGGAGAAATAACAAATTTAAATAACATCAAGTTTCACTATGATAGACTCTAACATATAGTTATGATACCATGTTAAGAAGTTGACCTTAAACTCAATTCAATCTCATAAAACTCGATTGTAAGGTGATGTTTATACTCATATATATATATATATATATATATATATATATATATATATATATATATATATATATATATATATATATATATATATCATTATATAAAAGAAGATTGGAAAAGTAAATAGATTATATATTGTATGTTTATGAATATAAGTGAAAACCATTTGAAAGCATACATTCATTTCTCGCTATATATTGTATACAAATTACCATTTGATCTTGGAAGCCATCTAAGTTTTGTTGGTATGTATTTAGCTTAATTCATATTTTAAAAATCTTGGAATACAGTGATTTTTGGGTTTGAGGAGACTTTGGATGCTTTGAATTTTTCATGCTCTATGCATTTTCATGGGATAGTTTTTTTATCAGGTGGCATATACTATTACTCTTTCATTTTATTGAGGTGATCATGGGATTTTATTTAGGTGGCAATTGCATTGTCTTATGGTTATGTGTGGATTTGGTTGTGAAGTTTTTGTTGAGAATGCATGTGTAACAATGTATTCAAGGTGGGTGATGTTAGATGAGGCTAGGATAATGTTTGACAAAATACCCAAAAGAGATTTGGTTTCATGGAATGCAATGATTTCAAGGTATGTTCAAGAAGGGGAATGTTACGGGTTGGAAGCAGTTTTATTGTTTGTCAACATGTTAAGTAACCATATATTAATCGACCATATTTCACTTACAAAGGCAGTTTCAACATATGGTCACATGAGAAACTTAAAGCTCGGGAGGCAAATACATGGTTTGGCCCAAAAAGTGGGATATGGAACACATGTATAAGTTTGCAATGTTTTGATGTCAACTTATTCTAAATGTGAGGTCCCTAATATAGTTGAAGTATTATGCTTGATATACTTTAATTATAGGTAATCATTTATACTCTTAAGTGTCATAACAAGTGTATAAGTGCATCCATACACTTGCAAGTTACACCTCATGTCATTGATTATTTTACTAATATTTTTGTTTTACCATTTCAGAAAGCTGGTGATGCAAATGAGTCTGAGTCTCCTTTGGGTACACTAGGATCATCTCGTGTTAGCAACATTTATGGAGTTTATGATGTTTTTTAGGATGAAACTATATTTAGTCTATGGATTTTGAGTAATTATAAATTTAGTTGTAATTACGTTTCAATTTAACTTACTTTTTATGTACTTTGGTGTTTTGAGAATGGAATGTTTTAATGATATATATTTGAACACTTTGGTAAAAGAAGTTTGTCATGATTTTTTGTCTTCATTATAGTATTTGAATCTTGTTATAAACAAATATTGTTGACAAACATATAAGCATCTCAATGGTGACATTGTCATGTAATGCAAGCAAAATGAAGTAGTAAATTCAAACTAAATAATACAAACAAGGCGGCTTAAAACCTCTAAATTATAATTGTCAAATAGAACATTAGATGACTTTATTAGACCATAGATTTAAGAGTAATTTTCCAATTCAATATAAATGAGTGATCAATTCATCCAAGCAATTAAATACAAATCAAATCATAAACACTGAATATCAATATATATATATATATATATATATATATATATATAAGGTAGCAATACAGAGAATTAGGAAAGCTACATCTAATCTCAACACAATAGAGCTCAACTACTCATAATGATGAATCTAGTCATAAGAATATGGAGTTGTTGTCTCCCCTTCATGAATCTCTTGAGATTCTTATAATAAATACAAAGAAAAGTATTGTTATCATAAAGATATAGAGAAAAGGTTTTGATGATGTCTCAAAGTCAAGTCTTAAGTGCTCTTGTTGCAAGAAGAAGATCTTCATGATGTGTTAAAACTTTTGTAATTTAGTAGATTTATGTATAGGATGTGGTTTATCTTTGATTCTATATATTGTTTGCCTTAAGTTGCGATAAAATTCGTTTTAAATCAGAAAACCTCAGTTTATACTAGAGATAATTGATTATTAACTTATAATAATCGATTATCAATAATCAATTATCATTTGCCATAATCGATTATCACGAGAAATTATGAGAATTTTTAAGCAAGTTTTCGACCGTTGTGCATTCATTAAGGCTTGTTCAGTTTGAGGGGTTTCACTATTTATGATGATTTGTGCGGATGTATTAGCGGGAGTATGTGCATTCGTTTCTGGGTATTTGCGAAGAAATGAAGGTGATGATTTGAAAGTTGGCTCCTTAATTCCATCTTCGCTGATAGTAGAGATTTAAGGGTATTTGCCCTCAATTATCCATTTTGTCCCTGTCTAATAATAATAATAATAATAAGGCTTAATAGCATTGATGGTCCCTGTTTTCGTCAAGTTTGTTTAAAATGGTCCTAATTTTTTTTTCTGTTCAATGTTGTTCTAAAGAATGTAATTCATGTTCAATTTAGTCCTTTTTGCAGACGACATTTAAATCGTTAACGGCCCACTGTCCAGCTGTGCAAAACCCAAATGAGATGACATTTAACTGCCCACGTGGATTCCCTTCAAGCACAATGAGGTGAATTCTGAAAGAAATGTCATTTATTTAATGAAACCCAATTTTTGATGAGGGTGGATTATGAAATAAGGGTCTTTTACTTTTGTTATGTGAAAGCCATAGTGAGGTCCGAGGTTAAGCAATCTTCTTCCTAATCTTGGTGGTTGACGATGATAACTCTGCTACCCAATCTTCTTCTCTTGTTGTTGCAATAGCTTGGGCCACCGAAGTTCTCATTCCTCACATGGTGGTGGTTCAATGGGGGTAGGGATAATCCCCAATTGCAATAATCTGCAGGTTAGGCCTCAAAGCCACAATCTTCAACAAACTAGACCCCAACAAGCACCGCTTCCTAAACCTTCCAAAATCAGAAGGCAAGAACCCCATTTCCCCCACCAATTTCTTCGCATTACCATATCCACTCTTTGCTACACCATCTCCAATATTCACAAAAATCTCAGCCAAGGGGGTTATCCACAACAAAGATACAAATATAAATAACACTTGATTTGCATAAAGGATCTCGCATGAGTAAAGCCCCAAAACCCAAAAAAAAAAAATGCTCCATTGCTTGTCGGACCTCCTGGATGCGGATCTCTCAAATGTGACCTTAATGAGAAGCGTCCCCCACATGTAAAGACTCAAAATGGATAAAATAATGAGAACGAAAACCCCATTGGCGAAGAACCCATTATTCGGGGGTGATTGGACTTGTTCCTCTTCTTGAGTTCAGCGGCGATTTTGGAGGAGAGGGGCTGGTAGCCATCGATGTTGGGGCGACGGATGACGGCTCTGAGGCCATTGGATTGGGGTTGGGAATCGGGGTGGATGTAGGTCTAGAGAACGTGAAGGAAAAGGAGGAGAATTTTGAAGAAGGCGAAAGTGAAAGAGGCTGGGTTCCCAAATTTTAAAACATGGAAGATGATGAAGTGGCCAAGATGAAGATGACGAGAGGCAGCCACATCAGATAAAATAGCTTACATCATTTACTTATTGTTGACTTTGACATTGTTTCTCTAACGATTTAAACGCCGTTTGCAAAAAAGACTAAATTGAACATAAATTACATTTTTTAGGATAACATTGAACAGAAAAAAAAACTAGGAGCATTTCAAACAAACCTGACGAAAATAGGGACCATCAGTGCTATTAAGCCTAATCATAATAATAATAATAATGATAATGATGATGATGATGATAATAATAATGATATTAATAATAATAATAATATAATTTTTTTTCATGTTAAAATTAATTTTAATTTTTTTCTTCTTATAATAATTTTTACAATTATATATAATATTAACAATTACAATTTTATATTACTTTTACTACTAAGGATATTTTGGTAATCTTCAATTTCTATCAATTAAACATTTTTTTATTTGTCACATCGGTCAAATTCTACACTAATTTCACAAACTTTACTTTCAAATCCACTCTTACTCACCTCTAAATTCACTCAAATAAACAACAAATAATTTACCCTCAAATTCATCCACTCATTCTTTCCCAAATCCTTCCTTTAAAGTAAATACACCCTAAATGCATAATCGATTACCATAAGTGGATAATCGATTATCACACGTTAATTAGCTGACAACGGATTTTTGGAGGTATCCTTGAGTGAGATCTCTATAAATTAGATTGAGACTCTCATTCTAAAATACGAAATACGTTTCTTTCAAAAATCTCATATGTTTTTGTTGTGTGCTTAGTGATACGACTGTCGCGGTCATACAAATTTGATGCATAAAATAATGCAGTATAGACTAGGAAGTGACTCCTAGGTCGTCTCTCAAGGACCAATTTGGGTTCAGTCTCAGATTTTACACGAAAAGGGGGGGTTTTGTGATATGGTTTTGTGCAGAAAAATACGGAAAGCAGTAAAATTAATTGACTGTAAAAACAAGATTAAGCAGTAAAATTCCGAAAACGGTAAAAATGAAATTTTGACAGAATTAAAATTGCAAATCTGAAATTCATGAATTGAAAATAATTGCATTCAAAATCTTAAACGTGAAAATGGATGTAGTGAGTAAATAAAAATCAAATCCAACAACATCAATTGGAAATTGCAGCATGAAATTACAATTAACATTCAATTCTTAAAACTGAAATTCTGGAAACTGGAAATTGAATCAAACACAAAACCTCCCCCAGAGGGGGAGGAGAAAACTAGAACGTAAATTGGAAAGGTGACACACTTCTGCTTCAGAAATTAAATGTTTGAAATGGAAATTCAGAAAGCTATTGAAAAAGGAAGAGGCAAGAGCCTCTTCCAGGACTGTGAGTTCCTAAACTAAATGCAATCCTAAAATCTACTCTCAAATCTACTAAGTTTCCTTGTCTGTCTGCTCCAATTTATAGCCCAATTAAGTTACTCCCGTGACATAGTCTCCTCCCTTCTTTTCAACCAAGTTGTTTGTTTTGTTTTATCTCCAATTAGCAACCCGTGAACTTCCATCTCATCTTTCAATGTGGTGGCTGCTCTTTACTGGACTATGAAGGTCTTCTCCACTGGACCAGCTGCTGCCTCTCCTTGTTGGATGTGCTTGTTGGAGCGTGATCTTCCATCTTCTTTTGTTCGCTTGAGCTGCAGCCAAAACATGAAAACCGTGAAGTGGCTCCATTCTTCAATTCCAACTAAGGCTGAATGCTTTGCCAAGATGAATGGCCGTGAGCTTTGGTTGCTTTAATGTGGTCCCCTCTTTTCTTCATTTGTTGAATTTTTTATGAGAGCAAAGAGTTGTTTTGAGAGAACCGTGAACTTGCACTTGGTGATAATTGAATGAAATGCAACACATGTATGGACGTGAACTTTGCCATGAGTGGTGGTCCCTTGTGTTTTTTCTTCAAAGGCCAAGAAGCCAATTGAAATCAATAATTTTGCAGCCGTGCCACTCCACTCAACAAATTGATGTTTGCTGAATTTTCCAATGAGCCAAAGTGGTATGGCCGTGAAACTTTAATTGTGGCACCTTCTTTTTTTATTTTAATAAAAGAATTTCCTTGTTTGGTGTCACAGTGAATGTGCTGTGAGTGCTTAAGGCCGTGTGGCAGCTACTATGTTCCAAGTGATGTTGAAAAACCGTGGCTGCACTTATGTGGTGATCCCATGATTTTCATGTGATGTCTAGTATCTCCAATAAATTTTTCACGTAGGAAAAAAAAAGGCCATGTGTATGTGGATGCACAATTTCCTTCAAAATAATCAAATGAGTTACGTATCAATTGGACATGTAGCCATGAGTTTGGCTTTAAAAAAAATAATAATGTGGCACATGCAAATTCTTCTTCAAAATTTATGTCACATCTATCTTGAAGTCCCAAATTTATTTCCAGATTTTTCCTTGCAATTACTAATGCAAATAATTAACTCAAATAATTCAAATTAATTCAAATTAGAATTTTTTGGTGTAATTAAGCACAATTAGCAAAAATGGAAAAATACCGAACATTTAAGCACATTTCCCCGATTAATTCTAGCACAATAAACTAAGTAAAGTGAAGAAAATATTGACTCATCAAAATAGACCACACTTAGTCTTTTGCACTCCTGGGCAAAATTAAGACACAAACCAGGGATTGGTTCAAAGGACTTTTAGGGACGGTGACACAAAACTCAGCAGACAGAAAATAAAGACTAAAGAGATAAATAAACAGAATTTACAAAGTTCTCAAGAAGTCTGGACAGAGAAAAGAATAGAAATTATCCAACACAAAATCAAATTAAGCAGATACTTACAGAAATCATCCAAGCAATTCAAAACATAGCAAAATGATTAATCAGCTCAAGAGGTGAATTAAAAATAACAAAACCTCACAGATGCACTCACAGTGTTTCTCTCAAGTGTCTAGGGTAAATCACTATCACTCAATGCACTCAAGAAAGTAAACACAAATAGACTTGGCAAGCTTCTAATATCAACACTTAAAACATATGCATATGTTCAGATCAAAAGGTCTTTACTGGGTTGTAATGGGGCCAAGGATAGGGGAGGATAAATTTGGATAAGTAGCTATAGCTCAGAAGAAATAGAGGTGCACTAGAAAAAAAAAATGTAAACACTGTGAAATCTCACCCAAACCTCTAATTCAATCCTCTTCTCGACTCCATTATTTACAAAATTATTTTTTTCAATTTTTTTCTCTTTTTCTCATCATTTTTTTTTATCCTGTCTTTTTTTTTTTTTTTTTTATCACACAACAGGATATAAATTATCATTTCAAAACATGATGAGGAACCAACTAGCCAATTCATCAGAATTCCCAAGGAGACCACACTTATTCACAAAATACTTCTATAGCTCCAGACTTTCCTAAGGTTAAGGTAATCATTTGTTTTTCACTTAGGATCAGTGTATGAGCTTCAACACAAAGAAATATATACAATATAGGCTCAAAGGGGTTATCAAAGGATAATAACAAGGTAGGCTTATTTGGCTAAAGAGGCTCAAGAACAAAAATGCCTTTATCACGTCTGAACATGCATATCAATCAAGTATATCAAAAAGAATCAAGCCAAGGCATATGTGCAAGAAATCAAGAGTCATATCACACAAGAAAAAACATTAAGTGGCTCAAATCTCACACAGGGTATCCGTGTTAGAATCAATTCAACCTCTTAAACACATAATCATCTTTCCAAGCAGAGAAAAGCAAAGATTAAAATCTATAAGTATTAAGTAAGTGAAGGAAAAATCTACAACTTAGACAAAATCCAGAAATCAGGAGAAAAATGTAAAATTTATTGCACACAAAACACACTAAAAACAACTTAAAACAGAAAAATTTAACACTCAAAAACAAAAAAATTTAACACACAAAATACATACTAACAGAAACTAATAGAAATAACAGAAAAAACAGAATTTCTTCCCAGTAGACCACACTTAAATTACACAATGTCCTCAGTGTGTTACAATCATCAGATTTTTCAATTTGAAAGCAGTCAAATAATATAGACAAGTGCAATAAAAAGTAGGAAAAATGGGAAGAAATTTTCAGTAACATCCATCAGTAGATGTTATCAGTGACATCCATCAGCAGATGTCAAAAACACCTAGCATCCATCAGTAGATGCTAATTAATTTTTTTTTTTTTTTTTTTTTTTGAAAAAGGAGATGACCGGCACTGTGACAACAGTTTCGGTAGCAATGACCGGAACTGTTGCTACAGTGACAAAATTTTGGCTATAAAAGGGTACCTCCTCAGCGTCGAGCAACATTTCTGACTTCCCTGCTCTCTCTCTACTCCTCTCTTCTCTCTAATCCTCTCTCCTCCTCTCTCTTCTGAGCATCTGGAGTCTGCGCGGAGCCTCTGCCACCGTGCCTTCTGAAGAGTCCGAGATCGGCGAGGAGCTTCTCTGCCAGCCTACTTCTTCAGGTAAGTCTTTCTTCACTAAGGATCTCCTTTTCTCTCTGCTTGCTTGCTCTGCTTCTCTTTAAGCTTTCAGATCTTTCATTTCCGTTTTTTCATTTCCTGCTTTCTTTTCATGCTTTCATTTCTCTTCTTTTCCTGCCATGCTCTCCATTTCCCTTTTCCTGCTTTCCATTATTTTTCTTCTCTGCCCATCTTTATTATTTTTTTTTTCTTTTCTGCAATACTTGTCCTCTCCCGCTGCCCGATCTATCTTCTTTCTTCTCTTTTTTTTTTCTGCTTTATTTTTTTTAAAGAAAAACACATAAAACAAATCTGTCAAAAAACTTAAGGGGTATATAGGCTGGAAACCAGACGTTAATCTCCCTTCGATTGAAGGTATTGCAGAGACAATCGGGTAGAACAACGCCACGTACCCCACTAAAAAAAATATAAAACACAGAAACTTAATATACAAGAACAAAATGGACAAGGACAACTGGACAACTGGACGTAGATCCGTTTAGGACCCTTTTGCAAGGACCGTGAAACAGATCTGAGACCAGACACTAAAACATCACATACAGACTGGACAAAATAAATCTAAAAGGAAACAAGAACAAATAAAGAAAACACAGAACTAATCTAATTTTTTTTTTATGCTTTTTTTTTTTTATTTTATTTTTATGTTTTGTTTTTTTTTTTTTTTTCTTTTTATATTTTTTTTATGTTTTAGAATATTAGAGAGGAATGACGAGTGACATGGAATCAGAGAGATACACCAGTCAGCGGTGGCGTCCTACCGAAAATCAGACCCAGATGATGACCAGAATCTACAACTTTGGGGTCACACACCCAAGCAGAGCGCAAGTTGTCGAGATCACGTCTCGACTAAGGATCTTCGGAGATGCCAGCGAATACAATGTGCACTGCTGGTTCAACAATCACGACAATCGGGTCAGGCGCTGGCAAGCGGAGATAGACCCCACTGGCACTCAGTTTTCACAACTGCCGTTGTATATGTACGGTAAGACTCTGATCAAATCTCCATTTTTATTGATTTTTTCCTTTCCTCTACTATTATTAACACAATTTTTTTTTTTGGTTGAAAGAATACGACTGGGTGATAATGAGGGCACCGAGGCTGTTGGACCTCTTCCCCATTCCCATCATAATCGACGACGACAAAGATGAACGGCAAATCCCGCCACCTACGCCTTCTGCATTCCGAACCAGAGCTCCTTCAACGGTGCTCTCCCTTAGACCACCACAACCAGCTCGTGAATTCTTCCAGTTTTAATGTTTTATGTTATTTTTGTTTTTTTTTTTTATGTTTTTATGTTTTTTATGTTTTTTTTTTATGTGTTTTATTTTATTTGGTCTGTAATGTTAACGATCACTAAAGATCGACCCCCGAACATCTTTTATTTTCATATATATCTACTGCATCTTTATATTCAGATCTATTCAAGCTCCTTACCCCCAATACTGCAATTTTTCTCTAATGAATGAAATCTTAGTTTTAAACAAAATTTTCAATCAATTGTCTGTATGAAAACAACTAAGAAATTATATTTACAGTGAAGGAAAATAAGGAAAATTGAAGAAAATGAGATCTGAAGTGAAAATGATAAACAAAATTTTAAATGGACTACGCAAAACAATTTTTTTTTTTTTAATAAAAACACTAAAAATCACGAAGCAAATAAAACACAAAACACATTTTTTTTAAATACATAAAAAATGTACATCTCATAACAATTAAATTTTAATTGAAAGGAAATATTTTTGCACGCTTAAAATAAAATATTTTGTCAAAAAGATTTTTTTAATTTTTTTTTTTAAGATAACAATTCGAAAACTAAAAAGAAAAGGTAAAACAAACTTAAAAGAAAAACAAAATGCAGAATCTCCCCCAGACCACACTTAAACTACAATGTCCTAAACGTGTTCTAAGCACAAGATCATCAATTAAAACACTAAACAGATAAAGGACAAATGCAATAAAAGTAGGAAAACGGGGAAGAAAGAAAAAAAGAAAACTTCCCTGGTCAGGGTGGCAGTTGCCAATTTTGGATTTGTAGGGAGATGTTCTTCGCCTCAGGATCCAACATGAAATTGTTGAGGACGAACTGCTTCATCCTCCAGATTTGATCAAGCAGTGAAATGTCCTCCACCGCCGGATCTAAACCACAAATATTGTTACTGAGCGGATTCAGCAGGTGCTTGTTGATCTTCAAACTATCAGTGTCAGCACCTTTGTTTTCCACTGTGGGTGCATGCTGATAAAATTTATACGTACCTCCTGCAAAATGGTTAGTGCAATGTGGCACTGCAAAAATTTCATGCAGGGGTATAACACCCAATCCTAGTGTAACAGGCTGAACCTTAGATAAATCCTCATAACATGAATCAATTTCTAAATTACATGCAATATTAATTATAGACTCAGATTCATGTTCAGTGCATGGAGAATAAACATTCGAATGTGATAGTAAAAAGCGGTTCTCATCATGCATAGAGGAAAAATTAAAATCAGACTCAGCAACAATATAGTCATTAGCATACCGATCATCATCACAATCAACATAATAATCAAATTGTGGTATGCTTACCTCCTCTTCCTTGAAGATTTCTAGAGTGTGGGAAGATGAAGGTGGTCTACCTGGTTCAGAACTACTGCTTATATCTGCCTGTTCCTCAAAATTTTCATCAGTCTCCTCAGGTGCAAGAGTAGGGACGTAAGACGATGGGAAAGTGGGTGGCACAATGAGAAAATGACTCTGGTCCACATCTCCTGTATAGGTGACACCAACATCATCAAGAGTCTGAACAGTCTGAATTGGTGATTCCTCTGAATCTTGACACTGTTCTTGATTGAGTTGAGTGGCCATCTGCCTGATCTGATCAGTTAGATTCTGAATGGCAGCTTGAGTTTCCATGCTCTCTTGCTTGAACTGCATGTTCATTTTCTGAAACTGAATGTTCTGCATGGTCATCTGCTCCAGCAACTCCTTTATCTCCATGTTCTCAGAAGTTTGAGGATGAGACATATTGTTCTCATCATAGAAATCAGCAGAATTAAAATCACAGTAATATCCAGAATAACAGTCATAGCTAGAGGCATCGACAGAATAAGCAGAATTCATATAATCAAAATTGGTAGACATGGAAAAATAAAAATAAAAACTAAAAACTAAAAATTACGAAACACATAAAACAAAACACATTTATACATGCTACAAGCACACACAAAACAAAACATAATAATTTTTTTTTTTTAATTTTTTTTATTTAACAGATAAAACACATGCGACACACATACAGAACATCACATCACAACACAAAATAAAACACAACACAATTAAACATGCTTCAGACACAAACAAGACAGAACAAAATTAAAAACTTTTTTTTTTTTTTTAAATTTAATTTTTTTTTTAATTGACAAACATAATACAAAACACAACACAATAAAAATATAAAAGACAAAACATATATTACAACCACGTAATAAAACAAAAACAGTAAAAATCTAAAACAAGAACCTGGACTGAAGTGACAACGCCGCCAAAATTTGCTGAAGGTGTCGTTGTCGCCTACAAAAATATGAAACACGAAACACACAAAACACACATATTAACAGAACAAAAATTTACACAACAAGAATCTAAAACCAAATCGTCTTTGGTCCCCGGCAGCGGCGCCAAAATTTGATACGACTGTCGCGGTCATACAAATTTGATACATAAAATAATGCAGTATAGACTAGGAAGTGACTCCTAGGTCGTCTCTCAAGGACCAATTTGGGTTCAGTCTCAGATTTTACACGAAAAGGGGGGGTTTTGTGATATGGTTTTGTGCAGAAAAATACGGAAAGCAGTAAAATTAATTGACTGTAAAAACAAGATTAAGCAGTAAAATTCCGAAAACGGTAAAAATGAAATTTTGACAGAATTAAAATTGCAAATCTGAAATTCATGAATTGAAAATAATTGCATTCAAAATCTTAAACGTGAAAATGGATGTAGTGAGTAAATAAAAATCAAATCCAACAACATCAATTGGAAATTGCAGCATGAAATTACAATTAACATTCAATTCTTAAAACTGAAATTCTGGAAACTGGAAATTGAATCAAACACAAAACCTCCCCCAGAGGGGGAGGAGAAAACTAGAACGTAAATTGGAAAGGTGACACACTTCTGCTTCAGAAATTAAATGTTTGAAATGGAAATTCAGAAAGCTATTGAAAAAGGAAGAGGCAAGAGCCTCTTCCAGGACTGTGAGTTCCTAAACTAAATGCAATCCTAAAATCTACTCTCAAATCTACTAAGTTTCCTTGTCTGTCTGCTCCAATTTATAGCCCAATTAAGTTACTCCCGTGACATAGTCTCCTCCTTTCTTTTCAACCAAGTTGTTTGTTTTGTTTTATCTCCAATTAGCAACCCGTGAACTTCCATCTCATCTTTCAATGTGGTGGCTGCTCTTTACTGGACTATGAAGGTCTTCTCCACTGGACCAGCTGCTGCCTCTCCTTGTTGGATGTGCTTGTTGGAGCGTGATCTTCCATCTTCTTTTGTTCGCTTGAGCTGCAGCCAAAACATGAAAACCGTGAAGTGGCTCCATTCTTCAATTCCAAGTAAGGCTGAATGCTTTGCCAAGATGAATGGCCGTGAGCTTTGGTTGCTTTAATGTGGTCCCCTCTTTTCTTCATTTGTTGAATTTTTTATGAGAGCAAAGAGTTGTTTTGAGAGAACCGTGAACTTGCACTTGGTGATAATTGAATGAAATGCAACACATGTATGGACGTGAACTTTGCCATGAGTGGTGGTCCCTTGTGTTTTTTCTTCAAAGGCCAAGAAGCCAATTGAAATCAATAATTTTGCAGCCGTGCCACTCCACTCAAATAATTGATGTTTGCTGAATTTTCCAATGAGCCAAAGTGGTATGGCCGTGAAACTTTAAGTGTGGCACCTTCTTTTTTTATTTTAATAAAAGAATTTCCTTGTTTGGTGTCACAGTGAATGTGCTGTGAGTGCTTAAGGCCGTGTGGCAGCTACTATGTTCCAAGTGATGTTGAAAAACCGTGGCTGCACTTATGTGGTGATCCCATGATTTTCATGTGATGTCTAGTATCTCCAATAAATTTTTCACGTAGGAAAAAAAAAGGCCATGTGTATGTGGATGCACAATTTCCTTCAAAATAATCAAATGAGTTACGTATCAATTGGACATGTAGCCATGAGTTTGGCTTTAAAAAAAATAATAATGTGGCACATGCAAATTCTTCTTCAAAATTTATGTCACATCTATCTTGAAGTCCCAAATTTATTTCCAGATTTTTCCTTGCAATTACTAATGCAAATAATTAACTCAAATAATTCAAATTAATTCAAATTAGAATTTTTTGGTGTAATTAAGCACAATTAGCAAAAACGGAAAAATACCGAACATTTAAGCACATTTCCCCGATTAATTCTAGCACAATAAACTAAGTAAAGTGAAGAAAATATTGACTCATCACTTAGATAAGTGTGTTATAGGGTTTATGTAATCCTTGTGCTTTGACTTTGAGAACTTGGTGTTGTCATAAAGCGAGAACTTTCACGGGAGTTGTGATTGAGTGATGTTGTTGTTGTTGAGTTGAAAGCATGTGATCCTTTGTGAAGATTCAAAGGAGGTGGTCATCTTTCATGAAGCATTCAGAGATGTTCATCCCTTGTGAGTTTCAAGGGAAGTGAGTTTCATCTCTTGGGGTAACAAGAGATGTGTTATAACCTTAAACTGTTTTATTTTCTTTGTGATTATAACAATTTGTTGGTTTGTGTTAGTGAAACGTTAATTCTCGGTTGAAATTAACAACTGGTCGTAAGATCTGTGTGATCTGAACCAGTATAAAAATCACATGTGAAATTTTCTCTCTTCCATACTTTTTTATTTGTTTAATTTGTTGTTAAGGAATTTGAATAATTACGAGAAAATTATTAAAGGCACGATTTGTGATAAGAAATCAATTCACCCCATGTTTGTTGTACATGTTAACCATTCCACTACACCACTCTGACATGTGTCTAAGAAAGTCTATTTTTCCACTCTCCAAAACATGGTAACACTTTATTTTTTAAAGATTAAAACTATTGTTCAACTTCTTCCATGATGTTCAATTGTAGAGGTTTCCTCGTATGCAAGGTTCCCTTTTTTGGCTCAACTTTTGCTTTGGTGATCAACACTTGAGGTTTCCTCCCCTAGTCCTTAAAGTTTCCTTCCTAAGGGTTTTCTTTATGACTCAACACCTTCCATGTTGCTCAGTTGTAAGGATCAAAATTTTAATTTTCAATAACCATCTTACAATGCTCAACATAATTTGTGGAGCTCAACTACACCATTCTTCAATTCTTGCAAAAGTGTTGCATTTTCATAAAAAATTAATTAATTTCTTATTCATCTAATTCTCAATACTTTATTCTATAATTGTAAATTAAAGAGGGTTGATTTACTCAAATTTTGTCATGTATTTCAAGTGTCAATAACATAAATAAAATCAAGTAAATTAGACATTTGTCAATGAAATAATAATGTTTATGTAGGTATCTTACCAAATTGGAAACATATGCACAATTTGAGTCTTTGTTCATTCATATGATGTTTAAAAAGGAACATTCACATAACACATATGATAATCAAAGTAAAGGGAAGTGTTATTCGTGAATAAATGTGTTTTAGACATAAAGACCATGATATAAATATCATCTTAGGTGTCTTTGTCAAAACTTAATTTTGTTCGGGTAAATAAGTTTGATTTCAAAAAATAAAAAGTATGTTTTTTAATTTATGGTAGAAAAAAAGGTCAAATAAGTTTTTTTTAGATTTTCAAACTTTAAATTTAGCATAAATAAAAGAATAAAAAAAGAGAAGGAAGAACCAAATTTTGTTTTTAATTATCATGCCCCTATTCATGAGTCCAAGGATTTTATACATATTTTCACCCCACTCTTTTCTATTTACACCCCTCGCAAACATTTGAACATGTCATGAGAAGATATTTTGAAATATTTTTTTCAGTTAGAAAAATGTATGATTCTAATAATTAGAAATAATATCCTTGATAATAATTAGAATCAATATATCTTATATTATGCTATGATTTGATTTATGTGATATGTTGTCATCAAGACCTATTCCTTTCTTGTATTGTTTGTTATAATTAAGGCTAGGATTACTTTTGTATTACAATGTGTGTATATAAACATGCAGCGTGTCATGTAAGGAAAAAAATATACACCTCTGAGACAATTTAAATAAAAAACTTAGAGAATGAGGAAAGGGAGTAAAGGAGTTAGAGTGTAAGGAACAAAAGATTGAGGCAATAGAGAGAAAAGAACCCAAGTATACACTCAAAGATAATATTATCTACCTATTTATTATTTTGGATTCTTCATTTTCATTTGTGTTGCTAAAAAGGAAACTAACGCGCCAATTATGCTTCAGTTTACTAGAAACAAAAACATAATATAGCACAATAGCATTTTTGAAACTTTCGCGATAATATATGTCCCGATTCACTTTTAACCAAAGTAATAAATGGTCTATGGCCTCGGTTCTGCAAGGAACCAATGCCATAGGGTTTGCGTATCAGACAAGCAAACACTTTTTTGTCTAGAAAAATCTCTGAGTAGGACTTTTGGCCTTAATTGCTTTCAGAACCAAGGCCGTAGACCCTCTGTCCCAACTGACATTTCCATTTGTAGTCTGACGTAAATATCTGAGCAGGGCTTTTGGCCTCGGTTGAACCGAGGTCGTAGACCCTTTGTCGAACCCTGACATTCCCCTCTGCACTCTGACGTTTAAACTGACAAACTTTATGAAAGGGGTTTATGGCCTGAGTTTCCTGTAGAACCAAGGTTGTAGACCCTTTTCATAAAGTTTGTCAATTGTAACGTTCAAAATTTAATTAATCATGTGCAAACTTTTGGCCTCATTCCCTCTAGAACCGAGTCCATAGATCCTTCTCTGACCCTTTTTAAATAATTAAAATATAATATTTTTATGGTTTTTGGCACCAATTTTGTGTGAGTCGAGGTAATATGACTATTCTGCCTCGGTTTGGCAGAGACCCAAGGTAAACAGATTGAAAAAAATTGCAAAACTGCCATTCAATTTATTTTTGAAATTATTTTTGGCGACTTTAGGCCTTGGTTGTCTAGAAAACTGAGGTCATAGCTACCATATTGCCTCGGTTAGATGTAGAACTGAATAACCCTTTCCAGGTTAAAAAATAAAACCAGAGGGTGAACAATTTCATCTTCTTCGCGAAATTGTTTCCCTCTGATAGAAGAAGAAGAAGAAGTCGCGTTGTGCTTCACTGTTATCATTGTCATTGCATTTCTACACTATTGAAAGTTGTTTTTGTTGCCTCCATTGCCATCGTGAAGTGTTAGCAACCATTTTCACTTATCAAAATCGTCCCAAACCTCTTTTTGGGTTCGTTATTTTGATTAGAGGTTGGTTTTCAATGCTTTTTTTTTTGGCATTTTGGTGTTCATTTTTGTTCCTAACAGAAATGTTTTGTTTGTATTTTGTTATAGGTTTGATTTTTGCATATTGAATTTTCTACGTTCTGCACGTGAATTGTTGGCCTTTCACACTTGCAAATTCTTTTTTTTTTATGTTTAAAGTTTATATTTTACATATAATTTTGTATAAATTTGTTGTAGGTTGTAAAATTTTGTGTGTTGGATATATGATTATTTCAATGCTTAATGGTATGATTGTATGATTGAATTGAATTAACCTTAATTTTCTATTAAAAAATTGATTTGATTGTATCCATTGTATGATTGAATTGAATTAACCTTAATTTTGTTGTAGGTTCTTTTTTTGATGTTTAAAGTTTACTTTTTACATATAATTTTAACTCATATAAATATATATTATTGAAACTCCTTTTATTGAGTTGTTGAAAGTGGTCTTTCTTTTATAAAAATAGTTCAATTTGTTTTTTTTCCTGAGGATATGGATATATATTATTGAAACTCCTATTTTTGAGTTGTTTAAAATGCTAACGGCAAATATCCACCTTAGCCAATATTAAGTGATTTGTCCAGTTTTACAATACGTGACAACGTAAGCTTAATTGACGTGACAATTTCCCTGTTTCTGGGTTGTTTGATTTATGTGATTTTGGTTTCGGAAATTGAGGTTTTATGCGTTTTATGGTTTTTTACCGAGTGAATGTGAATAGGAGGCGCGACAGTGGTTAGGATTACTGTGTGTTTGAATATGGAGGTCTATTTGTGGTTGAAGGTAGCTCGATGATGGTGATGACATAATTTGGGGATTTTGTCGCCGTGCGATTTCATGGTGGAAGAGGGTGGTTGCATGAGAAGGGTGTTGTTCGAAGGTTGAAGGAGGTTTTTGTGAGTGTGATTTGGTTTTTGATGGAGGATAAAGTTGTGAAATTGATTCGTAAATTTGGGAGTTCTCATGGTTAACGATGAAGGTTTCTAGAAATTAGAGATTTAAGATTTATGATTTCTAGAAATTAGGGATTTAGGGTTTGTTGTAGATTATGAAAGATTCGTGGTTGATGAAAGAACAAAAGAACTCTTACGCCAAATTGAAGATAAATTTCATCAGATTCTTCAACCCTAATTTAACCATAATCACGAATTTCTTCTAACCTAATTGTAATTTCCTTTTACAAAATAATTTAACCTTTTAATATTGATACGTTAATAGATTGATATTGTGACTCAATGCAAAACTAGATAAGTTATAAATAATGAGCTAAAGTGAACATTATGTTATTATCATTTTAAATATTATCAACAAAAGGACCAATAGACAATTTTTACAAAAGATAAAATTATTTTGAATAACTCAAAAATAAGAAATCACTTTTAAAAAAATTAAGAAAATATGTATTAAACCTTTTCTTTTCAATGTCATAGATGTTAAATTTTTTAATATTATAAAATTATTATAAGAGTTTATTAATGACTTCGATTCCACCAGACTCTTAAATTAGTAGTTAGTATTCAGATTTAAAAAATATAGTTCACTCTTGCCAGTCTTGTTCCACCTTCCATTTCTCAAAATCAGTTCGTACCAGAGGGGGAGACTAAAACCCTAAAACCTTTTTTTTTCTTCTTCTTCTAATATTTTTTCTTCGTCTTCATTGTTCATGTCCAATCCCTAATCCCTCTTTCTCTCTCTCTCTCTCTCTCTCTCTCTATCCCTCTCCCAGTCCCTCTCACACACCTTCATTCCTCAGACGCACACGAATCGCCACTATCTAGAATCGATCATGAAGTTCGAGATAGAGGACGTGACCGTGTACTTCCCCTATGACAACATCTACCCGGAGCAGTACTCGTACATGGTGGAGCTCAAGCGCGCCCTCGACGCTAAGGGTCACTGTCTCCTGGAGATGCCCACCGGCACCGGCAAAACCATCGCGCTCCTCTCCCTCATCACCAGCTACGTCCTCTCCAAGCCCAATTCCCCCCTCAAGCTTCTCTACTGCACGCGCACTGTCCACGAGATGGAGAAGACGCTCGCCGAGCTCCGCCTCCTCCACGACTACCAGCTCCTGCACCTTGGTCCTGCCGCACGGATTCTCGCCCTCGGGTTGTCCTCCCGGAAGAATCTCTGCGTCAATTCAAGAGTTCTTGCGGCGGAGAATCGCGACTCCGTGGATGCTGGCTGCCGGAAGCTGACCGCCTCTTGGGTCCGGGCGCTGGCCGCGGAGAACCCCTCTGTGCCGTCATGTGAGTTCTTCGAGCAGTATGAGAGGGCGGGGTCGTCCGCAGTTCTGCCTCCCGGGGTTTACACTCTCCAGGTTTGGGTGTTTCTTTCCTGATTGGGAAATATTTTAAATTTATAGTGGTTTGAGTGGGCGAAAAGGGATTTGGATTAAGGATTTGAATTGTGACTACAGTTGTGATCTCATTTTGATACTTGGTATTTTGGACAAATGTGGTCAATGCAGCTGCAATTGCTGTGTGATGCTGTTGGGTGAACCAAAAACATTGATTTTATGGTCAAAATCGCCGTTGTGGACGGAGTTATTGTTTGAACTTTTTCTTTGGCGGTTTGAGTTGATGAAAAGGAATTTCGTTTTGATTATTTTTTAGTGTACGCTAGTTTGAAATGTTTGTTGTTTAGGTCTGTTTAACTGGGAAATTTAGGTTTCGATTGGTTTTAGATGTTTTTAGATTTCGGATTCTGTGGATTCTTACTGTGATTTGTTGAAAAGTTCTATTATGATCAGTTTTGGATGATTCCTATTTTTGAAATAATTGATTTTCTTATTGTTAACTGGTTGATTATGAGAAATAAACCAAATTTTGTAAGTTTCTGATATTCTCTTATTTTGGAATATTCTGATTTTGTGGTTGACTAAAAATTTGATTCTATGGTTTTGGATGTTCAAATTCTGAGTTTCTGAATGAATAATATTTGATTTTTTTTATATCAATTTTGGGTGTTCACGGAATTTGGCAATTTGTGTACAATGCGAATTATTTTTCTACTCTTACATTGGTTATTCATGAAGGAAGGATTTTGAAAGGTCAAACTTTACCTCCTACAGAATTGGAATTCCTGCCATTTTTCTCTTTGCAATAGTGTCAAATTCTGAGTGTCTGAAAGAATAATATTTGATTTTGATCAACTTTGGGTGTTCACTGATTTTGAAACGTTTGAATTATAGTGGGATTGACTGGAAATTTTCCATTTTGATTGGTTGTGCTCTAGGAATTTTACTAAAATTTTGGAATTGTTTGAAACTGAATGTGTCTGTTAATTTTAGGATCTGAGAGTGTTTGGGAAGGAGAAGGGGTGGTGCCCATACTATTTGGCACGCCATATGGTGCAGTTTGCTAATGTGGTGGTGTATAGCTATCAATATTTGCTTGATCCAAAGGTGGCTGGCATAATATCTAAGGAAATGCAGAAAGAGTCTGTTGTTGTGTTTGATGAAGCTCATAATATCGATAATGTCTGTATTGAAGCACTTAGTGTGAGTGTGAGGAGGCAAACTATTGAAGGTGCCAGAAGAAACCTTACTAGGATGCGTCAGGAAATTGACAAGTATGTGCTGTTTCTAGCTTTCTCCTTCTGATCCAAAATTTCACTATGACAACTTAAATGGGGGAAAACAGGGGAAAGAATTAAAACAGTTTAAGGACTCTGGTGAATTTGGCAACTTGTGTGCACTGTGAATTATTTTCTACTCCTAGATTGGTTATTCATTAAGTAAGGATTTGAAGGGTCAGACTTACATCTTAGAACTGGAATTCCTGCCATTTTCTGTTTGCGATAGTGTCATTAATGCTTTATTTTCTCTTGTTCCCATTGCTGAAATTTGATTCAGATTCTCTTAACTATTGGAATTTGAACTGGTAGGAAGGTTCAAGGCCACTGATGCAGGTAGACTCCGTGCTGAATACAACAGGCTTGTTGAAGGTTTGGCACTAAGAGGAGACTTGCCTGGTATGTAGGATGTCAGTTTTGTTCTTAATGTCTTACATGTTACCTCTTGGCTGTGGTCACAACTAACTAAAATTTCTTTCTTTGCATAGCTACTGATGCTTGGCTTGCAAATCCAGCCTTGCCTGATGATATATTAAAAGAGGCTGTGCCTGGAAATATTCGCCGGGCTGAGCATTTTATTCATGTTTTACGTAGATTAGTTCAATATCTTGAAGGACGTTTAGACACTGAAAATGTGGAGAAGGAGAGCCCTGTTAGTTTTGTTGTCTCTATTCTTAACCATGCTGGAATTGACCAAAAATCACTAAAGTTCTGTTATGACCGCCTTCATTCATTGATGATGACATTGGAAATTACAGACACTGACGAGTTCCTTCATATCCAAACTATATGCGATTTTGCCACCCTTGTGGGAACATATGCTCGTGGTTTTTCTATTATAATTGAACCTTTTGATGAACGAATGCCACACATTCCTGATCCTGTACTACAGGTTAAATGTTATATTTTTATTTACTCTATCGCTGTTGTAACCATAAATTTAATTCTGTTATGAAATATTTATTTGTTTGTGTATTTAGTATACATTTTCTTATTCTTTTTTATCAAATAACATTTCAGCTTTGTTGCCATGATGCTTCTCTTGCCATCAAACCAGTTTTTGAGCGATTTCAGTCTGTTGTGATTACATCTGGCACACTAAGCCCAATAGATCTGTACCCTCGTCTTCTGAATTTCAATCCTGTTGTCAGTCGAAGTTTTACTATGTCCTTAACAAGAGATTGCATATGTCCAATGGTGCTTACTCGGGGCAGGTATTCCCGTTAATTGCCTCTCTGCATTTTAAAACAGGCCTTTTTAAAATTCTATAAATCTGTGATTTGCTCGGAAGGGAACTCTTTTTTCTTCTTCCCTTTGTTTTCTTCTTAACATTTAATAAGTTTCTTGTTTCAGTGATCAGCTCCCGGTCAGTACAAAATTTGACATGAGAAGTGATCTGGGTGTAGTAAGGAATTATGGAAGGCTCTTATTGGAAATGTCTTCGGTTGTTCCTGATGGGATTGTATGCTTTTTTGTTAGTTACTCATATATGGACGGGATAGTGAATACCTGGAATGAGAATGGAATTTTAAAGGTGAGGAGACTAGTTAAATTCTTTGATATCCAGCTCATTTACTAGTAGAGCGGTAGTGCCTGTTATATAGTTTGGTGGTATGCTAAAAACATAATTTTTGCAGGAAATAATGCAACATAAACTTGTCTTTATTGAGACTCAGGATGTGGTAGAGACTACATTAGCTCTTGATAACTACCGAAAGGCTTGTGATTGTGGAAGAGGTGCTATATTTTTTTCTGTAGCTAGGTAAGATAACAGAACCATATCCTCCCGGGATTTTACATGATAAGTCCGCTCCATGATTGAATGCTGTACATTAAAATGAGTTGCATTACTTCTTTTGAAAAAGAAAATCTACCTTTTGATGCTGGATTGCCTAACTGCTACTGCGTGACACTCAGTCTAATTCTCCCAACCTCAGCCTTAACATCCAACCCTCTCTGGTTCCAACTTCTCTTTTGTGTTTTCCATTTCTCAGTCATTTGATCTTTTTAATCCTCTCTTGTTCTCTTCTTCGTTTCTGCAATTTGTTTGTGGTTGAAGCTAAGTTTTACTCTTTCATTGCTTGCTGAAGATTGAAGTTTGCTGCACTCTCTGTTATGTGTGATCTATTTTCTTTCATGCTTTAGTTATGGGTTGTATAATACATTAAGAGTTTTCAATTTAAGTCTGCTTAAATAATTTGTTGTGATTTAAAAGTTACTTTTCTTGTTTAAGTCGTTTTCTCACTTGATATATAGTGTTGTATTTTAGTTGAAACATACAAGTTGTTTTATAATGTTCTGTGAGAAATATTTGGACATTGCCAACGCAATTTCTATTTCCTACTGGGCTACTTTATTATCTGACAAGGGGATATTGAAACTTTTTGTGCTGAAACAGTATATATGCTGCCGCGACAAGGTCTTGTATATTGAAATCTAACTTTACCAGAACTGCCTGTGGAAGTTTTAGATCTGAACCTGTTCCATCTGTTCTGTGATTTTTTAATTAATTCTTTATGTCTCTTTTGTGTTTCTTTTCGTTGAATCCTACATTAAAGTAGGATGCCGCAATTTGAACACTCCATTATCAGTAGTATTTTTGCCTTTTTATGCAAATAGATGCTTGTATACATACCAGTTTACTTGATCTTTAACAAACTATCTTGTTTAGATTTTAGAAATTAGAACATGTGCAATTCCTTATTGAAGGAAATTTAGAAGTTGATTGTTTATACAACAGAATGGTTTTCTCATTAGGTGGGATTGGCTACATGAATCATATGCTACCAATTTGTTTTGCTAAAACCAAGCTGTCAAAGAGGCCATTTAGATCTAAGTCCTTTCTGGTGGTGATTGTTTTCTAGAATTCCTCTCACTAACTGTTGGCTCATCCCTCATTTCATAAACAATTCTTACTATGGTTTATATTGGTAATCCTATCACGTGGAACATGGGGGTGGGAAATCAAGGACTTATTATTATAGAGATTATAATAATGAGAAATAAGTCTTTTATACTTTTGATCTAAATTGTTCTTGATCATAGGATTATTAAGGATATGACATCATTAATCTGGATTGATCAATATATGTAGTGGTCTTTATTAGATAAAGATTAATATATCTCATTTTTTAAATTACACATATAAATGGTGGATATGGATATGACCACTGAACTGATTTAAAGGAGAGTTCTTAATGGTTAATATTACTTTTGAATTGCCAATAGGAAATTCTTTTGAAGAATATATATTTCCTTGGACTTGAGATTATCATGGTAATTAACAAGTTATTTATTATACTTTGATATTAGACACCTAGTGCTCCGTGAGTTTTGTTGAATGATTATCGGGTATAATTAAATTCTTGTGGGATTAATGATTAATCAGAGATAGAACCTATTAGGTTCCTGAGTTGGAAACCTAACTAAGACAACCCAATCACACACACAAACAAGAATTAACACTGTAAAAAGAATGGGTATCTGAATTGATATTCAAAGAAAGTACACAAATAGCACTAATGGAGGCCTAATCCCCCTCTTAGCCCTAACGAAGGCCTAATCCCCCTCACAAGGTTCAAGACTTGTCTATACTAAGAAAATGACTCCCCTCACATAATTACCAAAAGGCTTATTTATAATCTCTCTCTCCCCCTAATAGCCTAACAAACTTTCCCGCTCTTTACTTCTATCCTAAACCCATTACCCATTATACCCTGCCACCCCATATCCTAACATTACACCCCGCTGCAGAACAACCTTGTCCTCAAGGTTGGAAATGGGAGGCTTGATCTCATGGCTCCTCTTCATCATCGTGTTAACATACGGTGGAAACCTACTGGCTATGCCCTCCAATTCAAATCAGGAGGCTTGGGTGGTGGCAAGTCCTCCTCCAATGATTTCCATTCTTTATCATGGGGAGGGTATTGTAACAGATGGAATAGTGAAAGAGACAATTTCACCGAAAGGTAAAGGAAGCTTGAATCGAACGGTTGAGGACCTCTGCACCGAACGGCAGAGTACTGATGCATTGAAAGGTAGAGGACGGTCACCATAGTTAATTTCCCCCAGTCTAGAGTTACTTCTCTTCGTTCTGCTACCGTTCGTCCTATAATGGTCAATACCGTTCAGTCCCCTATCAGATCGTGCAACTTCATCGTTTTTGGCTAAATAGGGCCTCTAGCCAAGTCTAATTCAGTCTCAGCTCCTCTACGCTCCTCCTCTTCATCCTCCGCCGACCTAACCATCCGTCGACTCCTTTCTGGGCAATAGGGGCCTGGACCGAACGGTCCCCAACACCTGAAACACCTTCCCTCCTTAGCGGCTTCTGATCAGCTTGGTTGATTGAAGTCGCACCGCTCGGCTACTCTCGATCAGCCTATGTTATAGCTATTGTACTCAGACCGCTCGGAAACACTCGCTCGGCCTGGGTTATAGCGACTGTCCTCGGACCGTGTCACCTCACCGCTTGTTCGTCTCCCATACCACTGGTCTTCTATGGCCTCGGATCGCTCGGCCACTCCTGATCGGCATTGGCTATAGCACTTGTCCTCAGACCGCTCGACAACTATCAATCTGCCTGGTTTATAGCGATTGGCCTCGAACTGTGTTACCTCACCGCTCGTTTGTCCCCCAGACAACTGGTCTTCTATGGCCTCGGACTGCTCGGCCACTACCGATCGGCATGGGCTATAGCACTTGTCCTTGAACTGTTCGGTGACTCTTTGGAACTCCTCAACATCCCTTGCGATCCACATCCCCACCATCCATTCCTGCGGTTCATGCTGTCGGACTTGATTCTGGATGTCCTCTTTCAATCCCACAAGAAAATATCCTAACAACTGCTCGTCTGGCACCCTTTTCGTTCGGCCTGCCAATATCTTGAAGTATTGTACATACTCGTCCACCATCCCCGTCTGTCTCAATGCCGTCAACCGCTCAACAATGGTTCCAAACCTTATCACCAGGGCTTCCTTCAAACCATCTCATGAACGATTCTTGGCTTTCTCCTTCCAAGCTCTGAACCAGTAGCCAGCGCTCCCCTCCATGCTCACATACGCTAATCGTACCTTCTCCTTTTCTGCTACCCTCTGAATCTCGAAGAATTTCTCCGCTCGAGCAATCCATTCCATCGGGTCGAGCCCTTCGAAAGTGGTTAATTCTACCCGTTTCACCCAATTAGGTGGTGCGTCTCCCGGGTCGTCCTCCAATTCTTCCTCCGAGCTCTCTCTTCTCCTCTCCGAACTCTCTCTTCTCCGTCGATTGTTATTATTGGACCCCTGACTTCCTTCCGAATTCCGTTCCAGATTTCGTGCCAACCCCTCTACCACTCGTGCCAGCTCTTTCAAGTCTTAGCGAATGCCCATATTGTCCGCCTTCAATTCTTCTCTCGCCATCTCCAACGCGCTCATCCTCCCTTCAATTCGGTTCTCCAATGCATGTAAACTTCCCTTCCATCTTGCTCTCCCTCCGATTTGGAATCCGGCAGGTCAGACCAAATTGTTAGGTTTCTGAGTTGGAAACCTAACTAAGACAACTCAATCACACACACAAACAAGAATTAACACTGTAAAAAGAATGGGTATCTGTATTGATATTCAAAGAAAGTACACAGATAGCGCTAATGGAGGCCTAATCCCCCTCTTAGCCTTAACGGAGGCCTAATCCCCCTCACAAGGTTCAAGACCTGTCTATACTAAGAAAATGACTCCCCTCACATAATTACCAAAAGGCTTATTTATACTCTCTCTCCTCCTAATAGCCTAACAAACTTTCTTGCTCTTTACTTCTATCCTAAACCTATTACCCATTATACCCTGCCACCCCATATCTTAACAGAACCCATCAAATCCCGTGATGAGTTTGAGCTCTATAGCAATAAAGAAAGACCTTGGTCAGGGTGTTATGTCCAAGGAGTTTCTTAAGTCATTCATCATGTGTTAACTGATTAGGATTTGACAACTATACGATATTTTAGAGTTACATAGAGTTGTAAAGATGGAAGAAAATATCATAGAGTTCTAAAATAAGAGATGCTTCATGCTATCCGGTTGTGAAAGAGTGTTGGTTGACACCAACCTTGATTAGTAAATTAATGAGTTAATTTACTATAGGTTTAGTATTGAGTGTTGTGATCTTTGTTGGATGAGAAAACATTATTAATTAAATTAAAGAGTTTTATCTAATTAATATAATTTCTGTAAATGGAATATTATTGTATTTTTTGCTAGCACAAAAAATACAGTTAATATAAAGTTTGAACATCTGTAAAATTGATTAAGTACGACTTAGTAAAAAACGTCTCCAATAGCTATTAATTGTTTAATCAATTTTTTAAATATGACTTAATATAATTTGATTTGTTACTAGAAATTGAATAAAAGGCCAAACAAACTTGAGAGAATTCCTGTAAGATAGGATCTAAATATGTTAATTTGGGCAAGTAAATTATTAGATGATGACTTATGTTTTGGATTTTTTTTATTAATCATTAATCATTAACAAGTTATTTAATCAAGGAGCTTGTCATGAATTAAATAAAACATGACAATGAAATAAATAATAATAAACACAATTTTATTATTTTACTAACATGGCAGATTTGATCTAGGGCATACGTCAAATCCAATCGTTTTCATCTATTACTTTCATTGTTTATGAAAGAAAAATATTTCTCATTTTTGCTAGTTACGCTACTTGTTACTAAAATTGTGCACTGCTTTGCCTATTTATTAAATTAATCTGACTAGAAAATATCTACTTGTTTGCAGGGGAAAGGTTGCTGAAGGTATAGATTTTGATCGACATTATGGTCGACTAGTAATCATGTTTGGTGTTCCTTTTCAATACACATTAAGCAAGTGAGTTTCATTTGACTAAATTTCTGAATAAGTATAATTTGAAACTATTATAGTTCTTTACCTATTTCTTGTCAAAATTATGGTGGTTAAAATGTGAGTTGCAGAACTTACTAGAGTAATAAATTTCCAGGATTTTGCTTGCACGTCTGGAATATCTACGAGATACTTTTCAAATCAAGGAAGGAGATTTTCTGACTTTTGATGCATTGGTTTGACTCTCTCTCCCACCCACATACATGCATGCACACAATTAGTGCTGATAATTTGATTGTTAGATTCCTATACTTAGTGAACCTTTTCTTTTTAAGCAGAGACAAGCTGCTCAGTGTGTGGGTCGTGTAATTCGTTCAAAGGCTGATTATGGAATGATGATTTTCGCAGACAAAAGGTTAGTATCCTTACATCCTTTTTGCTTTCATGAGCAAAGTAGCACATTTTTTAGAATGTGAGGGTTGCATCTGTTATTCTTTGCTGAAGTTATTAAGATTTTGCTTTAATTTATTTGAGCCTCTAAAAGTTTTCTAGTTTCTAGTTTTGATTCAAAAAGCACAATGCACTCTTTTAGTAACTTTATTGAATCCTTCCTGAAATGGATTAGAAGTTATTGCCTGTCTCCAATAATGTTATGACTTCTACACTCTGCAGGTATAGCCGTCATGACAAACGATCAAAATTGCCTGGTTGGATTCTCTCTCATTTACATGATGCCCACCTGAACTTGAGCACAGACATGGCTTTGCATATAGCACGTGAGGTATGTCCTTGTGTGTACCACGGGATTGAAACTTGTCAGTTGTAAATATATTGCATTGTCCAGAAATCTCATGGATGCTTGGGCATCTTGTTTTTCATTTATGTTCATTCTTTTCTTTCATCCTCTTTTTCTGTTGGTTATTTCCTTTAAGATAAATTATTAGCTGGTATTTTATCTGAAGGACTATGATTGTGCCAAATTGCCTAGAGTCGGAATTTCGAAGTAGTAATTAAGATCCTAGGCCTTCTTGTGCAGTAGATTTTATGATCTTGTGTAAACCTTTGCTTCACATTTAACTAGTAGAACCTGTCGAATGCAGTTCCTCAGGAAAATGGCTCAGCCATATGATAAAACTGGTGGCACCGGCAGGAAAACCTTGTTGTCCCAGGAAGATTTGCAGAAAATGGTTATCAGTGGCATGGATGATATGATGTTCTGAGGCATCCCTCTCTGCATGTCCTACTATTTTTGGAGCTGGGGTGGCTTTGATCTGGTTATTAATCCCACATGTAGTTCTTGTCTTCAAAGATATAAAAGAAGTGCAATTTTGATGCGAATGGATTCATGGAGCAATCCATAATGATGTTTTTTGTAGAACTTAATCATGTTAGGCTTGCAGTGGGTTTATGGTGTTTGGGTGTGTCTTTTGCATGCTTATCATGGGTTCCATTATTTAACCTATTTATCACTGTAGTTTGTTTATACTTTTGATAATGATTCTTGATCGACATCTCGTAATACAGAGTGTTTAGATGCCCCCTTATTTGAGGCTTCATCAAGTAGCTTTTGTATCCTTTTTGGACAGTTGTCAGAAAGTATAGATAAACGTGCAACAAAATTGAACGAAACACTAAATTTATGAACAATTAAAATCATTATATATTTTGGTAGGTAAAAGTCAATTGTGAGAATTAAGTTTAACGATTGTTGTATTATACAGGAATTAAAAGTAAGAATTGTGATATTTGTTAGGGTGTAAATGTTAGTTTTAATGATAGATCATGTTGGGTTATAATTGAATATTTCAAATAAAAATCAGTTTATGTTAGATATTGTTATCATAACAATTTATTAAAAATAATAGGTTTAATCCTTTTAGACATCCTTATTTGTGTAGGGTTGTCTCAAATAGGTCCTTGTATTTATTTTTATCTCAATTAGGTTCCTATTTTTGTAAAATTGAGTCAATTGAAACCTTGCCGTTAATTTTAATAGACGGCGTTAAATTTATTGAGTCGTGGCATGCTGACGAAGCAAATTTTAATGATGTGGCACACTGAGATTGTATTAGGTGGAATTTAATTATGCATTAGGTGAAATTTAAAGCATTGTCTTCTTCTTTGGTGTCCTCTTCCTGTTAGGGTTTTTGATGTTGCAGTGATTTCACACAGATCATTCAAAAAGTATTTTATCTTTTATGTCAATCAGCAACCAGTGCGTCAATTCCGTTCATTCAATACAACATAAGGGGTTTATATATTCCAGAATCTTCAAATCTTAAACAGTAAATCTTAAACAGTAAATCTTCTTCCTGTTGGGTAATTGGAAAGTGCATCCCAAAGAACTGAGAAGCTCAACCAGACAGAGAAAACTAAAAAGAATATACCTTTCCAGATGCCTTTGGAGGCCAAGAAGTGGAACTTGGGGACAAATGTTCAAGAAATTAGGAACAAAGTACACAAATCCCATGTCCCACTACACATTTTTAACACTTAACTAAGAAATTAGGAAGAAAGTATACGACTTTCCTCTTCCCAATTCCTCTGAACCGCTTCCGCGATCGATCAATGTTCATTATCTGATTCAATTCCAAACCCTAACCCTATCAATTGCATTGCCCTCTTTTTCCCACCCCTTCAATGGCCAATGTCTCTGTCGTTGGGGAGTGGCAACTCCTTTACAACCGCTACTACCAAGGTCGTCGTTGCGCCCTTTGGCGGCCCAGTCGCCGTCATCAGTGACGACTCCAAGATCGTCCAGCTACACGCCGAGTCTGCCCTCCGCAAGCTGCGCCTCTTCTCTTCCTCCGGCGGCCGCCTCTTCTCTTCCTCCGGCGACCTAACCTCTCTCTAGGAAAAGAGTGCTTTGTGGACAACGTTGCAGATTGCGCGTTTTGGGGGAACGACTTGGTTTGCATCACCGAGGCTACCCAACTTTTCTACACGCAGATTTCAAGAACCCAAGGGCGGTGAAGCTCACGGATCCCCTGATCAATGAGATGCCTCATTGCTAGGCGTGAATGATGTTGAAATGCTTGTTGTGGAGGAGGATGGCGTGCAGAGGCTCGGGGAGGGAGTTCTGCGTGGACCACTGTAGAAGATGGTGGTTTCATGCGAGGCTGTTAGCGGAGGCGGTGCTGGGAACAACAGCGGTGGAGAAGGTGTTGAAGCTGGTGGAGGACGCAGCGTGCGTGACAGAATGCTGAACAAGGTTCTGAAGGGGTGTGGCGACAAAGATTAGGGTTAATTATTTTGTTGTCAGTCATAGTATAAATTAAGTTTAATTATTTAAAACTTGAAATAAAATAAATTACACAACCACGTGCCACGTCATTAAAATTTGCTTCGTCAGCATGCCACGATTCAATAAATTTAACGTCGTCTATTAAAATTAACGGCAAGGTTCCAATTGACTCAATTTTACAAAAATAGAGACCTAATTGAGATAAAAATAAATACGAGGACCTATTTGAAACAACCCTACACAAATAGAGATGTTCGAAAGGATTAAACCAAAATAATAATAATAATAATAAAAATAAAATAATGAAAAAAATATTAAATTTATGATAAAAATACATTACATATTATAATACCTGAAAATCATTGTTTTGAAATCAATGAGGGATTAAATTCGTTTGAACATTGACAACGGTTTAATGGAACTGTAGGTAAGTAAATAAAAATTAAATAGTTTACATTGTAAGTAAAGTTTACGAGTGAATTTGGAGGTAAACGAGAGTGAATTTGGAAGTAAAGTTTATGAGAGTTAGTGTAGGATTTGATTGATGTGATAGATAAAAAAAATTGTTTAATTAGTAGAAATTGAAGATTACCAAAATGTTTCTAGTTATTAAAGTAATATAAAATGGTAATTGTTAATGTTATATTTAATTGTAAAAAAGTTTATAAAGAGTAAAAAATTAACATTAATTATTAAAATTAAATTTAATATTGTACAAAAAATTTATTTTAGTAATATGAATTTATTTTTAATTGTAATATTTTTGTAATATTATTTATTACCAAGCGGTATAATTTTATTTGTTATCGAAGTGAAATTGAATATTTTTAAAGAAAGAAATATTTGAACAAAGTTATAATATTACATGAGATAAAAAAAAGTGTGAACATAATAACATAGAAATATATTTGTCATAGTTTATGACTAAGTTGCTTCGTTGAGATATGTAAGTAATCTATTGAAACGACATTGTATTGACATCCCTAGTAGACGTCTTATATGTGATGAATGTGAAGATAGAAAGTCGAAGCACTGTTTGAGTAAATTATCATTTCGAATGTTTATAGTTCATAATAAATTATGAATTTGTTCTAAAGTTGGATTAGAAGAATGAGTCATGGCCGCTAACAGTGCATTTCGATGCTCTATGGCCTGTACTTGTCGTTCAAGAATTGCACATAGTCTTCTTCTTTCAGTAATTTCTTTTTCCAATTCATCAATGATTTTAGAATCCATCTGATTTGCAATTCATTATGTTGACAAAAAAATAAGTTAACATTATGATTCAAGTTAGCAAATTGTCGGTTCATGTCAATGGATAAGTTTGCCAAGTTATCTTCAATACGTTGAACTCGCCCCTGCATTTTTGTTCCATGTCCTCCATTATGTGTTGCAAGTCTTGTAACCCTTCCCACATTTGAGTCATCATATTAGAATTTGAAGGATATGAAGGAGGCTGGACAAGGTGCTCATGTTGAGAAGTATGATGTTGTGGTTGCTCGTCGTCTTCATCATCACCGACTTTGTGTTGCCAAACACCGTTGACATTAACAATATTCAACCTCTTCAAAGAATTAGTTGAAAAATGTTGCCTGCTCCCAATCTGAGTGCTGGCATCAACTTCAAGATGTACTCCACTGTATTGCATGATTTGGGTGATCAAGACACCGTATGGTAGGGGTGCGTCACTAGCCTTGCATTTAAGCATATGTTGCTTGATGTGATGAGGCCAATTGATAACAATATTATTTTTAAGCACCGATAGCATAAAGATATCCTCCGACAATAACTTTACAAAATTTCCAGGTCGTGGAGTCAACATGTGCATAATAATATAATGCAGAAGTCTATCATTAATATTCAAACAACCAACTGTTTTAACCCGTTGACCCTGCATTTCTAGTCTGACCATAGTAGCCAATGCCATGTCCCGATCATAGGGAAAGTCATCTGGAATATTTGCAAAAAACAATTTCTTACCCTCGTACTTCAGATGAGCAACATTACACCAATCAGTTGGTTTCAATCTAATTCTTCTCTTGTTGACCTCACTAAGAAGACATCCATTTGTAGAAATCCTTAGATTTGAATAAAACACTTTTATCAAATCCCGATAGAAGGGTCGTTGCAATGTTAGAAAATCTACCACTCCTTGAAATACAAGATGATGTTGAAAATATAAGCCGGACGTCGCAAAGGAATCGAAATTCATGATTTTTGGAACAACAATATTTCTTGTGTAGAAGTCAGTGGCGTAGTGTTTCATCTGATGGGTATCACTGAAGAAACGATGCTGATCTAATACATTTGCAGCAGAAGGTGTGATATAGGTAGGAGCTTCTACCTCAGTTGCGCGCTCTTTTCCCTTACGACTTTTTCTAGGCATCCTTAACTAACCCAGTTGTTCTTAATCTCTCTCAAAGATTAATAAATGCCTATGGACCCATCCTAATGATGTCGCGACACCGATTAGTATGCACAAGGTACGACATTAACTGCTCCCTACGATGGTCTTTGTCTGGTAGGAAATTGCTTACACTACTCGAATCTCTCGAGTACATATTCAACATATTCAATGCATGTCCAACAATGCATAACATTGTTAGTGCTGCCAATGAGGTGGTTATTTGTAATTGTCGATGTAACATTGCGACTATATTAAAGTCTACACCAACCACATCATCATCATCTATATCTTCACCGTCCAAATATGAGAGATCTATTCTTCTTCCATCTAAAGGTACTTAACGAAATATAAATATTTTAACAACTTTATACATCCAACTAAATTAAACATTATAATTACATTCATGCATTCATATAGTCATACTCGTTTACCAAATTCATGCATTCATATAATAATTAAATATAATATATTAATATATTCATACTACATTCATATAATCATGCTTTCATATTTTCATATATATATATATATATATATATATATATATATATATATATATATATATATATATATATATATATATATATATATATATATATATATTCAATAAATAAACCACATTCATGCATATTAATTAAATACAATAATATAAAACATACCTATTGAAGAGATTTATCAAGATTTGAAAGAAGATTGAACCAATGAAATGCATACTCACATATCCGAATAAGATGGAAATTTCAAATGCCAATATTGAAATAAAAGAGTGACAATTCCAAACCAAACCTATTAAAAAAAGGACATCAATATCTTATATCATATAATGCTTAAAAAATATAAAAACTATGTTAAACGTCTACCTTCAATTCACTCTACAGAATGCCTCTTCAATCAACTCCAAATAATGCCTCAACACACCAAGTTAGGAAGCTCAACCAGGTAATATATGATAATTTATAACATACACCCACCAAGTTTTTTCGACCTCAAACAAAGATGCTCTAATGATAGTATAAGAGCAAGTTCAGAACTTCAGAGACAGTAAGCTACACATCTAATTGGAAGAACAAAGTTGTCTTTAACAATACAAATACCAAGCAAATGGAAAAAAGATGTCTCCTTAACCTGGACAGGGTACTTATCCCTCACAACACCTCCAATAGCTTACCAAATACACCTTCTTGTTCCAAAAACCTACAACACATAGAAAGGGTTAGCCTACTGCCATTAAAACGAAATCCTTCAACTCCCTCTGTTACTTTGGGGTTGCTGTTGCATGTACACGTTCATGGACATGATCTCCTACACCTTCCTCACGGTTCATAGCGACGCTAACAACCTTCCAACCGCATCAGTCATGCATGAAAACATCAACGAAACGTTTACACACTTTTGGAAACGACTCAATGCGAGGGAGGAAAGAATGCAGCTCTGGGGAATCGAATAACGCACCCACAAGCGGAATACATGCTCATAACATGCTCAAGCAATCACTGGAACAGAATACAACACAGAGTGAAACCAAATACGACACATTCTTCAAATCCCATAAGCGCTGGAACCAAATACAACACGCGCAAAATCGAATACAACGTTGTGTGCAATTTCTTCTAAGTAGTGGAATCGGATACGCGATGTATGGAACCAAATACAACGTGCTTTGGAATTTCTTCTAACCACTAGAACCAGATACGCCATTTGTGGAACCGAATACATGACCATGAAGAACATCAAACTCTTCTTCAACCGCTGCTTCAAGCTTTCTTCATCTTCATCCATCAACTTCCTCAACATGAAGCGCCTTCTTCGTCATCAATCAACCCCGTTCTTCGTCTTCATCTCAACCACATGGCTCCAACCTGCAACAACCACATAAAAATCACAAAAAAAGGTTACCTCAGATGAACTCCCTTGCTCTCTCGCTCTTAACCAAGAATACTTCAGCATAGACACAACTCTCAACACTTGCGCACAACTGCTCAAAGTAAACACACTGCTGCTTCGAACATCTGCTGTCTCTATGTAAACACACAAGCATCAATTAATACACAGACCAAACTTATCTATCAACCAGCGTGTTATTAGCGGTGTTCATGGTCAAAGCTTTGTTTTCAAATTAAAACCTCTTTTGCCAACAATCTCTTCTATTCACTTGAACAGTTGTGTCAATGGCAGAGAATCTCGCCAGCTAGGGCTGTAAAAGCAACAAATGCATGGCCAATGAAAGTGCAAAGTTACTCCTCACATGGCCAGCGACAATAGCTTTGTTACTCGTGACAACACATTGTATACCTTATTTATCTTATGCATGCTTCTTACTTCTTGGAATCAATTATGAAACTTTGGAATTAAATAAGATTGAATAACTTATTATTGTTGTGGTATTTTACAAATATGAGAGGGCATATATGTCATTTGTATATAAATCAACGCAAATCTCCACAAGATAGTGAGATGATTAAAATACTCATATATCGCAAATCAACGCATTTCTTTCTTCACAAATCAGCGTAAACAAACAAAAATTATCTCGCAAATCATTCGTCGTTTTTTCTCATAAACAGTGTTTTCTCTTCAAGTGAACATAATGTTAGAGATTAGAAGTCGATCTTGTCACAAAGTAAAATAACAACACTATATGTAAGTAAATATTCAAAGCAATTCAACTATTTCTTCCTTAAAAGAAAATTGGTGAGACATTTTTTCTTGATTATTGGCTTTCAGATATTACTTTAATGGAGTGTCAGAAATTTTACATTCTAAATAAAAAACAACTTCTTGAAATATACAAGAATTAATAAAGTAAACTTTGGAAGTCTTGGACAATTTTAACATTGGAAAAATACTTTGAAATGTTTTAAGTGGGAAGATCTCAAAAATACTTTTACTTCATAATTATAAAGTTTTTTCTTCTCAATTCATGCACGAAAAACAAAAGAGTGAATCTTCCTACACCTCCCTCACCTCATCCTGCACCCCCAAATTTACCTATTTACCCTTCATTTAATTAAAAGTCAAAACGGTAATTAATAAATTAAATTTTTTTTAACCCCCAACCATTTTTCTAACTCCCAACCACAAGCACAAAAATATTCCTTCTTTATAAACCCTGAGTTGCCTTAGGTGCGTGCACTGTTCATGGTTTTTTTTACTGTAGCAAGTAATAGCAAGCAAGTAATTTATGGTTTACTGGATTGTAAGATTTAGAGATACAGCAGCAGGAGGAAGAGGAAGAAGACTCTGCGCCGGCGAAGGTACGCAACCGCACTTCGAGGTGCGGAAAGACTCCGCCACACTTCGAAGTGCGTTTTTAATTTAGGGTGCCGCACTTTGAAGTGCGTTGTGATATATGTTTTTTTATTTTTTTTTTTGCATGCTTTTGTTTAATTTTTTCTTGTTTGTTTGATGCAAATTTTTTATTTAATGTTTTTTTAATTATATTAGTACAATGTTGGGGTGGAGTGGTGGTCATAGTGTTTAGGTTTTGGGAGATTTATATATGTGAGCGTGAGCGAGAGAGGAAGAAGACAGTAAGGTCTAGTGAATCTGGTAACCGCGCCGCACTTCGAAGTGTGTTTATCATTTTGTAGCCGCTGCACTTCGAAGTGCGTTTTTCATTTTGTAGCCGCCGCACTTCGAAGTGCGTTTTTCATTTTGTAGCCGCACTTTGAAGTGCGGTTAGTGATATGTAATTTTAATTTTTTTTTATGCATGGTTTTTTTTTGTTTATTTTTTTTAGTTAAATTCTTGCAATCCTTTTTCCTTTTTTTTACATGTTTTTTTATTTTTTTTTATGTTTTTGTTATTATGTTATTATTTTTAATTTAAATTTATTGTTTTATGTTATGATTATTTATTTTAAAATTTTTTTTCATGGATTATGGTTAGTCATTACGGAGTGGTTAGGGAGTGTATTTAGGTTATATGAATTTTTAATAATATTTAGGTTATATGAATTTTTTATTAGAGAGTGTTTTTGAATTTTTTATTTGTAATTTAATAAATGTTTAAATTTTAATATTTATTGTAGGTCATATTTAATTATATGAGATGGATAACTATCCATATTTGGATTCTGAAATAAATTCTGATTTTATATCGGAATTTTCTTATTCTTTAAAAGAAGTGGGTGAGGGTGATTATTCAGATCAATTTTCCACTGATAAAATATTCCCAACACGCACCGATTTAATTCAATGGGTTCGAAAGATTGCATTTGATCTTGGATTTGTTGTCGTCACTATAAGATCTGACACAGCAACTGGTGAAGCTGGTAGAAAGACATTTATTTTGTTAGGCTGTGAAAGAAGCGGGAAGTATAGGAAGTATAAGGCATATGTTCAACCTAGTTTATCTGGCACAAGAAAATGTGAGTGTCCGTTTAGGTTGAGGGGTAAACCTAAAGGAGATGGTTGGGTGTTGAAGGTTATGTGCGGCTATCACAACCATGAATTAGCAGAGACTTTGGTCGGTCATCCTTTCGCGAGTAGGTTAAATGCGGCTGAACAATCAATTCTTGTGGGCATGACTAATAGTCAAGTAAAGCCGTCAAATATTCTTTTGACTCTGAAAGAACATAATGAAGATAACGTGACAACGATAAAGCAAATATATAATGCGAGGTACACGTACAAACGATCTTTGAGAGGGTCTAGAACGGAAATGCAGCAGTTGATGATGTTGTTAGATAAAGACAAATACATCCAGAGAAGTAGATGTTTGGACGATTCTGACGTGGTAAGTGACTTGTTTTGGACACATCCCGATTCAGTGCACTTAGTCAATTCTTTTAATATTGTTTTCTTAATGGATACGACGTACAAGACGAACAAATATCGACTTCCGTTGCTCGAGATTGTGGGAATCACATCAACTGGTTTGACATTCACAGCCGCCTTTGCATTACTTTCAAGTGAACGCCAAAGTAATTTCACTTGGGCATTGGAAAGGTTCAAAGGATTATTATTGACATCAGAGGGCGGTCCACGCGTTATTATCACTCTTATTCGTAAAAATTGTGCATCCAAGCAGATGCAACAAGTACGCCCGAGCAGCACACTCCCAACGCTCTTGCTGGATGCACTCCTGGTAGACCTCGCGTAGCCAGCTGAGCCTAACTTTTGGACCACGTGACTGTTTCATCTCAGCTGAAGCTTTATCGTGGTCCACACCAAGCAGCTCCATGATATGAGATCGAGCCTCATCATACTCTAACTCCTTAACCTCACAAAATTGTCCCATGATTGATAGGTGGAGCAAATTCATAACGTCATCTAATGTGACGGTCATCTCACCTATCGGTAGGTGGAAAGTATTAGTCTCTATGTGCCACCTCTCCGAAAGGGCAACGATCAATCCATGATCGGCATACTCGTATGAGAGGTTTACTAAACAACCCAACCCCAACATGGAGATATAAGGCTCAATGGCCTCATGATACATTCCAAAATGCTTCAATTTTTTGCCATGGGTGACAACCTTTATCCCCCTTCGATCCTGAATACAAACATAATTATATAAAAAAAATGTAACATTTATTAAACAATTAAAATTTAGATTGATGACTAACCCGGCCTTGCCATATGGCAAATGCAACATGCTGGGTATAGTGAGTAAGTAAGGAGGTGTCATGTGGACCTCCTGGGAATTCATCATCTTCAGCTTCGTCTTCATCTTCATCTTCACCTTCACCTTCATGTTCTTGTTGATTACAGTCATGCTGCTGCTGAATATCCTCCTCTTCAACGTAATCATCCTGACTATGTCCATGCTGTAATAACTCTTCCTGCTCCTCATTATCATGCTCATGAATAACGTCCACGCGATATTCTTCTACTCGTCTTCTACGAGCAGATGCCGTAGGTCGTCTTCTTTCATCTGATGGCTCACTATGAGAGGATGAAGCCTCACCATGATATCCACCTCTAGTTTTAACCATATCTATTAACCAATTATATTATTAACATATTATATACAAAAAAATAATTAATAATGTAATAAAAAATATTCAAACAAATAAAAAATAATATAAAAATCTAAAAAAATTACATATATAATAATTAAATTATTACAAAAAATTCCAAATTAATAATTATTATTTATTTCAATAAACAATTTAATTATTATTTTAATTTAAAAAAAATTAAAAAAATGAAATAAAATTAAATATACGAAAATAAGAGAGTCACCACATAAATACTTGATATTTCTATATTATTTTGATACCTAGTATAAAAAAAATCTTTTTAACTAGTATAAAAAGCCCATTTTACATTACTGTCTACTGGTTCACATTAGTATTTACTACATATTAGTATCTACTACATTAGTATTTACTGTGTATAGTGTCAGTAACCATTTTAAATTAGTATCTACTAGTATAAAAAAATTATTTTACATTAATATCTTCTAGATATAGCATAAATAAAAAACAATTCAATAAGAAAACATTTCAAAAAAAATATAAAGAATTCAAAAAAAATATAAAGAATTCAAAAAAAATAGGCAACAACACGAACAGATCAAACCACAGATTCAATTCAATAAGAAAACATTTCAAAAAAAAAATAAAGAATTCAAAAAAAATAGGCAACAACACGAACAGATCAAACCACAGATTCAATTCAATAAGAAAACATTTCAAAAAAAATATAAAGAATTCAAAAAAAATAGGCAACAACACGAACATATCAAACCACAGATTCAATTCAAATTCAAAGAAACAGTGTCAAATTGCAGATTACATATATTATCTATATTTAATTAAAAAATTATCTATATTTAATTCAAAAAACTCTGAAAAACGCCATTTTTTGCCGCATATCGAAGTCCGGTTTTGTACGTTTGCCGCATATCGAACTGCGGCGTGCACCTCCACCGAGCCGCACTTCCAACTGCGGCTCTGATACTTGCCGCACTTCCAAATGCGGCGTGCACCTCCAGCGAGCCGCACTTCCAACTGCGGCTCTGATACTTGCCGCACTTCCAAATGTGGCGTGCACCTCCAACGAGCCGCACTTCCAACTGCGGCTTTGATCCTTGCCGCACTTCCAACTGCGGCGTGCACCTCCAGCGAGCTCCGATCCGATCACGACCCACGAACCCATTCACTACCCACGAATCCAACCAGTAAACAAATATATTACATGATGGAAGGATGGAGCTACTAATCTGGACGCCGGACGAACGCGAGCAAAACAGCGGATGCCAAATAGGACGGAGAGAAAAAGAGGGAGGAATGAGGGGGTGTAGATCTAGGGTATTAGTGAGATGCGGCAGGGAGTGAGTTGCGGCAGGGGAAGAAGATGAGTAAAATAGGGTTTCAAATTTTATTAATCTTTTTTAAAAAAAAAATTTCTCTCTCCTCGTTGACTGTGAAAGGGCACATTTGGAATTATAATTTTTTTTGGAGGTGCAGGATGAGGGTGATGAGGTGCAGGGAGAATGACTCAAAACAAAATAGGTTTACATAGGAATTCGCAAAACTACTATTGTAAACTAAAACATGTTCTTAAAATTCTAAAATATCGACAGGAATGTTTTTGAAAAAAATAAAAATAAATTAATGACATGGGCCATAAAAAGACTAGGCCTAAGCTGAGCCCAAGATCCATAAAAATTACAAATAGGTTGAAACTAAAGAAAAGAGAAAGAAGAAAAAATTGACTCAAAAGGGTTACACGAAAAAACTTACCTCCAAAATCAGAAGACTGAAACTAGTGAAGTGACTGATGGCTACAGAGGAAGAGAGTGCGGTGAAGGAGCCTTTGGATCTCATTAGGCTCAGCCTTGACGAACGTATCTACGTTAAGCTCCGTTCTGACAGAGAGCTTCGTGGAAAACTTCACGTAATTTTCAGTCTTTTTTCTCCTTTTCATCAATTTCTGTTTTTTTTCAACTTCCGCACTCTTTTTTTTGTGGTTACCCATTAATGTACAGACTGTATTAGGTTTTCTTAGACGTGAAATTTATGATTTTTAAGGTGTTTTCAAGGTAATTGAAATCTGGTTCGCTTGCAATTAATGGCAAATTTGTGCCTTTCTGACTGCCCTAACGTAGTAATGGGTTGTTTAGTACTTTCCTGTGGGGATTGAGTTGAATCTTTGATTTTCCAATTTTGGGTTTTGGAAGGAATTGTTGTTGGTCGCTGAACGGAAATTTTAGTGTTTTTAACTAGAATTTAAAATAAACTAGTTTGGGATGAGGGATGATAAGTATGTATTGTTAGGTTTTAATATTTGTTTAATTCTTTGTTGGCTAAGGACTTCATGCAACCGGTTGAAGATTAGGTTATAGTAGTATGAACCGTTTGGGATTTCTAAGCCCTTTATGCGGACAGGATTTAAATGGCTGGATGAGAGTAACATATTGAAATGATTATGTTGTTTTTGAAGGTTCTTTTAGTGCTTTAACTAAGTGATTTTTTTGGAGGGGGGTTGGTTGGTGTTTTTTATGCGTTTATTTATTTACTCTTCCTGAATTCCTATAAGATTACAATGAGTTTGTTAATTAATTTACCGAATAGTTCCTATTTGTAAGTTGAAACTAAGCTGTGTTTACAATGAATTTTATGAATTACACGTGGTTGTCGTTGGTCTTTCTTCTTCATTTGATAGAGTATAAATATGAGAAATATCTTAACTACATAGGTTTCAGATTTCAGTTTGTTATGAAATGGGTGATAACTGGTGAGGTGAGCTTTCAGCACGAAACCTGAAAATCAGAGATACATAAACTTGTGATGTGCTTAATAGTTTGAGTCCAATAATTTGATACTGCTTGTAAAATTGCTGAACTGGAACTCTGGAAGCAACCTCTGTATCTCCCCAGTGGCATCTCTTGTCTGACTTGTAACTGAATGAAACTACTATGTCTAATCTAATTAATGGTGTAATTTACTTAGTTAGTTACATAACTACACCTATTAATCTTTCAAATTTGATCTCTAATAGTTATTTTGCTTCTCCTTATCTTCTGTGCAAATCGTATTGGTAATTTGAAGTAGTGAGTTACCTGATGGATAAAATATTTTTAAATGACACACAGAAGTTAAAATGAGACATTATGAGTTTGGAGTCTCTGTGTTGCTTTTTTAAAGGGTCTTAACATGGATTAAATTTGGATCTGATTAGTGCTTAAGATATGCTTCCCCTAAAATTTGTTTAAGGATTCATATTTAGTACACAGGAAAGACTTGTATTTCTTTCTCATTTATTTATTTACTGCCACGGAGTCAAATAATCTGTTGTCATGACATAACTAGGGTTAATGGAATCTATTTGATCTGTATCTAGTCTAAAATTATTAAACTTTTATTTCCAATTAAAAAAGTAACATACAGAAAATATGAATTGCTTTATATTTAGGTTGCCTAAGCAAAATTTTGTATGGGGAGAATCGTTTTAGAACTATTTTATCTGCCTCCTTCTATTTCTCAATTTGTACGGGTTTTCAATTTGGAATTGCAGGCTTACGATCAACATCTTAATATGATTCTTGGTGATGTTGAAGAGATTGTTACTACTGTGGAAATTGATGACGAGACATATGAAGAAATTGTGAGGGTAAGTTATAATCAGCAAAAAAGGAAAAATACATGTATATTGTATTTTGGCAAAGCTAAGTGGTAGAACTATGATTAATTGATAGAAAATTTGTGAGGTTAACAAAAAACATTGTTGAATGGACTAAGATATGGTAAAAGAAAGTGTTCATCAGTGATTAATGTATAGTGAAGCTAGACACTTCTGGTTCTGGGTATTTTTCAAATGAGACTATAGGCATTATGCTTTCCCGCTACTGACCTTATTATTTCACAACTTGGATGCTAACATATGAGCAGAGCTATTTATTTGACTGACTTTCTACTGGGAAAAGAAAAAGTTTGTCTTTTATAAACTGTAATGCATTATGGAGAGCCAAAGAGGAACCATCTTTGAGATTTTGTTCATATGTAGGGAATGCCAAATGCATATATTTACGAACTTCAATCTGCTTCAATCTGCTTCAACCTTCAAATTGCTTCTGTCAAACTAAAGGCAAATGCATGCTACAATATTTCTACGATAAATTTCTTTGGATGATCATTTGTTTTCTTTCTGATTGCAGACTACTAAGCGGACGGTTCCTTTCCTGTTTGTTAGGGGAGATGGGGTGATATTGGTTTCCCCGCCCTTGAGGACTGCATAACATGAACCCATGATGAACAATGTGATCATTTGAATAACAAGTGTCACTGTTTATGAAATTGTACAACTTAAGTAGTGATCTCCTTATGATTAGATTAGCTACTTAATTGGCTTGTGTGCTAGAGATTTATGTTAGACAGTCAATTTTCAATCATCTTTATAGCTTAAAAGAATCATGGCATGCACATGTAAACAAGGATTTTTTCTGTTGTGTGGAGCTGCCATTATATCACTGACTCCATGAAAAGTGTAGGCCATGGTTCTTGATTTGATATCTCTTCTTCATGTCCTTGTTTATTTTTCGTTACAGTAGAAGATATTAGAACTGGGATGATATTCCAGTTTGGTGCATCTAATTATGAAGTTTTCCAAACATTTCTTTAGTTAAAGTGAAACTTTTTTTCCAAAGAAAAAATTGAGATAATTTTCCATTCATGATTTGAAGGATACAGGTAGGCTATTATAGTTCAAAGCACGGTGGAATCATTAATGATTTTTTTTTATATAGGTAAGAATTGGTTGGTTCGAAATAAGTTAGTATAGTGAAAAGGGAAATTAATGTACGTGATAGAAAAAAATAAAGATGAAAATGAGAAGACATAGAGAAATAAATGATGAATAATACAGTGTGATCGATTATTTTTCACAAGTAGGATCACGAGCTAAACCAAAAGCTTATGATTTATTTGTATTTATAGTTATATATAAGTGTTAATCCTCTATCAAATTTCAGATTTAGTATAAGTTTTTCCGACGAAAAAATGTCTAGCAATTTGAGGTTGAGTATTTTTTTCATAATTAGTTAATGTCCGATTGAATTTTTTTTGTTTTTGTTGCACATTTTTAGTCTTTTCAGATATTATTTATTATTATTTGATGAACGGGCTTATGTTTCTTATACATTACATTATTTAGACTTGTATATCTTCACGAATTGGGGAAATAGAGCTCACGAGTGTTTTGAAATGTGTTTTTATTATAGTCATTTGAAATAAAAAGTGATGAAAATGTGTCAATGACGATGTAGTAGTAACTAAAAGGTTTACCGATTTAACTTTGAAATGCTTTTGGAGGCAATACAAGCAGTAATTCCTTCAACTGTAACATGCTAAATTGCTACTTTATTCTAAATAAATTTTATAACCATGACAGACATGCTAACCACTTTTATTAGCATATATACAGAGCAGCTAAGAAGTTCTCTATAAGAACCTGCTAATAACAATTGAAAAAAAAAAGGGAAAACAAGAGCTTCTGAGTAGCCAAAAGTACAAGGAAAATTAACCATTTTCAGTATCATTCTTCTTTAGCCTCAGCAGCATAAAGCGCTTTGATTTCCTCAACATCATCATAGCTACCAAGGAAAACGGGAGATCGCTCGTGCAACTTCGTTGGAATTAAATCAAGTGCCTGATCACATATAACATTCATCAGTTCATTGCCAAATGGTGCATTTGAAACTACATAGCCATATTTCCTTTGGTTGCATTTGGTAGGGAGAAAGAAAAAAGAATCGATGAAGGCTTAATACACATTAGTGAATCTCATGCTATTCCAACTTTGTTTTCATTCCATCAAAGAACTACAAAATAGTAATGGATCTCCTTTTTTTAATTTTCATTTCACATCATTTTCATTCTCTATTTACACTCCCCTCCACCTATTTTCGTACTGAACGAAACATTAGCAAGAGTGTGTAGGGGTCATTCAAGCTTCAAGTTAAAAAAAGAAAAGATTTAATTAATATTTTGGTCTTTTTGTGTTCTAGTTTATACGAAACACGTATCAAACCGGGCATGATACAAACACTGACATACAAGAAAAGACTTGGAGACACCACATACACGCAGAGAGAAAGAATAATGAAATGAGTAATAAAACAAAATGTTAAAGTTGATGAAGTAAAGCCTATTTAGTATTAATGTGTGTCCATGCATTGGTGTCTTTCAATTTTGTGAAGGTGTTAGTTTGTGTCAAAAATATGTCGAACAATTTTCAGAAAATGTTGGCGTGGCAAGAGTACTTCAAATAAGAGAGATGTTTGTGCTTTATAGTTTATATCTAAAAGCTCAATGCTTTAATTCTTATAGGGACAATTGTTTTGTTGCAGTTTGTTTAAACCAAGGAAAAATTGGCAGAGTCAGATAAAAATGAGTGTAAATTACCCGTTCCTTGCCCGTGAAAGACTGCCCTCCTGCCTGTTCCACCAAAAATGACATTGGGAAGACTTCATACAGAACACTACACAAAGCAGATCAATTAATAAGCCAACAATTTCAAATGAATGAATGAATAAATATGAAGGTTAACATGACATACCGAAGTTTTCCATTTGGATTTTTCTTGTCACCAGGGTACAAAAAGATGCCTCCGTAAAGCAATGTACGATGAACATCAGCTACCATGCTGTTAATGAATAGACATGTCATAAATTGAAAAAGAAGTTGAAACTTATAGGTTAGTCATTCTGTGGTCTGATTCAAGAGCAGTACTTCATGAGGATTATGCAAACCAAAGTTGAGTTGAACTCATAATTGCTATTAACAAACTCTGTTAGCAGATTACTTTCAGAGCAGTTGAACATTATATGTAGTTCTGAGCATAAATGACTAAGCATCCCATTCTTCAGAACACCCGAATTATCATTTTTCTTATTGCTTTTTTGTGAACAAACGAACTGAGTTATCAATTTAACAATTGCAGCTATGGATTACATCACAGGTCTTTTTATCTTCTATTTTATGACTCATCCTTTATCTATGCTCCGGTAAATTTCAACCAGAAGAAAGTTCACTGTTCAGAGTAAATTGATGTGTCATTTAGAGTGAAGGTAAAAAAAAATGTTAGACCAGAAAATAAAAACCAACTGCTTGGAAATTGATGATACTTGAAAAACTATGGCAACGAGTATTAAAGATAGCTCTTTAATACTTGAACTCACCTTTACTCTTAGTTGAAAATTTCAAAGCTTCATTATGGAACAAACCATTACCAAGGAGAGTCTTAGGTGACTTCTTTTTATTTATTCATTATTAATTGTAACTGTTCGTACCTGTTTTTAAATTTAACTTTGGTCTGATTATTATTTCTAATAGTTGTTTGCATTAGCTGCTAGAAAATAAGAAGTTGCAGGGTGGCAATTAACTAATTCAACTGAGGACCGAAAGAAGGGCGCTAAGTAAATTGAACTGCTTCAAGGATTGAGAATCTAATTATACCTTCCAATATATCTTAGAGACTTTGGCGATGAACCATCTTCTGGAAACTTGCATCTTTCAACGTAACTGAACAGAAGCAAAAAAACAAATTACAAGATGGCAAAATTTGCTCTGTAGTACCTGAGAACACTATAACATTACTGAATTCGAACATACGCTGCAGTAGGACCATCCCAGTGTTTGGCATTTCCTTCATTAACTGAATAAATCTTTCCTTTGTTTGGAATCTGCACAAAGAACAACACATCGAATGATCAGCATATGCCTCAAGTGACCCACAGATAGCGTGGTTATACGCGTGTTTATATTCTATATGAATTATAGTGCACTAACTTTCTCAGCCTTAAAATCAGATAAAGATACAGTTGCGATGATAAAAAAATCATGGATATATATCAAAGAACACTGGACAGGAACATAATTCCTACTTTCGAGTACATTTATATTATTCGAGGAGAACAGATAATGTCAATAATTCCTTTTATTTCAATCATCTAAATAGTTAATAAATATTGTTGGGCAAAATATGGTTCTTCAAAATAGTTTGAAATTGAACATAAGTCCTTATAAAATTTAATACATGTTTTTAGTTCCTATATTGTAATACAAAATACATGCTTTTAATCCCTGAAAAGGGGTTAAAACTACATTATTTTCGGTAGAAGATATTAAAATTGCATTTAGTTTTTATATAGATTAAAACTGAATTTTAAGATATTTTGAGGAACCCAGATATATTTTACCTAATATTGTCCATCATTTTATTCTAAAGACACAACATGATTAGTTGTCATCCTAACTAAATTAAAATAAGTTGAGCAAGCTCGTATGGGAAGAAAAGCATCCGGCATCCAATTTTAAATTGCTCAGTCTTTGACCAAAGACACTGTTGTGGACTTTGGGCATAGTTTAAGGTCAAGAAAAGTTTTTCGTTAGATTCAGTGTGAACAAATAGAAAATCAAGCAGGTGCTGACTTTCATAAGAGCCGAGAAGCCAGGCAAGCATTTCCTGAGAGAAGATAATTTTTTATTAGTGACGCATAAGTGATAAGAGTAATACCTTAATGCCAGGGTGAGTTAGGATGAATTCACCAAGAGATGGGTCAAGGGTGAAACCATTAACACCAGCTCCAGTACTTAACACAAGCTGCAAAAACAAATAGGTTTGAAATTGCAAGTTTATTATGAAAGCAAAGGAAAAGCTTTAGTCCTCAGCTATTCCAGAAAAAAGAAGAATGAATATTGTTTTCTACTTCCCCCAAAAATGTGAAACAAATATTCATACCATTATGCTAAATTTTGTCCAAAAGGATAAAATATGTAACAGAATGAAGAAAAAGCAGAAAAGCCGCACCCAACAAATACTGGTATCTAAATTCTAAGCAATAAAAAATTATATAGTCTTGTCATACCGTGCAAGAGCTTCCATACATACAATAACCAGCTGCCACCATTTTCTTCCCAGGACGCAGGACATCCTTTATAGTTGGTTCATGGACATCTGCTAACGTATAAATTCCAAAAATCTACAACATATTCAATTGGCAGACGCCATATCCAGTTAGTCCGGAATTTTGATCCTTCCATACATAACTCAAGCAGCAGAGCATTTCCCTTAAAAGCACAATTGTAGTACTATAAATAATAATTATTATTATTATTGGTAGTGGTGGCCAAAAGTTACATGTACTTGTGTAGTTTCTTAGATGATTTTGTTACAGCTGTTTTTAGTTAAAATTGAAGTTTACTTCAGTAAAAACATTGCATTATGGAGTCAATGAATGCTAGTAACACATGCTTTCTATCACACTTTACAATTGACTAAAATTTATTAAAAACTACAAAATCAGTAGATAGAATTATTAAACCTATAAAAATTTTGTTACTTTCTATGCAGAACTAATTTGTTAGCATTTTCTATTAAGTTTAGACCATAATTTTAACTAAGAACAACACGGAAAACAAGTAACAAATTGCATTTAATTTTTTGTCATAATAGTAATAATTGCAAGATGGAAGAGGGGTCGTACAGTGCCAATGGAAACCCCACAATCAATGTTAGACGAGCCATCCAAGGGGTCAAAAACAACACAGTACCTGCCCAACAATTGCAAACGAAAACATCGAACAAACTAATCAGAACAGAAAAAACAAGCAAAACATTTTCTATAAGGTTTTTAATTGCAGAAGCTGTCCCATGGTGCAACTGTAACTCGCACAAGTCACAATTGGCCAACAAGTGACAGTATTGTTGCAACTGTAATTTAAACCCTCGTACACAGAACAAAAACTAACAGAACTAGGAAAAAGGGAGAATGAACAACTTTCCACGCTTAGAAGGCTCCACAATTATCGCGTCTTCGTCTTCTTCAGAAACCAAGATGCACTGTTCAAAGATAAACAACACTATCACCTGAAGCCTCATTCATTGAATCCCAGCCAAAATAAATAATAAGTAATAAATAAACATATAAATCGAATTTTTAAATTATGATCATGGTTTTGTTGTGATTGTCTAGATGGCGTGAATTTGTGAACAAACATGGGCACCACAAAGCGGTAATAAAAACCTTGATGTTGCAGGCAAAGGACTGCTTTTTTGGACCTTAAAATAACGAAGGTTTAAAAAAATTGTTATGGTTTCGTTGTAATTTCGACATCGTGTAAAATTGTTAACAAATGCATTCATAGAGAATCCAGAACCCTTCACTACTAAATCGTAGTCTGAACCATTTTTAAAACCTCAAAATAAATCAAAATTTTAAATTGATGTCAGTGTTTTTGCTGTGTAAAATTGTGGACAAATAGAATCGCCAAAAAAAAAAACCCAAAACCTTGATGTTACAACGCAGATCGTTCTTCTGAACTTCAAAATAAAAAAAGAAAAAAAAATCACACCATCACTTACGGTTCGGCCACTGCTTACGAGAGCCTTGATAAAAACCTCATTGGAAAGAACATCTAGTTTCTTCTGTTCTTCTCCCTTCATTCCATGCAACCAAAATAAACAAATAATTAATTAAATAAATAAAATTCACACAATTGTTCATATCACAAGAAATTACAGACAAATACCCACAATCGTAGTGGCATTGCAAACTGTGTTTTGAAATCTCACCATACCAAAAATGAAAAAAAAAGAGAAGAGAGTTCATCGATCTATTTATGAAGAAGCAAGCACACACATACCTGAATATTGGTCTCTCCAGCGAGTCCAATAAGCTTAGCAAGTCCAGCCTGCACAGGACACGATTTATTAACGCAAGCATAAACACATAAACTGTAACAAAAGTTTCATTAGTCTTGATCTTGATTTTGTAGTAAAACTAATCGAGAAATCGAAGGCAGTACCTTGTTAACCGAGGAGCAAACGAACTTGCAACCGAGAACAATGTGATTGAGAAGGATAGTGAAATCGCCGCGTGACTCGGGGTGCTTGGATTGCTCGTTCAGCACGAAGCGCGTTATGGTCATCAAGTCCGTGCGCTGTGCATCGGCACTGTGGTCCATTTTCAATTCCAATAATCTTCAATAACCTTAACAACTGCAATCCCACCTCAGAAACGTCACATGAATGACTGCGTATATTTATATATTTAAGAAGAAGAAGACGAAATTAAATAATAACGATAAATAAAAAGTAATGAAGTAGAGACCAGTCAATGGCTCCACTTGGGAGATTAGGTGCGGATTTCGAGGTTTGTTAGAAAGGAGTAAGGAAAAGAGAAAAGGATGGGATGGGGCTATTCTGACACGTGGCAGTGCAAAGAGTGGAATGTCATATTTGTTGCTGATGCTCGGGATAACGATTATTAACTTGTATTTTCCTTCCTACATTCTTCTTTTATACTGATAAAATATTCTTCCTTTTCCTATCATTATGCCTCAAGTTTTGAGAAAAAGTTACAGTCATCTTTTACTTTGACATGTGATTATAAATACCGTTTTACACGTGTTTTAAAATTTTAATAACATATTTGTTATTATTTATTTTTTCTATTATATTCTTAGTAAACAAAATTATTATAAGAGTATTTCTTTTTAATTTATTATGTTTTATAATTTTTAAAACATTCACTTACGCTTTTAAAGGTTGTTATTTTATATCAATACCTTGCCCCAGAAAAACCCCTGTCCTCAATGAAATTGGAAAATTTCTTCCTTATGTCATTGAAAAATTTCCATACTGCATCTTCTAATAGTTGGTGTTTCCATTAGACAATGCCGTTCCTTTTGAAAATCATAAGATCGCTTTCTTTATTGTTCATTTGAATAAATTTGGAGGAGAGTGATTGAATGAATTTGAAAATAAATTTTATTGTTGTTTATTTGAGTGAATTTGGAGGTAAGTGAGAGTGAATTTCGAAGTAAAATTTTTTAATCTGTCACATCAATCATAAGACAATGCCGTTCCTTTTGAAAATCATAAGATCGCTTTCTTTATTGTTCATTTGAATAAATTTGGAGGAGAGTGATTGAATGAATTTGAAAATAAATTTTATTGTTGTTTATTTGAGTGAATTTGGAGGTAAGTGAGAGTGGATTTCGAAGTAAAATTTTTTAATCTGTCACATCAATCAAATCCAACACTAATTCTCATAAATGTTGCTTCCAAATTCACTCTCACTTACCTCCAAATTCACTCAAATAAACAATAAAAAAATTTATCTTCAAATCCTCTCAAATCCATTCAAGTGAACAAAGGGTTATAGATTCCTTTGAATCCTGAGGAATTATGGTGGTTACTAAATCAGTAGCTCCCACATGCTTTTTAAGTAGTGAATACGGAAAACACAATGTATGAAGATCTATCTAGTATGCTACAACTCCCACACAATCCGAGATTTTAAATGGTCCAAAAATTTTAGGACACAACTTCATATTTGCTCGCTACTCGATTGAAATTTGTCCATGTATAGGGTTTCAAATAAACGGTTTTTTTACTATCTAGAAAAAAATATTTATTTTTTGCAAAATTTAAACTTTTGTGAATTTAAATTGATAGTAAAATTTATTTAAATAGTACCTACGTTAATGTCAATGTTATCAAGAACCATAAATAACATACATGGTCAACAACAAAAAAAAGCCTTTTTATTTAACACAAAAACCCTTGTAAGATATTATCATTCATCTTTAATGGGATGGATTACTTGCCAATAAGATTTTTGATACAGGGATCATATTGTACCTGTCCGAGCTAATCACCAAGATTAACCATTAGTGCAATACTCTAATTTTCAGGGTGTCACGGGTTATTCAAAAATCGGTAAAATTTCAAACTTTAACATAACTCGAAAATATATTTTCAAAAACCTTAACATTTAAACGTGCATAAAACATAATAGTTCCAAAACATTTGTCCAATGAAAATAACGAAGGAAATAAAATGACTCCAATTACATTGTCTTAAAGTTCAAAAGTAATAACTGTAAATAAAATCCCAAGTTTGTACCTCGTCATTTCTCAAATCTATAATGTCTCAACACCATCTACAACATCATCTGCTCACGTATAATGCATTATACGATCATCGCTAATAATATTATTCACAAACACATAAACACAAACACTTATGGGGTAAGATAATAGTAAAACAATCATAATAACATGATATAAACATACTGATTAAAATAACAATAATCAAACACCCCATACATAATAGTAATAACAATATGATTCACAATCCACTAGCATGACAATTCAATTAAAATGAATTACTCAATTTTTGATCCTTGATCCTCGATCCTCGATCTCTAACCCTTGATGTCATCACTAACATCTCACACATAGACCCTTGGTCTATCCACTCATTAACACCTATGCTAACTACTTACTATAACTATTATAGTAACGCTACTATCACATAACATCACTTAGAACATCTCAAATACCATGATCATCATCATAGATACACTATCATCATGACTATCCCAGTCATAAACAACATCATGAGCATCATCGTACCATAAAAACCACAATGGAAAGAATTAGTCACACTCTTGTACCCTATCTCATCGACTGAAGCCAGTCCTACATCCCCATCTGTAGATTCCCTATACATATATATTCGAGTAGTCCCGCAATCCAGCTAAGGAACATGTAATCCTGCCACACAAGGACAAAGAAGACACCTTCACCTCCACACAAAGAAGGCTCACTATACGAATAAACCTTCCAATGCATACAAGGCAAAAGAAAGCACCTATCCATAGATAACACTAGGATTACAAGGTACAACTAATAGATTTATCCTCCACTCTCATGCTCATCAATCACATACTCTGGTAGATCCCAAACTCATTCATTCTCCAATTCTCAATCACAAGCCAAAACTGACCTTAAACATAACCATTACTCTCATTCTCTTATTATCATCACGTTCCACAGCTTCTCAAACTTGGTCCACGTCCATTCTTCATCAAATTTGACATTTTACACAAAAATGCACTGTGATAATCGATTATCACTTTTGATAATTGATTATCTCAATGAAAATTACCCAAAAACATCACACAAGAAGGGATAATCGATTATCATCCTAGATAATTGATTGTTCCCGCAACTAGACTCAACATCGACGTACAAATAATCGATTATCACTAATGGTAATCAATTATTGCCGAAACGAAACACATCCTAAACATAATTCAACTATTCAAACATACACACATCAACCTTAATCACGTGGAAACATACTCAACAACATCATACATGCATTCAAGCCTCACATACCCATGTAAACATACTCAAACACATATAATACTTCACTTGAATCACCCAAACCCAATCATTAACATGTTATACACAATAAAATCTAATTATACTGCATATGATTATTACCACACCCTTACACATATATTTGCATGGAAAACCCCTAAGCCTCATAACTTTGTTCTCCCTTAGCATCAAACCCTCTATTTGGATAATCCAACAAACCATACATACACTCATAGGGAAAACTCAACACAAATATTACATAAACCCTTGTCCAACAACAACAACAAATAATTATAATCATAATCATATAAACATATATCAAACAAGGATTATTAATCAAAATAACAAATAACGTATACAACATACTACAATAAACAAAGGTTTAAACCCTCGGTTGGTCCTCGTATTTATATGAAAATCTCAAATGGGTCATCGTTTTTTTTTCGGTCTCAATTGAGTCATAATTTTTGTAAAAATGAGTCAATTTTACCCTAACCGTTAAGTTGTTCTAAACGGTGTTAAATTAGGTTGAGCTGTATTTTTTGCTTTGATGACGTGACATTGTTCAATAAAATTTAATGGCTGATAGTGTTTTAAAATTGTTCACGTCACATCTCAAATCAAAAGCTGCAGTCTTTCTCACCACTTTCTCTCTCTTCCATCTCTTCCAACACTCAAAAGCTGCAGTTTTTTTTTTCCAGGAAAGAGAAATGAGGTTCATTTATGGAAATTCTAATAGGGGATATCTGATACCTGAATACAGAGCACGTTTGAGATTTGCCATGGCCTTTTCTCTAACCACTCCAAAGAAGTAATGTTGGACGGTGTGGCTGAATAATGAAAGCATCCCTACTGCAGTGAAGATGACTGAATAAAGTCCAACCTTCGTTTTTGCATCTTCCTTAAAGTATGCTACTCCTATGGTGATGATGAAAAACCCAAAAAATGGCTTTGAGATACCAGAGAAAGCTGCTGCAATGGAGCCAATAGAAACCTTCACTAGCTCCCTCTTTCTAAGACGAAACCAAATTCTGAAAAATATATTTCTTTTTCCGCTGCCCATTTTGTTGTGTTCCTTTAGCACATAGTGCTCGGTAATATTCTTTTGGACCTCTCCCTGCACTTCTACTGGTGGTCTAGTTTCAGTAGGAAAATCTTTCTTGGCGGGCACTTTTAGTCTTTGAAGAGGAAAAAACAAAGAAAAATTGCAACTTTTGAGTGTTTGGAAGAGATGGGAGAGAGAGAAAGTGGTGAGACAGAAGAAGAAGTTGATCTGAGACGTGAGATGTGACGTGAATAATTTTAAAACACATCAGCCATTATATTTTATTGAACAATGCCACGTCATCAAAGCAAAAAATACAGCTCAACCTAATTTAACGCCGTTTAGAACAACTTAACGGTTAGGGTAAAATTGGCTCATTTTTACAAAAAATATGACCCAATTGAGACCGAAAAAAAACGATGACCCATTTGAGATTTCCATATAAATACGAGGACCAACCGAGGGTTTAAACCATAAACAAACAATGGTAAGCTTACCCATACCTTGCCCAATCCTAGGGTCTACACTATAAAACACCACAAATCTCTAAAGAATTTGCAGTTCTTCCTCTTCTCTCCCATAACCGCCTTTCTCTCTCTTCCTCTCTCTCCCCCCTATCTTTTTTTTTTTTCGTTTTAGATGTAGGTTAAAATGTGCAACCCTAGTTTCCCTTTCTCCTTTTTATCTTCTCTTTTTCTATCTTTATCTTATTTTATATACTTTTTTTTAAAATTGCCAACAACCACCCAATATTTAAAGATTCATGTAGACCTATATTATTATTCAGATTTATTTTCCTTTCTATACCCCCATAACTTAATGTCTGCACTAATTAATGAGGGATAAAATGACTTTTTTGGCTTTGGGCCTAAAAGACAAATAAAAACCAAAAGTTTACAATAACTTTCTTTCTTTCTAGAATTTGGCTCACATCAATTCAATCCTAAATCACCCTTTTACGCTCAATCCAGCACATCATATTAGTAACAACGCACCACACAAATTATCCAAATAACAACATACAAATGATATAATCCTAACACAACTTTATGACATAACTACCCTAATTTTGAGATATCAAAATGAAATTCGTTTTCAAGATAAAATGTTAATTTGTAACCTAGTTATTTGCTCATTTTTTGAAAATCTAATTTTGTAAAATAAAATTAAGAAATTCTTCTTCTTTTACTTGAGTTAGAAAACATAACTATTCTTCAACCAAAACCAAAATAAAAACTTCAATATTTTCATGTGTTCAATCTCTTAATTTGATAGTGGCGGCCACCAACCACCACAATTTACTGTTTATTGTTTTATTTGTCAACAACAAAAACCAATGTAACAAAAGGTGTCATTAATTGTAGACTTTGTTATTGTCTTGACAATCCTACAATAAAATAGTATCAACAAGAGGATCTTACAATAAAAAGTTATCGTCCATAACATCTCATGACTGTCTTAATGTAAAAGGTTATCACTTGGATGACCTAAATCATGAACGAATCCAAAGATTTCGTTGACCTTAATATGATCATCAATTTAACTTATTTGATGATATCATGTAAACACATGAGACAAACTTAAATAAAAATAAAAAAACTTTTGAAGGATTTATTGTGAAACTCTATGTCGATGATACCCTAAATTAGTATATACAAACTCTGAAGCGTTCAATACATAAAACCTATTTTTGGTTTCCAATCCATGTGAACAAGTCATACTCTTTTGTTTTTCTATGTTTAGTTATAATTTTTCAACTTCTATTAAATTAAATTCCGTTAACTATTCTACCTCCATCGGTTAACAATAAGTAATATTCGTTTAGATGAGCATGTCAATATTTTCATTGATATTTTAAGTATTTAAAAGAACTTTTCCTTTCATTTACTTCCACTAAGTTCAACTAAAATATCTTCAAGAAGGGCGTTCCCATTCTTTGAAATTCTAATTTTGTAAAATAAAATTAAGAAATTCTTCCTCTTTTACTTGAGTTAGAAAACATAACTATTCTTCGACCAAAACCAAAATAAAAACTTCAATATTTTCATGTGTTCAATCTCTTAATTTGATGGTGGCGGCAACCAACCACCACAATTTACTCTTTATTGTTTTTTTTGTCAAACCTAACACAACTTTACGGCATAACTACCCTAATTTTGAGATATCAAAACGGAATTCGATTTCAAGATGAAATGTTAATTTGTAACCTAGTTATTTGCTCAAATATCAAAATTCTAATTTCACACCGGTTTCAATTCAAACTAAAATTAAACACTATTTACATAAGTGGTAATTGATATTTAAACACTATAAGTTAACATTTAAATAATATATACACTTCTTGTAAGGTTTAAAGACGTTATCCATCCATTAGCTCGTTCATTGATTAAACTTACTTATTTTCTTCTTTCAGACTTTTACCCTTATCATAGAAAATGTGAATGTGATTATTTTCTTGGCAAAAAGTATCTTAGAACACTCACATCAAAATAGAAAAAGTCCCTGTAGAAAGAGAAATGCCCTTAAAAGAAAAAAAATATCCAATATTTTCATTTGTTCCATCTCTTAATTTGATGGTTGTTACCACCAACCACACCAATGCACTGTTTCTTCTTTTATTTGTCAAGCCTAACGTAGTTTTAGCACATAACTACCCTCGTATTGAGATATCAAAATGGAATTGGATTTCATGATAAAATTTTAATTTATAAATTAGTTATTTGCTCAACTAAAATATCGGAATTATAATTTCACACCAATTTCAGTTCTTACTAAATTTAAACACTAAGTGGTAATTGATATTTAAATAGCATAAGTGATCGTAAAATAATATCTAATTTTTTGAGAAGTTTAAAGCCATTATCCATCCATTAACTCGTCCATTGGCTAAACTCACTTAGTTTATTCCCCCATTCTTTTACCTTTGTCATAGAAACCGAGAATGCGATTTTTTCTAGCTAAAACGTATCTTAGAACACTCACATAGTGTTTCTTTGTCCAATAATAACTTGTCATGGACATGCATTGAATCCTTTGACTTGTTAATAATTTAAATATTTTATCATTAAAATCAGGCTTAGGACAAAATCTAGCAAAATCCAAACAATATTCTAAACTATTATTACAAATATGTAATATAAAAAAATTCGATGTTGGATGAGTATATGTATTACGAATCGTAGGAATTATGTAATTACAATGAGCTGTTTGAGAAAATGATAGAAATTTTGTTGGTACGAGTAAATGAAGAACTTGATCAATCTAATCTCAAACTGTAGTCATACGAGGATGCCCACCAGTGGCTACATCATCCGGAATAAATTTCCCCCAAAACCAATGCGATTTCCAAACTTGATTCATTTCTTCAATTCGAATATTCCTTGTCTCAGGCAGGAGCAAGGCAACAAAAATGGTCATGATAAGCACAAATCCAGCAAAGAAGAAGAAAAGACCAAACTTCAAGTGACAAAGCATGGTTAGGAAAACTTGGGCAATGACAAAGGTAAATAACATGTTTACAGCAACATTGGTGCCCTGACCTGCAGATCGAACCTCAAGAGAGCATATTTCACTAGGAACCAACCAACCTAGTGGACCCCAAGACCATGCATATGCTGCAACGTACGCACATATAAAGAATAAGAGAAGACCCGCTTCTCCATTGGTAAAATAGCCTTCACCACTCACTCCAAACTTTAGAGCAATCATGATTCCGACAGCAAGCTACACATATTATGAATTTCAAAATTAGTTGTTCACGGTAACGAATGAATTTAGTGATAAAACTGTTATTTTTAAATATTAAAATAACAAACATTATTTATCAATTAGGTTAAGGTTTTTACCTGACAAATAAGCATTTGAATCCCACCTTCGAGGAACAATATCCTTCTTCCAAACTTGTCCACAGAGAAAATGGAAACAAAAGTTGCAACCACATTAACGCCTCCAGTGATAACTGAAGACATAAGGGAAGTATCATTTCCAAAGCCTAAAGTTTTAAAGAGGACAGGAGCATAAAACATGATGACATTGATGCCAGTGAATTGTTGGAAAAAGGGAATCAGAGAGCAAAAAGTGAGTTGAGGTCTGTATTTTGGTTTTGTAATGTTCTTCCATGGATGTTCAACATCTTTGGCTGCTTTAGCCGCATTAACGAGGTCTTGGAACTCCTCGTCAACATTATCCATGCCACGAATCTTTTGCAACATTTTCTTAGCTTCTTCTTTTTTACCTCTTTCGATTAAGGAGTTAGGGGTGTCACCTAAGAAAAGAGATCCTACACATAGCATGATTGCAGGAACTGCACCAGCACCTAAAGAAATTCTCCAACCATATTCTAGTTTCCCAGTGCCGTAATTAATAAGGTTTGCAACCAATATGCCAATTGTGATCATCATTTGAAATCCAATGTTAAGTGCATCTCTTATCGATGTTGGAGCCATTTCAGACAAGTAGACAGGTACAGACTATTGGAAATAATAATAACAAAAAAGAAAAAGGAAATGTTAAAAACAATTTAATAATGAAGGTTTCCCCATAGTCATATAACCAAATTGGAAAGCATTGACAATGATGCAAAGCCTTACCTGATTACAATATCCAACACCAAAACCAAGTAATAATCGACCTATGATGAGCATTTCAATATTGACTGCAAAACCGTTCAACAACGCACCAACAAGGAAGAATAAACCACCTGCAAACATTGAGGTCTTGCGTCCCATCATTCTTGTGGTGGTGGAAGCAAAGAAAGAAGCTACCAATGCAGCAAGATATAAAGAAGAGGTGAACAAAGTAAGGAGTTCGTTGTCAAATTTGCAGTATTGACTTTCATGGAGAGACTCATCTTTCATTTTTTTATAAACACTCGGAAAGAATTTTAATAAGAATGGTTCCATGGAAGTCACTCCTCCCGTGATTCCAAGATCATAACCAAACAGTAGACCGCCCATGGCTGCTACAAAACATGTGACCAACACGAATAATGTGATCTTACTTTCATATTGTCTTCCATTTTCTAGAGTAGCAGAAGCTCCACCTGCCATCTTTAAAATGTTATATTTTAGTTGGATCTCTTTCTTTCTCTTAAACTTTCTTTCTTTTTCTACATATGAGATTTTAGGAACTTGCTTTATAATCTAAAATATGCTAATAATAACATCTAACGGATAAGGATGAGTTATAAAAATAAAATAACTTCGCTAACAATATAATATCTTTTTATGCTTCTAATTATCTATCATGTTGTTAATAGCCAAACTGGTGTGTATTGTTATTTGTTTCACGTTAGAACTCATAAGTTATTTTAAGGACTTAAAGATAAGAACTAGTTAGTGAAAATTTAAAGAGTCGTTGTTTTATAAACCAAGGTTAATTTCGTCATTATCGGTGATAATAATTTGTTTATAATTAAAGAACATCGATTAATACTCAATTTATTTGTTCATACGTTGATATTGCGTTTATAACAATTTATTAAGAAAAATAACAAAATTTTAATTTCATAAACTAAACTGCTTTTACTGAAATTTTGAATAATTGATGAAAAAAAATGTATGCACAACTTATTTAAGAGACAGTTGAATACTCTTGTTTGTTTGTCTCTTGCAGAAAAGAAATAATTGACTTTCTAATACTCGATTCTAAACCTCAAGTCATATAAGAAAGAAGAGAAAAATAAATTTGTGATTCTATTACAACAATATATTCTAAGAAAGATAAATCGGTGCACCAAGCTTGTAGTTTGAACCAAAAAGAAAAAAAATTAAATAAGAAATTTTATTAAAAGAAAGTTCACAAGTAACCAAAACTTAAGAAAAAAGAACTGAAAGGAAAATGCCTATTTTTTAAATTATTAATTTTATGTAGTATTATGCTTCACAAAGGAGAAATTTCATTAACATGTTTGGAGGACTAGAAAAGAAAACAAGTTCCAAGAAAACAAATCTGCACATATTTGACTTAAATAATTTATTTTTCATGAAAGGATCCTTAGTTTTAGTTCGTATTATTATCGTTTTATTTCTCCAACTAATTCCTTTTTTCTTTTAATGATTCTGTTTTATTTTATTTTTGTTAGTTAGTATTGATAACTTCGTTTCGGCATTTGATGACAACAACAAAAACCAATGTAACAAAAGGTGTCATTAATTGTAGACTTTGTTATTGTCTTAACAATCCTACAATAAAATAGTATCAACAAGAGGATCTTACAATAAAAAGTTATCGTCCATAACATCTCATGACTGTCTTAATGTAAAAGGTTATCACTTGGATGACCTAAATCATGAACGAATCCAAAGATTTCGTTGACCTTAATATGATCATCAATTTAACTTATTTGATGATATCATGTAAACACATGAGACAAACTTAAATAAAAATAAAAAAACTTTTGAAGGATTTATTGTGAAACTCTATGTCGATGATACCCTAAATTAGTATATACAAACTCTGAAGCGTTCAATACATAAAACCTATGTTTGGTTTCCAATCCATGTGAACAAGTCATACTCTTTTGTTTTTCTATGTTTAGTTATAATTTTTCAACTTCTATTAAATTAAATTCCGTTAACTATTCTACCTCCATCGGTTAACAATAAGTAATATTCGTTTAGATGAGCATGTCAATATTTTCATTGATATTTTAAGTATTTAAAAGAACTTTTCCTTTCATTTACTTCCACTAAGTTCAACTAAAATATCTTCAAGAAGGGCGTTCCCATTCTTTGAAATTCTAATTTTGTAAAATAAAATTAAGAAATTCTTCCTCTTTTACTTGAGTTAGAAAACATAACTATTCTTCGACCAAAACCAAAATAAAAACTTCAATATTTTCATGTGTTCAATCTCTTAATTTGATGGTGGCGGCAACCAACCACCACAATTTACTCTTTATTGTTTTTTTTGTCAAACCTAACACAACTTTACGGCATAACTACCCTAATTTTGAGATATCAAAACGGAATTCGATTTCAAGATGAAATGTTAATTTGTAACCTAGTTATTTGCTCAAATATCAAAATTCTAATTTCACACCGGTTTCAATTCAAACTAAAATTAAACACTATTTACATAAGTGGTAATTGATATTTAAACACTATAAGTTAACATTTAAATAATATATACACTTCTTGTAAGGTTTAAAGACGTTATCCATCCATTAGCTCGTTCATTGATTAAACTTACTTATTTTCTTCTTTCAGACTTTTACCCTTATCATAGAAAATGTGAATGTGATTATTTTCTTGGCAAAAAGTATCTTAGAACACTCACATCAAAATAGAAAAAGTCCCTGTAGAAAGAGAAATGCCCTTAAAAGAAAAAAAATATCCAATATTTTCATTTGTTCCATCTCTTAATTTGATGGTTGTTACCACCAACCACACCAATGCACTGTTTCTTCTTTTATTTGTCAAGCCTAACGTAGTTTTAGCACATAACTACCCTCGTATTGAGATATCAAAATGGAATTGGATTTCATGATAAAATTTTAATTTATAAATTAGTTATTTGCTCAACTAAAATATCGGAATTATAATTTCACACCAATTTCAGTTCTTACTAAATTTAAACACTAAGTGGTAATTGATATTTAAATAGCATAAGTGATCGTAAAATAATATCTAATTTTTTGAGAAGTTTAAAGCCATTATCCATCCATTAACTCGTCCATTGGCTAAACTCACTTAGTTTATTCCCCCATTCTTTTACCTTTGTCATAGAAACCGAGAATGCGATTTTTTCTAGCTAAAACGTATCTTAGAACACTCACATAGTGTTTCTTTGTCCAATAATAACTTGTCATGGACATGCATTGAATCCTTTGACTTGTTAATAATTTAAATATTTTATCATTAAAATCAGGCTTAGGACAAAATCTAGCAAAATCCAAACAATATTCTAAACTATTATTACAAATATGTAATATAAAAAAATTCGATGTTGGATGAGTATATGTATTACGAATCGTAGGAATTATGTAATTACAATGAGCTGTTTGAGAAAATGATAGAAATTTTGTTGGTACGAGTAAATGAAGAACTTGATCAATCTAATCTCAAACTGTAGTCATACGAGGATGCCCACCAGTGGCTACATCATCCGGAATAAATTTCCCCCAAAACCAATGCGATTTCCAAACTTGATTCATTTCTTCAATTCGAATATTCCTTGTCTCAGGCAGGAGCAAGGCAACAAAAATGGTCATGATAAGCACAAATCCAGCAAAGAAGAAGAAAAGACCAAACTTCAAGTGACAAAGCATGGTTAGGAAAACTTGGGCAATGACAAAGGTAAATAACATGTTTACAGCAACATTGGTGCCCTGACCTGCAGATCGAACCTCAAGAGAGCATATTTCACTAGGAACCAACCAACCTAGTGGACCCCAAGACCATGCATATGCTGCAACGTACGCACATATAAAGAATAAGAGAAGACCCGCTTCTCCATTGGTAAAATAGCCTTCACCACTCACTCCAAACTTTAGAGCAATCATGATTCCGACAGCAAGCTACACATATTATGAATTTCAAAATTAGTTGTTCACGGTAACGAATGAATTTAGTGATAAAACTGTTATTTTTAAATATTAAAATAACAAACATTATTTATCAATTAGGTTAAGGTTTTTACCTGACAAATAAGCATTTGAATCCCACCTTCGAGGAACAATATCCTTCTTCCAAACTTGTCCACAGAGAAAATGGAAACAAAAGTTGCAACCACATTAACGCCTCCAGTGATAACTGAAGACATAAGGGAAGTATCATTTCCAAAGCCTAAAGTTTTAAAGAGGACAGGAGCATAAAACATGATGACATTGATGCCAGTGAATTGTTGGAAAAAGGGAATCAGAGAGCAAAAAGTGAGTTGAGGTCTGTATTTTGGTTTTGTAATGTTCTTCCATGGATGTTCAACATCTTTGGCTGCTTTAGCCGCATTAACGAGGTCTTGGAACTCCTCGTCAACATTATCCATGCCACGAATCTTTTGCAACATTTTCTTAGCTTCTTCTTTTTTACCTCTTTCGATTAAGGAGTTAGGGGTGTCACCTAAGAAAAGAGATCCTACACATAGCATGATTGCAGGAACTGCACCAGCACCTAAAGAAATTCTCCAACCATATTCTAGTTTCCCAGTGCCGTAATTAATAAGGTTTGCAACCAATATGCCAATTGTGATCATCATTTGAAATCCAATGTTAAGTGCATCTCTTATCGATGTTGGAGCCATTTCAGACAAGTAGACAGGTACAGACTATTGGAAATAATAATAACAAAAAAGAAAAAGGAAATGTTAAAAACAATTTAATAATGAAGGTTTCCCCATAGTCATATAACCAAATTGGAAAGCATTGACAATGATGCAAAGCCTTACCTGATTACAATATCCAACACCAAAACCAAGTAATAATCGACCTATGATGAGCATTTCAATATTGACTGCAAAACCGTTCAACAACGCACCAACAAGGAAGAATAAACCACCTGCAAACATTGAGGTCTTGCGTCCCATCATTCTTGTGGTGGTGGAAGCAAAGAAAGAAGCTACCAATGCAGCAAGATATAAAGAAGAGGTGAACAAAGTAAGGAGTTCGTTGTCAAATTTGCAGTATTGACTTTCATGGAGAGACTCATCTTTCATTTTTTTATAAACACTCGGAAAGAATTTTAATAAGAATGGTTCCATGGAAGTCACTCCTCCCGTGATTCCAAGATCATAACCAAACAGTAGACCGCCCATGGCTGCTACAAAACATGTGACCAACACGAATAATGTGATCTTACTTTCATATTGTCTTCCATTTTCTAGAGTAGCAGAAGCTCCACCTGCCATCTTTAAAATGTTATATTTTAGTTGGATCTCTTTCTTTCTCTTAAACTTTCTTTCTTTTTCTACATATGAGATTTTAGGAACTTGCTTTATAATCTAAAATATGCTAATAATAACATCTAACGGATAAGGATGAGTTATAAAAATAAAATAACTTCGCTAACAATATAATATCTTTTTATGCTTCTAATTATCTATCATGTTGTTAATAGCCAAACTGGTGTGTATTGTTATTTGTTTCACGTTAGAACTCATAAGTTATTTTAAGGACTTAAAGATAAGAACTAGTTAGTGAAAATTTAAAGAGTCGTTGTTTTATAAACCAAGGTTAATTTCGTCATTATCGGTGATAATAATTTGTTTATAATTAAAGAACATCGATTAATACTCAATTTATTTGTTCATACGTTGATATTGCGTTTATAACAATTTATTAAGAAAAATAACAAAATTTTAATTTCATAAACTAAACTGCTTTTACTGAAATTTTGAATAATTGATGAAAAAAAATGTATGCACAACTTATTTAAGAGACAGTTGAATACTCTTGTTTGTTTGTCTCTTGCAGAAAAGAAATAATTGACTTTCTAATACTCGATTCTAAACCTCAAGTCATATAAGAAAGAAGAGAAAAATAAATTTGTGATTCTATTACAACAATATATTCTAAGAAAGATAAATCGGTGCACCAAGCTTGTAGTTTGAACCAAAAAGAAAAAAAATTAAATAAGAAATTTTATTAAAAGAAAGTTCACAAGTAACCAAAACTTAAGAAAAAAGAACTGAAAGGAAAATGCCTATTTTTTAAATTATTAATTTTATGTAGTATTATGCTTCACAAAGGAGAAATTTCATTAACATGTTTGGAGGACTAGAAAAGAAAACAAGTTCCAAGAAAACAAATCTGCACATATTTGACTTAAATAATTTATTTTTCATGAAAGGATCCTTAGTTTTAGTTCGTATTATTATCGTTTTATTTCTCCAACTAATTCCTTTTTTCTTTTAATGATTCTGTTTTATTTTATTTTTGTTAGTTAGTATTGATAACTTCGTTTCGGCATTTGATGACAACAACAAAAACCAATGTAACAAAAGGTGTCATTAATTGTAGACTTTGTTATTGTCTTAACAATCCTACAATAAAATAGTATCAACAAGAGGATCTTACAATAAAAAGTTATCGTCCATAACATCTCATGACTGTCTTAATGTAAAAGGTTATCACTTGGATGACCTAAATCATGAACGAATCCAAAGATTTCGTTGACCTTAATATGATCATCAATTTAACTTATTTGATGATATCATGTAAACACATGAGACAAACTTAAATAAAAATAAAAAAACTTTTGAAGGATTTATTGTGAAACTCTATGTCGATGATACCCTAAATTAGTATATACAAACTCTGAAGCGTTCAATACATAAAACCTATGTTTGGTTTCCAATCCATGTGAACAAGTCATACTCTTTTGTTTTTCTATGTTTAGTTATAATTTTTCAACTTCTATTAAATTAAATTCCGTTAACTATTCTACCTCCATCGGTTAACAATAAGTAATATTCGTTTAGATGAGCATGTCAATATTTTCATTGATATTTTAAGTATTTAAAAGAACTTTTCCTTTCATTTACTTCCACTAAGTTCAACTAAAATATCTTCAAGAAGGGCGTTCCCATTCTTTGAAATTCTAATTTTGTAAAATAAAATTAAGAAATTCTTCCTCTTTTACTTGAGTTAGAAAACATAACTATTCTTCAACCAAAACCAAAATAAAAACTTCAATATTTTCATGTGTTCAATCTCTTAATTTGATGGTGGCGGCAACCAACCACCACAATTTACTCTTTATTGTTTTTTTTGTCAAACCTAACACAACTTTACGGCATAACTACCCTAATTTTGAGATATCAAAACGGAATTCGATTTCAAGATGAAATGTTAATTTGTAACCTAGTTATTTGCTCAAATATCAAAATTCTAATTTCACACCGGTTTCAATTCAAACTAAAATTAAACACTATTTACATAAGTGGTAATTGATATTTAAACACTATAAGTTAACATTTAAATAATATATACACTTCTTGTAAGGTTTAAAGACGTTATCCATCCATTAGCTCGTTCATTGATTAAACTTACTTATTTTCTTCTTTCAGACTTTTACCCTTATCATAGAAAATGTGAATGTGATTATTTTCTTGGCAAAAAGTATCTTAGAACACTCACATCAAAATAGAAAAAGTCCCTGTAGAAAGAGAAATGCCCTTAAAAGAAAAAAAATATCCAATATTTTCATTTGTTCCATCTCTTAATTTGATGGTTGTTACCACCAACCACACCAATGCACTGTTTCTTCTTTTATTTGTCAAGCCTAACGTAGTTTTAGCACATAACTACCCTCGTATTGAGATATCAAAATGGAATTGGATTTCATGATAAAATTTTAATTTATAAATTAGTTATTTGCTCAACTAAAATATCGGAATTATAATTTCACACCAATTTCAGTTCTTACTAAATTTAAACACTAAGTGGTAATTGATATTTAAATAGCATAAGTGATCGTAAAATAATATCTAATTTTTTGAGAAGTTTAAAGCCATTATCCATCCATTAACTCGTCCATTGGCTAAACTCACTTAGTTTATTCCCCCATTCTTTTACCTTTGTCATAGAAACCGAGAATGCGATTTTTTCTAGCTAAAACGTATCTTAGAACACTCACATAGTGTTTCTTTGTCCAATAATAACTTGTCATGGACATGCATTGAATCCTTTGACTTGTTAATAATTTAAATATTTTATCATTAAAATCAGGCTTAGGACAAAATCTAGCAAAATCCAAACAATATTCTAAACTATTATTACAAATATGTAATATAAAAAAATTCGATGTTGGATGAGTATATGTATTACGAATCGTAGGAATTATGTAATTACAATGAGCTGTTTGAGAAAATGATAGAAATTTTGTTGGTACGAGTAAATGAAGAACTTGATCAATCTAATCTCAAACTGTAGTCATACGAGGATGCCCACCAGTGGCTACATCATCCGGAATAAATTTCCCCCAAAACCAATGCGATTTCCAAACTTGATTCATTTCTTCAATTCGAATATTCCTTGTCTCAGGCAGGAGCAAGGCAACAAAAATGGTCATGATAAGCACAAATCCAGCAAAGAAGAAGAAAAGACCAAACTTCAAGTGACAAAGCATGGTTAGGAAAACTTGGGCAATGACAAAGGTAAATAACATGTTTACAGCAACATTGGTGCCCTGACCTGCAGATCGAACCTCAAGAGAGCATATTTCACTAGGAACCAACCAACCTAGTGGACCCCAAGACCATGCATATGCTGCAACGTACGCACATATAAAGAATAAGAGAAGACCCGCTTCTCCATTGGTAAAATAGCCTTCACCACTCACTCCAAACTTTAGAGCAATCATGATTCCGACAGCAAGCTACACATATTATGAATTTCAAAATTAGTTGTTCACGGTAACGAATGAATTTAGTGATAAAACTGTTATTTTTAAATATTAAAATAACAAACATTATTTATCAATTAGGTTAAGGTTTTTACCTGACAAATAAGCATTTGAATCCCACCTTCGAGGAACAATATCCTTCTTCCAAACTTGTCCACAGAGAAAATGGAAACAAAAGTTGCAACCACATTAACGCCTCCAGTGATAACTGAAGACATAAGGGAAGTATCATTTCCAAAGCCTAAAGTTTTAAAGAGGACAGGAGCATAAAACATGATGACATTGATGCCAGTGAATTGTTGGAAAAAGGGAATCAGAGAGCAAAAAGTGAGTTGAGGTCTGTATTTTGGTTTTGTAATGTTCTTCCATGGATGTTCAACATCTTTGGCTGCTTTAGCCGCATTAACGAGGTCTTGGAACTCCTCGTCAACATTATCCATGCCACGAATCTTTTGCAACATTTTCTTAGCTTCTTCTTTTTTACCTCTTTCGATTAAGGAGTTAGGGGTGTCACCTAAGAAAAGAGATCCTACACATAGCATGATTGCAGGAACTGCACCAGCACCTAAAGAAATTCTCCAACCATATTCTAGTTTCCCAGTGCCGTAATTAATAAGGTTTGCAACCAATATGCCAATTGTGATCATCATTTGAAATCCAATGTTAAGTGCACCTCTTATCGATGTTGGAGCCATTTCAGACAAGTAGACAGGTACAGACTATTGGAAATAATAATAACAAAAAAGAAAAAGGAAATGTTAAAAACAATTTAATAATGAAGGTTTCCCCATAGTCATATAACCAAATTGGAAAGCATTGACAATGATGCAAAGCCTTACCTGATTACAATATCCAACACCAAAACCAAGTAATAATCGACCTATGATGAGCATTTCAATATTGACTGCAAAACCGTTCAACAACGCACCAACAAGGAAGAATAAACCACCTGCAAACATTGAGGTCTTGCGTCCCATCATTCTTGTGGTGGTGGAAGCAAAGAAAGAAGCTACCAATGCAGCAAGATATAAAGAAGAGGTGAACAAAGTAAGGAGTTCGTTGTCAAATTTGCAGTATTGACTTTCATGGAGAGACTCATCTTTCATTTTTTTATAAACACTCGGAAAGAATTTTAATAAGAATGGTTCCATGGAAGTCACTCCTCCCGTGATTCCAAGATCATAACCAAACAGTAGACCGCCCATGGCTGCTACAAAACATGTGACCAACACGAATAATGTGATCTTACTTTCATATTGTCTTCCATTTTCTAGAGTAGCAGAAGCTCCACCTGCCATCTTTAAAATGTTATATTTTAGTTGGATCTCTTTCTTTCTCTTAAACTTTCTTTCTTTTTCTACATATGAGATTTTAGGAACTTGCTTTATAATCTAAAATATGCTAATAATAACATCTAACGGATAAGGATGAGTTATAAAAATAAAATAACTTCGCTAACAATATAATATCTTTTTATGCTTCTAATTATCTATCATGTTGTTAATAGCCAAACTGGTGTGTATTGTTATTTGTTTCACGTTAGAACTCATAAGTTATTTTAAGGACTTAAAGATAAGAACTAGTTAGTGAAAATTTAAAGAGTCGTTGTTTTATAAACCAAGGTTAATTTCGTCATTATCGGTGATAATAATTTGTTTATAATTAAAGAACATCGATTAATACTCAATTTATTTGTTCATACGTTGATATTGCGTTTATAACAATTTATTAAGAAAAATAACAAAATTTTAATTTCATAAACTAAACTGCTTTTACTGAAATTTTGAATAATTGATGAAAAAAAATGTATGCACAACTTATTTAAGAGACAGTTGAATACTCTTGTTTGTTTGTCTCTTGCAGAAAAGAAATAATTGACTTTCTAATACTCGATTCTAAACCTCAAGTCATATAAGAAAGAAGAGAAAAATAAATTTGTGATTCTATTACAACAATATATTCTAAGAAAGATAAATCGGTGCACCAAGCTTGTAGTTTGAACCAAAAAGAAAAAAAATTAAATAAGAAATTTTATTAAAAGAAAGTTCACAAGTAACCAAAACTTAAGAAAAAAGAACTGAAAGGAAAATGCCTATTTTTTAAATTATTAATTTTATGTAGTATTATGCTTCACAAAGGAGAAATTTCATTAACATGTTTGGAGGACTAGAAAAGAAAACAAGTTCCAAGAAAACAAATCTGCACATATTTGACTTAAATAATTTATTTTTCATGAAAGGATCCTTAGTTTTAGTTCGTATTATTATCGTTTTATTTCTCCAACTAATTCCTTTTTTCTTTTAATGATTCTGTTTTATTTTATTTTTGTTAGTTAGTATTGATAACTTCGTTTCGGCATTTGATGACAACAACAAAAACCAATGTAACAAAAGGTGTCATTAATTGTAGACTTTGTTATTGTCTTAACAATCCTACAATAAAATAGTATCAACAAGAGGATCTTACAATAAAAAGTTATCGTCCATAACATCTCATGACTGTCTTAATGTAAAAGGTTATCACTTGGATGACCTAAATCATGAACGAATCCAAAGATTTCGTTGACCTTAATATGATCATCAATTTAACTTATTTGATGATATCATGTAAACACATGAGACAAACTTAAATAAAAATAAAAAAACTTTTGAAGGATTTATTGTGAAACTCTATGTCGATGATACCCTAAATTAGTATATACAAACTCTGAAGCGTTCAATACATAAAACCTATGTTTGGTTTCCAATCCATGTGAACAAGTCATACTCTTTTGTTTTTCTATGTTTAGTTATAATTTTTCAACTTCTATTAAATTAAATTCCGTTAACTATTCTACCTCCATCGGTTAACAATAAGTAATATTCGTTTAGATGAGCATGTCAATATTTTCATTGATATTTTAAGTATTTAAAAGAACTTTTCCTTTCATTTACTTCCACTAAGTTCAACTAAAATATCTTCAAGAAGGGCGTTCTCATTCTTTGAAATTCTAATTTTGTAAAATAAAATTAAGAAATTCTTCCTCTTTTACTTGAGTTAGAAAACATAACTATTCTTCGACCAAAACCAAAATAAAAACTTCAATATTTTCATGTGTTCAATCTCTTAATTTGATGGTGGCGGCAACCAACCACCACAATTTACTCTTTATTGTTTTTTTTGTCAAACCTAACACAACTTTACGGCATAACTACCCTAATTTTGAGATATCAAAACGGAATTCGATTTCAAGATGAAATGTTAATTTGTAACCTAGTTATTTGCTCAAATATCAAAATTCTAATTTCACACCGGTTTCAATTCAAACTAAAATTAAACACTATTTACATAAGTGGTAATTGATATTTAAACACTATAAGTTAACATTTAAATAATATATACACTTCTTGTAAGGTTTAAAGACGTTATCCATCCATTAGCTCGTTCATTGATTAAACTTACTTATTTTCTTCTTTCAGACTTTTACCCTTATCATAGAAAATGTGAATGTGATTATTTTCTTGGCAAAAAGTATCTTAGAACACTCACATCAAAATAGAAAAAGTCCCTGTAGAAAGAGAAATGCCCTTAAAAGAAAAAAAATATCCAATATTTTCATTTGTTCCATCTCTTAATTTGATGGTTGTTACCACCAACCACACCAATGCACTGTTTCTTCTTTTATTTGTCAAGCCTAACGTAGTTTTAGCACATAACTACCCTCGTATTGAGATATCAAAATGGAATTGGATTTCATGATAAAATTTTAATTTATAAATTAGTTATTTGCTCAACTAAAATATCGGAATTATAATTTCACACCAATTTCAGTTCTTACTAAATTTAAACACTAAGTAGTAATTGATATTTAAATAGCATAAGTGATCGTAAAATAATATCTAATTTTTTGAGAAGTTTAAAGCCATTATCCATCCATTAACTCGTCCATTGGCTAAACTCACTTAGTTTATTCCCCCATTCTTTTACCTTTGTCATAGAAACCGAGAATGCGATTTTTTCTAGCTAAAACGTATCTTAGAACACTCACATAGTGTTTCTTTGTCCAATAATAACTTGTCATGGACATGCATTGAATCCTTTGACTTGTTAATAATTTAAATATTTTATCATTAAAATCAGGCTTAGGACAAAATCTAGCAAAATCCAAACAATATTCTAAACTATTATTACAAATATGTAATATAAAAAAATTCGATGTTGGATGAGTATATCTATTACGAATCGTAGGAATTATGTAATTACAATGAGCTGTTTGAGAAAATGATAGAAATTTTGTTGGTACGAGTAAATGAAGAACTTGATCAATCTAATCTCAAACTGTAGTCATACGAGGATGCCCACCAGTGGCTACATCATCCGGAATAAATTTCCCCCAAAACCAATGCGATTTCCAAACTTGATTCATTTCTTCAATTCGAATATTCCTTGTCTCAGGCAGGAGCAAGGCAACAAAAATGGTCATGATAAGCACAAATCCAGCAAAGAAGAAGAAAAGACCAAACTTCAAGTGACAAAGCATGGTTAGGAAAACTTGGGCAATGACAAAGGTAAATAACATGTTTACAGCAACATTGGTGCCCTGACCTACAGATCGAACCTCAAGAGAGCATATTTCACTAGGAACCAACCAACCTAGTGGACCCCAAGACCATGCATATGCTGCAACGTACGCACATATAAAGAATAAGAGAAGACCCGCTTCTCCATTGGTAAAATAGCCTTCACCACTCACTCCAAACTTTAGAGCAATCATGATTCCGACAGCAAGCTACACATATTATGAATTTCAAAATTAGTTGTTCACGGTAACGAATGAATTTAGTGATAAAACTGTTATTTTTAAATATTAAAATAACAAACATTATTTATCAATTAGGTTAAGGTTTTTACCTGACAAATAAGCATTTGAATCCCACCTTCGAGGAACAATATCCTTCTTCCAAACTTGTCCACAAAGAAAATGGAAACAAAAGTTGCAACCACATTAACGCCTCCAGTGATAACTGAAGACATAAGGGAAGTATCATTTCCAAAGCCTAAAGTTTTAAAGAGGACAGGAGCATAAAACATGATGACATTGATGCCAGTGAATTGTTGGAAAAAGGGAATCAGAGAGCAAAAAGTGAGTTGAGGTCTGTATTTTGGTTTTGTAATGTTCTTCCATGGATGTTCAACATCTTTGGCTGCTTTAGCCGCATTAACGAGGTCTTGGAACTCCTCGTCAACATTATCCATGCCACGAATCTTTTGCAACATTTTCTTAGCTTCTTCTTTTTTACCTCTTTCGATTAAGGAGTTAGGGGTGTCACCTAAGAAAAGAGATCCTACACATAGCATGATTGCAGGAACTGCACCAGCACCTAAAGAAATTCTCCAACCATATTCTAGTTTCCCAGTGCCGTAATTAATAAGGTTTGCAACCAATATGCCAATTGTGATCATCATTTGAAATCCAATGTTAAGTGCACCTCTTATCGATGTTGGAGCCATTTCAGACAAGTAGACAGGTACAGACTATTGGAAATAATAATAACAAAAAAGAAAAAGGAAATGTTAAAAACAATTTAATAATGAAGGTTTCCCCATAGTCATATAACCAAATTGGAAAGCATTGACAATGATGCAAAGCCTTACCTGATTACAATATCCAACACCAAAACCAAGTAATAATCGACCTATGATGAGCATTTCAATATTGACTGCAAAACCGTTCAACAACGCACCAACAAGGAAGAATAAACCACCTGCAAACATTGAGGTCTTGCGTCCCATCATTCTTGTGGTGGTGGAAGCAAAGAAAGAAGCTACCAATGCAGCAAGATATAAAGAAGAGGTGAACAAAGTAAGGAGTTCGTTGTCAAATTTGCAGTATTGACTTTCATGGAGAGACTCATCTTTCATTTTTTTATAAACACTCGGAAAGAATTTTAATAAGAATGGTTCCATGGAAGTCACTCCTCCCGTGATTCCAAGATCATAACCAAACAGTAGACCGCCCATGGCTGCTACAAAACATGTGACCAACACGAATAATGTGATCTTACTTTCATATTGTCTTCCATTTTCTAGAGTAGCAGAAGCTCCACCTGCCATCTTTAAAATGTTATATTTTAGTTGGATCTCTTTCTTTCTCTTAAACTTTCTTTCTTTTTCTACATATGAGATTTTAGGAACTTGCTTTATAATCTAAAATATGCTAATAATAACATCTAACGGATAAGGATGAGTTATAAAAATAAAATAACTTCGCTAACAATATAATATCTTTTTATGCTTCTAATTATCTATCATGTTGTTAATAGCCAAACTGGTGTGTATTGTTATTTGTTTCACGTTAGAACTCATAAGTTATTTTAAGGACTTAAAGATAAGAACTAGTTAGTGAAAATTTAAAGAGTCGTTGTTTTATAAACCAAGGTTAATTTCGTCATTATCGGTGATAATAATTTGTTTATAATTAAAGAACATCGATTAATACTCAATTTATTTGTCCATACGTTGATATTGCGTTCCGAGCTATTGTGTCTACCCCTCACCTAACCATGAAGTTGTTAGCAAAATGATGAAGATGAAGTTTTGATGATGTCCAAATCAAGTCAAGAGAAATCAAGATGAAGACTTGTATTGCTTTGGAAAGCTTTTGTAATAATTATAGTTTAGCATCTAGGACTTAGATTATGAGTGGTTTTATGTTTGCATTCAAAAGAGATGTAAAAATAAGCCAAACTGCAAAATCTGTGCAGTGTTAATCGATTAACACAGGGTGTAAATCGATTGTTCCAGAGACAAATGAAGAAGCACAGCATTGCAGTGTTAATCGATTAACAAGGGGTGTTAATCGATTAACGTTAATCGATTAACAAGGGCTGTTAATCGATTAACACAGGAGCCGTTTGAAAAACTAGCCGTTTTAAGAGCCGTTGGACTATCCGTTGGGGTGCTAATCGATTAACCACTGTAGCTAATCGATTAACACAGTGTGAAAGGCTGAAAACGAAAAATGGAAGAGCCTTTGGATGAGTCTATAAATAGACTCTCATTTCCTCTCAAGAAGAAAATCCAGGAATTGGAGAAACTCTTCCCTTGTGCTCAAATACTCAGAAACTCTTGAGAATTGTGTGCTCTTGCTCAGCTAAGGAAACTCTGTCTGTAGAGTTGGTGATATACTGCTACGGTGATAGAGGAATAACTGGTTCATCCTTGGTGTGTCTAAGGAGGTGTTTGGAAGAGGAAGTTCATCCTTCGTGAAGTATTCGGAGGAGGTGTTCATCCTTCGTGAAGTATTCGGAGGAAGTGTTTCATCCTTTGTGAAGATTCAAAGGAGGTGTTGTCTCATCTCTTGTGGCATCAAGAGAGGTGTTTTCTAAACTTTTACAAATTGTATCTTTGTGATTGTAGTTTGTAATTGTTTTGTGTTAGTGAAACTGTTTATCTTGTTTTGAGATAAGCGACTGGACGTAGGATTGGTAAGATCCGAACCAGGATAAAATCATCTGTGCAAATTTCTCTCAACCTTACTCTCTTTATTTGTGTTTATTAATTGCTAAGTAAGTTTAATTGAGTAGAAATTAAAAGGCACAAGTTAGTATTAAAAACCCTCTTGGTTTGTTATTCCACGCTAACCATTCCGCTGCAGCCGCTCTGACAGAAGTTCCCATCAGAACGGGGAACAATATGTACCGTTCGGGCGGATCAACTAATCGGTCGGCAGTGTTATGTGACAGGATTTAAACTCACTCCTTTGATCCACCAGCGACCACCTAGAAGGCAAGAAACTGCTATGATCGATTTGGACCTGTGATCTAACACAGACGATCACATACAACCATTGGGAGATACCAAGCTGTTTGCGCTCGGTAGTAATGAATCACAGGTGACGTCCAGAGGGGGAGCGATCGGCAAAACCAAGGACGAAAGATTGACGAAAGTCTTGAAAACCAATGCCGATCTGTTTGCCTGGACAACTTCAGACATGCCTGGGATTCATCCGAGCGTCATGACTCACAAGCTGGCTACCTTCAGAGAAGCGCGACCGGTCGCTCAAAAGAAGCAAAAATTCGGCGAGGTGAAGAGAAACGCTATATAGAATGAAGTCACTAAACTCTTGAAGGCCGGATTTATCAGGTAAATAACCTACACTATGTGGCTTGCCAACGTGGTTATGGTTGAAAAACCGAACGGCCAATGGAGAATGTGTGTGGACTTCACAGACTTAAACAAAGCTTGCCCCAAGGATTCATACCCCTTGCCAAGCATAGACCGTTTGGTAGATGGGGCCTCCGGGCATGTGGTGTTAAGTTTCTTGGATGCCTACTCGAGATACAACCAAATTCCCATGTACGCACCAGATCAGATAAAACGACATTCATAACCGAACGGTCTAATTACTGTTATGAAGTGATGTCGTTCAGTTTAATGAACGCGGGAGCCACCTATCAACGACTAATGGACAAAATCTTTTGTCAACAGATCAACAAATGCATGGAAGTGTACTTAGATGACATGGTGATCACAAGTCACTCTATGGTCAACATTTCAAAGATCTAGAAGAAGTTTTTCTCCAAATACGTAGGTATGATATGAGGTTAAACCCTACTAAATACGCTTTCCTTGTATCGGCCGACAAATTCTTGGGTTTCATGCTAACTGCCAGGGGAATTGAGGCCAACCCAGACAAATGTTGAACGGTTTTGGAAATGCAAAGCCCGACCGGTCTGAAAGAGATTCAATGATTGGTGGGCAGGTTGACATCCTTGTCACGTTTTATTCCTCGGCTAGTTGAACACGTCAAGCCAATTCTTCAAAACATGAAGAAAGAAGTTACCTAGGACTAGGATGAAGAATGTGAAAAAGCCTTCACCAAAGTTAAGGACGTCCTGACTAATCCACCCATCATGGCACGGCCAACAGCCGGACATGATTTGCAGGTATACCTAGCAGTAGCCGACGGCGTTGTCAGTGCTGCCCTCATCCAGGAAGCTCAAAACTTTTGGCTGATCTATTTCATCAGCTGAACCTTGCGAGGAGCGAAGGAGCGATATTCGCGTATAGAGAAAGTCACGTTAACTTTGCTCACAACAACAAGGCGGTTACGACCGTACTTCCAAAGTCACCAGGTGGTAGTCAGGACCGATCACCCCATTGCCAAAATCCTTAGAAAACCTAATCTGGCCGGAAGGATGGTTTCCTGATCAGTATAGCTCTTAGAATTTGGTCTCCGATTTGAGCCATGAGGATCTTTAAAAGGACAACACCTAGTAGACTTTGTAGTCGAGTTAGCACCTATACCGAGCGGTCTTATGCCAAACGATCCTGCATACCTGTGGTACCTCAGAGTGGATGGCTCTTCAGACAAAAGAGGAGGGGGAGCATGCATTGTCTTAGAAGGACCAGACGATGTGGTCATAGAACAAGCAATAAATTTTCGGTTCCAAACCAGCAACAATCAAGCCGAGTACGAAGCACTAATAGTCGGTCTAAGTCTAGCCAAAGAGTTGGAAGTCGATAACCTGGAATGCCGAATGGATTCTCAGCTGGTGGTCGGCCATATGAAGGGCACTTTCCAGGTTAAGGACAATCAGTTATTGCAATACTTTCATAAAGCTAGCAATCTATTTGGAAGCATTGACAACATCAATATTGTTCATGTCCCAAGGGCGGAAAACACCCAAGCGGACCAGTTATCCAAGTTGACCCATTCCAAAGAAAAGGGGTAGTTGTCTTCAGTCATCAGAATATCCCTTGACCGACCGGTCATTGAGGTATTTACCACCGGTACAGCGGTGCAAAAAGCTGATTGGAGGCAGGAAATCTGAGACATCATGCAAAGGCAAGAGCAGGGTGAGACGGTCAGTCTTACCGACTCAAAACATACCGCTCGTTTTGTCTTTGTAGGAGAGGATTTATACAGGCGAGGATACACGAATTCATTCCTGAAATGCTTATCCGCGGAGGAAGTAGACTATGTTTTGCGGGAGCTTCATCATGGTATGTGAAGTTTACACTCTGGTAAACGCACCCTTAAGACCCGAGCGTTGCGAACTGGTTATTATTGGCCGACTATGGACCAAGATTCTGCGGCCTATGTTACAAAGTGTATGGCTTGTCAAAAGCATGGCAAGGACATCTGAGTCCCTCCAGAAGAACTACACGGTATTGTTTCACCATGGTCGTTCACGCAATGGGGAATAGACATAGTAGGACCACTCCCGATCGGTCGTGCGCAGAACAAGTTTCTTCTGGTAGCAGTAGACTACTTCATCAAGTGGATTGAGGCTAAACCATTGGCAATCATAAGCACTCAGTGTATCCAAAAATTTATATGGCAGTTAGTTTGTCGATATGGACTCCCTCAAAAAGTCATTACCGACAATGACTGACAGTTCATTGATTAAAAACTAGAGGAATACTTGAAGAATTTGAGGCTTAAACACGTGACCAGGTCAGTGGAACATTCTCAAACCAATGGCCAGGCAGAGGCCTCCAACAAGGCAATATTATCCGAGTTGGTCTCCTACTGGGGAAACTCCTTTCAACTTGACCTATGGGTCGGACGCCATGCTACAAGTAGAAGTGGGAGAACCTTCGTTGAGATGGGGTATCCAAGATATGGCCATTAATGTCGAACAGTTGAAAAATAACATAGACGTTCTCCCAGAAAGGCAAGAGGTTGGAGCCGTCCGCATGGCTGCCTAAAAAAGGCTACTTTTGTAGGATGTACAATACCAAAGTAAAACCAAGAAGTTTCAGAGAAGGAGATCTTGTTTGGCGTAGGAGGGGGGAAGCTAGGAAGAACCGAGCACATGGAAAGCTGGTAGACAATTAGGAAGGACAGTTTCGTGTCACGAAAGCGTTATCGAACGGAGCTTATTGGCTAGAGTCCCTCAACAGGAAAGTTGTTCCTAACACTTGGAACGCAACTCACCTCAAATTCTACTTTAGTTGAAATTTGTTAACTTGTTTATTTCAGTTTTCAAACGTTGTTCAATTATAATTGTTGAACTATGTTCTTAAGTTTATCCTAAATTTAATTTTTTGTCATTCACTGCCTTCGTAAGACCGAACGGTCTATCATCAAGCAGGAATAGATAAAAGGTAAATCCTAGATTGAAAAAGACAAGGACAAAGGTCGAACGGTCAAGCAGGTGGGACGATCATTATCGACCATCCTCAACCGAACGACCTTATAGCATACTCTATTTTTTATATTAATTGTATAACCTTGTAAATGCATTGGTTTGTTTGGCTACTTTTTCTCTCATTCTACAATGCAAATAATCACATCTTGCATACAAAAGTCGAACGATAAAGCTCGTTCCCTAGGAAGAACTCCTAGGTCAAAGTCAAAGCAAAGTCAAACGGTAAACTCCGTTCTCTAGAAAGAACTCCTACGTCAAAGACGAACGGTCACTTAATCTAGTAGCCTGAAAACCCTGGATAATGAAAGCGGGTGGGACGATTGTTATCGACCATCCTCAACCGAACGATTTTTCATTCCAGCAGCCTAAGAAACCTGGATAGTCAAAAAAGATGGGACAATCATTATCGACCATCCTCAACCGAATAGTTTTTCATTCCAGCAACCTAAAAAACATGGATAGTCAAAACAGATGGGACGATCATTATTGATCATCCTCAACCGAACGATTTTTCATTCTAGTAGCCTAAAAAGCCTGAATAGTCAAAGCAGATGGGACGATCGTTATCGATCATCCTCAACCGAACGGTCAAAGCAGATGGGACGATCGTTATTGACCATCCCCAGTCGAATGGTCAAGCGGATGGGACAATTGTTATCAACCATCCTCAACCGAATGGTCTTACTTACTTGGTATAACCATCAACTTTCTTTCACTTCAAATTCGATTAATTTTCCTCCTTACTACAGGTAAACAGGCACTACTGGCTACAAAACTACATGGGGGAAAAGTTCTAAAAAGAACTCTCCTCAACCACCAATAAGAGCAGGCAGAAACTCTTATATCTCCTACAACCTACTATTCAATTTGTCTAGGAACAACAACTGAAGGCATGCTTTCCAATACAGCAAACACAACCTCCCTCAAACTCATAAGTCCTATAGTTAATCAAGGCTAAAACCGACCGATTACACTTGGACTTGGGGGGCATGATGTATCATAAGAAATATTGATCGAGCGGTTATTGAAAAAGGCCGATCGGTCTATCTGCCATTGGTCAGCCTGGTCAAATGGTTTGGATCGTAATTGGGCCTACAAAACTACAAAAAAAACAATTACTACCGACGACCAAAATCCGTCGAAAATGTCCAAAATCCGTCGATAATGTCATTTTTTTGACGGCTTACCGAAAGAGTTTCGTGCGTCGATAATAACGTTGTCGGTAATATTTATCGACGGATTATTATAGCCGTCGGTAAGTCCGTCGGTAAATATCTCGATCTGGTTCATCTTCTTCCTCTTTCCCCTTCTTCGGTTTCCTCATATTTTAATTTTTTATCAAACTTTTTCTTCATTCCTAAATCAAAACAACAATCCATTTCATTCCAAAACCAAAATCAAAGGCTCTATTTAGGTTCTCCAATTATTTTAGAAACCCTAAAATTGGAAAAAATCCCCAATTAGTTTTTGAGGATTCCGACGGCAGCACTACTTCGCATGGTTTTTCGACGAAAATTACATTTTTTATTGTCATCGATAAAATCCATCGGTAATGCATCATTTACTGACAAAAATAATTTCGTCGGTGAAATTCCGTCGGTAATTCCATGTATTTTTGTAGTAATGCTAATAAGCTACTTCAAATAGTAATTGGACCAGCACTTAAGTTGTTACTGGGCCAATAATCCAGTGGATAATAAAATAATTAAAGATATCTGGTTAAAGATATTTCATAAACCAAAATCAGAAATATTTGGTTGAAGATATTGATAAAGCCGTTTTGGGTAACCAACCGGATTTTCAGGTAATCTGTTTATATCTTATTCTGTTTATATTGTATCAGCTTAGGATTCATAAGGTAAATTATAAATACAAAGTCAGGGCTGAAAGCCAAGTACGTTTTCACTTACGCATTATTCACTCTCCCCTACTCTCAAATATTCAAACATTGCCAACCAATCATTGATTGTCTCATTAAGAGTAAAAGTTCTTCAACCACACGTCTAACTTGAGCGTCTGAGTGTCTTTTACAGGTACATCCCCCCTCGTCAAGAAGGAGATCGATCGATTCGTGTCAATACCGATCGGCCAATAACAGAAGTTTGGAGGCGATCGAGCGGTCCAGACACGTCAGGAGATCAGTCTCTCAATCCCAAAAATATTTACAGTTCATATTATTATAGTTATATTTGACCTAATAATCTTCTTTTTCTTTTATTCAAAACCAACACTTCCAAAATCATCTTCAAAATTATGCATTACATTATTTGGAAACTCCAAACAGAATTGTTCCATTCCACTACACCCACCTATATAAAACACACCAATGAATCTCTTTTTTGTCATGCAATTGTTGAATAACCCCATTTGTTGAATATTCATTATCCAACTGAGGTCACTGCTGGTCAACATGGTGAAACAAAGGAATCATGAGAATGTGGTTATGTATGTAAAATTTAGAATGCATAAATGATTTCTATCTAATTGTAAATTTTTCTTATTTTTATTTTTATTTAACATATTAACATATATTTTCATGTTAACACATATCAATTACGAGGCTAAATATTAATAGTAGTTCGATAATCATAAATAGATTTAACTGACAACAAATTTTAATAGAATAATTTTTTTAATTTTATCTTATTGTAAAATAAAATTCGTATAAATTTATATATATTATAAATTTAGTTTACCTTTAATCCGATAAAAAAATTATAGTAATAAGAGGAGAATGCTGAGGGTCGTGTTCATTTGGTACATTAATTTTGATAGTGTGTTCAGATTTATGTTAGCAACTACTAATTGCCAATTCATCTCAATCCATCAAGAGAAAAGCTTTTACATTTGGACTCATTGGAATGTCACAGTTAAAAAAAAATTGTTTTTTTTATTTCTATTCAACCTTAAAACCATTATCTATTAATAATCTATTAGAAAATATTCTTTAGTGAACAATATAGTATTGGTTGAGTTTGTTTTCTCTCCTCAAATTGGGAAGGCCAAGGGTCCAAGTCTATGATGACTGGGTTTTTCATTTTGTAATTTGGCTCACATCTCTTATTCCCACTTTGTTTTCTCCTTCCACAGTAATTGTGCATGTGTTTTTCTTCCCAGAAAAAAATAATAATAATTCTCTCTTTCTTTTTTATGGATTCCAAGTTAAACAAAACAAATTATTAGGTGAGAAAAAGAAAGCAGAGAGGTGGAAGAAAAAGGAACATTGAACCTTATATTTCTCACTATAGCCTGCTAACCTTATTTTTTTAAAAAAACATAGAAATTATATAGTTTTGATTCATCTATATACTTTTAATAGTTTTTTTTTAAGAGTCTATGAAAAGATAAATTTTAATATAATTTATATATATTTATTATATGAAAAGATAAATTTTAATTTTAATTTATATATCTTTTAATTATACCTCTCACTTATTCTAGTCTAACGTTTGTGTACAAAAAATAAACCTTACGGTGGAAAAAGTAAAATTGATTTAAACAATATTTTTCAAATAACTCTTATAAGAAAATAATCATTCCTTTGAATTAGTACTCGTGTTGATTTATTTTCGAAAAATTTTATTTTTTTTTTAAACTTTAACATAAATAATGTTGCACAAAATTAAAGTATTTTGTCAAGTTATATAAAGTATTATATAACCAATAAAGTATTTTGTCAACTTTAACAAATATTTTTCGAAAAATAACCAATATTAATTAAATTTAAGTCAAGTTATATAAAGTATTATATAATGTTGCACAAAATTAAGAATACAAAAAATAAGAGAAAAAGCAATAAGTTGGCTAGAAATAAACAAATAAGTGAATAAAATTAATAAAACAAACTATTTCTTTTTATTCCCGTTTACAGTGTGTTTCATACACAAATACGATTTAATATTTTGTAAAACAAAATTAAAAATATTAAGAAAATAAAAAGAATAACAACCATCCAATTTCAAAAACAGTGTGTAATGGGTTAAAAACAAATAATTGATTTTTAATATTTTAATTTAATCTAAACTATTTAATGAAAATTAGGTTAATTTTTTGTGGTAATTAAATTGTAATAAAATAAATCATTATATTTTTTAATTTATGATCTTATATTATTTTATATAAATTTTTATTAAAAGAAGTTTTTTGTTTTAACGAGGACCAAGTGAGACAATACTATAAAAAGATACGTGTTTTTAATACAATATTTTAATTGAAGTATTAGACATCATTATATATTTTTACAATAATTATATAATAAATATTAACTTATATATTGATTCTCAAATATTTTATTATTTTTTACTAAATTATTAGGATGATTAGCTTATTTACGTGTGTTTTGAGATCATTTGAAAAACAAACCTCTCTCATTTCCACTCTCTCTCTCAACCTCCATCTCCCTTTCCTTCTTACAACTCACACCTTCTTTTCTCTTTTTGGTTAGGAGTCGTCTTGAAATAGTTACGGAAGACCCTTCAAACTAAACCATGGACGGAAATTAAGAATACAGTAAGTTTCCTGTGTTTTTCGTTTTTTTAAACTTTTCTGAGTTGCATGTAGGTTTTCTCTACTCCTACGAAGTCTTTGCATGTTGGTGAGTTCAGCTCTGTTTCAAGATCAATAAGATGACTCCTTTGTGTGTATAGATCGGGTTTCGTGAATGAAAGTTGGATAACGTTGATGAGCTTCAAGACACCAATTAAGGTGAGGGAAGCTAATCCTTGTTGTTTTTGAGTCATGAATTGTTTAGATTTATCATGTTTGAGATTTGATTTTGGATGTTGAGAAGAGGGTGAAACTCTACTATTTTTGCTCAAGCAAGAGAAATTCACTTTACTCTCTATAGAGTTCTCACCCAAGCGACTCATTATTGCCCAAACGAGACTCTTCTCGGCAAGAATGTCATTACACTTATTTTGGTCTCTATCAAGTTGTTGCCCAAGCGACAAATTTGTTGCTCAAGTGGGAAGGTTATATGTAATTTCAAATGTAATTAGAACCTTATGGAATTTTGTTACGATATATGTAATTTCAAATGGGAAGGTTATATTATGATATCTGAAGGGGAAATGTTGGTGAAAATAGTTGTGAATTTTGTTCTAAGTAAGTGTGATAACTTTAAGAGATGGAAAATGGATCAATCAAATGGAATGAGAAAACTTTTGAATTGTATAATTGTTTGGGGTTTTGACTTTTAAGGAAGAACTACAAGTCTTTATTAATTTGTGTTATTCATTGGCTAAGGATATGTATTTGTCAAAAGTCATCATATACTCTACTAGACATACAAATTCACATAGAGTGTCATAATCTAAGTGGTGAGAGTTGAAAGAGGTTTTTATGGTAGAGTTTGGGTGAGACCTCTCGTCTCACAATGCCATAAGTTAACTTATCTGCCATAAGTTAACTTATACTGTCCAAAGGAAGTTTATTAGTTTATTAGACTAGGTGGAGTTAGGGCCTTTGTCGCAATCCACACTAAGGCCCTGTTCTTTTGAGTGGATTTGAGAGGATGGATTTGAGGGGATTTGAGAGGATTTGAAGATAATTTTTTTTGTCGTTTATTTGAGTGAATTTGGAGGTAAATGAGAGTGAATTTGGAAATAAAATTTGTGAGAATAAGTATAGAATTGTATTGACATGACAAATTAAAAAAAATTATTTCCAAATTCACTTTTATTTACCTTCAAATTCACTCAAATAAACGACAAAAAAAATTATCTTCAAATCCTCTCAAATCCCCTCAAATCCATCCTCTCAAATCCACTCAAAAGAACACGACCTAAAAGATTTTATGACAAGTGCAAGGCCTCTTCTGTCCAAGTCATTGCATAAATCTGAATATCGAGTCTAATATTATGTTTTTCTTATGTATATGTGAATGACATGATGATTGGATCATGAAATGCTAAGTTTTAGTTTGTTGAGATATGAAGAATAGACTATTTTTGTATATTTAATGTTATCACTAGTTTACCTTCGTGTTGTTTGTGGATTTCTTGTTTATGTGATTTTCTTTTGTGATGATCACCATTAATTGGTATGTGTAGATGAAGAACCAGAGGTTGAGCTGCCTCAAGAAGAAAGCGATGCAACTATGCAACTATAAAACCCTGAAAACTATGTAGTATCTATTATTAGTTTTAAGTTCCTTCCGTTGAAGATGTAGAACATCTTAATACTAGTATGGTTATTTTCGATAACTATTATTTTATATCTTATTTTAATTTTTTATGGATTATAAGCTCTCTTATTTAATAATTGTATCTGAGATGTTACATTTGTCATAAACATTATAAGTAATATCTATCCTAATCTTAGACTTATTGATAGATTTTTGTCGCATATCTTCTAGTGAGAAAAGTAAACATGTAACTGACACTAATATTGTATGTCACAAACAAAATGTATCTACGGATTTATCTATTGGGCACATTTGTGACTAGGATAATGTGAGTTTTCTCTAATGTTATATCCCAATTGTTTTGAGGTTTACTTTCAAAGTTACTTCAAGTGTTGTAACCTTAAAACCTGTCATTGGATGTGGTCTTTTTCACTCACAAACATTTGATTAGTTTTGTTTAAAGTTTTAGAGCATCTGAGGGATGTACAAGTTACCTTTCCTATCAAGCTAGCATTATAAACACAATAGAACTATCAGAGCAGTGTGAGGTGTCATCTGAAATAAGGAACCAATGGTAGTATATCAGAAAAAATGGGCCCAGCAATTCATGTAAGGTAATCAACCGAAGCAGCAACTAGAGAAGAGAAATCCAAGAAGTTGAAATTGCGTGAAGCAAAGATCATGACAATTCTTGTTTAATGATTTAATCATCATTATTCATATATTAGATCTTAAAACTCTAACTCCTTTTTATCACTGTATGACATATTTGTCCTCGTGTCTATGTGACACCACTGTGGTGAGGTTATTCTTCTAGTTCGCTAACAAAGAAACACCGCTGATCAGATATCTAGCAGATTCAAACAATATCCAAAGAGTTCATGGCACATGAGCAAGTGTTTACTTGCCAAACTAAAATATTCCTGTTGTAACTGCTCTCAATGAGGTTAAACATGCTTCATGAACTACGGATTTCTCTTCTATTATCTATACATTGATAATGGTTAACATTTATACAAGGAATCCTCCCTCCCCACTCTATCTTCAAAAGGATGAAAGCCTTGATAAATTAACTTTGTTCAAATTATCTTACATTGGAAAAATATTTGCATTTTTTATTTTGCAGCTTCCACAGAACTTTTGAAGTAAATGATTACTTCTCTTAAAATAAAAATAAACTACTTGTATAAAAATAATATGAAATATTCTTATACGGGTCTAGGACAGAGGAGAAAGTCTGGTTGTTGTCTCTGTAGCAGTATCCCACAAAAGGGACAAAACGGTTTTGAGGACACTGCTTGAGAGGAAGATTTAATGAAAGAGTCTGAATCTACATAAAATGAAGACATTCTAAAAAGTGGCTCTGGTGCCAATCTAAACCCTGACCTATGGCAACAGACACAATACCACAAGGGAGTAATGGGGCAAACCTGCATACAAACAACACATCTCAGTAACCTGTGAGGCTTAACTTCATCACTGGAATTTTCACATTGACAAAAACCAAACTCATGGGAGTCAAATGGAACGGATGCTGAACAAAAACTGCATGTCTCCACTGCTGAACATCTATTGGCCAGGAACCTGTATTTTAAGAGAAACACGTTACTATATAGAATAAGAAGAATCAAGAATTGTGTTCGACTGCCTGTTGTATTAAGTGCGAAATATAAGTTAGTTTTGATATTAATTTGACACGTATCTTGTTTTGATTTTATTAAATATAAGTAGAAATCACCTTAATTTAATTTGTTGAGTTTGATGACCACATAAAGTTAAAGAAGAAAAGTCAGAAAATGGTGGAAAGGGAATTTTGGGCAACAATGACTTTGGTGCGGTTAAAACAAAAATCTTGAGGTTTGAGTCACACAAGCAAATCTACCTTGGAGGGAAACCTTAAGCACTATACCTGAGGCTAAGCCACGAGTTCTTCTTGAAGAAGTCATTTCACGGGTTACAACACCAAAAGCATGACGCCTTAGCCATAAAGGAAGCCCACATTGGAAGGAAACCTCTGTAGTTAGAGCCATGCTTCCATCGTTGAAGCCACGTCCTAGAAAGTTTAAAAAAATAGAGTTGCTCCTTTTTTTTAGGAGACTTCTGGAATGATCTTAGAGAGATACTTTTAGAGAGTTTTTCATACATTTACCTCTCTACTTTTAGAGAATATTATTAGAGGTTTAAGAGATGATATCTCTTCTTTGTATTGAATTCTTTCCATCCATCACGAGGAGCTAAATCTCCAAAAGTGTTGAAGCAATATGTAACCCTTTGAATCTCTCTTGTAACTGGTATTGTTTTATTTATGAAAGTATGTTTTTAATTACATGTTTGTTAATTGGTTTATACTTGTTGTTGGATGAACTGATCACTCAATACAAGCCTTGAAAAGTCCTTGTGATGATAACTTGCGCGTGAGTGTGTTTGGTATGTGGTTAAATGAAAGGCAAAGTTGATTCATGTGACATTGTGATGGTGGAGTGTAAGAGTGTCACCTCAATATACACTTTTGAGAGCTTGAGTGAAACAATGTCTTTGGTGAGGAATACTTTCATACACATAGGGTAACATTTTGTCTGCTTGTTGATCACTCATAAGGTTGTTGCATCTGTTGTGTATTTCTTGATTATGTGAGCACCATAATTGAAGTTTGATTGGCTATGACATCATCTATCTTGATTGATCTTTCTATGATGAGCAAACATGAGTGATTTACTTGTTCCAGATAAAAATGTTTTTTGGTGTGCTAGACCATTATAGTTTAACTATGTTATTTAAGCCAGGTTTTGTTTTGCTTGAGGACAAGCAAAGTTTCAAGTTTGGTGTTGTGATAACAGTTGAAAAACCGTTATTTTTATACTTAATTTTGATATTAAAAACACCATTTCTGACTTAGAAACTTGCTTTAACTCATGTTTTTGCTTTAGTTTTGTGAATAAGAGAACTGAAGGTGAATTTAATGGTTTTGTGCTAGATTCCCTTGATTTTGTAGGCTATTGGAATGATTTGAAAGAAGAGTTAAAGTACTGAATGGTTGAAATGCAGAAAAGTCAACCAGAATGCAGAAAAGTCAACTAGAGTGCAAAAAAGTCAACCAGAATGCAGAAAAGTCAACTAGTCAACCATAGTGTAGAAAAGTCAATCAGTGTGCAGAAAAAGTAGCGCTGAGCGCCAGTTTAAGTGTCGTTTTCCGCCTGGGCGCCCCACTTAGGGCGTTGAGCACCAGCGAAGTAGGCTTAGACCTGTTTTCTATTATTTTTCTGGTCTATTTAAGGACTTGCACGTCTTAGGGAATGTATCTTTTGATGGCTTGAGCATAGAAACACACTTTTCACCCCTTGGGGTAGATTTGGGGAAGTGACAGCTCTCCTCTACTCTTTCTAGGGTTTTTCTATCTCTTTCATTCTTTCATTGTTCATCTAGTTTCTCCATGATAATGGAGAACTAAACCTTATTTGTTGTTGGGAAAGATGTAACCTCTTAAACTCTCATGTATTGAATTGATTCTTGATTATATATGATTTACTTCATTAATTGTTAGGGTTTTTCCTCTATACTCTATGCATGCTTTGTTTAACTCATTCAGTTGCATGATTATTGGTTTTGTCACTATGGACACATATAAGAAAATCTAGAACTTGGGAAATTCTCTCGGAAGCAATATTACCTAGACTTAGGAATAGGAGGATCGGTTGCCTTTAAGCTTCTGTACGAATGTAATGCATGATTAATTGCTATGGAGATAAGACATTGTGAACTAGTAATTAGGAGTAGGCTTTCTTCACCGAGACATCGGGTTTAAGGTAAATTAGAAAGTGGCATTAACATTAATGAAGAAGATGAATTCATATATGCATGAGAGTAAATTAGGTGAAATCTAAAACCAACAACAATATCATCAACTTCAGTCATTCATTCTTGTGTTTAGCCTCAATTGATCAAATTGCATTCATGTTTATTTTATTGTATTTGCATTCAAAAACCCCAAAATTTGTTCTTTAGAGTCTTAATTAGTTGAGTAATCACATAACTGTTTCGTGTCATGAGTCTCTTGGGAAACGATACTTGGTCTTACCATTTATTATTACTTGATACGATTCGGTACACTTGCCGAGGTCTTAACAAGTTTTTGACTCTGTTTTCGGGGATTAAAAGTTTGTTTATCAAGTTTTTAGCGTCGTTGTCGGGGACTCGTGGTATAACTATTCTCTTTGTGTGATTCTTAACCGATTTTAGACTTTTTATCTTTTTATTTTCTTTATCTTTTTATTTTTTTATCTTTTTATTTTTTTATCTTTCTATCTTTTTATCTTTTTCTCTTTTATATTTTTATCTTTTTATCTTTTTCTCTTTTTATCTTTTCATCTTTTTATCTTTTTACCTTTTTATCTTTTTATCTTTTTACCTTTTTAATTTTATTTTTTATTTTTATCTTTCTATCTTTTTATTTTTTTTCTTTCTATCTTTCTATCTTTCTATCTTTTTATCTTTTTATCTTTCTATTTTTTTTATCTTTTTAATTTTTTATCTTTCTATCTTGTTCTAAAGTTGCTCTATTGTTCTATCTTTCTATCTTTCATATCTCTTCATTTTTTCTCTTTTTAATTTTTTATCTGTTTGTGCTAATTGAGTGTTCTAGTGTAGTGTTCTTTAGTGTTTGCAGGATAAAATTCAAAAATCTGTACTAGGAGCATAAGATCATCAAGAGAAGAAGGAGGAAAGCATCTACTGAGGGATGCTAGGAGGATTCAGATGACAGCATCTACTGATGGATGCTGCTATGATGAGGGTGATGAATGATAGCGTCTACTGATGGAGGTTATGTGATTAAGCATCTACTGATGGATGTTATGTGATTAAGCATCTACTGATGGATGCTATGTGATTAAGCATCTTCTGTGAAGCATGAGAGAAATATAAGGCATTGTGGAAAAAATTTCCAAACCATAGATTTGATGATTTATAGAACAACTAAACATGTTTTACAATGGGTTTAAGCCATAGACCAAGATGTCACTTGATGGTTATGTAGGTGAAACCATGATGATGAAAAGTGTTGAAGAGGTCACTATAATCTTTGAATCATTGGGAACAAGTGACCATCAAGTCCAATATGACAAAATTCACCCTTCTAAGAGAGGAATTATGGAGTTGGGAAGACAAGGTGTCATTCTAGCACAAAATAAACTCATTTCTCAATAAATGGAATAATTAAAGAAGCAAATGACTACATTGAACTTAGGTTGCGACCGTAGGCTCAGCTCAACAAAAATATTGAAATGTGACGTTTATTACAACATTGACAAGCACACCAAATCGTTTCCCAAGAGACTCGTGTAATACTAAATAATCATACAATTAGTAACTCATAGACTAAAGAATAGTTCATGAATGTATGTGCAAGAATGGAAAAACTTAGAAATAGACATAAGGGAAGTATCATTTCCAAAGACTAAAGTTTTAAAGAGGATAGGTGCATAAAACGTGATGACATTGTTGGAAAAAGGGAATCAAAGAGCAAAAAGTGAGTTGAGGTTTGTATTTTAGTTCCGTAATGTTCTTCCATGGATGTTCAACATCTTTGGCTACTTTAGTCACATTAACGAGATCTTGAAACTCCTCTTCAACATTATCCATGCCACAAATCTTTTGCAGCATTTTCTTAGTTTCTTCTTTTTTACCTCTTTCGATTAAGGAATTAAGGGTGTCACCTAAGAAAAGAGATCCTACACATAGCATGATTCCAGGAACTACATCAGCACCTAAAGAAATTCTCCAACCATATTCTAGTTTGCTAGTGTCGTAATTAATAAGGTTTGCAACTAATATGGCAATTGTGATCATCATTTGAAATCCAATATTAAGTGCACCTCTTATCGATGTTGGAGCCATTTCAGACAAGTACAAACTATTGGAAATAATAATAATAACAAAAAAGAAAAAGGAAATGTTAAAAAAATTCAATAATGAAGGTTTTCCCATAGTCATATAACCAAATTGGAAAGCATTGACAATGATGCAAAGCCTTACCTGATTACAAATAATCGACCTATGATGAGCATTTCAATATTGACTGCAAAATTGTTCAACAACGCACCAACAAGGAAGAATAAACCACCTACAAACATTAAGGTCTTGTGTCCCATCATTCTTGAGGTGGTGGAAGTAAAGAAAGAAACTACTAATGCACCAAGATATAAAGAAGAGGTGAACAAAGTAATTAGTTTGTTGTTAAATTTGCGGTATTGACTTTCATGGAGAGACTCATCTTTCATTTTTTTTATAAAAACTTGGAAAGAGTTTTAATAAGAATGGTTTCATGAAAGTCACTCCTCCTGTGATTCCAAGAACATAACCAAAGAATAGACCACTCATTGCTATTACAAAACATGTGACCAACACGAATAATGTGATCTTACTTTCATATTGTCTTCCATTTTCTAAAGTAGCAGAAGCTCCATCTGCCATCTTTAAAATGTTATATTTTAAGTGGATCACTTTCTTTTCTTATACTTTCTTTCTTTTTCTACATATAAGATTTTATGAACTTGATTTATAATCTAAAATATGCTAATAATAACATCTAAGGGATAAGAATGAGTTATAAAATTGAAATAACTTCGCTAACAATACAATATCTTTTTATGCTTCTAATTATTTATCATGTTGTTAATAGCCAAACTGGAATATATGCACTAGTGCAATGAAGGGAAATGGCACCGGTTAGATTTGCTTATAGGCACCGGTTCTACAACCGAGGCATATGCAGGCGAGGCAATAAGTCTTCCCCTTTTGACCTCGGGTCTGAACCGAGGCATATTTAGTTGCGATACGGCCTCGATTCTTTCGTACCCGAAGCAGTAAACTTTTTGTTCTTTTTTTTATTTTTTTTCGCAGGACATACTGCCTCGGTTATGGCTAGAACCGAGGCATAAAGCCACCCTTTACTGCCTCGGTTCTAGCCATAACCGAAGCAGTAGACCCGATTTTAGTTGCGATACAAACTTTTTGTTTTTTTTTTATTTTTTTTCGCAAGACATACTGCCTCGGTTCCTCCGAAACCGAGGCATAAAGCTACCCTCTACTGCCTCGGTTCGAGCAATAACCGAAGCAGTAGACCCGATTTTTGTTTTTTTTTTATTCTGTCAGTCTTTCTACCTCGGGTCTGACCTTAACCGAGGCATATTCCCTTGTTTTTTTTTAAAAAATGAGGTCTGTTTCTGCTACATTCCCCACTACATAAACAGACCTGCATATATATTTACAACCAGAACAGTCCAGAAAAATCCATAAACGTATATTTTGAATGAAAATTATAATAAAACATAAATACGTTAAATATAATCATAAATCAACTTCTTAGAATCATAAATCAACCAATGTAATCATAAATCAAGTTTGAAGCATAAATGAATGTAATGTACAAAGTTAAACTAATAATAATGTAGAAAAACATAAATCAACTTAGAAACATAAACTTAGAACTTCCTATATCCTAATATCTACCACATACTATTATATAAATGAATTACATATTTAGCCAGTGTTTTCCTCACAAGTTGAAGTGACTTCTCTGGAATTGGAGCAGTCCTATTGAATCTCTGCATAAAACACAATGATTTCAATTAGTGTATATGAAGTCTAAACTCTAGATAAAATAAAATTCAAACCTAAATATTACCGTTTCCCATCCAGTAGTGTAATGTGCACGAATAATGGTCATCATCCAAAACATGACGTAGTAACCACATTCATATGACCCCGTTTGTCTATTACACTACAATATATCATCATAATTATAAAATGTTAAATAACATCATTTGAATGGAACCAAATGTAACAAAGTATGAACTAAAATACCAAACCTTAAGGGCAACCCATGCAAGCTTTTTAGCTGTAGTAGTAGATCTCCCAGATAACATCATGTGTGTTGCAAGCGAACTATTAAAAAAAATGGCTTTAGCATACATTTATACAACAAAGAAAGTTGAAACCTTGAGGTTCTTACCAATCTACTATATGTCTAAGAGGGCTGGGCGGAGACTTGTGCAATGAATAAAACCAGACAGCAGTGTTCTCCGGTATGGAGATCACAAGTAGCTGCCAATGACACCTGAAATTGGTAATAACTTCATTGTGATATACTGAAATTAATAAATGAAACTTTAAAGTTAACAAACTTCACTTACCCATGTATATAAGGGAGAAAATATATCTCCTTCCCCATTCCAAAGCAGGTGGTGATGTATGTTTGGATATCATCAAATTTATTTCTTTCATGAGTCATAGAGGGGTCAATGAACCCATATACATCGTTGAACCCCTTCTTGTTACTAACATCAAACATATACCTAAAATGAAGAAATAATCTGATATAAGTAACTTGATAAAAAATAATTATATAAAAAAGTTCGCATAAACTTACATCATCCACAACTGAATGAGTGTAATATTAATTTCTTCTCTCCCCGACGCAAGCTCCCTAACATCTTGATTATGCAAGTACAATGGGATCTGAGCTTCTCTTCCAAATGTAGTAGAATCCCAGTGTACATTCATCGACACATCTGAAATGATTTTAGCAAGCTCGTCTAATGCACCAAGAGGGTCATCCTCAGATAAATGAGTCTTCTTCGGGGGAGGACTTCCCTCTTGACCTATCTGCTGTTAAATGCAAAAATGGTTATGTTATAACGTCAATTAGAAGTAAATATTAAAATTGAGAAGTATATAGTACGAGTGTTTACCGGGGGATTAGATACATCACCAACCAAATGTCTAGGCCAGGCGACAAAGGACTTAAATGCTTCTTCCACAGTGAAGAACTCATCTGTAGGCACAGGAAGAACAACATCCGCTATGACAACTTCATCCACCGTGACCTTGAACTCATCTTCTGAAAGTTGTACACCATGCACTACAGTGGCTGTCTCATAAACTGTACCACGAGTCACTAGCATGGTCCTAGTATCAGAAAGAATAGATAACTGACATGGACGAGTTTCATCCATGTCGTCCCTTGGGGCACCGGCAGCTGAACAACTTCCTTTACCGCTTCTACCTGTCAAATTAAATGTTAGGTTATGCAAAAAGTAAATTAGTAACCAAAAATGAATAAGTTTACCTGTAGGGGGCACAACATGTTCCGCTACAGGAGATGGCGGAGGACGATTGCCATAATCCTCATATCGCTGCTGGAACTGGCGCGCAACCATTTCAGCAACTTCATCATACAACTCTGCTCGAACCTTCTTTGTGATCTCCTGCGTCATCTCTTTTCTTATTTCCTCCTTCATCTTTTCGTATGAATATGGATGCGAGGAAGACCCAAAAAACTATCGTATGCCTATGCCAGTCCCAACACCACGCACCCGTCCTGGGTGCTCAGGTCGTCCAATAGCTGTGGCAAGAATATCTTGACGACCTTCTTGTGTGAATTGACCTTGGGAGCTCTGCTCAACCAAGGAGTCCTGTCACATAACAAAAGTTCAAAATCATTTGAAAGATCTATGTAATATATATAACAAAATTAATGTAAAAATATAAGAAATGACATACAATTCTTTCAAATATTTCTCTGGCAGACTCGGAAGTGTAGGAGCCTGATGGTCTTATACGGGCTAACTTCCACATCTCGTGCCGAGATGGTGGTGAAGGAGGAGGAGGAGGGTCACCACCCTCAGAAAGTGGAAGTCTACTATCTGACTTCTGCTTCATTATTTTTTCTTGAAGCTTCCTATATCCACCACGAGACAGTAGGTGTGGATTTTTATTTTGAGCGCTTAGTCCCTGTGCTTTTGACCTTTTTTCCTGTGACAAAATGAAACAATTGTCATGGTAGTTTATTATGAATGATGAATTGAATGATTTTACTGCACTTACTTGCCACGCCTCGGATGAACGAAGCTCTACAAACTGACGCCATGTATCTTCGTCAATTGCTGAATATTTGGAACATGGATTTTCATTACTTTTTGGTCCAAATATATATCTAGACGTTAATTTTGTCTTAAACCCTCGAAATCTTTCTGCAATTGCAGATAAACACTTATTCCTTAAGCTCTCGACGTTTGGCATATCAAATGTTATCTGCAACAAAGAAAGTAATAATCTTATATCAATTTGGATTTATCAATATAATGAATATAGAATTTGGAGCAATATTGCTTAACTTACTAATAGATCTTGCCAGATGAGATTCCGATCAGCCTCAGAAACATGGTCAAAGGATGGAGTAAGTATAGATATACGATCACGTGCTAGTACTCCAAGGTAAGACCTAAATACATCTGCATTTGGGCCAGATGCAACTCCAGTGACCACGTCAATAATGACAGGTGTCCTCTCACTTGCATTTCTTCTAAGTATAAGCTGTCGTAACCTCGTTGCTCCTCTGGTCCGTGTAGAAGTGGTGGGGACTTCATCGCCTGACGAATGAGGTGACTCAGCCATATATCTGTCACAATAAATAAGATGAAATATAAATAAAGCACTATAAAATAACATATATTATAAAACAAAAACCATATATATTTACACAAACATGAAATTCATACATAATCATATGGATTGATCATATATATATTCCCTCATTACAGAAGACTTCTTCGACGTTTTCCCAAATATATGATGTACTCTATTAACTTTCTCAGCAACTTCAAGTCCAGTAAGTGGAATGGGTGCATTGTCTTTCTCTTGTTCTCCATTGAATGCTTTCTTTAACCTTCGATATGGATGATTAGATTGTAAAAATCGCCTATGACGCATATACACTGTCTTTCTTCCGTGTTTTAATTGTTGAGCTGCAGTGTTTTCTTCACATATAGGACATGCTTTATGACCTTTCACACTGTACCCCGACAAATTACCGTAAGCTGGGAAGTCATTAATGGTGCAAAATAACATGGCATGCATCATGAAAGTTTCTGTAGCAAAGGAATCAAATATTTCAACCCCATCAACCCACAACAACTTCAAGTCTTCAACTAGTGGCCTTAGATAAACATCGATGTCATTTCCAGGCTGCTTTGGACCAGATATCAACATTGACAACATCATGTACTTTCTTTTCATGCACAATCCAGGAGATAAGTTGTAAATTATCAGTATAACGGGCCAACAACTGTGATTAGTACTTAAATTACCAAATGGATTCATTCCATCAGTAGCTAAGCCAAACCTTAGATTTCTACATTCTTCACCAAATTGGGGGAATTCTTGATCAATAATTTTCCATTGCTTTGAATCAGCTGGATGACGAAGCAGCCCATCAGTTGTTCTCTCATCTGCATGCCAACTTAGGTTTTTAGCGTCTTTGGGATTCGTGAACAAACGCTTAAGTCTGGCAACTAGTGGAAGGTACCAAACTACTTTCAAAGCAGAACCATTCTTTTCTGTGTGACCACCATCTTCACCGTTGTTTATTGACTTGTATCGTGATAACCCACATTTTGGACACTTTATCAAAACTTCATTCTCATTCCTATATAATATGCAATCATTCGGACATGCATGTATCCGTTTATATTCCATACCCATCGGACAAAGAATTTTTTTTGCATCATAATTACGATTGGGTAACGTATTTCCATCTGGCAGCATTTCATTCAACAACGACAACAATTCTGTAAAACTCTTATCACTCCATCCATTGCTCGCCTTTAAATTCATGAGCCTTAACACCGCTGACAACCGTGTGAACTTAGTTGAACCCGCATACAGAGGAGTCTCTGCATCAGTGGACATCGTTTCATACACATGCGCTTGGGCAAAAGCTTCTGCGCCAACATCGCGGATCATGTCCTCTAAGTTGTCTTCTTCTGCTTGATCTTCCATATCCATTGTGGAATCATAAACATTTTCAGTTGGAGAGATAGTTGGAAAGTCTGTTAATTCGCCGTGCCATATCCATGTTGTATAACTTCGTATGAAACCATCACAGATAAGATGTTCCCTAATATCAGTTGCGTTCAACTTCCTCCCATTCAAACAGTTCACACAGGGACATCTGAACTTGACTTCATCATCACCACTTCTACTCGCATTACGTTGCGCAAACTCTATAAAGTCTTCTACCCCTCTCTCGTACTCAGTGCTGATGCGTGGTAAATTAATCCACCCTCTATCCGTACGCATGTTTACTGAAATTGTTTACACAATTTCAATAATCTTGAATGATCACTTTGATCGTGTTTGTATTCAAGGTGTGACCCTATCCCATTCAAGAAGATTCACTTTTTTTAGTTTATAAAACATATCAATTTTAAACAACATATCTTAAATTTCACGAAATTTTGCCAGCATTTCGCATTGGTCTTCAGGTTACACGAAATGAAAGTGATTATAAATCACAATCAAATATGCACCCGAAGATCAATACAAAACACAACAGTAAATTTTCATGAATTTAAGACATATATATTAAAATTGATATGTTATAATAAACTATAAAAAGTTATTACTCTTCTTAAACTGTCCAGCCGGACAATTCAAGATTCAATACTTATAAATTATTATTACCATCTCCTTTGTATTCATTTTTAAAAAGTACATTTGTTTATAAAAATCTGGAGATAGTAAATAATTTCTGTATTGAATCTCAAACGGGAATCTAAGGCTAATTAAAAACAAGAATATATCCAAACAAGCAAATAATTACATATGCTACATACAACATCAAATAAAAGCAAAGGACTATTAAAATCAACACAGACAAATATCAATCAAATACTATTAAAAGCAACTATGAAATGTTTTTCATAACTATTAAAATTTTAAATTTAGTTACGAGTTAATTTAGAGTTTTTCATATTGTAAATTGCATTACCCCATTTAAATAGTAAAATTCTCATATCTTTTATTCTCTTGATAAGGTGCATTTTCGTTCCAACCTCTTAAATTAACCTGTTACTTCTTTACCTAATTTTCTTAACCACTTACCACTCTCAGAGTATTTTTTTTTTTTTAATTATAATTAGAAGTAATTAGAATGACTCATATAAGTGAATTGGTAAATATAACTTTAAGACTTAAAAGTATTTTTTTCCTTATATGTTATTTAATTTATTTTTATTTAATGTTAAATTTTTAATTCATATTTTTATTTTTGTAAATTCTAAATAGTGTATTCAGAATATCTGCATAGTGTATTCTAAATAATTAATTTTTTTTTTCTGTATCTGCATGCCAATGTTGATTCTATTTTCGTCCAATACGGTTCTATTTTTTAAAATTGTACAGAGTAAGTCCCATTTTGTTTCATTTTTTGTGAATTATGTGATAGTTGGCATGTGAGGTTCTCAAGCATTATTCCAAGTTCCACATGCGAGACACCCTAAAATGGTTGGAGAAATGGGACTCTTGATTTAAAAGGAAATGGTGAGAAGAAAAAACAAAAAATATTCAATTTCTCTCTATCCGGTTTCTCACTCTATATGATTTGTCTGCTACATTTTGTATTATTTTCCAAAACAGAAGGATATCTCATACACAAAAGACAATAACAAAGAATACAAATTTCAAAGCTTATCATTTTTGTCTTGACAGCAAAGGCAAGTAAAAAAAACAAAAAACAAAGGAAAGATATCATCAGCTTCCACCACCAAACAAAAAACACTTGACGCTGTTCCAAGTTTGGGTCCCATTTCGTGAATAGTCAGCTTCCACCACCCAACGTACACGCCAAAAAATACTACCACCACTGTCTCGATACATTAAGAAATAAGCCAAGCATGGATCGAAAATCTGATGCACTACATACAGAATCACTAATTCCTTTCTTCATTCAAACAATCAAGGGGAAAATTAATTCCAATCAAGGGGAAAAAATCAGGGGAAAAAACCAATATCAATAACCACAGACATTCCTTTCTTCATTCAAACAAATATCAATCACCACAGACAAATGAAATTGTAAAGAACTTACCGTGGCGGCAAACAACGGCAGCAAAGGTAGTGGAGCGACGGTGGAGAGGCGGGAACGATGGCAGAAGCAACGCTTGGAGAGAATACTCCTACTGTTCGCGAGAGAAATAGAGCAACCCAACCTGGACAGCGCTTCGCCGGAGACAATGGAGGTGAAGGAGCGGGTGGAACTGTAGCGGCACGGCGGTGGATGCACGGAGAAGACGACAGAGGCCACCCGCGACAAAAATCGAAACGGCGGTGGATGCACGGAGCAGTTCGCGTTGGTGGATGCACGGAGCAGTTCGCGTTTGGCTTTGGTCTTTGGTCGGAGAGGAATCGAAGGGCTGGTCGAAGAGAAAACTCTGGTGGAAGACTAACTGTAAATCGCTTTGGAAAAAATAAAACAAACGATATTACCTCGGTTTTACAGCAACCCGAGGCCGTAGGCGAGATACTAACGCGGTTCTACCAAAGCCCGATGCCTAAATATCTTTCAAAAAATTCAAAAAAACTATATATGCCTCGGTTTCATTTAAGGCCGAAGTCGTATCCACTTTCCGCTTCGGGTGTTACTACTAACCGGTGCCTATACTAGCAGAAAATAACAAAAAATAAAAAATATAATAGCTATATGCCTCGGTTAAAACCCTACGATGCCATAGCTTAACCTTTCTGCCTCGGTTCTGCGGATAACCGAAGCAGTATGACTGTCAATCAACTGCGTGCAGAGGATGTGCAGAGGATGTGCAGAGGAGCAGCACAAATGGCAACGTTTACGCCTCGGTTCTGACTGTAACCGAGGCAGTAAGCTGAATTTAAAAAAGTTGTCAGTTGATTTACATTACAGCAGGGGCAACGTGGCAGTGCTTTGGGCATCGGTTTCTGAGTCAGCCGAGGTAGTAGACCTCTTGGGCTTCGGTTCCATCTTAACCGAGGCATATCTCCTTCCCCAAATTTACAATTATGCCACCGCGCTTTTATACGCTTCGGTTTCAGTAAAACCGAGACGTATATAGCGCGTTAAAAGCCCATATTTTTACTAGTGATGGTTTTTTTTTCGTTAGAACTCATAAGTTATTTTAAGGACTTAAGATAAGAACTAGTTAGTGAAAATTTAAAGAGTAGTTGTTTTTTTAAACTAAGGTTAATTTGGTCATTATGGATGATAATAATTTGTTTATAATTTAAGAACATCGATTAATACTCAATTTATTTGTTCATTCGTTAGAAGAATTTATAAAAAAAGTCAACAATATTTTAATTTATAAACTAAAGTGCTTTTATTGAATTTTTGAATAATTGATAAAAAAAATTGTATGCATAACTTATTTAGTACTCTTATTGTTTGTCTCTTGTAAAAAAAATAATCGACTTTCTAATACTTAATTCTAAACCTCAAGTCATATAAAAAAGAAGAGAAAAATAAATTTGTGATTCAATTACAACAATATATTCTAAAAAATAAATTGGTGCACTAAGTTTATAGTTTCAACCACAAAGAAAAAAAATTAAATAAAAAATTTTAAAAGAAAGTTTATAAGTAACCAAAACTTAAAAAACAAAGAACTGAAAGAAAAATGCCTATTTTTTAAATTATAAATTTTATTTAGTATTATGCTTAAAAAAGAGAAATTTCATTAACATGTATGGAGGAATAGAAAAGAAAACATCTTCCAACAAAACAAATTTGTACATAACTTAAATAATTTATTTTTCACGAAAGGATCTTAGTTTTAGTTCGTATTATTATCATCTTATTTCTCCAACTAATTCCTTTTTTTTAATGACTCTGTTATATTTTATTTTTGTTAGTTAGTATTTATGACTTTATTTCATATTATGGCAACAAAAAAAAAAATGACAAGAACAAAAACTAATGTAACAAAAGGTGTTATTAATGGTATTGTTATTGTCTTAAAATCCCTACAATAAAACATCATCAACAACAAGATCTTTCAATAAAAAGCTATCGATCATAAGATGTCATGATTGTCTTAATGATCTTTTAGTAAAAGGTTATCACTTTGATGTCAATCCTAAAATCTCATTGAATCAATTTAGATGATATAATATAAACACACTAGGCAAACTTAAATAAATATAAAAAAAACTCTTGAAGGATTTAGTGTGAAACTCAAATAGATTAGATGATACCTTTAATTAGTATAAACAAACTCTAAAGGGTTTAGTACATATAGCCTACATTTGCTTTCCAATCCATGTGAATAAGTCATAATTTTTTAAACTATTCTATATCCATTAGAAAGTTGTTAACAATAAGTAATCTGATTACTTATATCATCCCAAGCATATATAATCAATGTTATATATATGATCTCAACTTAACTAAATTTTCTTCATTACAAATTATGTTTATTTTTAACCAACATTTATTTTTATTTTTTAATTACAACAAACTCAACATACAATACTATCATTATTCTTATTATTTTTATTATTATTTTAATCTATAATTTCGTCTTCACTCAACTATGACTTCGAATAATAGAGGAGAACTTTTTGTGTTCAAATTCAGTAAAAACAACTTTTTGTTTAGACGAACATGTGAATATTTTCGTTGATATTTTATGTATTTAATTGAACTTTTTCTTTCATTGACTTCCAATAAGTTCAAGGATATATATCTTAAAGAAGCACATTCTCATTCTTTGAAAATCTAATTTTCTAAATCAAAATTTAAAAAATTCCTCTTTCTTTTACATGAGTTATAAAAGATAACTATTTTTCAATCAAAAATAAAATAAAAAATCTAATATGTTTATGTGTCCCATATCTTAATTTGATAATGATTTCTATTAGGAATCTAAATGAGTTTAAGCCTCATTTATGTAGAAATGAGAGAATGGACCACCGTATAAAGGTAAAGATTTAATAATCCATTCTCTTAAGATTTTAAATTGAGAGAGTAATATAAATTTCTTATGATTAGAATCATATTTCATTGGTGTTGTATTTCCCAAACACTTCTCTTTATCAATCCAACAATGTTAGTTTGGTAACATTGTTATTAGTTAAAGGTTTAATACCTCTTTTGGTCCCTCGAAAGGGGCCAAAAGTTCAATGTGGTCCTACGTTTTTTTAGAAGTTCAATGTGGTCCCAACTTTTGTAAAAAGTGTGCAATTAAATTCTTTTTTGTAACAGCGTTAATTTTTTAACGGGCCAACTAACAGGGTGGACTGAAGTTTGCTACGTGGTTGTGTGAGGGTAATACGTGGTTGTGTGAGGATAATACGTGGCTGTGAGAGGGTAAACGTGTGTATATTACTGTGGTTAAGAAATCAGAGGTTAGGGTTTGAGTTGCAGAGAAATTGGTAATTTGGGATTTATCATTGTGAAGGAAGTGTGTTGAAATCTGAAGCGCCAATTGGAAACCGCAAATCTGAAGCGCAAATTGGACCGCGGTGGCGATGAGTTGAAGATATTCTACTTCCTTGAGAAGCTAAAGCGTGAAGCGGCGCGGAGCGGAGGCAGAATCATCACCATACACGGCAATCACGAAATCATGAACGTTGAGGGCGATTTCCGCTTCGCAACAGAATTCGGCATCGAGGAATTTAGGGTTTGGTGGGAGTGGTTCCAAGTTGGGAACAAAATCAAGAGTTGCCACGGTTTGGAAAAACCGAACGACCCAATGAGAGGCGTTCCCTCGTCGTTCCGCGGAGTGAGGAAAGAGTTCCATGATGGGTTTGTCGAAGGGGTGTGGTGACGGTTTGCCGGAAATTCGGGTTAAGGATATTAACGTCGAATCCCTTATATCAGAAAAAGGCTACGGTGGATGTTGGAAAGGAACCAGGGCTCGGAATGTTGCTTGGGGAACAGGGTGGACCAAAGCAAGTCGAAGTCCAGGCTTAAAGAATTATAGTGGATTGCCTATACCATCATTGATTAGTATGTCATTATTTCCAATCACTCTGTATCATTGTAGACTATTAGTATGTTTGGTTTTGCTTTTGAAGTTACACATCCATATTTCATGTATAAAAAAATGGAATTATTTAAAATATTTTCAACTCAAGTTCATCACCTTTTACATCTGAAAGGAAACTAACCCTAACCTGATTTGCAATTTCTAATTTGTGCTTCAGATTTGCGGTTTCCAATTCGCGCTTCAGATTTCAACACACTTCCTCCACAATGATAAATCCCAAATTACCAATTTCTCTGCAACCCAAACCCTAACCTCTGATTTCTTAACCACAGTAATATGCACACGTTTATCCTCTCATAGCCACGTATTACCCTCACACAGCCACGTATTACCCTCACACAGCCACGTAGCAAACTTTAGTCCACCCTGTCAGCTGGCCCGTTAAAAAATTAACGCCGTTACCAAAAAGGATTTAATTGCACACTTTTTACAAAAGTTGGGACCACATTGAACTTCTAAAAAAACGTAGGACCACTTTGAACTTTTGGTCCCTTTCGAGGGACCAAAAGAGGTATTAAACCTTAGTTAAACTATCGAAATTATAATTTCCCACCAATTTCAATTCTAATTAAATTTAAGCACGGTTTATGTATGTAATAATTGATGTTTAAACACTACAAGTAAACATTGAAATAATATTTACTTTTTGTGGTGTTTAAAAGTCATTACCAATTCATTAACTTGTCTAATGCTTAAACTTACTTTTTGTATTCCCTGGTTCTTTTATCCTTGTACTATATGAAATATACCGATCGGAATTAATTGTCATTTATGGACAATTAACAGGTATTAATAGGTCAGATTGCCTTACGCTTTACAATTATACGGTATTATTGGGTTTGATTGCCTAAAAATATATTGCACTAATGGTTAATCAATGAACTTGGCTATCACAAGTCCTATAAATATACAATTGATGTCTAGGTACAATGATCTTGATCTATTATAATAAAATATAGACATCTTTATAAAACATATCTGACTTAAGCGTCGGAGTGTCTTCTGCAGGTCAACAACCCATCGGAGTGGATTGCGTTCTCAGAGAGGATTGGACGATCGAAAGAAAGCATAACAAGGAAGGATGACCGACCCTCGGACAAATTCAACTGAAACATTTTGGCGCCCACCGTGGGGTCGACCGACATCCCCATGAAACCACGAGGAACGAGACATGTAGACGTGCGCTCGGCCTCGACATTGCTACTTCGGATCAATACCAGGTTTTGCAACAAGAGTACAAAATTCCATAATAATCTCTAAAGGCATGTCTTTAGTTTTGAGAACTTTCAAGAACGTTCAGCCCTACATCCAACCTTGAAGGTTCAGTCTTACGTTCAACCTTGTCAGGTTCTTGCTTTTTATTATAATTTATATAATATATTGAAGCATTTATTTTATTTTGTTTAACTCATTTTTGTGAGTAAAAATATTCTTTACACGAAGGTTCAGTCTTACGTTCAACCTTGTCAAGTTCTACTTTATATTATAATTTATAAATTATAATATATTGAAGCATTTATTTTATTTTGTTTAACTCACATTTTTGTGAGTAAAAATAAGGTTTAGTCTTACGTTCAACCTTGTTAGGTTCCACTTTTTATTATAATTTATAAATTATAATTTTTATTTTGTTTAACTCATATTTTTGTGAGTAAAAATATCCTCCAATTTACATTATTTTATTTAACTCATATTTTTGTGATTAAAAATATCATGTGCAAGAGTCCAATGTTTAGCCTTATTAGGTTCTAATATGGCTCCTCATTATAAAAATAAAATATGAAATATTTTATTTAACACATATTTTTGTGAGTAAAAATATCCTGCACAGGAAAGTTCAGACCAACGTTCAACCTTATCCGGTTCTAATGCCATCTCATTATTGAATATTTTATTTAACGCATATTTTTGTGAGTAAAAATATCTTGCACAGGAAGGATCAGACCAACGTTCAACCTTATCAGGTTATAATGTCATCTCATTATTGAATATTTTATTTAACGCATATTTTTGTGAGTAAAAATATTCTACGCAAGAAAAAGTTCTAAAAAGAACTCTTATCGTTCGTCGCTCGGCCTAGGAAAAAGTTCTAGAAAAAGAACTTTTATCAGTCGTTGCTCGGCTCCGTTCGTCGCTCAACGTGGGAAAAGGCTCTCGGTCTATTAAGCTCAAAAGGGAGTCCCCACCGATCATTGCCCAACGTAGGAAAAGACTCTCAGGCTATTATGCTCAAAAGGGAGTCCCTACCATTCGTTGCTCAATGTGGGAAAAGACTCTCGGACTATTAAGCTCAAAAGGGAGTCCCCACCGATCATTTCCCAACGTAGGAAAAGGCTCTCAGGCTATTATGCTCAAAAGGGAGTCCCTACCGTTCTTGCTCAACGTGGGAAAAAGCTCTCGGGTTATTAATCTCAAAAAGGAGTCCCCACCGATCATTGCCCAACATAGAAAAAGGCTATCGGGCTATTATGCTCAAAAGGGAATCCCTACCACTAGTCGCTCAACGTAGGAAAAGGTTCTCGGGCTCTTAAGCTCAAAAGGGAATCCCTACCACTCGACCTAAAGAAAAAAGTTCAAAAAAAAACTCTTATCAGTCAACTACTCAACAAGTCCAGTCCTTTCCCGCTCGGACCACCTACGTTTAGCTTTATCAAGTTCCAATGTCTTCTCATTATTAAAATAGATATTGAAGTGTTTACTTTATTTTGTTTAACGCATATTTTTTGGAGAGAAAATTTCTTGACAATATGTCGCTTGGTACAGAAAGAAATGAAGACTTAAAGCGCATCGAAAATAGACTCCCTAAATACAACGTGAGCGACCTCTTTTAAAGCTCATAATAATCCCTATGCACCTCTTTTAATAAAGAGCTTGCTTGGACTTGGGGGGCTTATGTACTATATGAAATATATCGTCGAAATTAATTGTCATTTATGGACAATTAACAGGTATTAATAGGTCAGATTGTCTTACACTTTACAAATATATGGTATCATTGGGTTTGATTGCCTAAAAATATATTGCACTAATGGTTAATCAATGGACTTGACTGTCACAAGTCTTATAAATATACAATTGATATCCAGATACAATGATCTTGATCTATTATAATAAAATATAGACATCTTTATAAAACATATCTGACTTGAGCGTCGGAGTGTCTTCTACATGTCAACAATCCATCGGAGTGGATTGCGTTCTTAGAGAGGATTAGACGATCGAAAGAAGTAGAGTAAGGAAGGATGACCGACCCTCGGACAAATTCAATCGAAACAATCCTTATAATAGAAAGTGTGATTATTTTGATAGTACAAAGTATCTTAGAACATTTACATCAAAATAGAAAACAAGTTTCAACAAAACAAACTTATACATGTCTAACTTAAATAATATTTTATTTTTCATGAAAGGCATCTTAGTTTTAGTTCATATTATTATCATTATGCTTGTCCTGCTAATTTTTTTTTAATAATTATATTTTATTTTGTTTAGTATTGATGACTTCATTGCACATCATGACGAGAAAAAAACATGTAACAAAAAAGTTTAATAATGAATAGCATTTAAAAGTATAATATTTTTTAAAATGTAATATATCAAACATGGCCAATCTTTTAAGACATCAATGTTGTAAAACGTTTATTTGAAATATATAAAGATGGATTATTGTGTTAATGCAATATTTACAAAATAAAAAATATTATTGTAAGCGAATTTAAGTTTAAAAATTGCATATTCATTATGCATTACCTTCAACACTTCCAAAATCATCTTCAATGTTATGCATTACCTTATTTGCAAACTCCAATTGTAAATTCGTTTGATCTCTGATGGAGATCTTCAACATATTTTTATGATAAGACATATCAATTATGAAACTAAATAATAATAATAATAATAATTCAATAATAAAAAATAAATGTTAATACTATTTTAATAAGTATATTTTAAATTTTATTTTATTTTAAAAAATTTGTTTGGAACTAAAATTAACATAAATTTATATATATATTATAAATTTGTTTTACGAGAAAAAAAATTATAGTAACATGAGGAGAATGTTGAGGGTCGTGTTCATTTGATAGATGAATTTTAGGCTTAATACCTCTTTTGGTCCCTCGAAAGAGGGAGAATGTTCAGAATCATCCTATCTTTTTTAAAAAGTTAAAAATGATTTCAACTTTTGAAGAAACTTGTCAAATTAATCATTTTTTGTTACGACGTCAAATTTCTAACGGTGCATCTGTCACCCTGGAGAAAACTTAATGACGTGGCACACTGAGGTAATATAACATGTCAATTTTGAATTTTTAAAAAAAAAGTTGTTTGCCACATTAGCTCTATCTTCCACCTCTAGAAACGTTAGAGCCACAAGCTGCCGCCATCAACACCTCAGACCACCGCTAAGGCTACCAACTTCTTCCTAACAACCCGATCACATTTTTCTCCTCCATATACAACTGCAACAAAACCAAAAAACCACCATCATCTTCTTTGCTAGACTTTCGAAAAACTCAGAAACAAAAACGCGAGCTTCTCCACCAATCTCCTCCTTCGAAACCTGCAAGAAATCGTACAAACCTAAAGAAACCCAAATCAAGCCTCATCCATAGCCACCGAGAACTTGCGAAAACCAAATCCCATATTAACACTAATCGCAAAACAGGAAAGCCCAAATTAGGAACCCTAATCGTGAGTTCATCACGAATAAAAAAACACCCAAATAATTTGACTGGAAAAAAATTGGAGGAAGGTAGCGTTGGGGTTGAAGGGTTGTTGGTCGTCGGGATCAGAGGGGTCGACGTCGGATCGTATCTCGCGAGGATGTGGTTGGTCTCCTCGATAAGGTTCTGGTTGACGGCGTCAGAATCGGAGGAGCCGAGATTGACGCCGATGGTGCCGCGGAGGACGAGGATGGTGACAAAGCCGCATAGTATAGTGATCTTGATGTTGTTGAAGGTCTTCTAGATCTGGCAGCTGCGGGGGATCCCGGTGGCGCGGCCTCGGGCGTTGGAGGTGGGTAAACGGGTGTTGGTGCTGCGCTTGTGGTGATTGTCTTGCCCCTCACCCCTCATAATGCCAGGCAATCACAGAAACTGGACACATAATTAAGTTTTTTTCAGGATGGCAGCTGCATCGTTAGAAATTTGATGTTGTAACCAAAAAAGATTAACTTGACCGATTTTTTCAAAAATTAGGATCGTTTTTAACTTTTTAAAGATAGAATAATTCTGAACATTTCCGTCTTTCTAGTGACAAAAAAAGGTATTAAACCTGAATTTGAATAGTGTGTTCGGAATTATGTTAGCAACTACTAACTGCCCATTCATGTCAATCCATCAAGAGAAAAGCCTATAAAACCATTGTTTATTAATAATCTATTAAAGATATTGGTTAGTGAGGGAAGGCCATGGGTCCAAGTCTATGTTTGATTTTACTTGGCTGTTGTCTGGGTTTTTCATTTTGTAATTTTCTCTTACTACCACATTGTTTTTCTCCTTCCACAGTAACTGTGCATGTGTTTTTCTTCCCAGAAAAAATATAGGTTTAATGTCTCGGTAGGTCCCTATTTTCGGCGTGAATCTCAAATAGGTCCCTTTTCTTTTCGGCGTCTCAATTGGGTCCCCATTTTTGTAAAATTGTAACAATTAAAGGCCTACCGTCAAATTGGACAAACGGCCGTTTAATTGTTTATTACGTGGCATGGTCAGTGTTTTCAGTAATCATAGGTGGAATTAAAAAAGAGTTTTGTATTAAAAACTATGAGATTAAATCAGCTTTAGAGAAAGGGCACAGTGGGAATTCCCACTTCATCTTCCCCTCTCCTTCTCACACACAACCAGAGTTCGATGATCTCGTTCAGAGACTCTAACCGATGGCTCAGCTCACCCACCTGAGCCCGGAGCACCGAGTTCTCAGCCTCAACGCTCAAGAACTGCTGCGTGGTGATGTTGACGGTGGTGAGTATCTGCTGATTCTCCTTTCTTAGCTGAGCCACTTGGGTAACCAGATCGTCCAAGTGCTTCTGCTTCCTCATGCGAGATCGCCGTGCAGATTCGCGATTCGATGTCATTCTCTTCTTCTTTCTCTGATCCATTACCGCTTGCAAGTCCTCCTCAGAACCCGAGTTCTGAAGCAGAGAGGATGAACTCGAACATGTTCCGCTTGAGGAAGCCATGGGTCCTGCGCCTAACAGTGCGCGATTTGTGATTGTTGGGTTCTTCTTTGTAGGTCTGGTTTTTATGCAGGTTCGATTGTAGAGCGGGAAGGTGCGGTGGCGTGTGATGGCTGCCATGGAGGTTGGGCAACGGCGAGGAAGCTCGCGAGGTGAGGGAGGTTAGTGGTGGTCGCGGCATGGTTGGTGAAGATCGCGAGGTGATGATCCGAGATGAAGGTGCGATTGGGTTCCGAGAATGGAGAAGATGAAGATGGTTGGGCCAAGCTTTCGTCAATGGAGGAGAGGCGCGATGAAGGTTGCGGCGGTCTTGGTTGAGGCACCGTGGTGGTCCGTTGATGCGCCGGCGAGAAAGGAATGAGATGATGTTCTGGCCGTGGCGACAACTTGCGGCATTGGCGGGAGCGGCGGAAGCGGAACGGCAGTGGCGGCTAGGGTTAGGGTTTCAGTGGGTGGAAGATGATAGGGCTGACGTGGCGCGAGGTTGAAGAGAAGGTGTTTGATAGAAAGTATGGGAATCATAATCAGTTTTCCCACTATGCCCTCTCACTAAAGCTGATTTAACCTCATACTTTTTAATTGAAACTCTTTTTTAATTCCACCTGTGATTACTGAAAACACTGTTCATGCCACCTAACAAACAATTAAATGGTCGTTTGTTCAATTTGACGGCAGACCCCTAATTGTTACAATTTTACACAAAAAAGGACCCAATTGAGACACCGAAAAGAAAAGGGACCTATTTGAGATTCACGCTGAAAATAGGGACCTACCGAGACATTAAACCAAAAATATAATAATAATTCTTTCTTTCTTTTTTATGGATTCCAAGTTAAACTAAACAAATTATTAGGTGAGGAAAAGAAGGCAGAGAGGTGGAAGAAAAAGGAACTTTGAACCTTATATTTCTCACTATAGCCTGCTAACCTTATTTTGTTTAAAAAAAAATAGAAATTATATAGTTTTGATTCATCTATATACTTTAATAGTTTTTTTTAAAGAGTCTATGAACACATTTTAATAATTATTAAAAGTTATTTTTAATATAATTTTTATATATTTATTATATGAAAAGATAAATTTTAATTTTAATTTATATATTTTTAATTATACCTCTCACTTATTCTAGTCTAACTTTTGTGTACAAAATATAAACATTCCATTGAATTAAAAAATATTTTACAAATAACTCTTATAAGAAAATAATCATTCCTTTGAATCAGTAATCATGTTGATATATTTCGAGATATTTTATTTTTTAAAACTTTAATATAAAATTAACCAATATTAATTAAATTTAAGTAAAGTTAAATAAAGTATTGTATAATGTTTCATAAAATTAAGGATACAAAAAATAAGACAAAGAGCAAGTTGGCCAGAAATAAACAAATAAGTGAATAAAATTAACAAAACAAACTATTTCTTTCTATTCCCGTTTACAGTGTGTTTCATAAACAAATATGATTTAATATTTTGTAAAAGAAATTAAAAATCTTAAGAAAATAAAAGAATAACAACCATCCAATTTCAAAAACAGTGTGTAATGGGTTAAAAACAAATAATTGATTTTTAATATTTTTAATTTAATCTAAACTATTTAATTAAAATTAGGTTCATTTTTTGTGGTAATTATATTGGAATAAAATAAATCATTATATTTTTAATTTATAATCTTATATTATTTTATATAATTTTTTATTAAAAGAAGTTTTATAAGTTTTAACGAGGACCACATGAACAAGTGTTTACTTGCCAAACTAAAATATCCCTGTTATACATGCTGTCAATGAGGTTAAACATATGCTTCATGAACTACGGATTTCTCTTCTATTATCTATACAATGATAATGGTTAACATTTACAATTAAATCAGTCCTTTTATACAAGGAATCCTCCCTCCCCATTCTATCGTCAAAAGGATGAAAGTCTTGATAAATCAACTTGTTCAAATAATCTTACATTGAAAAAATATTTACATTTTTTATTTTGCAGCTTCCAGAGAACTTTTGAAGTAAATGATTACTTCTCTTAAAATAAAAATAAACTACTTGTATAAAAATAATATTAAATATTCTTATACGGGTCTAGGACAGAGGAGAAAGTCTGGTTGTTGTCTCTGTAGCAGTATCCCACAAAAGGGACAAAACGGTTTTGAGGACACTGCTTGAGAGGAAGATTTAATGAAAGAGTCTGAATCTACATGAAATGAAGACATTCTAAAAAGTGGCTCTGGTGCCAATCTAAACCCTGACCTATGGCAACAGACACAATACCACAAGGGAGTAATGGGGCAAACCTGCATACAAACAACACATCTTAGTAACCTGTGAGACTTAACATCATCATCACTGGAATTTTCACATTGACAAAAACCAAACTCAGGGGATTCAAATGGAACGGAAGCTGAACAAAAACTGCATGTCTCCATTGCTGAACATCTATTGGCCAGGAACCTGCATTTTAAGAGAAACACATTAGTATAATTATCAAATTTGAAGTTTTGAACCAAATCTACAGATTTGTATGACAATTTTAAAAGCTTATGGTTGTTGCAGGGGCAATTAGATATATAGTTTTGAACTACCGCAAGGGAAATATGTACAAACAAAAATTTACAAATAAAAACTAGGGAAAGGTGTGCACATAAAGCAAAACTGGAAGATAACTTTTTTCAGAAAAATGCCAATGTATATGTGTTCTAATTAGAGAAATATTTATAGAATCTTCTTAATTAGAAAAAAATATCTATAGAATCTTTCTAAATTAGAGAAAATATTTGTAAGATCTTCTAGATTATATTTGATTATATTTTAGTATATTGTTTCCTTATTTCTCTTTTTTAGAAGATTAGATTATTACAAACAGAGATAAGGAAAATGTAATTGATATGAATGAATATAATAAAGTCATTCTCTTTTTCAAGTATATGTTACTCAGATTGACATTTGATTATCCTCGGGGACAAAAAATGTTTATGCACATAAGTAGAGTGAATAAAAAAATCATTATACAGATGACAAACAGTAAAAAGAAACAATATCTAAAATCTAAAAAGTACCTTTTCTTGTGACTAACTTCTGAAACAATGGCTTTCAACTGGTCACCTAAATGTTTCTGGTCTGAAGCAATCCATTGTTCCATCTGTGCTAGTCCAACTGGATACCAACAGCCATGTTGGGAAGATGTTTCAGGATTGGACATGCTAGTTCGGTAAATGGAAAAACTAAAACCCACAAGCCTTTTCCGGAGCTCCCTTTCACTGCTCAGAAGAATTTCTGTCCACTTTGTAATGTGTTTTTCCATGGCAGGACATACCGTTTCCAGCTTTTCAACCTTTCTGGTTAATCCAGTTATTTGATCAGCATCCAGCTCTGCTAATATTACACGTCTACAGATTATGTTGAACAAATGCAGCAGTCGAGATGGAATATCTGACAAGCTTGAAGAGACAAATGATAAAACTTTTTCAGAGGGAAGATCCATATCTAATTGAAGGAATGATGTTGCGATCCACTTAATGATTATATGTTCTGCATATTTTGAATTGTGATCCTTCAATGCCAATAATGCTGTAATTATATCCCAAAGAACCAAAGCTTTATCATGAAATTGATATTGGTTTAAAGACCATATGATATTGGTTCCCCAATAAATTAATTCTTTATCCAAATAATTAGAATTTCCTTCAATACAACATGAAAAAGGAGATTTCAGCTGAACATTCATTTGTAGCCCTCCAATCCAAAAGTAATCAATGGCTGCCCTCAGAATCCTGTCCAAAGTTCAAGAAAAATTTCAAATTTCCACATGTATACTTTTTCTTTCATGAAACCCATGTTTTGGAAGGACAAGTGGTACAAAAAAAAAATTATATAAACATTAAATTACACTTGTTTCTTGTTTTCAACTTTAATAAGTCGAATGTCAGAATAATCATTGTATACATACAAGATTTCTATCCGTTGCCATTCTTTTGCTACTTTTAACATGATTGACTTGAATAGCAATTTTGTAAATAGTATACTTCCAATTGGTGCCAAATTCCAAATTATAGGTAACCAATAAAAATACGTATGTCTCTCCACATACTCAACAATAAGAAAAGGCAAGAAAATAATAATTTGCAAATCAAGTTTATACCTTCCTTCATACATTCGATTCAATTTCTCAATATCAAAGCAATGAACCTGCAATGAATAAGCAATAATAATCAAACATAACATGTTCAAATATGATCCAAGCAAATAAATAATAGGCTAAATCACAACTTCAGTTCCTCTTTAAATCCTGATATGTGATTTTGGTTCCCTTATTTAGTCACCATGTTTTAGAAAATATGCAAATTTGGTTTAATTCTCAACTTTACAAATTTGTATTATTTTTCATAATTTAGTTAAACTAATTATTTTTCTAACCGTAGCTTAAATGATATGTTAGATTTAAGGTTCAATTGATCCAAAAATAAAAGAAATAAATGCATTTAAAAATGAGATTTGGACCAAAATTTCAGTTTTCGAAAATATAGAAGCTAAAATCACAAAAATGAAATTAGGGAAACCAAAATCGAAGATTAGGAATAAAAGGTAGACCAAACTTGTAATTTAGCCTAAAAAATATTAAAGATGAAAATGAATTGCTATGTTATGTGGCAACATATTTATTTCTCATGCTCTGATTATTGTTATTTAGCCAATTATCAACTAACCCACTCAACATAATGCCTCTTTGAGAAAAAGACAGGAAAAAAGTGACATATGTTGCAGGTTGGAACCTAAGATTAACATAAATTGTTAGAACTCAATTAATTAGGGTTAAGGAATGATTGGAGAACTACAAAGTCAGCTCTCACTTCTTTGTATTATCTACAAGAATAATGGAATAAATAGTAAATTACAATCAAACACCACGGAACATAAAAACCTCGCTCTATCATGGAAAAGATTGTTCACATAAAATAAGTTATAGAAAGTCGAGCTAGGGAATTAATATTTGTGATTCAGACAAAAGACTAAGGGCTTCAACAAAAACAAAACAAAAAAGACAAGAGCTTAAGGGTGACATTCAAATCCCAGGATATAAGGAATTTTACATAAAATGCGCCCCTTATCCACAACACCCATCTAAAAGGGACACATTTACCCAGGCATTTCACCAAAAGAAGCATTCCTCCAATTGCCTTTGCCTCTGTTCTGCAGCAACAGCCAAAAAAAAAAGGCAAGGTGGTTTCCGTTCTACTTGAGTAGGTCAAAGATGTCAAAATGTCAAGGCAAGAGAGAGCATAGTATATGACATGATTTTTTTCTTAGAAAAGCTTGCTTGTATTTTGCAACCCTCTTTTCTTAAATAGGCAGCATAGAATATTTTTACATTAATATGGAAGATTGCAAAAGAAATGCAATAAAGGGATGGATTATAGGAGATTTCCTATTTACAGAAAGTAATTGTTGATACCTAATAGCAATCTATTAAAGATAGAACATAATCTAATAAAGACGTAATAAGAGAACATGTCTCCTTATAATCAATCCCATACTCTTGTCTATTACCAAGAGCTACTAATCGAGCTTTATAGCGATCTAAAGAGCCCTCAGATCGAAGCTTGACAGAGAAAACCCATTTACTTCCAATAGGTTTGATCATTGAAGGACAAGACACAATGTCCCATGTGTGATTTTCTTGAAGTGCCTAAA